>NC_056679.1:35005409-36205409 GCF_018350215.1 Panthera leo | reverse complement strand
ATATAGAGTTTCAACAAAGAAAATACAGTTAGCATAATAATGAGGCATTAGCTGAAATGCACACGGAGTTGTTGACCTGAAACAAAAAATCTACAGAAAGGATGTGTTCTGAAGGATGCTGACAAAGTAATTAAAATAACTAGAAAAATAGACCTCGCTTAAAACTTACCAAGTCATAAGTCCTGTCTTAGTCACTTAACCTCTAACTTCTGCTCCCTGATCCTTACAGACTATTTTAATATTCAGTTATTCAATAGAGTAAATTCAGAGCATTGCTGTACTTAATTCTAACATTCCTGCCACCAGCACCTCTACCCCTACACCAAACTACATGATTTCCATATTATGATAATGTCTTTTGCTCTTTGGTGGCTCTTTACTAACTGTGCTCTTAGACTTGAATACCCTTTTCTTCTTTTATACCTCAGATTTCACTTCTGGGAAATCTCACCTGATTTACCCAGAGCGACTGCTGCTTCCTCTGCCTGTAGGTTCACATGTCATTTTGTATACCCATTTTCTCCAGTTCTCACTGCATCACACTGATATCAATGATGTGTTTATTCATCCGTGTCTCCTTTTCCACTGGGAGGTGCTTAAAGGCAGGGACCATTATCTCACCCTTTTACTACCCAGCGCGGTCACAGAGCTTGGTGGTCAACAGTAGGGACTTGGAAGTTACACACCCAGGATGGAGCCCTAGCTCCACCTTTTATTAGCAGTGTGATCCTGAGAGAACTACTTGGCTTCTGACCTCTCTCTGAATGGACTGTCCTAACAAGATTGCTTGGAAGATTAAATGAAGTACAATACACATCACAGAAATTGTTACACAGCAAATACTCAACAAACGTTGGTCAGCAAATATAATAAGTGTTTGCTGTCATCTGATTAATTGGAAATGTTTATTCTAGGTTAGATCCGACTAATAGACTGAATTAGTGTAGTGAGACCATTGGTCCTTTCTATATTAAAAGAACTCCATGCACTTACGAATGTTATTTAACAAATCTGCAGTGCATCATGGAAATCACTATAAAAACAATCCATGGAGATGTTATTTGACTCAATACTTTCACCTGTTCCAGGACATCCTCAAAACCACAAAACAATCACCATCATCGTAATAGGTATCAATTATACCAAATTCACTCCCCATAATCTTTCTCTACTAACATGGGAGTGCATTTAATTTGTTAAAATTAAATATGAAAGTGAATTCAATACCACCACTATAGAATATATTATTATTTTCAGAACATATAATGATTTAATATCTTTAGAAATGGTGACTACTGGTAAAGAAAGTAGGAACAGCAGAGGAATAGCTTTCTATCATGTTTTCTTATATAATAGCACTGGCATTAGGCTTAGCCCTATTAAATAATGTGGAAGTCAGTATTCCAAAACGGGCATCTACAGGCTCCCATGAAACATAATCACACAGCAGAGGCCACAATCAAGGATATGACATGTTCAGTGTGCAGGAGGGCAAGGGAACTTGGTACGGAATCCGATCGTGCTTTTGCTATAGGGCCAGAAGGTTGAAACATTTGGCATTTTTCAGTATCAACTTCACTCTGAGGATGAATTTAATCTGGATAATTGCCTGGATATAAGTTAACCTTACTCATGGTCCTGGACAGTAATAATAATAATAATAATAAGCAGGTCCTGCCACCTGCTTCAAGCTACAGTCCTGGCCACAGAGCAGTGGCTGAACAAAGCGGAAATGTCTGTGTAGAGCAGAGAAGTCCTTCTCAGGGGAACTGGAAAGGGTTTCTGAATAGAGAAAAAAAATCAACTCTGTTGATCCATACCTACTTCTTTGTCACATAAAGACTGAAGGTAATTTCCTCCTCTCCACATGAAAATGCAAAATAACACCAAGGACAGCTCCTACTACTTAAAAACCGCGTGCACGAGGTAGGAGGTAAGAATTGAGCTGAATAATAATACTGTTCAACATTTCCCTCCATTATCACTGCTCTTCATTTCTTCTTGTACTTAAGCTCTTTTCAGAAATGTCAAGCAAATAGCCAGTATGGTATTACCTCGAAATGCACACTGTATCTACAAATAGTGGGGGGGTTTGATCCTTATTATATATAAACTGTAAGGCTTTTAAAATTTAAGGCTCTTAGAAAAGCCTAAGTAAATTCATTCATTCTCAAATTTAGACCTTCCAGCAGATGATAGCTTAAAAATTGATTATTCTGACTTTAACAAAGTAAAATGAGATTTCCCGGTAACTATTAATACGTGAAATTAAATGCAATGGATAAAAATGTAAATAGATTGGTAATGCCTTGAACTTACGTATTTTTTTTTATTACATCTGAAATTATTTATTAAGGATAGTTTTGTTCTTGTTGCAGAGTTGTATAGATATTCTTTTTTTTTTTTGAAAGGGGCAGAGGGAGAGAGACAGAGAATCTCAAGTAGGTGCCATGCTTAGCATGGAACCTGACACAGGGCTCAATCCTCAGACCGTGAGATCATGACCTGAGCTGAAATCAGGAGTCAGTCACTTCACCGACTGAGCCACCCAAGTACCCAGTATAGATATTCTTTTAATCTTCATGTTAGTAATGAAAAAACTTTATATGTGCGTATGCACATATATATGGGAAATTAGGCAACTGTCTCTTGGTAAATTTGATGGTGAATGAGTTAAAGGAGAACTCAGGAATCCTGAGCAATTCAAGTCAATAAATATATAAGCTATCACAAATTCTCAACCAATAACCCTAGCTAATAACCTCCTTATACTATTGACCAACTGAAAAAAAGTAGGACTTTTTTCACTCATTCTTGTAATATCCATGGGTGTCATCAGGTGGTCATAAATTAGGGCTCACTAGTGTAGTTACTAGAATCTGAAGGATCAAGTAGAAAAACACCTTTTTTATTAAAGGAAATATATTCAGGGACATGCAATCAAAAACTTAATAGGGATAGAAATAATTGTCAAAGCTCTTCTTGGCAGCAAAACACCACCAAAGACTCATTTTCTCCAATTCCCCTCCTCCATTCTCACCTAAACCTACTCCATTTTGCCCCATTATGTCACCGAAACTGCTCTTGTCAAGGTCATCATAGACGTCTACACTGTCAAATCCAATGCTCAGTCTTTCCTCCTCGCTCTTTTTTGGCCTATCCAGCCTTGGGATTTAGTACATTAATCTAACAGCCTTGACACTGAGCACAGTTGAGTACTTCTTTCTCCCTGATACACATTCTTCATTCAGATTGCAGGATACCATCCTCTTGATTTTTCTCCCACAAGAATATGCTCAGGGAAGCACTCTTTGCCAATGCCCTATAATCCAGGATGCCTGAGAGGTCAATGATCTGAAGATTTGCAATATTGGAAAAACAAAATTCTCTGCACCAAACCAGAGAAATGCAAACAAAGCAGGAGGTGGAAAGCCTAGCATGAGATGAGATCGGCACTTAAAAATATCTAATGCTCAGGTTCCTACCTAGAATCTCTTGTTATGACTTCTCTTCTTGCAAAAAGGGGATAATTATTCTAATTGCAAATATTCAGTGGGCTTGCAGCTCGGGGGCTAAAAGCTGCTTAGTTTTTGCTTCTTCACTTGCAGACCATATGTTCACTGTACTGTGAGACAAAGGCCAAGATAAAGGCCTTGACTCTGGGGTCTGGGCAAATGAAGAAACTGAAGGTTGTTGCTAAGACATACAAATTCCGTGCCCAGATTCTGAGTTGAAAGACTCTAATTTAACAAGATAAACAGATTTGGTGATTAACCCATGGAATTGCAAACTCAGAGCCAACTAAATTCTTAAATTGTATTGCTTTCTCAGAAATCTCAGATTTAGTAAATAAAAGTTGGTGATTTCTCAACCCTTAAATCCTAAGTAATCCTTGGACCTTCTCTCAGTGATGTTCTGATAAGTGGTAAAACTGGCAGGAGGGATGGGGACAATGATTCATGGCATTTACTGATTTCTGTTGTATAAATACTCCCACCATGGCCATTTCAAGCTGTCAGTGTGCCACTGAATATACTATTGGCTCTTACAACCCTGCCTTCTTTGCCCCAGTTAGAAGTGGACTGCTAAAAGACATACATCCACCAGAAGAAGATTCTTTCCTAATGCTCATTATCTGTGGAGGATACTAGTCTAGGGAGATCCTTCCAGAGGAAAGGACCAGAGGCAGCCAGACTGACCAAGGATTGTCCTTTACTTTCCAAGCAAAATGTCCATATTGCTCCTTATTTGCAGGTTATGATATGGAATCAGTGACCACTCTCAGTTGTTTCCTATTCTATCCTCCTCTCTGTAAGCGTTCTAAGTCAAAATAAGTCAATTTCAATCAGCAGCTGCATCATGAGTACATTGAAAGTGATTAGGGTTTGCATTTATCCATAGATTCTCAGGCCATGAGTGTTATATCCAGACCTATTTGAAAATATGCATCATCCAATTATCTTAAATTTAGAGTAAGATGGAGTAACTGGACCAAATGCTGAGCCATCCTCCTTTGGGAAGGGCAGGAACACTCGTGGATGTGTACGTGATTATGTGCCAAACTAAGGTATGTTTGGAAGTTTGTGTATGTGAAGAAAGATATGTATTGGTGTTGAGTCACCCAAGGGTAGATTCCACTTGATTTTCTCTAACAGTCATTATCCTTCTTTTGCTAACAGTACTGTATTTGGATTGTTTTGGGGTCCCTGCTTTTCTCCCACTCTCATCCATATGGGTCGAGGTACAATTTGGTCTTTCTTTCTGCAGAGAGCTGTGTGACCCAGGCCCGGCCAATCAGACCACTGCTTTCTTCTAGAGAGTAATCAAGATGGACAGTAAGGTCAAGTAAGAACGAAATCTAGGATTTTTGCTGGAGTTAGGAGCAAGAGACATTTTCTCTTTTATTTTGTATTCGAATCTTGAAAGATACAAGATTAGAGATCCAGAAGCCACCAGTTGGAGCCAAAAACTGATGCACCACAATGGACAGCATGGTTGAAAGAGGCAAACTGATTTTAGTACCTGGATCAAGCCTAACCTGAAGAAAGTAGATTGCATGAGCCAATAGGTTATTTAGCCAGTTTAGATTGGATGTTTTACCCCTCAGAGCCATTTCAAGTGCTTCTTCTAGCTTACTTAAAGAGAAAAATCTACACTAAGTTGATAGAAGTTTTATCTTTTAATACTTATGCTTCCTCAGATTCCCTTAGATTCCTTTAGCCACAATCTGCTTTTTTAATTAAATGGCATACTATCATTTCCCCCCAAAATCAAATCACATTAAAAAAAGACAGAATTCTGATTACTTTATTCTGTTTGCCTCCTTTTCACAAAGTCCAGAAAATCAATGCATAAAACAAATATGTGCATAATTTGTGTTTACTAAATCAAATTGAAAAATTGAGATTTCTGCACTAGCTAGGTTCTGTGACACAACCCCAGCCCTGTCATCTATGATCAAAAATTCTGCTGCCATCAAGATCTTGTCTCCACTGTGTTCCATTCAATTTTATTGACCCTCAAACCTTTCTTTACAGAAATCAAGATGACAAATAGCTCATATAATTAAATAATTTATATTATCATAATAGGATAAGGACATGCTCCAGTAAATCCCTTTTGTCATCTCATATAGAAATATTTTGAAGCAAGCCAACCTTTTGTTGTCCTTCAAATCAAAATTGTACTGGAAACTCCCACTTTGCCAAATTATTGCAACAATACCAGTGACTTCTTTTTAAGTCATAAGTTAAATTAAATATGTCTTGAAAGAGCATGGGATCTTGATTATGACAAAGCTTTATTTACATAAGACAATTAGGTATTGACAGACACCAGTAAATTGTAATCCAGACATAAATTAATATATCTGTTTCTTACATTTAATGATCTATAACATAATATATTTGATCTTTCACTGGACAAAAATGTTGCATTTTATTTTTCTCTTTTTTCAATAGTATATCTAATCTTCCCATTCTCATTTTCATAAGGAATGCCTTGTCCCCCTACATGAGGGTCAGATAAATTCCCTGGTTGTTTTCTGAACTATCAGAACTCAACTGGTAGTCTCAGAAAGTCTATAGTTTGAACAGAGAACGGCAGAGAATTCGTGCCGGGCAAGAAGGAAGGAAATTAGGCACCAAATTTATATCTTAAGAAAAAAACAAGCACTTCATAGGGTCTAGAAATCCAGGGACCATTTGTTCTTGATCTGTGCTAGGGATAGATCCATACTCATGGAGGGATCAGAGGGCATTTCTCAGGAAACAGAAAAATTAACTAAAAGGCTCCATCTACTCCTCCGGCTTTAAGTTCCCTTTCTTTGAGGTAGAAATGGATTTATTGTGACTGTTTTGTAAAACTTGCAAAAAAAAAAAAAGAAGAAGAAGAAGGGGGGGATAATTTAATCACAATCAGTTAAAACTACTGTCTCTTTGTACTCTGCAGGTATTTTAGGGATTTGGTTAATGGGAACTGAGTTGGGGGTACTTTTAGCCTGGATTTGGTGGCATATATTGATGTAGCTTGTAGGCACTTCCCTAGATAGTTGTTATTGCTAGCTGTGCCAGAGCAGGAATGACCTTCAGGAATCTTCCTACACCCCACTGTGCAGGCCCACCCAGCATGGTGATACAAGGACATTAGTGATACATTGGTTAATGAGTGCCATCAGAACAGTCACTGCCTGGGAGATCTTGAAATGTCCTGAAATCCTATAACTAACATATGAAACAAACTTTGAAAGAAGTTTCCCCAAATTTAGCAAGAATATTAAAATCATACACGGGCTTCGTCAACAAGGTGTTGTGAAGCTGAATATTTTCTAAACTTTCAGTAAGAAAATAAGCAAGCGTAAGTTAACTATGCTAAAGAAAAGCCTGAATTATCTTTCTATTCTCTGGATCAAAAATATATTCTGAAATTATTGTTATATAGAGAGACAATGAGTTTGCAGCTAAAAATATAGGGAAAAAGTATTATAGTGATGTATCAGGAAGTTCATCAATCACAAGAATTTTGTTAATTTTCTGCATCTTAGCTTTTCAAACTTTTGGGATTTGTAATTTGTTGTGATTAGTATCTTTCTAAATAAATACTTTCTTACCAGATTTTATATCTATAATATTATATATATTTTTTTTCTTGAAGAAGCCTCTCTCCCAAATTGTGTCAGCTTCAGGACACACAGAACTTGGATCCGCACATACCTTCAAAATAAATATCAATAAAATTTTATCCATTTGAATGCAAACTAAAAAATTCTTCCTATTAATCTGGATTTCGAAATATCTAGATTATCTGCTGAATTTAAAAAAAGAATCTCTTATCAAAATGACTGTTTCACCAGAGAGTCATAATCAATGACTGGGGTTATAGGAAAAAAACATATCAAATCTGATTTGGAGCCTCTACCAATTCCCCAGGCAATGAGACCTCATTTCTCTGAGGGTTCAATCCCACTGAAAATTAAAGAAAATTTTAAATTACTCTGGTAATCATGGAAAATCATGTTCTGGCTCTTTGCCTCCTTATCATATGGTTCTTCTCATCTAAACACAGCAAGTTCTTCCTTTACATTTTTACTCAGTATCTTTTGGCTAAGCATAAAACAGTCACTATCAATTTCTCACCAGTTCCTGAACATTCCTAAATTGAAATTATTTTAGAGTAGTTATTCACAGGACTTGCAAGTTGGAATGAAAAAGCAGTGAAACTCAATTTCATTATAAGCTTTGAAGTAAAGGGATGTTGCATCAAAAACTTGACTGGTTGGTAGGTGGTATTTGCTTATTTTATTCTGGAATGCTACAGCACAGCAGCTTTTAAACCACTGAAAAACCCAGCTGGTGATATTCTGAAATACATTCCCTGTACATAATCAGGGAAGTCTCAGCTTGACTGGGTGTTTTTGCACAGAATTCACTGAAAAGAATACATCTGTATTATTTCATGGCAGTGACTTCATTTATAACATTATGCACTTTCCTTCTCATAGTGGCTGCTTCGGTTAATGATCCTGTTCCATAGCAGGTTGGATATTTTCTCTGGTGGGTATCAAAATAGTGAGACTAACAAATGATTCTGAAAACCCTGAGGACAGTTCAAAATTCAAAGTTTGCAGTACTTAATGGGCCAAAAGCCTAAGGTTTTGAAGCTATGCATACACAAGCAATGTGAAATGGAGAACACTTAAAAATTGACACTTAAAAATTTTAATAGTCCAGGGGTGCCTCGGTGGCTCAGTTGGTTAAGGGTCCGACTTTAACTCAGGTCATGATCTTGCAGTTCATGAGTTTGAGCCCTGCATGTTAACAGCACAGAGCCTGCTTCAGATCCTCTGTCTCCCTCTCTCTCTCTGCCCCTCACCCCCCCCAAAAAATGAATAAAGATTTAAAAAATAATAATAATAGTCCAGTGTGTTACTGACTTCTATGGGAAACCAGAGCTCTTCCCTAACCCATTCACTCCAACTTGTGAAAAGAGTCAAGAACAAAGTGGAGTCCCAAGTGTACACAATTTAAGTCTTGCTATCAGAAGTGGACAATTTGGTGGAAATTGCAAAGACACAGTCAATAGAATTCAAATGAGACCGTCATCCTTCCTTCCTATGTCACTGGGCTGGCTTTCTCCACTCTCTTTCCCTCACTGTGACTACTGTGTCAAGGTAGAGCCTGAGGGTAGGTATTTCTCGCGTGGGAACCTCACCTCACTGCTATTTAAACAGTGCAGTCCTTTGGAGTACTAGGGTATGTTATGTAATGCCCCTGTGACTCTGTGGGGCAGTAAGTTGTTGTTTGATGAATCAAGAGATTTGGGGTTCCTATCTCTTCCTATTACATGGTGAAAATTACCTACTTCAAACAATAGATTCTAAAATCAAAATGGGGAGATTAGAATTCAAAGTAATATAATGATTACGTTTCATTGAAATGGAATTGAAGGTGATCATTTTGCTTTCATTTTCATCTTAACACCTTGGGCAGAAAGAGAAAAACCAACTTGATATAAGCCAAGCTACAAACTACAGAGAACTCAGAAAGATTGGAGTGCTATAAAACACACTGACAACACCTCATGTGAATGAGATTTTGAGGATTAGTTTCTGTGAGGGATAAATTACTCAGTACTCAGATTTTTAGCATAGGTGATGTTAGTGCCCAGAAAAAAATAAATTATATTAGATTTGGAAGGAAGAATAAGAAGTTCTATCTATAGAAAATTTGAAAGTACACTGCTATTACATGGGCTATCACAATATGATTCAACTCAGGGGAAAACCCAAAAAACTATAGCACATTTACTTCATTTTACAAATGTAATAAAATAAATGCATTTATTAGGAAAAAATTCATGGATTAATTTAGAGGAAATAAGCCACAGGCTTTCTGCAGATAATTTAAAAATAACTCACTGGAGGCTCAAGAAAATGTGTGGCATGAATTAAAAAGACCAGATTTCTGGAAGAAAAAAATTCTTCATGGTTGATTGCAATGTCTAAAATAATGTAATGTCAAAGATGCTATCACAGAAAGGGATAGAGCATTTCTTTTAAAATGTAAAGATTGCTCAAGGGGAAGATCAGGTAAAAATAAAATTATGTGAGGAAAAAAATATCCAGGACTAACCTTGACTTAATATCTCAGTGATGTATAGAAGCGTGCACACACACACACACACACACACACACACACATGAGTACCAGTGAAATGGGAAATTTGTATAAGTCAATGGACTGGTCAATGCTAATATGTAAATATCCTTTTGATATTGTACTATTGTTTTGCGAGATGTTGCCATTGGGGAAAGTGGGTACAGTGTACATGTGAATCTGCAACTATGTCAAAATGGAATTTTTAATTTTAAAATACTAATACAAATGTAAAATGTCAAGGATAAGTTTTTAAATATTGAAAAGTAGGAATCTTGCTAGATATAGGCACTTAATAACCACGATGTACAACATGTACAGAGAAGAGTAGAGAGAGAATAATGAGTTGTTTGCTTCAGTCAGAGAAAGACATTGAGGGAAATTCTTATTTCCATATTGTCTATTTTTCTTTTTATTTTGAGAGACAGAGAGTGTGCACATGTAAAGGAGGGAGGGGTAGAGAGAGAGAAAGAACCTTAAGCAGGTTCCACACCCAGTGCAGAGCCCCACATGGGAATCGATCTCACGACCCTGAGATCATGACCTGAGCTGAAATCAAGAGTCAGATGCCTACCCGACTGAGCCACCCACGTGCCCTTCCATATTGACTTTTGAAATAGAGAAGTCGCTGGTAATACATCAAATACTGGCAGCTACATGTACTAGCCTCAAGTTAGTAATAATTGGATAATGGTAGTTCAGAATCTGTGACTTGTTGCTGTTAGCCACTGTGAGCCTGAGAGCAGTCACACTGTTATTACCTTTGTACACCTATTGCCCATGAGAGTACTTGGCACATGACAGGCATTCAATAAATGCTTATTCTTTCTAAAAAAGAAAGAGGGAACGAAGGTCTGAGGATTAGCGAAATGCCAGGGTAACCACTGTTGTCGGAAGATGTATAACTTAATAATTAAGTGAACGGTCAAATTCTGGGTTCAAATTCTGGCTCTGTCCCTAACTAGTTAGGGAAACGATGCACACTCTCTAATCCTTGGAAAGCCACCCTTCAAATGAGGATGCTGGCAATAACACCACTTACTCCACAGGTTGCTGAGAAGCTCAAGAAAGTAAACGCAACAAGAGCACATGGGCACAGAGTCGGGTACACAATTAAGGATCCTCAATGAACGTTAGTTGTTACTATCCATAAGGAAGATCCTAGTGCTAACTTCAAGAATGTTAGGCCAGTAATCTTTCTTCCATATTTGGGCAAATTGGTTAAAAGTAGAACTAGCAACTAAGGTAAATAAAACAAAAGCAAGAAGATAATCCTTGCACATTTACTGGAGTTCTTCACAAGTACAATTGTTTGTTAAACACTTAGTAAATGGCAGGTGCTTTGTGAAGTGTTCAACTTAACTTTAACAATGACCCCAAGAGGGGTGCCCGGGTGGTTCGGTTAAGCGCCTGATTTTGGCTCAGGTCATGATCCCATGGCTTGTGAGTTCGAGCCCCGTGTTGGGCTCTGTGCTGACAGCTCAGAGCCTGCTTTGGATTCTGTGTCTCCCTCCCTCTCTCCCCTCACCTTGCTCGCTCTCTGTCTCTGTTTCTCTCTCAAAAAGAAATAAACGTTTAAAAAATATAGCCCTAAGAGGTATGTACTGTTATTATACCCATTCACACACGGGGAGAGCAAAACAAAAGTTTACTAATTTTTCAACCAAGAAAATCAAACAACTTGACATCAGGGAAGCCAAACTTTATGCTGAGGGGCTTCCTTGAGAGCCCATGCTTTGACATCCACATGATAGTTGCTCCTTTTGGGGAACAAAGAACATTAAAGTGTGATCAAGGACCTAAATACCAAAGGATATAACTGTAGATTATCAGGCAGTACATACTTTATTGGATAGTAAGCACCAAAAATTGTGGAAAAGGGGGTCTCAATTATTAATAGAAATTACTTCTAATGGCTATGTAACTGGAATAGAGACAGTTTTATAAACAAGCAGTGTGCATGGTTTAACTTCCCAATGCCTCAGTGATTCAAGGAAGAAGCAACTAAAATGATCAAGTAATTCCTGGAAGAATAAACAGAAAACTAGTGAGTTGATTGCCTCTGAAAGAACATGAGTGACAGGAAGAAAGATAAAGAGGAGACTTACTCTTCATTATAGACCTTTCAGGCTTTTCTGATTTTTTATTTCTTTTTTACCATGTATGTATTTTCAAAAAGAAATGACAAAAAAAATACAGTGGCTTGAAGAGGATGTTTGGATATCCAATTTGATACTCTAGAAATTTAAAGTATCAAACAAATGATCTCTATGTAGTTATTGGATCAGATAGAGCTTGGCTTCAAGCCAATATGGCATTTATGGTTTTTGTTAAACCTGCGGTTTATTAATTTTTATATTAAATCTAGACTTCACATAATCTCATTATTGAATACCTTAATAACTTTTGTTTCTACGCAACTTCAGTCTTTTGATATTAAAGTTCAATGAATGTTTTAGAATCTGGTCTCAATTTTATATATTTCTTTGCTTGCCTGGTATAACAGTAATGAATTTTGTGGTAGCCTGAATAAAGTCCTCCCCCAAAATATCCATATCCTAATCCCTGGAATTTGTGAATATATTACCTTACAGAGAAAAAGGAATTTTGCAGATTTATTTAAGCTAAGGAATTTGAGATGAAAGATTGCCCTGGATTAGTTGAGTGGACCCAATGTAATCACAAGGTCCTTGTATGAAGAAGGCAGGATGGTCAAAAAAGATGTGAAGAAGACAAAAGCAGAGGTAAGAGTGATGTAGCCCTAAACCAATGAATAAAGGCAGTCTCTAGAAGCTAGAAATGGCAAGGAGTAGATTCTTTCCTACAGCCTCCAGAAGGAATGCAATCTGCTGGCACCTTAGCGTTAGCCCCGTGAGACTCGTTTCAGACTTTGGACCAGCAGAACTGTAAGATATTAAACTTGTGTTGTTTTAAGCCACTAAATTTGTGTTGACTTGTCACAGCAGCAATAGGAAACTAATGCAAATGCTGAGTATCCAGTTTCTTGAATATTGTAAATCAGAGAACAGATACATATAGATGATAGCAAAGCTAAAGATAATACACCACAGTAAGTAGAGATTTTACTCTAAGTAACAGGTTTATACACAAAATTCAAGATTATTTTAACAGGGAGAAATAATCAACAACATTAATTATATCAACAACAAGTTTATAAACACTAAATAATTATCTTAGAAGTGAAAACTCATTATTAAAATTACACTTGATTGAGTAAATATTTACTGACCCAAGCTGGGTGTCTATCAAGGTCTGAGGCTCAGCTGAGTTGAACGGACCTATAGAACTGAGCAGAGAGCAAGAGAAGAAGGGGAGTTAATGGGTCAGCCACAAGACCATATGAAAGATGAAGGAGTGGTTGTGGAGGCAAAGCATAGAGAGTGGCCATGATGCAGTAGAGTGCATAGTGGAGGTGACCTGTGGGTAAGAAGGAAGCCTGCATCTGCACCTGTGGGTAGGGATGAAGTTGTTAGGACTTTCCCAAACAACTAGAATGGCCACAGTGATTTGCCCAGTTCATAATTTCATCCTTTAGCTGCATCTCAATCATCTGCAGAAAGCAAGTAGACTTTTCCATTCAGATCTTCCGTATAAGAAGAGCCATATGTTAGTACAACAGTCAGTGCATGGGGACTCAGAACTCTTGTTCCATCACACGGTTTTGTAAGAGAATAAAATAGGGGCCCCTGGGTGGCTCAGTCGGTTGGGCGTCTGACTTTGGCTCAGGTCATGATCTCCTGGTTCGTGGGTCCGAGCCCTGTGTCAGGGCTGTGCTGACAGCCCAGAATCTGCTTTGGATTCTGTGTCTCCCTCTCTCTCTGCCCCTCCCCTGCTCACCCTCTGTCTGCCTCTGTCTCTCAAAAATAAATAAACATTAAATAAAAGAATAAAATAGCCTATTTCCATGGGACTTTTTATGTCCCTGTGTTCCCTCCCTCCCCCACTGCCATTTAGTTCTTGAGCCCAATAGATGGATTGGAAAACAAGCATAAGAACCTACTTTACACATCTTAGTTGTAACTTTCTTTACTGTGAGTTTCTGTGAATATAAGTCACAAATGTTCCAATTTACTAGTAATTACTTAAATATATCTTCTTTCAGAAATTAAAAATGGAAAGGAGAGAGTGTTGCTAAGTAGAATTATAATTCATTGGTTATAAACAGAATTAACATTTGTAAGGTGCAGACCTGGAGAGTTTTATTTCATAGAGACTGACTAATATAATCCTTTCTATTTTACTGTCTTGACTTCTCAAACAAATTTATCTAACTTCTGAAACAAAATTGAAAAAGTTGGTGGTCTTCAGTCATTTAAAAGCAGGTTAAATATGTTATGATTAAATGAGTAAGTGTAACTACTTTAAGAGATAATATACTCTAGGACTGTTAAAACTTAACGTGTACCTATTGTGCTCAAATTAACTACCCTATTATCTTCATTTTATAATTCTCTACATTTAGTTAAACACGTGGTTCGCAATATACCAAAGGATGGTACCTGAAAAGAAGAATTATATAAGCTTATGATATGATCAGTAAATCCAATTAAGTTCACTCTAAAGATGAGAGAAAAACTATTCTTTTTTATTCTTTTTTTGAAATTTATTATTTAATTTTTGAGGGGGAGGGGCAGAGGGAGAGAGAGAATTTTAAGCAGGCTTCATGCCCAGCGTGGAGCCCAACTCGGGGCTCAATCTCACAATTGTGAGATCATGACCTGAGCTGAAATCAAGAGTCAGACTTAGCTTAACCAACTGAATGACCCAAGCTCCCCCCAGCTATTTTTTTACTGAGGTATAATTGATATATAGTATTATATAACTTTCAAGTGTACAACATTATAATTTGACATCGTCTGCACTACAAGGTGATCCCCACTATAAATCTAGTTATCATCCATCACCATGCAAATGACTCCCTTCATTCACTTGGCCCACCACCCATCCCCCATCCCTTCTGGTAACCACAAATCTGTTCTCTGTGTCTGTGAATTTGTTTTTGTTTTATTTTGTTTGTACATTTGTTGTTGTTTGCATTATACACATGAGTGAAATCATACAGTATTTGTCTTTCCCCATCTGTCTTATTTCATTCAGCATACTTTCAAGGTCTAACCATGTTGTCCCAAATGGCAAGATTTCTTTCTTTAAAAAAAAAAATTTTTTTTAATGTTTATTTATTTTTGAGAGAGAGGAAGAGGAACAGAACATGAGCAGGGGAGGGGCAGAGAGAGAGGGAGACACAGAACCTGAAGCATGCTCCAGGCTCTGAGCTGTCAGCACAGATCCCAATACAGGGCTTGAACCCACAAACCATGAGATCATAACCTGGGCTGAAGTCAGATGCTTAATCTACTGAGCCACCCTGGCACCTCAGATTTCTTTCTTTTTTTTTAAGGCTGAATAACATTACATTGTATGTACATCCACCACATCTTTACCTATTCATCACTGATGAGCACGTAGGTTGTTTCCAATTATTGGCTATGAGAAAAACTATTCTTACAAAGAGATGATGAATCAAGAATGTTAAGGAGGTGCGTGGGTGGCTCAGTCAGTGGAGCGACTGACTTTGGCTCAGGTCATGATCTCACCGCTTGTGAGTTTGAGCCCCACGTTGGGCTCTGTCCTGACAGCTTGGAGCCTGGAGCCTGCTTCAGATCCTGTGTATCCCTCTCCCTCTGCCCCTCCCTCGCTCATGCTTTGTGTGTGTGTGTGTCTCTCTCTCAAATATAAACATTAAAAAAAAACTTTTTTAAGGAAAGAATGTTAAGTGCTTAATACTTTCTGTGTTGTCATTTACAGAGTCTTGCATCCTAAAGCTGAGACTGATGCTTGCTTGATGTTGGTTGTAGTTGCATATTTGCTCCCCTGATTGGTTTTAGACATAGAGAAAGGTTTGTACACTTTTGTATGTTGGGATGCAGGGAGGTATCTTGCTATGGACTCTGGCTCCATGAATCGGCTTCCCTGGACACAGTGATGGATCCAGGCATAAGCACCTGGATTACACTGGGCTGTTGATGACCCCTTACCTTCCTGCTACAGGACAATGGGCAAGTGGCTCAAGGTGATCCTAGTGAAGCCTTCCACAGGGCTGAGGTTTCCTTCCTTCATGATGATGAAGCTGAGACGAAGTGAACTTTGGGTTGGGCTTCTGCTCCCTCCACTGCCTGACACTGCCCTTGTCAAGAGTCCCAATAGCTTTCATTGCCAAAGCACTCACTTTTCTCTTGCTTGATTTCTCAGCAGCAAAGCATTTGACCACTTTAGCTACTGTTGACACCTTTATCTTCTGTGGAACTTTTCTCTTGCCTCTATAACTCCACAGTCTTGATTTTTTCCTACATCACCAGCCATTTCTTCTAAGGCTCCTTGGCTGACTTTTCCTCCTCAGCTGCTCTAAATGTTGGGTACTCTATGGTTCTTTCCTTTGCTTCCTTCTCTTTTTTGTCTACACTCTTGCCCTAGAGGTTCTTATCTAGACTCTAGGGTGAAATATCATCCATATGATAATGGAACCCAAATCTCTGAGTCTCCACATCCATTCTCTCACTGTTGCCTATTTGACATCTCTCTCTCAGACCTACCATGGTGCAGCTAATTTGCGATTCTCGCATTCTACCCATCTCCCAACCTAAACTATCTGTTTCCCTCTTAGTTTTTCCACCTGAGTAACTAATACAGCATCAACTTAAAAAAATACTGGCACTATCCCTAGTCTGAGACATCATTGTCTCTTACTTAGACCCCTGTAGTAACCTTCCCAACTGGACACTCCACTTCTCTCTATGTAAATCACTTCTTGCTAAAGCATCACTTGACATCTTGTCATTCAGATTCAAATTTCACCCTCTCAGAGAAATTTTCTATGACCAGTCATTGTCAGATAGTCACACAGTCCCGTTTTAATTTTTTGGCCTAGCTTTTCTCTCTCTCTTTCCATCTCTCTGTCCCTATCACTCTCTCCTTAATTTACAGTTTCCCACAGTTGGAATCTATCCCCCATGTTTTGTTCACCAGTGTGCCTCACCAGTGTACTTGTTCCTAGTACAGAGTACAGACTTGATAAACATCTATTTAGTGACAAATTGAAGGGGTAATTGTTCTCCCTAGAACTTCTCTGAATAATTTAAATTCCCAGCGCACCCATAAACCTTTATGTTTTACGACAGCTCTCTACACTTCCGTACCAAGTCATTGACCTTGTCCCCATTATAAACTTATTGAGATATTGTTAAGAAGAATCTAAGTTTATAAAACTGAGGTCTTCATCTTGTACTTATTGATTTGAAAGGCCTTTTATACATTAATACATTACCTTTTGTCTATCAAATTGCAAAAAATTTTTTCCTATTTTGTTATTGGTACTTTAAATTTGTTATTGGGCTTTATTGCTATTTATTTATTTATTTATTTATTGCTTTTTAGAAGTTAAAATTGTTATTCTACTGTCTTTAGTGTTATGCTTAGGAATATCTTTTCTTCCCCCAAGTTATATGAATATTTATCTGTTTGTTCTCTGGTGGTGTATATTTTTTTGCAAATCATTTCCATTTAATTTCTCTGAAACTTGCTTCACTATCAGGTGAGAGGTATGGATTCACCTTTATTCTCTTCTAAGTCATGAGACAGTTGTCGCAAAACCAGTCACTCCTAAGTGCATCCTTTTGCCAACAATGTGAACTTGAGCCAGTATGTGTGGTAGTCAAAAGGATGACCTTGAGTTCAGACAACATAGGTTAAAACCAGACTGATCCTCTTATTACATGCTGTCTAAGGTTTCTAAAGCTCACTCTCTTAATCTGCAAAAAATGAGATAATAGTAGTATCTACCTCAAAGAATTGTGGCAAGACTAAGGTCATTGTGAAATACTCAACATTATTCCTGGCACATGGCATGCTTCATGATAATTCTTATAAACCTTTTAATTTCTTAATTTAGCCCTTCAACTTCAAATGGAATTTTGGTTGAAATTATATTGAATGTATAGATTATTTTATAGAATTGCCTTATTTATAGTATACAGTGTTCCCATTTACAAGCAGAGCATCTCATATCACATATATCACATAGAGTATATCATTATAAATATATATATATAGGTATATATATACGTATATATACATATATACGTATATATATACCTATATATATATAATTGCTATTTTTAATGAGATCTCTTCTCATTCTATTGTCTAATTGATTAGTGCTTAGAATTCTATCATTAAAGATTTTTCTCTGAATATATGGTCATATTCCATTATTAATGGTATATATTTCTCTTTTCTCTCTTTTTTCATTGGTCAGACTTATAAAATGTTTGCGTATTTTACCAGCCTTTTAAAGATTTTATCAATTCTATTTTTGTTTTGTCTCTTTTATTGGTCCTCTTTTTAACTGAATTTCTTTCTCCTTGTAGATTTATTAATTTTTCCTGCTTTCTTTTTGTTTATGTTTTTGGGTTTTTCCCTCCAATATTTTAGTTGTGTGCATTATTTTTTTAAAATATAGCTTTGGTTATAACCCACAGAGTTTTTTATTTTCCCTTGGGATGATCTCATTGTTCATTTCTAAACTGTCAGGGATTTTCACTTCTGGTAACTTTAGGCTAGAAAAGACAGCATTCCCTTGGAAAATGGTAACAACAATCTCTTTAAAATGTTACTGATTAAATCATTGGTATTGTATATATTTATGTCCTGTTCTACTTAATAGTTTCAGTTTTTACATTTAATTCTGTTATCTTCTGGAATTTAGGTTTTTAGGTGGTTATTTGTTATTTCTTTCTGTGTAACAAACTACTACAACTCAGTGACTATAAACAACATATATTTATTATCTCGCAGTGTCTATGGGCCAGGAGGCCAAGAACAACTTAACTGGATCCTTGGCTCAGGGTCTCACAAGGCTGAAATTATGTAGAGCCAGACTATGATCCCTTTCAGAGTTTGGGGTTCTCTTCCAAATTTATCTGATTGTTGATAGAATTCACTTCCTTGTAATTGTAGGAGTGAGGACCCTCTTTCTTACTATGCTGTGGGTCACTCTCAAATCTGAAAGATTCCTGAAATTCCTTGTTAAGTGGTCCTCCTAGAAGACCTCTCACAACAGGGAGATTTGCTTCTGCAAGGCCAGCAGATTCTCTGACATCTAAACCTTGTTTTAAAGGACTCACTTGATTGGGTCAGGCCCACCCAGGACAATCTCCATTTTAATTAATTTAAAGCCAACTGATTAGACACCTTCATCATATCTGCCAAATCTACTCATTTTTTCCCCTCTTATCTAATCTAACCATAGCCATGCTATTCATAATATTTACAGGTCCTGTCCATGGTCAAATGAAGAAGATTATACAGAAAGTGTGCACTAAGAGGCAGGAATCTTTAATATCTGGTAGGACTAGTTCTGCCTCACTATGACTCTTTAAAGAATTTTTGTGTTTTATTTTTGCTTTTTAATATTTCTACGTGAAATTTAGGAACAATTTGTCTAGGTAAAAATACATCTGTTGTATTTTTATTGGGATCATATTAAATTAGCTAATTAACTTAGAGGAAACTGGTTTTACTCCTAACCAAGCATATAATGATGTATTTCCATTAATTCAGGTGTTCTATATGTGGCCTTCCTTTGGTTTAGAATCTTTTTCCATATAGGCATTGCAAACTTATGAAAAAAATAGACTTGGAATTTTTATTTTCTTGAAATAGTTCTAATAGCATTGGAATTCTTTTTTTTATAATGTTTTACAAAATTCCTATAAAATCGCCTGGACCTGGTAATGTTTTTAGAAGATCACGCTTTGACGGTTGCTGTTTTTTTTTTTCTTGGACATTGGTCTGTTTACATATTCTATCTTTTGTATGGTAATTTATTCATTTCATTTAGGTTTTCCAATTTATTTACATAGAGTTGAGCAGAGTAATCACAGAATTCTTTCTGGGGTTACTTTCCTGCTGTCATTTCTTAATCTATCTAGTTACACCTTTCTTATTTTTCATTGATTAAGTTAACTTGTTTATATATTCTATTTTTTTCCTTAGTCGGGTTTTGGATTTATTAATCAGTTTTATTTTTCTATTTTTTTAAATCCTTGACTCTACCTTCATATTTATTAATACTTCCTTCTATTTCCTTCAGTTTACTTTATTTTTCTTTTTCAAATCTTTTAAGTTGATAGTTTAATTAATTTATTTTTATTTCCTTTTTTAAAAGTAATCTAAATATTTAGGGCTATGACATTTTTTTTGCACTGTGATATAGCATTTCCACTGTAAATATCATTATATATTTTCAAATTCTATAATTTCAGTTTTTAGCTCTTCTTTGACCCATAACCCAAGTTTTTTACAATTTGTTAAATTATCAGATGAAGAAGACTTATTATCTGATTTATTTTTAATTTTATTTTATTGTAATCCAATTTATTGATTCAAGGTTACTCTGTGTTCTAATTATAATCAAGTTCCATGACTGTTCCTTAGGCATTTGAAAACAAGGTGTATTTTGTATTTTCAGGAACAGAGTTTGACATGCATGGAACAGATTTATTTTAATAATGTTGTGTTGGTTTTTTAGACCTTACTCTCCTCTATTCAGGTCTCTTTTTGTCTATTCCTCCTTGTAATTCCTATCATTTGTGCTTTATAAATGTCACTGCTATTTTGAGTGGTGCATAGATTTTTGTAACTTTTATATTTTCACTGTCAACTGTCCCTTTGGTATCATAAAGGTCATGTATTATGTAATTTAATCCTGAATTCCACTTTATCTGATATTGACTTGTCAAAACCTACTTCAGTTTCAACGCTTCTGAAAGTTTTAGATGTGTCTTCTGCATACAGAACAAAGTTTTGCTTTGAGCTCTAACCTGAAAATATATTTTCCTTTAATAGGTGAATTAAGCTCATTTACATTTATCAACATAATAGATGTACTTGGCCTTATTTCTGTCATATTGTTTTATGTTATGTGGTCTGATCAGTTTTGTTTGGTTTGGTTTTGCCTTGTTTTGTTTTGTTTTATCACTTTTGTTTTTAAAAGTCTTTCCAGGGGTGCTTGGGTGGCTCAGTCAGTTGAGCGTCCAACTCTTGATTTCAACTCAGGTCATTGTCTCACAGTTTGTGGGATCCAGCAACTCATCAGGCTCTGAGCTAACAGCACAGAGCTTGCATAGGATTGGGGTTCTCTCTCTCTGCTTTTCTCTCTGTTACTCCCCTGCTCGCACATGTGCGCTCTCTCTCTCTCTCTCTCTCTCTCAAAATAAATAAATAGACTTAAAAAAAGCCTCTCTAATGTGATTTGTTTTTATGTGTATGTAGTTTTCTTGATGTTTAAGCGGGTCTAAATTTTTATTTCTCTATTTACCTTTATTTTTTTTTAACACTGTTAGTTTTCTATGAAGCTCAATGATAATAAAATATTTTCTCCTCTTCTTGTTTCTTTTGGTCACTTTGTGTTCCATTATGAATCGATAAAATTATATTTCTTAGGGGCACCTGGGTGGCTCAGTCCTTTAAGTGTCCAACTCTTGATTTTGGCTCAGATCATGATCTCATGGTCGTCACGAGATAAATCCTGTGTGTGGCTCCACACTGGGTCCACTTAGGATTCTCTCTCCCTCTCCCTCTGTCCATCCCCCACTCATGCTCTCTCTCTCTCCAAAAAATTATATTTCTTTATATTTGTTAAATTTTCCTTTACTTCCAGTATTTGACTGTCAACTTGAAGTAATATTCTTTGACCTCCAGATACTATTGATGGGACAATCTCCCTCTTTTCTCTCCTGACTCTCCTAATTTGCTTAGCTACTTTCTAAATTGTAAGGACATACATGGCTTATTTCTATCATTCTATTCTCATTTGTTTCAGTCTAGTTCTACAGTTAAATATATTTAATTCTCACCACAAGTTCTTTTACTTTCGTTTGCCTAGTCTTTCTTGGTTGGTGAAATTTATCCCGCATTATTTTCCTCAGTAGGGGCTCACAGGCATTCTTAGTTTTTGAGTTCTTATGTTCTTACAATGTTCCCAAGGCCCTGAAGGACAACCTGGATGGTCATAAAATTGTTAGCTTAGTAACTTTGCTAATATATGCCTTGGTATTGACCATTTAAGGTCAGTTTTCCATGTACCAGTGTATACCCTTTCAAGAGACAGATTAAAAAATTTTTATAACCTTGAGAATTTCCTATAGTATTTGCCACTGATCTGGTCGTCTTTATGTGATCCAATAATGCATAAATTGGCTCTTCTTTGCCTGACCCCTCTATTGTGTTTTTTCTAGTTCTTTTAAACTCTTTACTTTTTTTTTTAACTTTTCCCATTTCTATTTCCTCCATCCTCTATATTCCCATGAATTTTCTACAGTGTAGAAAATTCTTTTCTTTTATAGTTCATCTTTATTTCTCTAGTGGCTTTACCTTTTCTCATCTACTTTTTTTAGTTCTGCCATGTTATTTTATGTTTTATTTCTTTCTGTTATTTCACAACATTTATATCTAGTGCTTCTGTGTGGTTTCTTTCTGCATAAATAATTGTTTCTTTTACCATTAAAAAAATATTCATTATGAAGTGCTTTGTACCAAACACCACTATTCCATGGCATTATTTTTTGGAGAGTATTCAGTTCTTAACTGATACTGCTACTCCCTTTTATCTGTTTTTTAAATAATATCTTTTTATCAATGTTGTATCAGTTTCTTTTCCTTAGCAGTGCTTTTAAATGAGTGATATTTCCCTGTACTGGCTGTTTGCAGTTGTTTCCTGTGGAAGGGTTCAGAGCATTACTATTAAAACCAGCGCAACTACAGTGTCAGGGATACCTTACTTTTATTTAACACCATGCAATTAACAAAGCATTTTGGACATATGCTCTTATTTTTACTTTCATCCTGTCAGTACCCTGTAAGCTAGATCACGTAATTATTATACCCATTTTTCAGATGAGATTTGGAATCAAACAGATTATAAAACTTTTCTGAGTAGTAAGTGATTAAAACATGACGTCCAGCTCCAGGCTCCACCACTAAATATATTGAAACTAACACATCTCTTTGCATAGGTATCTTCCCTTTAGGTGCTTCTTGCTTATCTTAAAATGGGCAATGACACATAAGTTTTGTTTCTGTTATGAAAAGAGTGAATTTGTTTATTGTTCATTTTCTTCTTATTTGAATTTTAACTTATATAGAATTCAGGATGATCTTAAGGAAATGCTGTATCTATTTCCTGCTCAATGGGTAATTAGCTGGTTACCTAACTTCATTGGTCTCAGTTTCTTTACCTTAAAGTACCTAGGCTTGAACGCAAATATCTGAAACTCACATTCAAAGAGTCTAGCTCTCAATATCTTTTGAACTGAGACAACACCATGTCATCTTGAATCAAACATAAGATTGATCACAAGATGAGATTCTTATAGCCCTTCTTGTCTTCAGGAAATGTAAGCACAGAGATTCCTTATGAGAGGAGACATCATGGGAAAGACAACAAAACATTCTACAGGCTCCCAATGTGTTATTGTCAACCTCACTTGTCCTCCCTGCAAACAGTTCAGTTTTACCCAGCATCTCAATCTTAGACAAACTGAAACTAATGTCCTAGTTAATTCCACGGGACAGAGTTTTTCCTCTCTGTTTTCTACAGTTTGTTCTCATCTGTCTCTCCCCGCTCTGCCTTTCTGCCTCTCTCTGATACAATGTTGACTACTCTTGTACCTCTTTGACTCAACAAACACATAGTGTGTGCTTAACACATGCCAACACAGTGTTGAGTACTGGGGTTAGTGCTTGAGAAATAACCCTTATTGAAAGTTATAACATTTTGATCAATTCTGAG
This sequence comes from Panthera leo, assembly GCF_018350215.1. Classification (NCBI taxonomy): domain Eukaryota; kingdom Metazoa; phylum Chordata; class Mammalia; order Carnivora; family Felidae; genus Panthera; species Panthera leo. Next base: position 36,181,890 of record NC_056679.1, on the reverse strand, counting down.
GAAAAAAAGAAATGGAAATTCAATCAATAAAGTAGAGAGGCTGTCACACTATAGCTTATTGTTATCTCCAATCTGGAAATGTAACAACAAACATACTTCGTGGTTTGCACAGTTTTTATTTATTACATATCATTTTCTCCTTCAGCCAGATTTGTGGCTTATAAAAATAACCAAATATTTGCTTACAAATTGTTATAATGAAAATCTGTAGCCTGCTGCAGTAAGATTCATAGTCATGGTAACTTTGAAAGCATTTGTTTGCATTCGGAGTGTGGGGAATAATTTAAATTTTAAATTTTTGCATAAATTATTTATATGTTGAGTCCAAGATGCAGTACAATTACAACAACATTTTTAAGGAGTGAGGCAGAAGTTTAAAATTTATAAATACCTCTTTACATTTTGGCGGCACTAGATATAGTTTTCTAGAAAGCTGTATTTTTTGTTGTTTGAATAGCAGTTAGTTGTTTTCACTTTCTCTAACAGATGGAACCAAAGCATTGTGAACATTTTTATTAAAACAGCAAATGAAGCTATGAAAGAAGTGTCACATTGCCAAGTATTCATCTTGCAAATTAAATTCTACAACTTAGCAGGTGGTTTAAGTTCCCTTTAGAAATTTAAAATCAGCTTATTTCATTTCTCTGTGGTTTAACACAGACACAGGTTCACTGCTGCATTCACTTACACAGAATCTGTTTGCATGTTTCTTAGAATTGACAGTTGGGAAAATATTTGCCAACTCTCACTCCAAACGGCTCATGATTGCCACATTCAAATGGTTGAGTCTTCAATTTCCTTTACTATTAAAGTCTACTGTTTCTCTCTGGAATCTGTTTGCAAGGCCCTGATAGATCCAAAACTTTAAACCCCAAATTCAGTACATTTTTTGACTATTTTAATATATATCATCATTCAGTGTGCTGGCATCATACTACTCAATATAGAAAAACTCTCAATATTAGATAGTAATTGCTATGGATGAAGTTTGTGTTCCCTCAAAATTCGTATGTTTAATCTTAATCTCCAATGTGATGGTATTTGGAGGTGGGGACTTTGGGTGGTGATCAGATCATGACAATGGAGATCTCGTGAATGGGATTAGTACCCTTATAAAAGAGACTCCAGAGAGCAGTTTCTCCCCTTCCACAATGTGAAGACACATTAAGAAAGTGTTGTCTATAAACCAGGAAGCAGGTCCTCACCAGACACTGAATCTTTCAACACCTTGATCTTGAACTTCCCAGCCTCTAGAATTGTGAGAAATAAATTTTTGTTGTTTATGAGCTATCCAGTCTATGATATTCTGTGATAGTAGCCTAGACTGCTTCTGGTTTAGAGAATGACAGTGAATTGGCATTTCCAAGTCTCTGCAGGACTGTACTAGTTAGCTGTAGGGAATCAGATACATTAAAAAACAAACAAACAAACAAACAAACAAACAGGAATCAGATACATTAAAGAGCTAGCATTAGAGGGCATTTCAGAGGGGATGAAGTAGAAGCAGTTTTACTGCTTCTAATGCCACTGCCGTAAGATTAATTTCCAAAAGCATCAGTTTTCCTTCAAAAAAGTTTTCAATGTTTTTCCACTACCTACGAAATAAGACTTAAGACTCATCATTCATATGCTTCTGTTTCATCCACAAACCATTTTTATGACTACTTCTCAATAGATCTTTTGTTCCCAGTAAACTATTTATTTACTATTTCCCAAACAAGATGATTCTGCTTTGCCCACCCCTCTGTTCACCTTCACCCTGTACCTTCCTTCTCCTTTTAAAAAAATATTTATCTATTTATTTTTGAGAAAGAGAAAGAGAGAGAGGCAGAGAGAGAGGGAGACAGAGAATCCCAAGCAGGCCCCGTACTGTCAGCATGGAGCCTGATGCAGGACTCAAACTCATGAACTGTGAAATCATGATCTAAGCCAAAATCAAGAGTTGGATACTTAACTGAGTGAGCAACCTAGGCACTCCCCTTCTCTGTTTGATTGCCTAAATCCTTTTCCCTGCAGACACAACTTAAATTGTAATATGATGAAACCCTCTTTAACCATGTTGGATTGCCCTTATTCTCCTTTAAGCCTGTCTAGCACTACTTATTACATGATAGCTTGTATTGTTCTTTATTTTTTATGTGTACATTCTATCTTCCCAAGTAGAATGTAAGATCCTGACAGTAGAGACGTCATGTTACACACTGAATTTCTAGCACCCAGCACCCAGGACATAGTAATCAGCAATTTGCGTGATGTTGGTAAGGGGACCAAGAATTCTCCAGGCTACATCAAGAAATATACAACACAATTAGGGCTAGCTCATAGTCCTTGGGGTTTGCAATTATGGCTAAAGTTTTGCTTGTCCAGCATGCTTTCTCATTTCCCTTCTGGCTTTTCTGAAGACACTACCCTTTTTCTATGTAAAGTTGTCAATTTTAGTGCTGAATTTGTCAGAACAGGCTAGTAACAAACTTCAGCGCATTGATAAGTTTAAACAAAGTTTGAATTCTCACATGATGTCTGGTGTCCTTCAGTTCAGAGCTCTTCTCCATATTATCCTTACTCTGGAAACCAGGCTAAGATCCCAACTCCTATCTGAAATATTACCAATGAAGAAGCAGAGGAATAAAGTGTGGCCAATTGTGCACTGGCTCTTAAAACTTCCTCATAGAAGTAACACATATATACTGGCAGAAAGCTGCACATATAAACCAATGAAATAGAATTGAGGGTCCAGGATTAAATCTTTACATTCATGGTCAGTCGATTTTTGACAAGGATGCCGAGAAAATTCAATAGTGAAAAAATAGTCTTTGCAACAAATGGTGTTTGTTACAAAGATGCAAAAGATGCAAAAGATGTCTACATACAAGAGAATGAAATTGAATCCCTACCTCACACCTATAGAAAAAAATAATTGAAATCAATCATAGACCTAAAGGTGAAATCTAAGTATAAAATGTAAATGTAAAATGTAAAGTTAAATGTAAAAGCTAAAATTATAAAACCCTTGACACAGGACTAAATCTCAGGTTTCTTATATATGGCACAAACAACAAAAGAAAAGAGAACGATAAATTGGACTTCATTAAAATGAAAATCTTTGAGTTTCAAAGGATACTATCAAGAAAATGAAAAGACAACCCAAGGATTGGTAAAATATATTTGCAAATCATATCTGACAAGGGACCTATATCCAGAATAAAAAAAAAAAACGAAAAACTCTTACAACTCAACAATTAAGCCACAGTCCAATAAAAAATGGGCAAAGGATTTGAATAGACATTTCTCCAGAGAAGATGTACAAATTACCAGTAAGCACATGAAAAGATGTTCAACATCATTAGTCATTAGGGAAATGCAAACCAAAATCATAATTAGGTACTCACAAAGATAGTTAAATTTCGAAGACAGAAAACAAGAAGTGTTGGTGGAGAAATTGAAACCATTATACATTGTGGCTGGGCATGTAAAATGGTGCAGCTGCTTTGGAAAACAGTTTAACAGTTCTTCAAAAAGATAATCATAGAGGTACCACATGATGTAACAATTCCACTCCTGGGCATATACCCAAAAGAAATGAAAACATATGTCCACACAAAAACCTGTAAAAAAATGTTCTTAGCAACATTTTTCATATTAGCCAAAAAGTAGAGACATCCAAAATGTCCATCAGTGGATGAACGGATAAACAAAATGTGGTAAATCTATACAATGAAATATTATTTAGCCATAACAAGGAATGAAGTACTGATTCATGCTACAACTCGGATGAACCTTGTAACATTATGCTAAGTGAAAGAAGCCATTCATGAAAGGCCACGTATTGTAGCAAACATCCAGAATAGGTAAATCCATAGAGACAGAAAATATACTAGCAATGAGCAAAGGAGGGGGAAGAGGAAATGGGAAGTGACTGCTAAGGGATGTGGGATTTCTTTGTGGAGTGATAAAATGTTTTAGAATTAGATAATGGAAATAGTTATACAACTTGTGAGTACACTAAAAACCACTGAATTGTACAGCCGAAGAGGATGGATTTTATGGTATGCAAATTATATCTCAATAAAGCTTTTTTTTTTTTTTTTTAAGTCAGATGAATCACTTTGCTTACTTTCATTGGTCAAAGAAAGTCGTATGTCCATAAGTTACTCCAATAGGACAGGGAACTACAATCCTACCATGTGCCTGGAAAGAAAGTGGCATTATTTGGTTAACAATATCAATGACTAAAAAAGGTGCTTTCAGTCTTTAGCCACACAAGTAGGCATAGGCCAACTGTGATATTACACCCTCTTGGATACTATGATTGGTCCAGTAGTGGGCATGTAACATAAGCAAGGCTGACCGGTCCTTTTATGGAATGAAGGAATGTTACAGACAGAGAAGCTTAGGATTATGAAATAGGAAGAGGTCTGGCACTATCAGAGCTGTACTACAAGAGGTCAGCCTTGTGGAGAGAGGCGGCACCTAGCTGTGACTTTTCAACTCCTAGATATTCAAGATGCAGGAGAATTCTGACTAATGAGTCATTAACAGCAAAGTGGAATCTTAGAAATCTTTGCCCAGCAGAAGTCTCACATATTTCCTGAGAAATCTTGAGAGTATTTCTTTTCTGCCATTTTCTAGAATCTGTTCTCTTTCTTTAGGCTATTTCCAATGCTTAAAAGGAACAATTGTCCTCCAACCCAGTCTCTCATGTCCTCGCCTCCCCCCCCCCCCCCTTACTTTCAATGTCGGGCTCCATGTTTAATCATGCTCCAGAGTGAAAGGTTTTTAGTGGGGCTTATTATTTCTGTGTTTTGCTGCCTGTGTTAAACAGATTCTACAATGGCTTCCAATGATCTCCAACTATTCGCACATAATCCTGTTTTCTCCAGAGTGAGCTGGACCTAGCGACTTACTTTTAGCAAACAGAATAAATCAAAAGTGATGGAACATCACCTCCAGAATTAGGTTACAAAATGACTGATTTCTGATTTGCTTGCCCTCTCTCACTTTCTCACTTGCTCACTCTGGTAGAGGCTAGATACCATATTTTAAGCTGCCCTATGGAGAGGCCCTCATTGCAAGGAACTGAGGGTGGCCTCCAGTTTCTTAGTTTCCCCAAGAAACTAAGTCCTGTCAATATCACTTGAGTGAACGTGGAGATAGATATTCTTCCAGTTGAACTTGAGTTTCCTGCAGCCCAGCTGATACCTTGATTGCAGACTGTGAGAGACCTTGAAACAGAGGACCCAACTCAGCCATCCCCACATCTCTGACACACACAGACTTTGATATAATAAATATTTTTTAACTCACTAAATTTGGGGGGCAATTTGTTATATAGCAACAGATAGCCAATACAGTGCTCCCTCCTCAAAAGCTTCACGCAAGTTCTCTATAGGTCAAGGTTAGAATTCATCATGTATAACTTCGTTCTAAACCGCTCTCAGAAATTATCCTTACTGACTCGTTTTTCAAGGCCCTGAACCAAGCGGATTCATGCTGCTTGTCTTCCTTTTGGTGGGCTGCTTCCTCATCCCTGTATGCTGCCTGGCGGTGGGGTGGGGGTGGGGGGTGAAAATGGAGTTTATGCCTCCTCCTTTGCTCGGTGGTTTTAACCAGAATTTTAGCTCAAAGTGTCCCATAGTTTCTCCTCCCAAGGACACAATATTGCATTCACACTACTAGAGCCTTTTTCCTCCTGGACACTCTCCAAAATGTTCCAATTTGCAGTGAATATATAGTTAATCACCCGCTATAGGAACCTCATTATAATAAATTCTGGGACTGGATGAGTATCAGGATAGTAGTAAAGTACAGAATAGGCTTAAGTAGGCTTTTTATATAAGCAAGTGACGGTTCTACAGTAAGGCTCTGATCATGTCACTGCTAGTTTCAATCCTCTGATGGCCTATCAATCTCTACAAATGATGCCACAGCTACTTAGTATTCTCCCTGTCATGCTGTTCCTTACCATCCTTCCTCATATCCTGGGGTCCCACCATGCTTTATTCCTTGGCATTCCCTCGAGCTGCTAGGATCTCTCAGGCCTGGTGCCTTTGGTGTGTATGGTTCCTTCTACTGAGAAGACTCATTTCTAGTTTCCTCATGATCAAAACTTAGGTTGTATAACAGTCTCAGAATCTCTAAAGAGGTCAGGCCTCCTCTCCTACCCTGTCCCTCCTCCCAGGTACAGGCATATTGTAAGACTGGTCATTTTGAAGGCATTTCATCGATCACCAAGAGGGCCAAGGGGCTTTTCCCTGGGCTGAGCAAAGGGGATAAGAGGTGGATCCATGTAAGGCAATCATTGTGGTTTTATGATGTGCTGCTACAGAGGTGATGTGAGCCCAGAGACTGCTATTGCAGCCTCAGCCTGAGGAGCCTGAGGTAGGTGGGAGGCACGGTGAAGGACAGGACCAAAGGAGGCAAAGGACACTGGGGTTACTTCAGCTCAGGTAACCTGGCTTGCATAATCCCTATGGTCTGTCCTAACTCACTCATTCCAACTGATTTAGGGCCAAAGCCAATGATTAGTTTCGGCATATACATTTCTCTGTGGTACTTTGTAAGAAGGGATTTAAAAGGGTTTATAAAGGATTTTGGTAATCCAGGACCCCCTATGCCAGCTATCTGTCTTTTTCTATAAAATTGTATGTTGACATCTCATTTGATGTGACTTTTTTCCTTTGGGAGCAGTCCGTGGCTCCCAGGTTGAGTTGAGCATCCTCCTCTGAGATCCCCATAAGACTTTGTAATTACACCAGATATAGCACTCTGGGCTTCAATTATTCTTTAACACGTGTGTTTCCCCACCAGACAGGATCTTCTTGAGAGAAGTGACCATGTCCTTCGTCTTTGGTTCCTCAGTACCTAGTATGGTTCTTGGCCTATGGTATTTTCTCAACATGTATTTAATATATGAATTAATGTTCTACAATATCTTAGTTCTTACCTAATCTTTGTCACATTATAGCAATTGCTCGTATATTACCTTGAATTGTTCTTAATAAGTTAGAATTTACAAGTCTCCTCCCCTCATTCAGAAATCAGAATCTGTCCATACTGGTGTTGATCTCTGTCCCCTTTCTAGGTGGTCTTGATGGCCCCCTGCATCTGTAGTCTACTCTGCCCTGCCTCAAAATTAAATGAGAAGATCTCGAATCTGCACGTCAACTTTCCCATCCGAGGAATCACTGGGGTTTGAAAATAGTCAAGCCTAAGACAGAGTTGCTAAGTGAGCCCACAAATCCAGCTAGGAGAACCCCATAAATAATTGGGGCTAGGATGCCTCTCTGGCTTCTTCTGCTTCAGTCTCTAGGGTTCCTCTGTCGTAGCCAACATCTCCCCCACACAGATACTTGCTCACACACACACAGCTACACTGGTCAGTGTCTTGGCTTCCCATGGAAGCTCAGGAATGTCTCCTGCCAGCAGTGGGGGTCTGCCCATTACCATGTTCATGCCAGCTCTATTCTCCTGGGAGATTAGGCTCAGTCTGTCCTCCCTTGATTTGGTGACACTAAGGACATAAGAGACCTAGCCAGTGCCTAAAATACAAGAAGCAGTTACCATTTCACTTCTCTTGAGCATCTTGCTGGTCACCTGGGGCTCACTTCCCGCTCAGATCTGATGGATATTCTGGTCCACGGCTCACTTCCCTCAACTCCTCTGGGAAGACTTTCACTCTTGCTTCATTATATTCTGAACATCTATCTCTATCTTTACACTTGTTCCTACAAGAAATCCAACCAAATAAAATATTTTATAATTTTGTGTGAATTTTTACTCAAGTTGGGAGGCTCAAGGAGCATGAGGATCTTCACACAGTCTTCTACTATCTGCCCCTGTGTGTCTATTTCACCCCTTGGTGTCCTCCCAGGTGAGCTGTTGAGCACAGCCCCGGGGGACGTGTGTTGGACCCTCACACAGCGGTGCCTCTGCCAGCAGTTTTGGTTTAAAAAGTTTCCTCTTCCTCATCATACTTGTTTTGAATGCAGTTTCTAGTATGATTTGGCACTGGGTCTCAGAACAGTTCCTTCTGTGTAAATCCCTCCATTTCCCACCTATTCAACCACTCTCGCCCTAGGAATAAAGCACCGCCTTTGTTTCTGACACTCGTTCTAGAACTGGGCAGCCTCTGCCATGCCTTGCATGTGCTGGCCTGGTCCCAGAGATTTGGTCTCCCTTCCCCCAGCTGATCCTGCACTGTTTACCACTAAACCCCTGCTTTGGGAAAACCTTAACAATTGACTGGGACAGCAAAGCTTTTTCCATTTCATAGATGTGTGTGCTGAGCCCGAGGCGGTGTTTCCTCCTGAATCTGCACGCAGGAGAGCAGATTAATCAAAAAGATCTTAAGCAGGCACTGTTTGTTTTGCATGAACAAACAGCAATTGCTCTTTGTTTAAATTTAATAGTTAAAAATGAACAGTTCTAGTGATAATTACCACATATTTATATTGGCATTTTACTTTTTAAGTTCCAGAAGAACAGCAGTTTAACTGAATTGAATCATATTTATCAAACCAAAGGTTAAATACTACTGGCTTTTAAATAGAAAAGACAGTGAACTTACTAAGAAAATGCCCCCAAATTAATAGTCATGTGTAATATACACGTCTTTTGTTGGGGGGTGTGCAGAGTGAGGAGAGAAATAGAAGGAACTAACAGGAGATTGAAGGAAGTAAACATAACATTTGTTTACTAATATGGGGGGAACACATAGAAAATCATCATTGTTGCTAATATTCACACAGGCTTCCTTTGGTCATTGGACCAATGAAACACGTTTGTCATAGAAGACACCATTGTACAAAGCAAACACTAAAAACTTTACACCACACAACTAATCCTGCTGATGCAGCACTTACCACACTACAAGTGCGAATGTTGACAGTGGAATTTTTAATAAGAATATCAATTGTGATAATTTTATGATTTACAAAACGCACTACTGGTTTATGAATCGTGCTTAATTTTGATCCTGTTTCTAACCACTACCAAGAAGAAATGTTCCTTTTTCATTTGTGACCATCTATTCGCACCTCCCTTTAAAATGTGTCTTTCCAGTGCATGGTACACGGACATTTTAATTAAAACTCTCCTACATGGGAGCTTCTGTCCTGCTTCCAGTAAATAATTCCAAGTAGGAATGTTGGAACAAAGACCAAGTTATGCATTGAAAGCAGTCACCAATTTGGAATTAGAAAAAGAGTACATTTCATGTAACATATTTATTGAAAAAGTCCCTTTCGTTATTTTTACTTTTGAAATTGAAGGCACAATTCAAGTTATGGAATTATAGAACTGGAAGATCAACCTCTCCTCACTTTCCTAGGTAAGGTAACAAGAGGTTAATTATGTACCTGAGACCTACAACCAGTGGAAGGACTGGAACTAATACGAAAAGCTCCTGATTTCTAGATTCACATTCTTTCTACAAGCTCAGTCTTCCAGTAGTAAATAAAATTAATTCAAAGTATTAAGCTTCATTGTGTTTTAATAGATCAATGTTCTAAATGAAATTAAGATATCAATATTTCAACCAGTCAAACCATTGACTTTGTGTGGATATATTTTCATGTTTATAGTTTCTTGCATATTTAATATTCAGGATGGTCTTTCCATAGACCCAATTTTCAATCCCTACAATTACTCAAGGTTGAAGGAAGGATGAAACATAGGCTTTCAATATTTGCATCTTTTATGCCAAATGAGAGTTCAAAAAATTAGTTTCAGTGAGGTTTTAATATTAAAATATGACTTGAATTGCAGAAGAATACATTAATAGGAAATATATATTCATTCTCAGATAAGTAAAATGCTTAATCCATTATTTCTAAGCTGATTTTTTTGTTGTCTTATAAGATTAGGTTGCTGATTCTATTTTATTAGAAAAGTGCTTTACAATATTCATTGAACAATACTTCATACAAATAATCTTTCTTGAGAATTTGTAATAAATCGGTGACTTTCTGACAATTAAAAATAGAAATAGCCTTCATATATCACTGTATCAGATAAGCTGCTTCCAGCTACAAGTAACAGAAATCCTAAATTAACCTGACTAAACAACAGGGAAATGTATCAGCTCACAAAACAGCAAGTTTCCTTTGGTTGATCAGCAGCTCAATTGTGTCAGCAAAGACTTTGGTTTTTTTAATCTCTTTGAATGGGTATCCAAAATGCTGGTTTCATCCTCTGTGAGGTAAGTTTAAGCATTATCCCCATTTTACAAATGAGGAAATTTATGGCCTTAAAATGATACCCTCATGGTCCCTTCATGGTCATAAAATGCCTACCAGTAGTAATCAGGGTTATTTCATTTGCATCCAATGGGAAGGGCAGACACTAGCTTCCTGTTGCTCTCTCTTAAGAAAGGAAGAATTTTCACAGAAGTCTCTAGTACACTTCTTGCATCCCGTTGGCCAGAACTGAGCCTCACATTCATTTTTGTACCAACTATTGGCAAAGGGGTGGGACTTGTAACTCAGTCAGATGGACCCTTGAGTCAGAGGCCAATTCTCCAACAATGGATTGCTGTTATGCTCTGAGGAGGGGAGAAATTCTGCCCTGAACAGGGGAGGCCCCAACTCCCTCTGAAACATTCTACCCTCTTGACTTCCATAACATCACATTCTTAGTTTGCCTCTGGCTCTCTCATCTCCATGTCTCGGACTGTTTTTCAGGCTCCTCTTCCTCTTTCCTGCTTCTAAATGTTGGAGTTATGCATGTCTCAATCCTTAGTCCTCTTTTTTCTTCCTCTAAATCTCTCCCTAGGTTGCCTTACTCATTCCTGTGGGCTTTGGATATCACCCTAAGTTGATCATCTTCCACTCAAAACTTTCTCCTGAGCTCCAGATTCACATATTCCATGTGCCACATTCAGGGACTCATCTTTTTTTCATTTTGTTTCTCCTCTTTCTCCTACAACCAGTATTACTCAAACTTGAGCACACACCAGAAATCAGTTGGAGGGCTTGCTAAAAGACAAATTGCTTGGCTCGTCCCCAGAGTTTCCGATTCACTAGGTCTGGGTTGCTATTAAAGAGTTTGCATTTCTAACAGGTTTCTGAGTGAGGCGGATGCTCCAGATCCCGGGACAATACTTTGAGAACAATTGTCCCAGAGTGTTGCCCTGGGAATGTTCACAGCGGAGCCATTGACACAAAGAAGGAAGGAAGAAAAAGATAACATAAGGAAGGTAGGTACATCCATTGCCTGAGGCATTGGTCCTAAAGCATTATGCATCATTTCCACTGACATTCTGTTGTCTCCACTGAAGCTATGGGAAACTGGGAAATATAATGCAGTTGGCCAGTCATTTACCTGGCTCCATTCTAGTGCAATAAAAGAATAGAGGAGTGGGTTTTGATGGACCACTAGAAGTCCATCTTATGATGGATGCCAAGTAATCAGCAGCCACACTTGCTTTCTTTTATTTTCTCCAGTGTTCACCTAGGGTTTCCACACTTGCTTCCATACTATTCTATGTCCAGTCTTAACTTATCAAAGTAACTAAGTGACAACACAGAAAAGTTAATGCCATTGAAATATTTTTATTATTTACACTTCCCAAGAGAAAAAGGCACACATAGCACACCACACAGGGCCAAAGGGGAAGCGCCTGGTTTTGGTCAGGTGGCAGAAGAGAAGAGTGAGAGGAAAGGCGGGGTCAGCGTCTTTATTGACGTTTCCATGGAAAGGCAAGGCAGGGCATACAGTTGAGGACTGGTTAATTTGAATCACCCAGCTATAGAGGTCTAGTTGGCTGGTAATCTGGCCTTGGGACGATTTAGAGCAGGGGCAACATTGGCTTGGTGTGTGAGAACTAGATAAAGTATGGTGTTTGGGAGAATCGGTTCCAGTAGGCTGGTTTGCTTTTGAAAGGAGTGCTCTCCACAAGGCTCTTTGCTATCTCTAAGAATTGACTAGCCCTGGGAGGGGCAGTCTTTTCCTGTTTCTATAAGGCCCCCAAAATGCCAAAACATCACAAGATGCAGAAAATAAAAAACATGATTAATACCCACACACTCTTCTCTGCTCTGCATATGGCTGAGTCATCCTCATTCTTTGGTCTAAGTTTAAGTGTCACCTCCATTGAGGAGTCTTTCCAGAAACACTTTGTGTTAGCAGATACCAGTGTATTTCACAGATTCTGCTTATTGTCTATTTATCACTCACCACAATGTATTATTTTATTTTATTTTTTAATTTAGTATCTGTCTCCTTTGCTAGGAGTCAGCTTCATCAGGACAAGAACCATGACCCTTTATTCACGTCTGTATTATTTATCTAGGGAGATCATTTTTGTTGGAGACTCAAAACCCTGTCTCTTCCTTTCTTACTTGCAGAATCCTAATTTAATTCAGGTATTGGGAGATTTTTGTTCTCAGGGAAGATGAGGCAAGTGGTCTAGGGACAGGCATGTATTCCAAATCTAGCCATTGAGATACAATATGAGAAATCTGGAAAATCTTCTGTGAGCTGTGTGCGGATGTAAGGTCTGGAGTTGCAGCAGCCATATTGCAACCATGAAGGAATGTCAAGAGAACTGCTGAGATACCAATTCTGAGATCTGACATCATTAAGCTGCTCTACCTGCCTAGGAACCACTTAACAATTATTAAGAAAGATAATAATAACACTACATATTTAAGCCATTTTCTGTTGAGGTGGTTGCATGAAGCCAAGTGTACTGTGACTTAGCACACTGCTTGACATACAATTAATGCAGGTATTTGTTGTTGTTGAATGAATAAAAGACTACATCACTAAGATAAAATAAGGAAGGTTGAGGTAGACATCCAGATATTTTAACTTGCATAAAAGACACAATTTTGATTTTGGGGGTTTAAATTTAAAGGGGAGAGATATGGATGCAGGGCACAAATTATACAGACTGGCTATCTTTATTAGCCAACTTAGACAAATACTCTTCCGTTCATTTAAATAAAATTTTAATGAGGACTTACTACTTTGAAAAGAACTACATTAAGGAGGCATATAGCATACTGTTTGAAAACACAGGCCACATAAATACTTAAATACAGCCACTTAAAACGTAGTGACCTTAAGGCAAGTCACTAAATCTCACTTAAGTTTAGTTTACTCCTCTCTAAAAAGGAAATATTTACACTTTTAAAAGGTTAGTATGATGAGATAATAAAGTGCTCAATGTCCTACATGCCCAGAAAATAGTAAACACCTAAAAGCATAGTCTTACAATTACTATTACTAAACATATTTGAAAGAAACGTAACATACAGGTGAAAAATATATAGCTCCTTTCCATAACTACACTATCAGAGAACACGTAGGTAATATCAAACAGTGTGAGGAATGTGAAGGAAGGAAAGTTCTGCCTTGGATGGTCACACAACGTTTCAGTAGAAAAGACATTTGGGGGCACCTGGATGCTCAGTCGGTTAAGTATCTGACTCTTGATTTTGGCTCAGGTCATGATCTCACAGTTTGTGGGTTTGAGCCCCTCATCGGGTTCTGCACTGACAGCGCAGAGCCTGCTTGGGATTCTCTCTCCCTCTCTCTCTCTCTGCTCTCCCCTTGCTCTCTCTCTCCCTCAAAAACAAAATAAACATGAAAAAAGAAAGAGGGGCACCTAGGGGGCTCCATCGTTGAAGCGTCTGACTTTAGCTCACATCATGATCTCGTAGTTCGTGGGTTCGCGCTCCACATCGGGCTCTGTGCTGACTGCTCAGAGCCTGGAGCCTGCTTGGGATTCTGTGTCTCCCTCTCTCTCTGCCCTTCCGCCGCTCATGCTCTGTCTCTCTCTCTCTCTCTCTCTCTCTCTCTCTCAACAATAAATAAACATTTTTTTAAGTTTTTTAAAAATTAAAAAAAAAGAAGGAAATAAAGAAAAGACATTTGATTGGGAGCTTTAAGGAAGGGTTGTATTCTAACCTGCAGAGATGAGCAGGGAAGCATGTGTGTCATGGTGGCTGGAGAGGGAGAACTGATAAACATATTACAGGCAGCAAACCATGGAGTAAGAGGGCACACAAGTACCAGGCAGTTTACATAGTGGCTGAGAGGATGGTGTGGCTCCAGTACAGGCTTACAGAGGAGGCCCATGGAGATGAGCACACGGGAGTGCTACATCATAGAGGAGTCTCAAAACCTGAGAAGGCTGGGACTGTTCTGGTAAGCAATGAGCAATGGCATGAAACGGTTTTGAAGCCAGGCGGGAAAGGGACATGAAGCAAGTGTGACAGACACTTAATTGTCTCCCCACCGCCATCCTTCTTTTGGTTCGCCTAGCTTTAATGGACGTTGACCACCAGCTCTGACCATGTAACCCAAGTCTGAGCAATGAGCGATGAGGGTGCCTCTGGAAAATGAATTTTTTTTTAAGTTTGTTTATTTATTTTGAGAGAGACAGAGACAGAGCAAGTAGGGGAGGGGCAGAGAGAGAGAGAGAGAGAGAGAGAGAGAATCCCAAGCAGGCTCCATGCTGCCAGTGTAGAGCCCAGTGTGGGGCTGGAACTCACAAAACTGCGAGATCATGACCTGAACTGAAACCCTGAGTCGGATGCTTCAACTGAGCAACCCAGGTGCCCCGGAATTTTTTTTTTTTTTTAAGAGAAAGATAAACAAGGAGAAACTCATTTTGCTATCACCTTCTGCATCTCATTCCCCTTGCTGAACTCATGTTGTGAATTCTGTTGCGTAGAGATATGGTACCTAGAGCCTCAGTAGCAATCTTTGGTCCCTGAGGAAAGATCTCTCTCACACACACTGAGGATGATTAAGAATATTAAAAAAACCTGGATCTGTGATGACATTGTTGATCTGTTGAACTTCTCGACCCACCTACTCCCAGAAGACTAGTTAAGTAAGCTGTAGATATATTATGGTTTCAGCCACTAGCGGTCAGGTTTCTGGTATTTGTGGTCACACCATTGTAACTAATGATTAGAAGGATGTTTTGAGCAGGACTCATAGAGGATCAATGGGAATGGATTAAGGCTGTGATGAAAATGAAGGCAGGTAGTAGAAAAAAATTATTGAGGACATCTTGTGGGTGATTTTTAAGTTAAGAGACGTGCACAGCACTTAAATGTATCAGACACTGGGAAGCATTATGCTCATTTAATTCTCACAAAACCTCTATGAGGTGAGCACATCACTATCACCATTTTCAAATGAGGAAACCGAGTAGAGACAGATGACACAATTCCCTCAAGGACACACAGCTGGTTGGGAGCAAACATTTATCCAAGCAGTTTAGCTCCAGAGGAGTCTGTGCTCTTAAATACTAGTATTTATCTTTCATTTACGCACAAGGACCATCTTACTTCCATATAATAATTCTATGAGGAAAATGCCACCATTTTTGCCATTTTACAAAGGAGGAAACTGAAACAGAGAGGTTAAGAAATTTCAGGTCACATGCGTAGCAAGGGATGAGTAGAAAATCAAGCCCAGGTCCACCTGACTCCAAGGTTCTAACCTTAATGCTAAATTCCCAGCGAGAAGACCATTCCAGACACCTGCGTCAGAGAAGTGGTTTCAGAAATGTAAAGGGAAACACTTACATGTCTCTGCAGGACAGATTGGGAAGACAGATTAGAAAGAATTAGGGACAGATTATATATAAGGGGAAAAGATGCAAAGTGATTCTGTTTTTTCAAAGCTAAGTGAAAACACAGGGATTTTTTTAAAAAGGAAGTCTAGAAAATAAATGTATATTCTGAGTGAACACTTCAAAATCATTGTCAGCATATCCAAAGAGTTGGGATCAACTCCAAAAGCAGACATGGAGATGAACCATTCCTTGTTTAAGTAGCAATTTCTCCGTGCATCTAAAAATGTGGTCCAGGAGAATGGGTAGGTGCTTTTTCTATGTAATCATCTGACCATTTAAGATCCTTGAATCAATCCTCTAAGCAAAGCTCCCTGACAACGCACCTCCCCCAGGGGTAGGATGGGATTGACTGTCCCCCCAGCTCAGGCTTCTGCTGCTGCCACACATAGTCTCCCCTGGTGTGGCACATAAGGCACCATTTGTTTTCAGAACACAATATATTGCACTGCTAGGGCTGGAGTTCGCGACACGAATTATACTCACAGAATCTCTGTGGGCTCTTTCCAGGGTTTCTTCTCTAGGGCCCATGTACATGGTAGCTCCAATCCATTTAATCACTTTGTTCTTTCCTCTTATAGAACACTACTTCTATCCCTTGGCTAACATAGGTGATTTTCCTAGTTTCTTAGTTCCTGTAGAAGTTCAGCTCTAGATCAAGGCTTGGTTTTGGGTTAAAATTGCTTTTCTCATCTTGAGCTGAAGCTCAATTTGATGGCTTCCATAAACTCAACTTATTAAAAAAAATTCAGCATATTTCATTCAATAACTAATTAATTAATTAAAAGTAGGCATTGGCTAAGTACCAGGCGCCATGCTAGAAGCTTACGGCCTGTGAAAGTCGTGCTTTTCAGTCTGTGATGTGGAGAGGAAACACCTGGGCATCTTGTTAAAAATGCAGATGTAAATGCAGTAGATCTGGGGTAAGGCTGGAGATCCTGTGTCTTTAAGAGACTCCCGATTGAGATCCATCCTGGTAACAATCCAAGGAAGACAGGAACATAGATAGTTAAGTTCAAGCAATAAAGATTTATAAACACAATGATAAATGTGTGAGAAACTGAGAAAGGAAGGGGGTTTCCCAAATTGCTCTGGTCTGTGCTGCTTCCTCAGGAACCTACCCCAGATGGCTCCTGGTTCATTTCAGTACTTCTGGGTCTACTCCAAACTTCTGTCACCAGCTCCTACCCTAAACACTTGCTAAACACCTATTCACAACATGTATTCTCTCCCTGTCTACAAAAGCATCCCTCCCCAATGGTCTTCTAGTGTTCCATTTAAACCTTTATTGAATTTCCTCATTTTGGCATCTAACTTCTCATCCATCAATCACTCCTCAGGAAAAGTCCATTTTCCAGGCAGACAATGCCAAATTCTGTGATCTTATCCTATGAACATCAGTAGAGTATAAACATATACATGCATTAATTTACATCTATATGTTGATTCTTTTGTGTGTTATAATAATAGCTAACACGGAGAGCTTAAAGTATGTCAAGCATTGTGATACTCATAAAAGTCTATGGGATAGAAACTACGATCTCTCATTTTGCCTATCGAATACAATTGAGACAGAGAGGTTGAGGTCACATTGCCATTAACTAGTGGAGCCATAATTTCAATGTTGCATCAGCAGTTAGGTCTTCAGAGAAAGGTGCCGTTTAAAATAAAGCTAGTAACGATACAATCTACTCACTGTTGTGATAAGGTTGGGAACCCGTGTTAATCATCCCTGTAGCATGGGAAATCTCCATGATATGGAAGGAATTGGACATATTCTCCTCTGCATTTGAGTGGATGGGTACTGGGAGATTTTGTATCTAATCAACATGCTTTCAAACCTGGTTAAGTGACTGTACCGTGGTAACGTATGGCCCTAGATGAGTCACTTAAACTCTTTTTTTTTTTTTTAATTTTTAATGTTTATTTATTTTTGAAAGAGACAGAGAGAGAGAGAGAGAGAGAGCAGAGGAAGCGCAGAGAGAAAGAGGGAGACACAGAATTCAAAGTAGGCTCCAGGCTCTGAGATGTCTGCACAGAGCCTGACATGGGGCTCAAACCCATGACCTGAGCTGAAGTCGGACGCTTAACTGACTGAGCCATCCAGGCGCCCCTGAGCCACTTAAACTCTTAATTCACTTCTGTCTTCTATAGATGAGAGATTCACTTTTATTTGATACTTTAGGTCTTGATCAAGCCTTTCCGTCAAGTGTCTCAAAATGCAAATACAAATTTTGGTTTTATAAAATCATCTGGGTTTAGCAGGAAATCTGATCTCACTAGAGAATTGTACCATGTTGAGTTCTTTCTAGGCTGTCACTGTAATTGAATTGCCTTTTGCCGAAGGGATTATTTTGAACTCGTGGAAAACTCCTTAGAAAAATAAAATAAAATAAATGACAATGAAAGCCCAAAGGACATTCAATATGAAACCAAATTATTATAGCATTAAAGGATCTAAGTTAAATCCATGAAGGCAAGAAAATTCAAAGGAAGATTTTAGGAATAAAATTCCTTCATTTTCGTGTCTCACTGCACGTGCATGACCACTTCCTTAAACATGTAGGAGGGAGTAGAGGCAGTGAAATTATTTAGCTGGCAACTCCCATGGACCTTTAGATCAGTGAAGGAGCTTAAAATATTGGTAATAGGAACAGGATCATAGGAAATAACCCAATTTTTTCTTTTCTTTTTTTCCCAAAATGAGCCCTTTCATTATTACTATTCTCTCATCTTTTCCTCTTCCTTGGTACTTTCTTCAGCATACTTCCTGGAAGCTACAGAAGCTATCTTTTGGCCATCAAAATGGTACCACAAAAATGAGATTCCATTTCAACTGCTATGACCATCCCTTCACCTAATCATCTAATCACCTCCCACCTCCAATCATTACTGCCTCCCAGTTTCTATCTCCTCGTGTTCATTTTCTTTCTCTCTTTTGGCTCATCCTAACAAGAACAGTCTTTGTTCTTTTCATTTGGTCCCCTGTTAAACTTCAAATAAAATCCATTTCCTATGTTGGTGCCTTCACCAGATCTCTGTAGTGTCCTGGTGACCAGGTACAACTGTTTCAATGGGCTTGCATGTGGGGTGTTCTGATATAAGCAGGCAAAGACAGAGCTCTTGAATCAGTGGGCAAGAAGCCGATTTTGTCTTTTGTACCAGGTCGTTTAAAGAGCCTTGAACTTAGCTATAATGTGCCTAATATTCCTACAAACAGATGCTTCCTGCCTCTTCCTATAACAAGAGTTAAAATAAATATTCTGGAGTCACTTTCATTCATACAGGATAACTCTTTTCTATAAGTGACGAAAACCTCTGTCAACTCCCTGGATTCTTTTTCTATGACAACCAGAGGGTATCCCTGTCTTGTGTAGGCTCAGGTGAGTATTTTTTCCAGTGTTAGGAACAATTCCTTCTCCTCTCAATTGTATGGAGCAACATCTTTGGTTCAGTCACATATATAGTTTTGCAATTCAGGGAATCAGATATAATTTATTCCTCTCATTCTTTCTCCCCTTGGAATCAAAATGTTCTAAAATTTGATAATTTCTCTTGCATGGTTTCAATTCAACGTGTTAGCTTTTCCTTTCTGGCTACCTTCCATGCCACAGAAAAACCTGGGAGGGTGGCAAACCCACCTAAATTCTATTTTTTTTAACATTAAATCTAGTTAAGGTAATAGAAATATGCTGGTTGACCTTTATTACACACAACTCTTTAGCTTTATATCCCTTTCCTCACCTAAGTCAATTTATTCAAATGTTAATACAATGCAGTTCTGCATCTTTTTCACAAGATGGCACCATAACTTTCTGTATTTATTATCAAGCAGGAAAATACAAAAGAATTCTAAAATTTGTAGTTTAAATTATATAAATTGTAGTTGAATATTAAAAGGACTATAATAGCACAAAACTATATGATGATCTAATTTTCTTTAAGATATTCTAACTCCCTTAAAAAAAGTAATCAGTGAAAATCAGAATGAACTCAAGGATATTTGTGTTTTTATTTCTCCTTTGTCTTTAATATCTATTAAATCAGGAAAGCCTTTTTTTTTTTTCTTTAGAATAACATGATATGGTATTTCCACTGGTGCAAAGATTCTAGGTCTTTAGTTAGGCTTCTACTTTCTTGATTCAATTTTTCTAACAAGGTAATAAATACCTGGAGATCAACCATTCCATTGTCATTAATATTAAGAATATCAGAAATTTTTTTCATAAATTTAGTCTGGGGGAACATGAGTTCAAAGTTGAATCTTACTGCTATCTACGAGTGTGACCCTATAAAGAGTAGACATCTTTTCAAAATAAGATATAGATAATCGAAGCAATAAGGCAAACAAAAGAAAAAGTAAAGTGAATACATAATTATCTAAATTCTTCTATGTCAAGGCCCTGAAATATGCATTTCATGTAACTCTATGGAATCATAATTTATTGAGCTCTTACCCAATGGTATACATTACAGTAGAATCTTTACATGCATGAACTCAATTCTCAAAACCCGATGAGGTGGTTACTATTATTACCCATATTTTACTTGGGAGGAACTGACATTTAATAAGATCATTTATTCATTCATTTCCTCCTTCAACAAGTGATTATTGAGTACCTACTATGTGACTTGAACACTTGAATGTGGCATCGTTGGAATTTACACCCAGAATCTGCCAAGACCGAAATCCAAGAGTCATTCACTTAATTACAGAGCTATAAAAAATCAATTTCTCAGATAAGCTTAATAGGCAATTAAGTGGTGAAAAAGAAAAAAAAAATTCCACTCTGAGTAACCAATTTGACACACCACCACCAAGAGCATTAGTTTCTTGCTCGATGTGTTTTCCATAATGTTGATTTAAAGCTCCTCTATACAAGGTTCAACTTAGCCAGAATATGATATGTGCTTCAATTATATAACAATTCAACAACCATTCCTTAAACACTGAATCTGTACAGAATAAAACACTTTTGAGGTAAAGATAGGCTTACTGTGACTTCTAATTAAGCTCGTAGGCTCTGGAGAGCCTGGGTGGCTCAGCTGGTTAAGTGTCTGGCTCTTGATTTAGGCTCAGGTCCTGATCTCACAGTTTGTGAGTTTGAGACCCCATTGGGCTCTGCACCAATGGCACAGAGCCTGCTGGTATTTCTCTCTCCCTCTCTGCCCATCCCCTGCTCTCCTGTGAGTGCATGTGCATGCTCTTTCTCTCAAAATGAATAAACATTAAAAAAAAAAAAAAAGATGGTAGGCTAACCAGAAGGAGAAAATTCCTCTATGTCTCTAACAACAATAAGAATATATAGAAATCCTGATAAAACATTTTCAATTATTTTAATAGAAGGTAGCCAAGCTCAACACTAGAAAAAAAAAATCTCCAGGTTGCATAAATGAAGAAATTTATTTAAAGGCTCAGAGTAAGAGGGAATTAAAGCTGCACTGTGAGGCACCTGATACCATAATCAGGACTTTAATACTTGGTGGAGATAAGACGTAAGGTGCAGATGCTATAGACAGCAAGAACTCCATTTGCTGCTTAAAGAGAAAAGAGGAGAAAGAATTGTTTCATGAGACCAATAGGCCTTAGGTAGACCCCACAGGTAGCCATCTGCCTGGGGATGAGGAGGAAATAATCCATGCAGAAGAGTCAAATCTGTGTTCAGGTGCAAGGATGGAAGTTCACACTACCCACATTAGTTCAGAGCCTCAGTAGAGGCAATGTTATACCAGCTCTGAGGCATCCTCATGGGCCCATGAGAAACTGCTAAGAAAGAGAACTCTTATGGAAAATGAACCCAAACACACTAATTACATGACAATGCTTAGTAGCAAACAAGAGAACCCCCAGTCCTAACAAAGGAGAGATTTCACAGCTATAATAACAAAGCAATCTGAAGGGAACTTTAATATAAACATGTTTTAAGTGTTTAAAGAGATAGGCTATATGCATTTTTAAATGAGCAGATCCCTAAAGCTGCAAGAAATTAGACTATTAAAAAAATCATAGATAGGAAACAATAGAGTCAGCATAAAACAAAAACAAAAACAAAAAACAAAAAAACAAACAAAAAAAACCCTCAACAGACTTGTTTCATAATGGTTTAGTTACAGTATAAGATGTGATATGAAATGAAAGCTAGATCTCTGGAGATAATCCAGAACACAGCACAGAGAAATAAAGATGAAAACCATGAAAATAGAGTTAAGAGAAATAGAAGGATAGAATGAAAAGATCTGAGTATGAAAGGAAGATATCGAAGAGATTTCCAGAAGTGAATCAAGACATGAGACCTCAGACTGAAGAAACACACACTATTTTGCGCAGGATAAAAAAAAAAAAAAAAATCTTAGACATAACAATTGCAAGACAGAGTGATCAAACTTAAGAATAATAAGAAAATCTTAGAAGTAACTAAAGAAAACACAGATTAACTTCAACAATAGACAATCAACACGGACGTTGACTAACATCAGCAAGGGAAGATGTAGGGTTTTTTGTTTGTTTGTTTGCTTGTTTTTACATAGGGTCCATGCCTAACATGGGGCTCAAACTCACGACCCTGATATCAGGAGTCACATATTCTATTAACTGAGCCATCCAGGTGCCCCCAAGACAAGGTATGTTAATGAAAAAAAGTACCAAGAGACAAAAGGGGTGCTGAGTGTACTAAACTTTATTCTAAAATGAAGGCAATTTAAAGACTCTTCCAGTTTAATTTATAACACCTGAAAGAAGTTTAAGTTGGTCAACATGTTCCTCTTGTACAAGCATGGCTTTCCCTTTAATGGAAAAATTGCCCAAAGTAGAAGTGGGAACTGATAAGTACAAGAAAGCCACTTCTGGTTAAGGAAATGCAGAACAGGTCAAATACTGGAACTATTTCTTCTTTTATTGTCTGTCCTTGTAAAACATGCTGTCAGTTGCCTTCCTAAGAACCCTCCTGTTACATGAGTGAACAAACAGATTAAAAAACAAAACAAAACAAAACAAAACTTCTGTTTCAGCACGAAAGAGGGTTAGAAAGCCATAGATTTTCAGACTTCAAAATGTCAACAATAAAGGTTTTCCTTCATGCATTTTGTGTACAGCTTTTTTTGTGTGTATGGCTTTTTCTCCAGCTTCCATCTCTATCCTTGGGTTGGGGGTAGATGGGGGAAGTACAACTTTAGGCATTTTACATTCTGGGTGAGCGAATTCCTCCTTGTGTGGGTCTGTTCTGCACCTTGCAGAGCATCCAGTATCTCTGGCCTCCAACCACTAATTGCCAATAAATCTCCCACCCATGCCAGTTGTTTTGGCAACTAAAAATTCCCACGTATTTTTTGAGTACCAGTTCCTCTGCACTGCAAGACTAATTGCTTTTCTTTTCCAGAAAGTCACCACCAGAGCTACTACCAGCCCAGCACTTATCTAAAGACACGCCTTTGGGGCACCTGGGTGGCTCAGTGGTTAAGCGTCCGACTTCAGCTCAGGTCACGATCTCGCGGTCCGTGAGTTCGAGCCCCGCGTCAGGCTCTGGGCTGATGGCTCAGAGCTCAGAGCCTGGAGCGTGCTTCCGATTCTGTGTCTTCCTCTCTCTCTGCCCCTCCCCCGTTCATGCTCTGTTTCTCTCTGTCCCAGAAATAAATAAACGTTAAAAAAAAAAAAATTTTAAAGACACGCCCTTATCACCTTCATCCCCCATTGTCTTATCACCTCGTCATTGAAACAAAGCTGTCTGCAACCAGAACAGCAATTTTGTTTCAACTAATGCTAATTCCCATTCTCAATCCAAGAAAATATAATGTTCTCTAATTAACCAATCATATTAAAGTCAAGTTATTATGCAAACTCATAGGAGAGAGGCTTGTGCCCTTGTCACTTGTGTGCTCTTTCTTTCCCCTGTCCATTGATAAATCCTTCAGCTTGTTCCTAATTCTGAGCCCTGAGTACAAAGTCTCTCAAACCCCCTACACATATACACCGATTGCACCTAGAAATGCAACTTCAGATTCCTATTGTGTAGTGTATGTTAGATCTGAAGAGTGGGAAAGTCAGTATTTAAGCCCCTTTGAAAGTCAGTGAGAAAATTTGGGAAGAGAAATATTACTTCTTTCCTGGAGACAGAGCAATTTCAGAACCATAAATAAATAACAGGCAGAAAGGAGTAAAATGTTTCCTGCTGACCCCCCAATCCCAGACTTAAGTGAGCGGGGCAAGAAAGGACACCAATGAGTACCTTAGAAATGATGTATTCTCTTGCTTTCTTTGCCGATCTTGGTGAAGATCTTTAAATAGGAAACGAGTCTCCTTTTTTAAACAAAGTATTTTCTCATGAAGATTCTATCGCATTAGAGAATAGAGTGATGACAAAATGAGATGAGAAAAACCAGTAACAAAGTGGTGAGGCAGGAGGTTTACTTTAGTAGGAAAGGGCCTTTTTGAGGCCTGTCGAGATTGTGTGGCCTTGGCATTGGAGGCAGAGAACACAGAGAGACCCTCTGTAGATGCAAGGAGAGGAAATGCAGCAAGGTGTCAGACTAAGCCTGAGGCTTAGGAAGAATGCTAGGAGGAAATGACAATGAACAAAGCAGCCACCTGGAAAGCAGCCCCTTAGTCCTGTGCTACACAAGTAAGATGAGCGTCCAGAGAAAAAATATGCAACACAGCAAAACGGCCAAAGAAAAAAGAAAGAGGGAAAAAAAAAATCATGCCTATATCCAGCACATTTATACCTAGGCCATCAAGGTTTGCGTGATTACCAATGATATAGTCATTCATTCATTCATTCATTCATTCATACAAATTTTTATGGCTCTATTATTACATGCTTCATGCTGTGCAACGTGCCGCACAAAGATGACAAAATAAAATCCTGTCCTTCCGGGCTGGGTAAGGAAGACTGACAATTAAGCCATCAGAATCAAAACCATGTGATCGAGTGCTATAGCACAGAATATAGCACAGAATATAGGATGCTGTGGGAACTGGAGAGGAGGAGAGAATGACTTTTTTCCTACAGTGATAGAGAAGGCTGGAAAATACTTCACTGACTGTGTCTTTAAGGGGTGAATAGGAAAGCTAAGACATAGAAGTATAGGACAGAATGCTGAGGTGTAGAAACTGCAGTTGGTCCATAATTGTCAAAACCCAGGTTGCCTGTGGGATAGGGTGGGGGTGGGGGGTGAAGCTAAAGAGGTGGGCAGAGGCCTGTTTATGAAAAACCTGTGTCATGATAAAGAGGCTTGATTTTATGTTTTAAGAAAACCAGACCAAGTAAAGGATTGCAAACAAAAAAAAATATGACCAATACTCATTAATGGACTATCCAATAGCCATTTTCATGAAAACATTTTTTTAACGTTTATTTATTTTTGAGAGACAGAGAACGAGTAGGAGAGGGGCAGAGACAGAGAGAGAGAAGGAGACACAGAATCCGAAGCAGGTTCCAGGCTCCAAGCTGTCAGCACAGAGCCTGACATGGGGCTCGAACTCATGAACCACGAGATCATGACCTGAGCCAAAGCCGGATGTTTAACCTACTGAGCCACCCAGGCGCCCCTCCAATAACCATTTTCAAATTCCTTCTTCCTTGCTCATTTCTCTCTCTAGAAGCTGGGGAAAAAAAAAAAAAAAAAGAAAAAAAATATATAGATTCATCTTTCTGGTCTCCCTTGAAGCTGATTTGCTCCTAGGACACAGTTCTGGTCAATGTGACATAGGAGGAGGTCTCCTGAGTAGACTTCTAGGGAAGATTTTTTCCTCCTGGATAAAAGCAGAAAGGCATGAAAGAGAAACTCCTCACCACTCTGGCCATACCCTTCCTTCTTGTCTTTTAATTCTTAGGCCTGAGAACAGGATGCCTGGTGCCTTTTGAAAGACCTAGAGAATCACAGATACATCAGCCAAATGCCCTACAATTTGGACCTGCTCATCTGATCCCCAAACCAGAAGCACCCAATTTTTTATGGTTACATGAACAATATTCTTATGGCTTAAGCCACTGTCAGCTGGAGTTTTCTGTAATATGCGGTCCAAAGCATTCCTAACTGTTATAGAGAGTGATTTATTAAGAATTCCTCAAATGTGGTATTTATGAGCTAAATTAAACTTATTCTAGAATTTACCAAAGACTCTAAATCAGTATTCTACCAGCTGGTAAGCAGCTTTGCAAAAAGGGTCTACTACTTACGTGTTACAGATGCTTGAAAGTCCTACTTCCTTTAGAATCAGTATATCAATGACATTATGTTGGATTGGTCATAGTTCTTATTCACCATGACTCTTACTCTTTAATGATACAAGACTATTAGTTTTATCATTATCGATTTAATTTGTTTTGCATTCTTTGGTTACGCTTACAGTGTAGGCTTATTTTAAGGTGATCTTTAATTTTCCAAATACTTGACTCTAGGTCATGCATGCTTTGTGGTTCAAATAGAACTCAACTGTGTTGCTACTGATAAGCCAGTAACTCTCACCAAAAACTTGTTTGTGCAAGGATACCTGTACAAAGTGATGAGCTACTCCTGCTCTTGTGATTTTTTTTTTAACATTCAAATGCCATCAGGGTGTCACAATACAACATACAATGACATAAGCTTACATATGAAAAATCATATTTGTATTCTTTTCCTATCATATAAGCAATTCGTATGTGTTATGAAATACAAATGTTTCCTAGCTCCCTCTTTTCCCCATTCATAGCAATCTTTATACAGTAGCCAGGTTTTGGCTTTACATTTTCCTAGAATGCTTCTCTACAACTGCTCCCACTGGGGCCACCCACTGGGACCACCCAAGAGTACTGCCAATCACTACTTAGAACCCTGACCCATAGTCCACTTCCCTGAGGCCACCATGTTTCTTTGGTCTCTACCATACTGTGCAGGTATATGCAAATTTCTCTATAGAGTGCTAGCAGGAAAAGAATAATGTTCTAGCTAACATAAAACATTTTATTTTCGTATCAAAAGCAAGGGCACCAGAGACATCTACCTTTGCAAGGAGGTCAGTCTTCCTTCATAGCCTGCCTCTCCTGCTTATGGGATAAGTCATGCCTTCTTCTTCAGTTCTCTCCATCTGCAACTCCACTCTCTTCTCCTGGGAACAGACCACATCTTTACATAATCAGAAACCCCATTTTCTGGTTCCTTCCCCCTTCCCTTTTATACAATACCCCAAATATATGCTAATGTCAGGTGATTAGGGTTTGATTCCATCTCCATGTGTGAAAGTGAATATAGATTTTTCTATTCTGAGTACCTGTTCTACTTTGTTGGGGGTGTCTTCGCTTGAAACATGCAGATAATAATAGTAGCCACTCTCAGAGACTGGCTGGGAGGATTAAGTGATAGCTCACAGTTTATAACAGTGACTGGCACATAGAAATCACTGCAGAGGAGTTTGTATTGAAAAATAATGTGGGAGTTCCTTTGCCTAGTGTATCTGATTAAGATGTGTATATCTTCTAATGACTAGTTTCTTTCTGAAATAGAATAATCGAGTCCTATGCCAGGGCTATTAGTTTGTTTAAATAAATAAGTACTAAGATTCAAATAGTACTAGTCTGGAAAATACAAATGCAGGGGGAAAAACGGAGACTGGGAAAGGTCATTGGATTATTTTTAAAACAACATAAAAAGAAAATAGCGAAACAACAGAATAGGAAATATAGTAAGAAAACATATTATGGAAGAACAAAGAGAAAAGAGGAAGAAAATCAAGTTGTTTGTTCCATTAAGCAAGCCTCAGAGTTAATGAATCTAGTTTCCTGTGGATTATGGCCAGGAGAAAATGAACAGTTTAGGTAACAGCCAATCCTCACTGGATGCAGAGGTCCAGAAAATTGCCAAGGCAATAGCAGCTATTTATGACATTGTGGGAAGAGCGGATATTGGGACTTTCTTTTTATTAAGCAGCTGAGACAATGGCAGGATACTATCAAGTGGTG
The DNA here is from genome assembly GCF_018350215.1 of Panthera leo. NCBI lineage: Eukaryota > Metazoa > Chordata > Mammalia > Carnivora > Felidae > Panthera > Panthera leo. The sequence goes on along the minus strand of NC_056679.1, from coordinate 36,154,362 downwards.
GAGGTGAGGAACAGAGCATGTCCAAAACTCAGCAGAAGTGTAGCCAACAGCAACACAAATGTCAGGGATGCTCTAAGTGCTTCTTGAGTTCAGTTGTGTTGAACTATAAAAGAGATGTAAAAACAGTGCAAAGAAATATGGGAACTAAAAGAGAAACAGAAGGAGAGACTCTGTGCTTTATAGCCTCTCTAAAGATGGGACATGGTTTTTAGTGCCAAAACCAAAGTTGGCTTCCAATCTGAACCATATGTCATTGGGTAAGTTACTTCAATACTGTGAACCTCAGTTTCCTCACCTGCAAAAAAAAAAAAAAAAAAAAAAAAAAAAAGGATATTAGAGAGTTGTTATGTGTGAGTGAAATAATGTTATGTTGTCCCTGCCTGCTTTAGAGCAAGTACTCTCTCCCCTTTTCCATAACTAATTGAGAAACCTATTTTATAGAGGAAAATTAGCATACTAAAAAATTAGAAAAAGCATGAAACAACAAACATTTTTAATGATATTGGTTTGTGTTTGGAGACAATGAAAAATGTAAAAGCACTGAAAGGGATCTGAGATTCAGATCAGTTCCTTAAGAAATCAAAGAATTAAATCACCAAGCACATGCTGTGTATATTTGTAATTTAGGCCAATCAGAGAATAAAATTGGCTTTATACTTATTATATCCAGCTCAAACTTAGATATCCTGTTTCCTAAATTATAGCTTTACTTGAATATCTCACAGACGTCTCAAACTTTGCATGTTCAAAACTGATCTCGTGGGTGCCTCAATACAGAGATCTCTATAGGGACCTCCCAGAACAATACATGGCACCACATTCACTTAATTCAAACACCAAACCTAAGAGGTTTCCTTGATTCATCCTTTCCTTTAGCTCGTACACCCTTTTCATCCTGCCTCCAAAATCTGCCCATTATTCTTCATGTCTATTGCCAGCCTCTGCTCCAAGCCAGTACCTCTCTCTACTCAGCTTCTGATGTCCAGTCTTGCTTGCTTACAGTCCGTTCTATACACAGCCATGAGAACGATCTTTTAAACACATAAATCAGATGATGCCGTTTGGAGCCTAAAAGCCTTCAATAGATTCTCTTAAACTTAAGAGTGAAATTTCACTCCTTTCCAGAGCCTACAAAGCCCAAAATGATCTGGCCCATGACGACTGCTCCACTTCATCTCACCTCACTTTCCAACAGGCTCACGGACCTTTAACAGTTTCTAGAACATTCCACGCTTGTTCTGATCGCTGGGCTTTTGTATTTGCTGTTTCCTTTGTCTGGAAAGCTTTCCCCCAGCTCCTGACATAGTTGACCCCACCCTGCCTTTAGTTCTCAGACAAGCCTTTTCTGAACATCCAATGTAAACAATTCCTCCTTTTCACTTTCAATCACTATCACACCTTGTAATTATTTATTGATTTATTGCTTTAGCTTTTACTTATCTATCTCTCTCACTAGAATTTGGGCTTTGTCTGGGTAGAGACTGTGTTTGTTCTATACTGTGTTATATCTCTTACATTCACTGGCACTTATTAGATGCTCAAAAACTATTTGTGAAATGAATGAATGTTTCGTATATGTCCTTTATTTCTCTTTCTGTAAATGTATATGTGCGGGTATATACATTTACGCTTATACTCACTGCATCAAAAAAAAAAAAAAGTTAAGTCCCTGTGAGAGTGCAATCAAAAGTTTTTCTCCTTTTAATTTTCCCATCATTTTTTAAATATTTGCATTTTGTTGTTTCTGTGGTTATTCAAGCCAAACATGAAGATTACTTTCTCCCACAGTAATTAGCTCCTTCTGGGAAAACTTTTTAGAAAGATTCTTTGTGGTCTTGCCCAATCTGAGCCCTGGACTTATGTAAATTTTTTTTTTTTTTTTTTTTTTTTTTTTTTTTTGCCCTTTATATTTCATCTCAACTGGCAAAATACTGATTGACAGCTTAAAATCCATGTCCCTCTCTTGGAGTGGGAATTGATATAGGGATTAGGAAACCCCAGAACAGGGTAAGAAATCCAACTGCCTGCTACAAATTTGAAGTCCAAGAGAACATCCAGGCCAGATGGTTTAAACGTGCCTTGTTACTAATAACTTAGTATAAAGAAGATAATAAGTCCCTTGCTAGATAGCATGTTTCAAATGGTTTTAGAGATGGGAATTAAGGCAATAAAAACCAGGTGAATAAACCAATTTTTCTTGTTGAAAATGCAGGTGGTACTTTCAAGCGCAGCTGCTATATTTTAAGGGAAGATGATTAGTAATATGTTTCCCGAATTTTATTATTTTGAAACTTGCTTCTGCTTTGCAAAAATTTGAGACCTTACACAAATGCAAGATATTATGATAATTAATATCATTAACACTGACATTTTCATTTGTATTAGTTGTCAATTGCTGTGTAACAAATTGTTCCTGAAACTTGGTTGGTTAAAGCTACAATATTTATTATCTCAATTTCTGTAGGTCAGGAATCTGGGCATGGCTTAATTAGGACCTTTGTTCAGATTCTCTCACAGGCTGCAATCAAGGTGTTCGCTGCAGAAATCTCAACGCTCCAGGAGGGAAGGCTCCACTTCCCTGCTCACTCACGTGGTTGTTGGTGGGCAGGATTCGGTTCTACATTGGGCTATTCCTCATTCCTGGTATTGTGGGCTTTTCATCAGGCAGTTCATGTGGCAGCTTGCTGCATCAGAGCATGAGAGCGAGGGAGCAAGAAAGAGTGCTATTAAGACTGAAATCAAAGTCTTGTAAAATCTACTGTCCAAGTGGCATCCTATCACTTTTGCTATATCCTATTTGTTAGAAGCAAGTCACAAGGTCTATACTACACACAAAGGAAGGAGATTCTATAAGGGAGTAAACAGCAGGAGACAGGGATTGTTAGAACCACTTGAGAAGCAGGTGATTATATCATTCTTGCTTTTGGTATGCCGAAGCAATGTCAGCTTGTACTTAAGAAAACAAGTTTTGAAATTGGGGAAAAGAGATTGAATCCCAGATGTGTTATTTGTAAGCCAAATGGCTGGACAAGTTGCTTAACTTCTGTAAATGTCCATTTCCTAATCTCTAAAAATCTTTCCATAGGATCAGAAGAAGAATTCAATGAGATATCAAAGTAGAGCACTTAGCACAGCATTTGACAATCAGTAAGTGCTCAATGAGTATTATTGATTATTATCAGTATAAAATGAGACCATACAAGTGGCAGGGCCATCAATATTTAGGATTGATATGCGAAAAGCCCAAAACCTAAAATGATGTTGATTATCTCAATATAAGCTGTACATTTGATCCTGAACAATGTGGGAGTTAGGGAGCTGGCCCCTCGTGCAGTCAAAAACCCACATATAACTTTTGACTCCCCCAAAACTTAACTAGTAGCCTATTGTTGGCTGGAAGCCTTACTGATAACATAAGGACATATGACTATTAACACGTATTTTGTATCTGTATTATATACTGCATTCTTATCATAAAGTAAGCTAGAGAAAAGAATGTTATTAAGAAAATCATTTGGAAGAGAAATTGCATTTATAATACTACACTGTATTTATAAAAAAAAATCTGCATATAAGTGGATCTGCATTTCAAACCCATGTTGTTCAAAGGTTAACTGTATTAGATAAACAATCCATCATTAGGTTCCTGGGTTCTACCTCCAAAATGTACTTTCAATTTATAGGCCTCTTTCTTTCTCCTTGGACACATTCTCTTGCCATATCCTCCTAATTAGCCTCCCCAGTTCCTCTCTTTAAGGTCCTCCACTAAAGCTCCCTGCAGCAACCAAGGTGATCTTTAAAATACTTTCAAAGACTAAATCACTCTCCAGCTTTAACAACTTTCAATGGCTTCTCATTTCACATGAAATTCAAGTATTTTAATGTGATCGACAAGAACCTCCCTATTTTTCCAACTCATCTCCCACTTTACTTGCCTTTTATACTCAGCTGTCCTGGATTTCCTTTGGGTCCTTGAACTTGTCAAATTCTTGCATGCCTCCGGGTCTTTGCACATGCTGTTTCCTTTGCCTGAACCACTCTTCCTCACACACTTCATCTAGCTGACTCTGGTCATCCTTCAAGTCACAGCACATATTACTTTCTCACAACAGCCTCTGCCACTTCCCTCCTCCAATTCAAAGAGGGCTTTCCCATTATTATTTCTAGTATCTTGCTCTTTTCCTTCACAGTTTCTAATTTTATATTCTAGGTGATTGTATGTTTAACGTCTGTCTCTTGTGAGAGGGCTGAAACTGTGTCTGTTTTATTTACTATTTCATATTCAAGTCTAAGACAATACCTGACTCATAGTAGGTATTTATTTTTTAACATTAATTCTACATACTTTGAGGAAGACTTAAATATACAAAGGAAGCGTGCAATGTTAGAAAGATAATGTGAACAATATTCGTGGCTCATCTAATGGAGAATTCAACGTGCTTTCAGGAAACTGAAGATACTTAAATGTTGCTCCCCAGTTTCTATCAATAATCTTCTAAAAATAAACATCTCCATTTGACACGAACAGACACATTTAAAATAAGTGTGTAATTCAGAAGAGCTGGCCATTTTCAGATTGCTTATGTGCCAGGAAATATGCGGTCAACAAAAAAATACCAGAGAGGTGGAGGCAAAGACTGTCCGGATCTGCGTGGCCGAAATGAGTATCACTTCAATAGGTAGCAATTCGTGAAGAAAAAGGTATCCTTGGAAAGCAGTAGCACTGAAAGATGGCAGGTCACAAATCTGGTGATGGGGAATAAGATGTATAGTAAGGCCCATTTTCCCCAGCATTGTATTTAAGGTCAAAAGAAGATCTCAATACTTGAACTGCAGCATATTTCCTAATACTAAATCTCCTTACTTGTAACACCTCACCTTACCTTCAATGAGTATCCACAGTTAAAAGAAGCATCTAGACTTTCTACATTTCAGGACACCTCTATGCATCAGAAAACAGCTTTCTCCCTCTCCCATTCCACTGTAAGGTATACTATGTATTTTAAAAATTAAGTATCTAAAGACTCAGAGTAGTCTCATTTTTTATTTTATTTTATTTTTAGCTGAAATAATGTTACTGATTTTTTAAATATAGTCAGTATCTTTTAGAGATATATACGATACTTACACATGAAACAATATTTGGGAATTGTTTCAAATGATTTAGGGCAATGGTGGGGACTGCAGGTTTAGAAAAAACAAGATAGATAATTATTGAACCTGGATGATAATATAGGGAGGTTCATTATACTATTCTACTTATTTTTACTTGTTTGAAATTGTTAATAATCAAAATTTAGAAAGAATGCTCACAAAATATCTTTACAACCTCCTAGATTTGATGCTCCCAATCCCATCGTAGGTTACAATGCCGACCATACTGCCCTTAAAACCCTCATCATGGAGAAGAGAGGGAAACAAACCAGAAGAGACTCTTAACAATAGAGAACAAACTGAAGGTTGATGGAGGGAGGTGAGTGAGGGGTGGGCTGGATGGGTGATGGGAACTAAGGAGGGCACTTGTTGTGACGAGCACTGGCTGTTGTATGTAAGTGATGAATCACTGAATTCTACTTCTGAAACCTATATTGCCGTGTATGTTAACTATAATTCAAATGAAAACAACAAAAACCCTCATCATTGAGGTCTGGTTCAGACTGCTACTATTGGATCCTGACTCCACCATTTAACAGCAGACATTGTTGGTACATGCTGAGAGAAGCAGCATAACCTTTCTGTGACTCAGTTTCCTTTTCTGTAAAATGGGGAGAAAAATGCCAATCTCAAACTACTGTGAAGGTACAGTGAAATCACAAATGTTAAATGCAGTCTGGCATATAATAAGTGCTTATTCCGCTAATAATGACAATCATATTTAAATTAATTCAATTGATTATTTACTGAGGACTTACTCTCTGTGGGGCACTATTCTAAAGGTAGCTGTTATTATTCTCAGATTTAGCTATCAGCTAAAAATACACAGAAACACTGCATAAGAGGAGAAATTTGCAGAAACTGAAGAGTTGGAATGAAAGAGGGAAAGCAATGAAGAATCAGAATGAGGGAATAAGAAATAAAGTCATGGGTGCTGGTTTAACTATGTTTTCCTCCTTTGTCCCCATCCCTTTAAGCAATAGGGAAGAGATAAGAGGACATCTTTGGTTTCTGAAGGACATAAGACTCCATGGGCAGACGATGTCCTTTGAGGGTCCTCCTTATAATGGATAAGAATACAATTGCCTGGTTAATTAAAAGAAAAAAAATCTATTCGCTGGGAACCCTTATCCATTCAGTAAGGACAAACCCAGGAGAATTTTTATCTCAAGCTCAAAACCTTAGGGGAAAAGATTCATGAGGATTTGATATGCATTTGTTTTTCAGGCCGCATCTAAAGGAAAAAAAACAAACAAACCCTTACCTGGTCATGCATCTGTGTTGCTTACTTACCCAGTGCCACTGTGGCTTGAGAAAGACTCAGAAGCAAGGGCAGGAAGGAAGTTTGTCCAAGGATAAAGTTTCACTGACGTGTTAAGTGCCATACTTCTCCTTTTGCAGCTGCCTGGTGCTGTTCCTGCTTGCTAGTTCTCCCTGACCTCTGCCTCTGGTCAGGGACCACAGACCCCATGGTGTCCCAGCCCTGATGTGAATCCTCCTCACTTCCTTGTCTCTGCTGCCTGCTCGTCCCCTGGCCCACCTGCTCGGGTCCCGCAGCCCTCCTGGCCTGGAGCTGTCCACCTCTCTGCTCTCCAGGTCAGCAGCTTTGTGCACCTGCTGCCACTTCATGCCTCTGTGCTGTCAAGAAAAAGCAAGAGCAGGAATTGTGACCTTGGGGACTAAGACTCTTAAGAGTAAAAGAATTATTGGGAGTTGTATTACACACTAGAATGGGAGACAGGTACAGAAGAAAAACTTTTTGCGGGGGACAGCATGTGAGTTTTTTTTAGTATGGAAATTTTGTTTAGGAATTCTTTTAGAGTGTATTTGAAAGACTTCAAAAAATTAAAACTCTTACATAAGTCTCAATTACGTTATCTAATTCAGGATGAATGCAGACGATCCGGGTTCAGATCGGGAGTCGGGCCCCCTCTTCCCTCACCATGTGGTTATCTGACAAAATAAGTTGCCCACCATATTCTTTTAAGTCATTTCTTCTTTTATGATGTGTGTCAACATCTGAATTAAAGTCTATTTGTTTTTTTAAAATTTCCTCTTTTCTTTATTTCATTTTTAAGCTTACAGCTAGGGAGAGAAGGAGAATCATACCACAGTATGATTCTAATCTAACGGCATTTGTAGCAATTACAGGGGAGAATTGGAAACTCAGTTTCGCTGATGTGATCTTTTAAAAATTGCTGTAAGTTTTCTAGAATAACTGATGCTCTCCAGTGACTTTTTTTTTTTTTTTTTTTTGGTAATTTGGGTGTAGGGGAGTAGTGGGAGTTGGCAGAATGTCCACATTGAGAATCCTGGGGGGTGGGAGGGGGGCGGATAGGAATTGGCAGAATCCAGTTATCTCTCTGAGCACTCAGTGTTGCACGGTAACTCTTTACACATCCCTTGCTGACTTCCTGCTGACATCACCAGATCAGTCTTTGTGGACATTTGCCACTCTCCTAGACACTTCTCAACCCCTCACCGCTTTTTGAGACCATCAGGGCTGTGGAAGGTGAGCTTCTCCAGCTTTCCTCGTTCCCACTGTGATGCTCTGTATATGTATCATCTCCGTGAAAACGCCAATATATGTGTTGGGGGCTGGCAGGCAAGAATGTTGCAAAAATACTAGCAGTGGTATTTTCTAGTGGGGGAAATTATAAGGGATTGCTACGTTCTTCTTAAAATCTCTATCCTCTGCAAATTGTCAGGAAAGGACAGTTCATGATATTTGGATCAGAAGAAAACTGTTTGTAAATGACTGAAAGAAATCTTTTTTCTCTCCCTTTCAATTTTTCTCCCCTTTTAGTCCTTCTGGCACCCCCCTCATTCCTTTGAAGAGAGCCAATATCAATTTTAGAGAAACAGTGGGAGAAAACATTTATTTTGGAGACCTCAGAAGAAATAGTTCTTTGTCTTCAGCCCAGTATTTACAGTTTCCTCCCAGTTTCTGTCTGTAGCCACAAGACGGTCTCCATTTTTATCCCTAACCGTCTAGTCTTGTCCCTTGTCCCTTTTCCAGACTCTGTGCCTCCTAGAAGTGCCTAGTCTTACCCAATCCCTCACCCTTTCCTGACCTCTGTTAGCCCTTCCCATGCCTTCTAGATCCATGAATTCTGGATCCACGATCAGCAAAATCCTCTGGTTCTCCACCTTCTGGAATGTACCTGGCTGTTCCCTGAGGATACCACTCCCTGGCAACCTTCACACACTCCTCTCATCTCAGGACCAGAAGGAAAGCATAAAATGCTCCTCATTTCCATACCCAAGCCATTTCTCTTCCTACCAAGCCCAGATCTTTTGAGTCTCCTGCCTTCTTATTTGCCACATTTTCTTCTGTTTCTTGGCTGTCAAATGTTGACTTCCTTCCTAGAGTCCTCTCATAGAAGATTTTGGTTCACTGTCTTCCCCGCCCTTATAGCTGTCATTATTCTCAGAGATGTTTGACCTCACAAGGCTGACACATCTGGTCTCTCTGGTCTTGGCCCCTCCAATTCCAGTACATTTTTTCCACACTTCACTTCAGCCATCTTCACCCATGGCGATGACCCTAGTCATCACCAGTGATGGCACCCCCTCTGAAACTGCACTTTCACTACTCTACTTCTCAAATACCACCTCCTATCTTTCCAGCTCACTTGTTCCTCTACCCATGGTTCTAACATATGTCAGTAACCACTTTCTACTATTCATCATTCCTTTTCTGTTTTCACATCCCTGTTTCCCAGATTAGATTTCATGGTCCATCGCTCCCCGGCAACCGCCCTCAACCAACTTGTCCCTCTGATGAAGATATCACATTCACCTGTCAAAACTCCAACTTGTTTGAACACATGCCTGCATCAAAGTTGCTAAACGATGCTAGGAAAATGACACTCAGGACTTCTGCAGTGACCGGTGGCATCCTGATCATTATTACAGACCCCAAACAAGCACCCGACAGTACCCAGCAATCCTATCACATTTCTCTACTGAGTGTATTTTCCTATGGTGTGAAACCACTCTCACACCTTCCCACACCTCTTCTTACTCCCTCAGCCCAGCTTTCCTCACTCTTCTTTGATAAAAGAGAATTAAGACCTCTTTCTTCTTCCTAATGCCAAAGAGAAAAACCTACCTACTCCTCATGTTCTCTGTCTTCCTGTATTTCCTCTTCCTCTTCCTACCTTCCTCTTCTTGTGTCTTGGCTGCCATCTCTTCTCTCCTTCTCAAAGACTTCACCCCTTTGAATTATTTCCTCTCACTTCAACATTATCAGTCTCTCTCTACAGGAAGATTCCCATCGGCACACCAGACGAGCTTGGCTGTCCTATTTAAAGCAACAACCTCCTTTTACCCAACATTTCCTTTTTGCTTTCTCATTACTTCCCCTTTGCTTTTCTCTGCAAAATATCACCAGATGGGTTCTACGCTTTGTTTCTACTTCTTTATTCTCATTTTTTTCTTCAAATAATTTCAGTCTGGCTTCTGCCTCCACCATTCTACTTCAGTGTCTGCTGTGTGTCTGAAATTTACTTGTCCAAGGCATCCTCCACCCCTTGAAATCATCTGTTTTCCAGTCTTCACAGTTCACATAGTGGAAACATTGTCTTTCCATAAGCTCAAGCCAGACATGTAAGGGACATTTTTTTTCCCATCTTGTTTCTTCTTCTTCCTCACTTAATGGGTTTATGCTTCCACCCCTGGCCAACTCCAGTCTATTTTGCACGAAACAGCCTGGAAGGTAATCTGTTTAACTGCAAATTGCATGTTTTAGCACACCTTTTAATGGCATCCATTATACATGCAATACACTCCTAATCACCTTACCTCCAACTCTTAAAGGCACAGCCCAGATGTCAGTCTCTCCCGATTAGCGATTAGCGTTCTTCACTCCACCCCCAAGTCTGAATCAATTGCCCTTCCATAGCTTCTGGGCAGCCAGATCTCTCTCCCCCACTCCCCACCTGCTCCTCCCCTACTACTCTACCCCACTCCCTTCTACCTCTCGTAATGCTGCAAATTCTTTCAGAGCTGGGAATATGCTTATTGTGTTCATGATGATATCCCAAGCTTCTAGCACAGTGTCTAGCAGGTAGGGTTTCCTTGATAATAATTATAAATAGATGAATGACTCTCCCTACTTTATATGTCTCTCCCTTGTAACTGTCATAGTTCACATTTAACATCTCTCTGGTAGACCCACATGCAATTGATAAAGAATCCTCTTACTCATTTAAGTGAATTTTTTTTTTTTGTCAATACAGGTTTATTGACCATTATTTGATGAACACAAGACAAATAAAATAAGCAATTTCTGCAGTCTGTAGAAGATTCAGAGACATGAAAAGGTTCTGTGAGGAAATTTTCTCCTATAGGGCCAGCCATGATAATTACATGTGGAATGATGACAGATATGAGGGACCTTCAGCATCATGTTGCTGATCACACAAAGATCTATCCCAAGGGTCTACATTAAGGGAAGAGAAACAGCAAAAAAATAAACTAAAATAAGTAAAATGAAATAAAATAAAATAATAAAAAACAGGAACAACTAGGAGTAAAAATTTTCAACACAACAGTTTTTCCTCCTAGGTATAGCTTAAAATTAATCCAAAGCTAGGGTCACTTGGGTGGCTCAGTCAGTTAAGTGTCTGACTTCAGCTAAGGTCATGATTTCATGGTTCATGAGTTTGAGTCCTGAGTCAAGTTCTGTGCTGACAGCTCAGAGCCTGGAGCCTGCTTGGGATTCTATGTCTCCTTCTCTCTGCCCCTCCCCCACTCATGCTCTGTCTCTCTCAAAAATAAGCATACATTAAAAATTTTTTTTTTAATTAATCCAAAGCTCAGTGTAAAGTATGTTTCATTTGAATTCTCTGGAACTTTATTGTTTTCAAAACACCTGCAATATATATTAAAGAAGGTAAAGTTTATTTTGTTTTAATTAATTTATTCATTCAATAAATGTTCATTGAGATCTTCCATGTGTAAAGTACTGGCCCAGGTACCAGAAATACTCAAAGAAAAAGACCCTGAGGGTATCTGCCTTCATTGAGTTTACGTTTGAATTCAAAGACAGACATTGAACAACTAATTATGTAATTCAATTTTTACTTATAATTGTGACAAGAGCTCTAAATAAGAAACTAAGAAACTATGAAAACACATAAAGTAAATAATCTCCATTGGCCCTTCCATATGCATCTCTACTTTTCCTGCTCTGCTCTGTGGCCTGGGAAGCTGACCTCTCTGGGCCACACCCATGAGTTTCCTTGCTGTCTGGCTTCCCTTGGGGTTCAGCAGAAGATAAGAGGGCAGAAGGGGATCAAGGTCAGGGTAATTACTTCCTGGCTCCCTCCCAGCACACCATGGGGAAGCAGTAGTTGCATTGCTCTCTTCAGGTCCTGGGGACTAGTTCCTTTTCTGGTCACTCAGGCCTAGGGACAGTCACAGCTCTCATGTATCAGTCCAGCATTCCTCACCAACCCCGGTGGGCTCCCCTTAACCCTGCATGCATCTGTGCGAATCATCTCCTTGTTGAGCCCAACAGTTTTCCAGTTTGTGTGTGCTACCTATTTCCTTTTGTCATCCTGACTAACACAGAGCAGAGAGCTGGGGAATCTGATCTAATTTAGACAGAAGGGCTAAGGACCATGAAGACTTCCTAAAACAAGTCATATTTAAGCTGAGTGCTGAGAGATGTTATTTTCCTGGCAGGTCCTTCTTACACCTCCTCTTTTCTCTCTGCATCAACCTAGAAACATCCACATGTCCAGAGGAGAGTAATAGTATATGTCATCAATTGTTCTTTTCTTTATCCCTTTTTTTCCACTGCCCTCCCTCAACCCTAGCAGTAAACACTTTCTCTTTCTGGTTTCTCTAGGATGGCCTCTCCTTGATATCTTTATGTCCTCTGAGAGCTTTCCTTCTTCCTTACTCTTCTTCTCCAATCTTTCATGTCCTGCCAATATCCCTAAAATATGTGCACCCTCCCCAATGTGACCCACAATGTGACAAGAATATGTCTTCTCTCTCACTGCTCCTATGTATTCAGCCACGTGAGATACTCGCTGTTTCGTGCCTTTGTTCACAGTTTTTCTTCTTCTGGATCATCCTAACCTCATCTGTCCCCCCTGTTGAAATCCTATTCAGTTTAAATGCCACCCCTCCACAAAGCCCTCCTAAAGGTCTCAGCAGGAAGTATTCACTTCCATTATTTTTTTTGTTCCCATAAATACTTTTTAACCTTTCTTGTGCTTCCCACATGATTTATAGTTTTGATATTTGTGGAAATGTCTTATTTCTCTCCCATGATTATCACCTCTGAGAAGGCAGGGACTAGTCTGTCTATGGAACATCTACAACAATGCATCTAACGCAATGCCAGCACGTAGTAGGAGCCCTATGGCTCCTTCAGTATCCATTTATACATATTTTATCTTCTATATTATAGAAAATCATTCTGAGGTTATTCCCTTATACAACAAAATAAATGAAAGCATTAGTGTGCTCTCTTTGTATGTGGTCCTTGGCGTGGTTACTTTCATAATACACTTTTTTATTGCAATGTAATTAAGTTGTACAGTTAAACCAAACATAGCTAAGGGAAACAGAGCTAAGAATATTGCCTCCAGTTACAACTTGGAAGGCCTGATTTTCTCCCTCTATTTCCAGTCTTTTAACGTTTGAGAATCAGTCATGCCAAAATATTTATCATCTCAGGAAAAATAAAATGAAAATCTTTTAAGGGCCTCCAGATACTGTATAGCTGCATGGAGCTAGACAAGTAAGAATGGGGCATAGACAGATTAACTGAGGGGGAAATGACAATATGTGTCCCAAAGCTTCATGTTCCACACTTCAAATGGAGATTTCTAAAAGTTCTCTCCTCCAGGAGGTTTTTGTTATGTCTATTGTTTTGTTTGATAATGTTGGAAGATGAGGAATTGGGGATTTTAACTCTAAAGGAAAAAAAAAAAACTTGAATTCTATGTAGTCTGTGTAATTAGATTTGGTTTTAAATGGTAGTTCCTTTATTTTAAAGATATATTTAAAATAAAGTGCTAACAATACCATGTATTAATCCCTCAGTAACTCTTTTAACCTTATAACCAGCTCCAATGCAGATATTGTCCCCATTTTATAGATGAGGAGATAGAGACTCAAGTTATTAATTGCCTGACTGTCCTGTTCCGGGGTACCGTTGTCAGATGACAGCTCTTCCTTGGGCCAGTGCTCATGTTCTTAGACACTATTCATCCCTTCTCCTGCCTTTATCACTGGAGTGAATGCACATTTGCTGGGCCATCCTCTGTCTATGCTACTAATGTTTTACAATTCTCTGAAACCTATATTGCGTCAGAAAGCCTTCCTTAGGGAGGACAGCTGCACAGAGAGCTACAGAAGAGATAGACCAGCCAGAAACACGGCAGGGAAATGGATGCATCCAGAACGGACTAGCCCTATACGGAGTCTGACATGGCTTCCTTCGCCTTCTAAGCCACCAATGGCTGGGAAATGAGTCTGATAATTTTCTGGGAAGGAGAGTCTATGGGAGGACAATAGAAGGACTTTATGCCCTGCACACATAAGTAAGCATGCTCTGAGAGCATATATCATCTTCTATTTTAAAAATCGCTCCTGTGAAACTGGGTTTTAAGGCTGTTGGGTGGCAGATTTTTTACATTGCTTTCAGTGCATATTTGAATACACCCCCCCACCCCCTCCCAGTTGTTATATAAGTTGTTTAAACCTCAAAAGCCTCAAAGACACAGAGGCTGGAGAAAAATATTTTTTATTGAATTGAAGCGGTATTTTTTTTTTTAATCGAGAAAGCAGCCATCTAAGTGGTTTTTCCTATTTTCTATCTCACATATAACAAAACACCTCAACAGTAGCATGAGAGACAGTATTCAGAAAGCAATTCCAAACACATTAAAAGACCTGCTTTGGAAAAATGAGTCAAGTGAGTTTTTTCCCTTTAAAGGCCACAAAAAAGAAACACCCTTCTAACAGGGTGTTGGGTTGAAAAGGGGATAAGAGGGGGAACACAATATCTCATCTAAAATCTTGCAGGCAAGAGCGTTTATTACTGCAGGAAGCAGACGGTGAGCCTAGCTTATAAATGAGATCCTGCAGACAAGGGAGATGTATCTTGCTGAAGTATTACTGTATGGAACGAACCTTTAAAGCTTGGACTCTGAAGGCATAAACCATCGTCAAATAAATCTAAACCGATGTATTCATTTTTAATAAAAGAAAATGTGACATAGCATGGCCACAATAATATGTAATTTCATCCTTGCATTTCAATTCTCAAGGGTTATTTAATTCTCCTTAAAACATTCCAGAGAGCTGCAAGGGGTTAGATGAAAATAAATATTCTCACCTAGAATGATATTCATTTCATCAGCATTTTCCCTGCCATGGAAAAACAATAGTAGAATGCTCAGATATGAAGGTCCATCCATGGTTTATCTATATAATAATTTTAAACATCCAGTTTGACACATAAATTGTTAGAAAAGGGGATGGTTAATTAAAAAAAAAAAGAAAAAACTATTTAAAGGCCTTTTATTGGGATATTTAAATTTCCAGCCAAGAAGATAACTCCCACAGGAAAGACATAAATATTAATTGTGAAAAATAAAGAGATTTGAACAGACATGGGATTATTTTATTAAAAGTGGCTCTCAGTATGAATAATCTATGGGTTAATTGCAGTCCTGAAACAAATAACTGACAAAGTTGTTTTTAAAAAAATGTTTTCCTTAATGTGACATTAGGTTTTTGACCTCAGCTTTTTGTCTCTCTGTTTTCTCTTCCATTTTTCCTTGTTGCCTTCCTTCCCTGCTGTGTTCCAGTATGATTTAAGTTAGTTATATTAAAGACACATAAGCAAGTTGGTAAATGAAATAGAAATAAAAATTACTTGAATATGAGAACTTTACTACAATCCTCTATAAAACTGTTGACTCTTTCTGTCACTGACAATGCAGCTGGGTGAGTTTTATGGTGACCCAAGCAATGTTAGGCTTTTTTCAATGACCAGAATCATTAGTTACATCCCCTCTACCAAGGCCCAACATATTGGAGAAAATTCTAGTTTCTATTATATAACTGTATTTAACGTAAGAATGACTTTTTAAAAAAGTTTTTATTTATTTATTTATTTGAGAGAGACAGTGCTTGGGGGAGAGGGGCAGAGAGGGAGGGAGAGAGAATCTCAAGCAGGCTCTGCACTGTCCGCACAGAGCCCGACTGGGGGCTCGATCTCATAAACCATGAGATCATGACCTGAACAGAGATCAAGAGTCAGACACTTAACTGACTGTGCCACCGAGGCACCCTGAGAATACCTTTCATGAAGCTCATATTGTTCAAAGAGACAGATACAATTAATCTAGTAATTAATGAGTTTGATTCAAAAAAATAAACTCTGGGTGCAATTCAAGAAATGCTGACTTTCAGGATATAGTGTCTAAAACTTTAGTTTTCATGTTGAAGAGAACCTTAAAAAGTTAAGGAGAAAAAAGGCTGGCAGCTTCTGCAAAAGTCAAACATAGAATTACTGTATCACATAGGAATTCTGCTTCCTGGTATCTATCCAAAAGAACTGAAAACAGGTACTCCAAAAATACATGTACATGCATGTTCATATCAGCACTATTTCTAATAGCCAAAAGGTGGAAATAGCCCAAATGTCCATCAGTGGATGAATGGATAAACAAATTGTAGTATATAAACATGGTGGAATATTATTCAGCTATAAAAAGGAATAAAGTACTGATTCATGCTACAGTGTGGATGGGAAAGCCTTGAAAACTTTATGCTAAGTTACAAAAGCCAGAAGCAAGAGGTCACATATTGTATGATTCCATCTATATGAAATATCCATAGAATATGGGGTCCATCCATAAAAACAGATGTGGACTGGTGGTTTCCAGGGGCTGGGAATGAGAAGCAAATGCTTAATATACACAGGATGATGAAAATGTCTTGGAACTAGATACAGGTGGTGGTTTCCAATGTGGTGAATTTTCTAAATGCCACTGAAATGTTCACTTTAAAGAGGTTAACATAATGTTGTGTGAATTTCACCTCAGAAAAGAGAAAGAAAGAAAAGAGAAAAGAAAAGAAAAGAAAAGAAAAGAAAAGGAAAGAAAAAAAAGGCTTCCCCCCCGCCTAAAGTTAAGGAATGAAAACTGAAAGCCACTGAAATTGTAGCTCAGAAAAATATGGTCAGGAAGCATCGGGTAGTCAGAATTTGATGTCAATGAACATGTGATGAAACCAGGAAACAGAAAAAAGGGAACCCAATGGCAAATATATTATGAACAAAAAAACTTCTGCAGAAACATTCTTAAAAGAAGCAAGCCCTCTCTAGAGCAAACTTAGAGGAAGTTCTTTTTAAATGAATAAAATGTAAATAGTAGAATGTTTTTTAAAACATATATATTTGTTTTAAAGTTCATTTATTTATTTTGAGGGGGAGAGGGGCAGACAGAGAGGGAGAGAGAGAGAATCCTAAGCAAGCTCCACACTGTCAGCAGGGAGCCCAATGCAGGGCTCGAACCCACGAACTGTGAGATCATGACCTGAGCTGAAATGAAGAGGCAGATGCTTTACAGTATGAGCCACCCGGGCACCCCTAAAATGTATATTTTTGAACCAATTACCTAGTAAAGGTTCTAACTTAATTGTTTTGGTTAATAATAAATAACTCATTTATAGTTTATTAAATGATATAATTATCATCAAATGTATGGTATATTTCTAAGAGTTTAAATATGCTCCCTCAGTCCTATATACACTAGGGTTTTGGTTTGTATAAATCATTTTCTGAAAGTTATGCAAAGGAAAAGTTCAGTCTATCTTTGGTCTGTTAAAAAAAATCTGGGCAGGTTACATTTAAATATTTTTAGCATACGAAACAAAGAACTATCAGAATAAGGGGTGTGGAGCAGTTCTTAAGTACAAAAAGAAGACTAAAGACGTCCACATGTTGGGTCTGAGTTATAGAGATGGCATGATACAGTCATTTCAAATAATTTTAATGATTAGGGTAAGTTAATCTGAAAAAAGGAGAAAAGCAGTTTGAAAAAATGGAGACCATGTTGAGTACAATACAGTAGGATAAGAGAGCAGATAGGAAAAAGAAATGGAAAGTGTTCAGGAAGCAATTACTCGCTATCCCAGGGTTCTGTGAATGATCTAACAGTAGGTGCCCTGGGAGTGGAAAGGGGCCACTGTGAGTAAATAGGACCTGAGGGAAGTAATCAGAGATAAGAATAACGAGTATCAGAGGCACAAGATACAGAATAGAGAGAGAGGATGACAAAGTTTACAGCCCGAACTTCAAAGACCTGGCACAATAAGAAAGAAAGCTAAAGCTGACGACTGAATAAAGGATCTGTTAGCAAATATTATGAAAATGTAAGATGATGGAATACAAGCTCACTGAAGGAGGCAGGGAGGGCGTGTGACAGAAAACCCAGGGATGATGCGCAAAAACCAGTAACATTATCAAAAGCATAAATGAATTTTAGCCTTCATGTTCAAATGCGTAGGTAGGAAAGGCGAGTAGGTGTCGTGGTTCAGAACCTCATTCTCCGAAGAAACAATTTTGGAAAAGCATGGTCTCATTTTGACTGAAAAATAGGTAGTCACTGGCAATTAAGGATATGCTGGGGCCTGAGTTTCTCTTCTAGAAGTTTCAAGGAGATGCGTTAACAGAAACCAAAACAGAGAAACTTAGAGCCTTTCCCAAAACTGACCGGGTATTTGGGAAAATGCCAGGCAAATAGCACAAAGAAAAATAACCACAGGGGAAGAAAATAACTAATAAAAATGATGAAAGAAATCATTTATTATCCTATATCACATTTTGAAACAAACGTGGCAATCAAGGAGCATATTTAACTATTTGAATTCTACCAGAAGCAGATCTATCACCTCACAACCCATTTAAAAATATTTGTATTTATGCATAAATATTGGTATCAAGCCAGGTGTTTTGTCATAATTACTGTTAATGACTCTTCCAAATGTCAGATGATATGGTTTTACATTTAATTTTGTCTCTTTCCAGCTCTGTCGCTTAATATTTGTAAGTTCAGTCTACTTCTCTGTGGGAAGGAGCTTACGACACCTG
Organism: Panthera leo; assembly: GCF_018350215.1. Lineage (NCBI taxonomy): Eukaryota > Metazoa > Chordata > Mammalia > Carnivora > Felidae > Panthera > Panthera leo. The sequence goes on along the minus strand of NC_056679.1, from coordinate 36,136,079 downwards.
CTGTATAGGCCACTTGGCATTGAAAGGATGGCGTAGGATAATGTTGTGATGAACTCTGCAGTTGGTGAAACACTTTATTAACATTAATTTTGTTGTCACTAGTATTATTATTTATCATTAGTGGTCACATCGCCAGTATGCCCCAGGCAACATGGAAAGGGGGGGAAGAAAAGGTTATGGCTAAAAACTATACAAAGCTTATTTGGTATAGATGTAACATGATGCTAGAGAGAATAACAAGCTCACTTTTTTCCTACGGAACTGTTTTAATTAAATACTATATTTTATTAACAACCATACTTCTGTTAAAAATGCGGAAAGATGCACGTTAAAAAATGATTCACACAGAAATTAGTCCAGTGTAATTAGTGTGAATGATCAAAACACCAGCATATAAGAGCACATGTCCCCTATTATAAAAACCAGGTGTTTAAATAAGATAAAACCACCTCCTGAATCAAGAGGGGATTTGAGTTGAGTTATGCTTTTCAAATATAGAAAAGATTGTTTCTAATTGCTTTTTACATAGGTACCAAATTTGTGTGCATTATAAAAATGTTTCAAAAAGAAGTTATCAATGTGATGTGAGCATCTGTATGCATTTCAGCCACTCTCAATATATCTTTGGCCCTGACTAAGGAAGGGAATTTAAATATCAATCTAGTATAGAATAATAGAAGGGAGAATGCTAACCAAAATGGAAGGAGAACATATTTTTTTTCCCGAATCCTGAGTTTAGCATAGAAATTTCTGCATAGATTTTGAATCCTGGGAAGGTCGTGGAAAGATGGAACAAGGTCCTGAAAAAGGCAGAAAGTGACCGGCTCAAGAGACAGGTGGTGGTCTAAAAAGAAGGGAACAGCTGGGCCTCTGAGACCAGGGGAAAGGGACGGAGTGCAGGGGCAAGCACAAACAGTTTATAAATAGGGGGGTCAGGATTTAAGAAAGGTCATGCTCAACGGCCTCAATTTTCTTGATTAATTGGAAGGCAAGATTATCTTCTGAGAGTGGGGCAGGCAGGGGCAGGTGGGGGAGCTAAAATTAAAAGCAAAACCAAATGAAACATTAGTCATTGTCACAGATCCAGGAATGGGATTAACCCCAAGATATGTGAAACTTTTTTTTTTTTTTTACATCTTTTCCCAAAGATGTAAAAGATCGCAATCTAGCATCCTAACTCTTTCACATGACTGTCAGATTATCCACTAGTGGTTGATGTGACTTCCCCACTTTCTCTCAGACATATTCTCCATTAAGTTGCTAAAGACACATAGCAACTTTTTGTGTTTTGCTCTGGTTGAAAACTGATGCATTAATCTCCAATTGTCCCAGGCTATACATGATTGCAAAAACTGCTTCTCATCAGATTAAGAGCAGTCATTTCCAGGGCCCTAGGCATGAGGCTGTCTCTTAGCAGTAACATGATTATGAAACCTTAGTTCCTACTAAATATCTTCATCTCTGAAGATAATCTTCTGGAGAAAATGCCTGCCATCTCTACTCTAATTACTACAGGGTTCCAAAGGAAGCTGTCTGAGGGTGAAGTCAGTTTGCTCTACTCTTTACATGTGCCAGGAAACAACTTCAAGATCTTGTCCCTTCCTTTTTACCAAAAAAGTTGTCAGATAAAGAAAAGTTTGAGTATCGTCCAACAAAGCTCACCTATCTGATTAGCCATAATAAGCATCTTTTCACATGTTAATGATTGACAAAGTTTCTGTCCTTGGCCCAAACTCTAATAGGGCTTTTTCTCTGAGCTCTTTTCAACTAGGTCTCGACTTTTGGGCTTCTGCGTTCATGTCTGCATTGTCCAATTTCAGCAAGAATCCTGCTAAGTCACTTTAGCCAGACACTCTCATCCTCTATACTTGTCACCCTCAATAGCTAATCTCATTTTCCACCATCTCCCAAGGGACCTCCGATATCCTTAGCCTGCAGGGATCCTATTAGGTTGGTTTAGCCAGAATCCCCTTTACCCCTGATGTTTCCTCTTAGTAATTTTCCATCTACTGACCCCCACCCTGCTCCTTGACTCTCAATTCTCACTTTTCCTGTCTGTAATTGGAGTTGAGCCAATCTCTCTCCTCCACGGCAAGACCCCACTACAGTGGTCTCCACACCTATTGTGATAATCCCCCTGAATAACGTTTACCTTACCATTCTTTAAGTGTCATGATTTTTTTTTATTGTATATATTTTTTTTCTTCCAAGTTTTTATTTAAATTCAAGTTAGTTAATATATACTATAGTGTGAGTTTCAAGAGTAGAATTTAGTGATTCATCACTTACATATAACACCCAGTGCCCATCACAAGTGCCCTCCTTAGTACCCATCATCCATTTGACCCATCCCCCTACCTAACACCCCTCCAGCAACCCTCAGTTTGCTCTGTATAGTTAAGAGTCTCTTATGGTTTGCCTCCCTCTCTGTTTTTATCTAATTTGTTTTTCCTTCCCTTCCCCTATGTTCATCTGTTTTGTTTCTTAAATTCCACATATGGGTGCAATCATACAGTATTTGTCTTTCCCTGACTGACTTTTTTCACTTTTTCACTTAGCATAATATACACTAGCTCCATCCATGTGATTGCAAATGGCAAGATTTCATTGTGTTTGATGGCTGAGTAATATTCCATTATACATATATATATATGTATATATATATATATATATATATATATATGTATATCCATTTATCCATTTTATCAGTCAATGGAAATTGGCTTTTTCCATAATTTAGCTCTTGCTGATAATGCTGCTATATGCTATAAACATTGGGCTGCATGTGCACCTTTGAATCAATATTTTTCTCCTTTGGATAAATACCTAGTAGTGCAATTGTTGGGTCAGAAGGAAGTTCTATTTTTAACTTTCTGAGGAACCTCCACACTGTTTTCCAGAGCGGCAGCACCAGTTTACATTCCCACCAACAGCGTGTGAATGTTTCCTTTTCTGTGCATTCTTCCCAACATCCGTTGTTTCCTAAGTTAATTTTAGCTATTCTGACAGGTTTGAGGTGGTATCTCATTGTGATTTTGATTTGTAATTCCCAGATGATGAGTGATGTTGAGCATTTTTCATGGGTCTGTTAGCCATCTGGATGTCTTCTTTGGAGAAATGTCTGTTCATGTCTTCTGTCTATTTCTTAACTGGATTATTTATCTTTTGGGGTGTTGAGTTTGTTAAGTTCTTTATAGATTTTGGATACTAGCCCTTTATCTGATATGTCATTTGCAAATATCTTCTCCCATTCTGTTGGCTGCCTTTTAGTTTTTCAATTGTTTTCTTCACAGTGCAGAAGCTTTTTATCTTGATGAAGTCCCAATAGTTCATGTTTGCTTTTGTTTCTCTTGCCTCTAGCCATGTGTCTAGTAAGAAGTTGCTCCAGCCAAAGTCAGAGAGCTTGCTGCCGGTGTTGTATAGAATTTTGATGGTTTCCTGTCTCCCATTTAGGTCTCTCATCCATTTTGAATTTATTTTTTGTGTGTGTTATAAGAAAGTAGTCCAGTGTCATTCTTCTGCATGTCATTGTCCAGCTTTCCCAATACGATTTGTAGAAGAGACTGTCTTTTTTCCAGGATATTCTTTTCTGCTTTGTCGAAGATTAGTTGACCATGTAGCTGTGGGTCCATTTCTGGGTTTTCTATTCTGTTCCATTGATCTATGTGTCTGTTTTTGTGCCAGTACCATACTGTCTTGATGACTATAGCTTTGTAATACAGCTTGAAGTCCAGAACTGTCATGCCTACTGCTTTTCTTTTCTTTTTTTTAAAGTTTATTTATTTATTTTGAGAGGGTAAGTGAAGGAAAGGTGCCGAAAGAGAAGAAGAGAGAGAATCCCATGGGGCTTGATGTCAAGAACCACGAGATCATGACTTGAGCCAAAATGAAGAGTTGGATGCTTAACCAACTAAGCCCCAAGGTGTCCCTTGACTTCCTTTTCTTTTTCAACATTACCTTGGCTATTTGGAGTCTTTGTGGTTCCATACAAATTTTAGAATTATTTGTTCTGGCTTTGTGAAAAATGCTGGTGGTATTCTGATAGGGATTGCATTAAATGTGTAGATTGCTTTGGGTAGTATTGACATTTTAACAATATTTGCTCTTCCAATCCATGAGCATGGAATGTGTTTCCATTTCTTTTTGTCTTCTTCAATTTTTTTCACAAGGGTTCTATAGTTTTCAGCTTACCGAACTTTTACCTCTTTGGTTAGGTTTATTCCTAGGTGTTTTATAGCTTTTGGTGTAATTGTAAATGGGAACAATTCCTTGATTTCTCTTTCTGCTGCTTCATTATTGGTGTATAGAAATGCAACTGATTTCTGTACATTGATTTTATATCCTATGACTTTGCTGAAGTCATGTATCAGTTCTAGCAGTTTTTTGATGGAGTCTTTCGGGGTTTTCTCCATAGAGTATCATGTTGCCTGCAAAGTGTGAAAGTTTGACTGCTTCCTTGCCAATTTGGATGCCTTTTATTTCTTTTTGTTGTCTGATTGCTGAGGCTTGGACTTCCAGTACTATGCTGAACAACAATGGTGAGAGCAGATGTCCCTGTTGTGTTCCTGATCTTAAGGCAAAAACTCTCAGTTTTTCCCCACTGAGGATGATAATTAGCTGTGGGTCTTTCATATATGGCCTTTATGACGTGGAGGTATGTTCCTTCTATCCATACTTTCTTGAGGGTTTTTATCAAGAAAGAATGCTCTATTTTGTTAAATGCTTTTTCTGAATCTATTGAGAGGATCATATGGTTCTTATCATTTGTTTTATTAATGTGGTGTCTCATTTTTAATTGATGTGCAGATATTGAACCACCCTTGCAGCCCAGGAATAAATCCTACTTAATCATGGTGAATAATTCTCTTAATGTACTGTTGAATTCAATTTGCTACTATCTTGTTGAGAATTTTTGCACCTATGTTCATCAGGGATATTTGTCTGTAATTCTCCTTTTTAGTGGGGTCTTTGATTTTGGAATCAAGGTAATGCTGGCCTCATAGAAAGAGTTTAGAAGTTTTCCTTCAATTTCTATTTTTTGGAATAGTTTGAGAACAATAGATATTAACTATTCTTTAAATGTTTGGTAGTATTCCTCTGGGAAGCCATCTGGCCTTGGACCTTGTAGGTTGGGAGATTTTTGATTACTGATTCAATTTCTTTGCTGGATATAAGTCTGTTCAAATTTCCTATTTCTTCCCGTTTCAGTTTTGGTAGTTTACAGTTTTCTAGGAATGTATCCATTTCTTCCAGATTGCCCAATTTGTTGGCGTTTAATTGTTCATAATATTCTTTTCTAATTGTTTGCATTTTTTTAAAACATTTATTTATTATTGAGAGACAGAGAGACACAGAGCACAAGCAGGAGAGGGGCCAAGAGATGGAGAGACACAGAATCTGAAGCAGGCTCCAGGCTCTGAGTTGTCAGCACAGAGCCCAACGCAGGGCTCCATCTCACGAACCACGAGATGACCTGAGCCGAAGTCAGACACTTAACCGACTGAGCCACCCAGGCGCCCCTAATTGTTTGCATTTTAGTGGTGTTGGTTGTGATCTCTCCTCTTTCATTCATGATTTTATTTATTTGGTTCCTTTCTCTTTTCTCTTTGATAAGTCTGGCTAGGGGTTTATCAATTTTGTTAATTCTTTCAAAGAACCAGCTCCTAGTTTCATTGATCTGTTCTACTATGTTGTTGTTGTTATTGTTGTTGTTTTTAATGTTTGATTTGTTCATTTTGAGAGAGAGTGAGAGCACAAGCAGGGGAGGGGAAAAGAGAGATGGACAGAGATAGATACCAAACAGGCTCCAGCACAGAACCCCACGTGGGCCTTGATCCTACAAACCGTGAGATCATGACCTGAGCTGAGATCAAGAATTGGATGTGTAACTGACTGAGCCACCCAGGCATCCCTGTTCTACTGTGTTTTTATTTCTATATCATTTATTTCTGCTCTAATCTTTGTTATTTCCTGTCTTCTGCTGGTCCTAAGCTTTATTTGCTGTTCTTTTTTTTAATGTACATTTATTTATTTTGAGAGAGAGAGAAAGAGGAGAGAGAGAGTGTTTAAGAGAAAGAGAGAGGAAGAGAGAATCTCAAGCAGGCTCTGCACTGTCAGCACACAGCCCTCCTTGGGCTCAAACTCACAAACCATGAGATCATGACCTCTGCCAAAATCAAGGGTCAGATGCATAACGAACTGAGCAACCCAGGTTCTCCTTTATTTGTTCTTTTTCCAGCTGCTTTAGGTGTAAGGTTAGGTTGTGTATTTGAGACTTTTCTTGCTTCTTGAGGAAAGCCTGTATTTGCTATAAACTTCCCTCTTATGACCTCCTTTGCTGCATCCCAAAGGTTTTGGACTACCATGTTTTCATTTTCATTTGTGTCCTTGTATTTTTTTTTATTTCTTTTTTTAATTTCCTGGTTAACCCATTCATTCTTTAATAGGATGTTCTTTAACCTCCATGTATTTGTAGTCCTTCCAAATTTTTTCTTGTTGTTGACTTCAAGTTTCATACCATTGTGGTCTGAAAATATGTATGGTATGATCTCAATCTTTTTGTACTGATTGAGGCCTGATTTGTGACCTACTTTGTGATCTATTCTGGAGAATGTCCACGTGCACTTGAAGAGAATTGTATTCTGCTGCTTTAGGATGAAATGCTCTAAAATAGCTGCTACATCCATCTGGTCCTGTGTGTCATTCAAAGCCATTGTTTCCTTATTGATTTTCTGCTTAGATAATCTGTCCATTGTTGTAAATGGGTTTTAAAGTTCCCTGCAATTATTGTATTATTATCAATGAGTTTCTCTAAGATTGTTATTAATCGATTTATATATTTGGCATCTTTCACATTGGGGGCAAAAATATTTATAATTGTTAGATCTTCTTGTTGGATAGACCCCTTTATTATGATATAGTGCCTTTCTTCATCTCTTATTACAGTCTTTGGTTTAAAATCTAGTTTGTCTGATACAAGTATGGCTACTCCAGCTTTCTTTTGGTGTCCATGAGCATGATAAATCTTTCTCCACCCTCTCACCTTCAATCTGGAAGTGACTTTGTGTCTAAAATGAGTCTCTTGTAAGTACTATGTTGGAGTCTTGTTTTTTGTTTTTTGTTTTTTGTTTTTCCCATCCTGATACCCTATGTCTTCTAATTGAAGCATTTAGTTCATTTACATTCAGAGTAATTATTGATAGATAGATAGATAGATAGATAGATAGATAGATATGAATTTGGTGCCATTATATTACCTGTATAGTTGCTGGTCCTGTGGATTGTCTGTTCCTTTCTAGCCTTTACTGCTTTTGGTCTCTCCCACTCAAAGTGTCCCCTTTAATATTTCTTGCAGAGGTGGTTTAGTGTTCACAAACTCCTTTAGTTTTTGCTTGTCTTAGAAATTCTTGGTCTCTCCTTCTATTCTGAATGACATCCTTGCTGGATAAAGTATTCTTAGCTGCACATTTTTCGCATTTAGCATGTTGAATATATCATGCCACTCCCTTCTGGCCTGCCAGGTTTCTGTAGACAGGTCTGCTGCTAACCTTATGCATCTACCCTTGTAGGTTAGGGACCTTTTGTTCCTTACTGCTTTCAGAATTCTCTTTATCTTTGTATTTTTGCAAGTTTCACTATGATATGTCTTGGTGCTGACCTGTTTTTGTTGATTTTGAGGGGAGTTCCCTGTGCCTCTCAGACCTGAATGCCTGCTTCCTTCCCCAGATTAGGGAAGTTCTCAGCTACAATTTGTTCAAATAAACCTTCTTCCATCTTTTCCTGCTCTCCTTTTTCTGGGACTCTTAATGATACGGATATTATTACACTTTATGGAATCGCTGAATTTCCTGTCTATATTTGTGATCTAATAGTTTTCTTTCCCTCTTATTTTCAGTTTCCTTATTTTCCATAATTTTAGTTTCTATATAACTTATTCAATCCTTTGCCTTTTTCCATCCTTGTAGTCTTTACAGCCAGCCAGTTTTGCATCTGAGTTATAGCATTTTTTATTTTAGCCTACTTTTTAGGTCTTTTATCTCTGCAGCAAGATCTTCTCTGGTGTCTTCTATGCTTCTTTCCAGCCCATTCTTATGACTGTTGTTCTAAATTCTTGTTTAGATATATTGCTTATTTCTTTTTATTTCTTTTTTTAGTAAATCCCTGACTGTGATTTCTTATTGATTTTTCTTTTGGTGAGAATTCCTCTGTCTTGTCATTTTGTTTAGGTTTCTGTCTTTTGCATATTACTAAAGCTTGTTATATTTCCTACTCTTGAGAGTAATGTTATATTAAGAATGGGTCCTACACTGTCCAGGGCCTACCACTTCAGAGAGTGTTTCTGCTGTATGCTGTGTGCACTCTGTTGTTGTGATATGGCTGTTTTTCCCACCAAGTCAGTCCTCTGCAGAGTTCCTCCTTGCTTGCAGTGGCAAGTGTTTGGACCTTTAAGTAGGGGGTGCTTTGATTTGTTTGCTAAAATAAGTTTGATTAAAAAACCAAAAAACAAACCAAAAAAACCTGATCCAAAAAATGAGAAAAAGAAAGTGAACCAAAAACAAAAGAAAGCAAAAACCCAAACAGGCAAACAAATGAAAAACTATAAACCTGATTTCAAAGAATAAGAAAGAAGGGGGGGAGGGGGGAAGAAGCCTGATCCAAAAAAAAGAGAAAAGGAAATGAAAAAACAAACAAAAAACTATAAGCCTGATCAGAAAGAAAGAAAGAAAGAAAGAAAGAAAGAAAGAAAGAAAGAAAAAGAAAGAAAGAAAGTCTGGTCCTATTTCCACCAGAACTAAAGCTGACACTTTGGAGCACTCTATGATCAGTAGATTTGGTGCATGTGCGGCACCTGGGCTGGTCTTCTGCTAAGTGTGTTAACAATCAGACCTGCCCTTACAAAGATGCCCTTGTAGGGTGCAGGAGAGTGGGGTTTGGCTTAGGCAGCCCAGACTCCACTGGGGGCACTGTGTTGCTCACTGAAGTCTGACCATGCCAGTGTGGGGAGCGGTGGGGAAGATGGCATCTCCTTGCTCTCTCCTCACTGGAGAGGGGAGCTCATGCCTGCCACTGTTCAGGAAGCCCTCACAGAAAAGCGAACAATCTCCTCTCTTGTGTCTCAGACTTCCATCAGATCCCTGCCCTCATCTGTCTGTGCCTGGGCCATCAACATGCCCAGTACTACAGTTTCCTGTGTTTTATCTCTGGCATGCAGCTGGGATTCAAAACTCCAAATCTTAAAGGAGCCAGTATGGCACAAACTTGCTCCCCTCTTCCTCCGGAGAGCCTCACTATGTTGTGTCTGGTGCCATTTTGTCCAAGAAAAGCAGTCGCATGGCTGATCAGGTGCTTAGAGCTTATGGTGAAGCACAGCAAAAAGCAGCAACCAGGTTATCTGCCCTCTGCACAAGCTTCTGTCCCTTGCTAATGAACGGCCACTCAATGGCACCCACCAGGACTTTTGTCTTTGGAGAGGCAATATACCCTCTTCCAAATATACTCCAGGAAGTGGAAAGTTCTCTCCCAGTGCAACCCAGGAGATCTCTATCAAACTGTCCACTCCACTCCTAGACCTCTGCCCTCCTCCTCCACAGGAACACTGCCACTTTCCCAGCTCAACTCCGGCAAATGGTGCAGACTTCTAAGACTCAGAATTTGAGCTCCCCTGCTTTTAAAAACCTGCAATAGTCAGTTCCTCTTTCCCCCTCTCTCTTTCTCTCTTTCTCCTCTTTTTGCAAAAAAAGGGTCCCTTCCCTCTGCAGCTCTTTGGCTTTTCTCTCCTCCAATTCATGTCTCCTCACCTCATACCTGCCACATTCTTTCCCTCTAATTGTGCAGATTGTTCTCTTAATCCTCAGATCAATTTCCTAGATGTTCAAAATGATTTGATGTTAATCTGGCTGTGTTCAAGGAATGAGGCAAGTCTAGGGTCCCCCTACAACTCTGCCATCTTAACTCTCTATCCTCTCTATCATGAATTTTTTTTTTTCAAATATCAACAGTTAGATGTAGACTTACAAATGTGATCAATGCTTCAGTCCACTTAACATAAACCACAGTGAAGTAAGACCCATAATATCACAGCATCTGGTGAAATAATTGTCTTACTTTCGGACAATTCCTCTAGGTGAATCCAAAATAGTTGCATTGGTTTATTGCTACATTTTAGGCAAACATGTTGGTGGAATCTCTAGGAAGGAAGTCTGCTGCCAATTCTATACGGGAGCCCCCTTTAATCTTTGATTAATCTTCATTAAGTCCCAGAAGTGTTGTTCAAAACAGCTGGTCAAGAAGGATTTTGGATTCCTGGGGCTGGAATGTATGAAACTAGTAGGTGTAAATACCATACATATATAAAGAAGACAGGAGAATAGATGTCTGCTAAGCCTAACTGATATTGAAAGCACAATTTTATCACCTACTCTTATCCATAGCCAATCCAGATGGAAAATCAAATTTGTGGGTTGTATACACCACAATAATAAAGCCCTAGATGTATGGCCAGGGGAAAAGAAATGATGAAGCTGTACGATGCCCTGGAAATAGCCACAACTGTTTCAAAGAAATAGAGGTTCTATTACCCAGAGCACAGCTTGTCTTCTTACTAACAACCAGCCCATGAAAGGCTGTTGATGGAGCTCCTCCTACATGTGTCAGAGCACTGAGAATCTGCGGTTTGATAGTGATCATTGAGTTGAAAATTATGCATCTCAGAGATCAGCAACGGCCCAGGAACCAATCAAACGTGAATATCCAAGGACAGGCAAAATGGGATGGCATGATTGGATTTAAGCACATTTACTAACTCACCTTCCAACCATCCAACTATTAATAATTGTAGCTCGTCAATAGGAGAGGAAAATGCACAAAAGAGGCTGCTACTGTGAGTCACTTTGTTTTATCCTAGGTGAAAATAAATGTAATCTAAGACATTTTTCCTTGTTATTATAAAAGAACATCCTTCTGTCTGTTCTTAGTAGTGTATCAGTGTCAATTTCATGATTTTAACAGTATATTATAGTTACATAAGAGGCTATTGTTGGTGAAAGCTGGGTAGGAGATATATAGGAACTCTTGCAACTTCTTATGAGTCTTCTATAAAAGATTTTTGAAAATCAACCAAAACAAAAAGATCCTTCTGCATACAAATTTGTCTCAATCTGTTTCCAATGACCTATCAGAAAAAGATGATCTACATTATTAGCAGAGGAAGTGCTTCCCTTTCTATCCTTCTTCCAGATTTCTTCTTTACCTACTGTTTAAAGGTAGTAATAGAGGAGGAATGAAGACTAGGTCCAGTCTATGCAGGTACAGTGTTAGGGCATAAGTGTATTAGGACTTTTGGATATTTGTTGTATGTGGGGAAACAAAGCTCACAAAGCCCATGGTTTATGAAGCTATGGTGCAGCTGGGCCCAAGTTGGGCATACAATTTATGACTCATACCTGAAGTGGGCCCTTGGTTTGGCCCAGGAACTGGCATCCCTCTCCAGGGTCAAGGAGAGAAGGAAGGCCAACCTGCCAGCCCTTTTACCTTCTCTATTTATATACCTTTCTTCCCCATCCCTGCCAGCTAGACAAAACAAGCCCAGGCCCAGGTTTCACTGGCTCATGCATCTACCCAAAGCCTGACTAGAAAGAATCCTCTCAACTGGGTAATGCAGACCAGTTGTGCTCCCATGTAATCCCCACTGATCAGTAATGCAGCCCCACAATGACCAACCCTTTCTCTAATTTCCCACCAGACTAAGACAAGGCCTTGTTAGAGTCTAACTGTGTCTTTAACTTTTAAAATTTGGCCTATCCTCCTTGCGCTCATTCCACTTGAAATCATTATACAGTTGCTTGGATCACCTGTTCCACATGGGCAATTCATCAAAGGTATGTAGAGGAAAGCATAATAACCATGCTTGTCAGCTGTCTAGGCACTTTGGCCAGTTTGGACACTGATCCTGAGTCTCCAGAAATATGCAAGAGAGATTAATAGGAGAGGTAAGTGTTCTCATCTCCATATGCATCTGATTCCCACAATATCTCTACTGCTTAGTTACCATGTGTGGCTGATGTGGGAAAGATCCCAGATGAGTTATGGATAAAGCAATGAAAGAGTGTTGTGAAATCTACTGGCCAAGCCAGTTCTTCACTGTGATGGTGGCAGTGAGAAGTGTTGGGTGAGTGTGAGGAATAGAAACCAGAGAAGACATTAGCTGTGAGAAGACAGAAGGGGGAAAAAACACAAGAAATGGAAGGGAAATGTACACATAATATTAACCACAGACATTTGGGTAGATCAAAACAAAATAACAGCAATTTAACAGTGTTTAGCCAATAAAAAGAAGTTTGGTACGGCTTATAATATTTTTCAAGAAATAAATAAGCTATATAATGTCATTGATTAGTTTATTCATTCATTTAATATTTATTGAGCCTCTACTGTGTGCCAGGTATTGTTCCGGGCACAAGGAATAATACCGCTTGTATGGTAAGCAGGACATCCCCAAATCTCTGTCCTCACAGAGTTGACATTCTGGTAGAGAAAGACAGACACTTAACAAACTGTGTGTGTGCGTGTGTGTGTGTGTGTGTGTGTGTGTGTGTATGAGCACACGCATTCACACAAGTAGTGAATATACATTATGTTAGCATTATATATGTACATAAAATATTGCTATCTACCATAGTATTACTATCTAACATAGATCTAACATTTTCTATGCATGTATGTATGTGTGTGTCTTATGAAGAAAAATACATGGGAAAGAATGACAGGGAGGGACGGCAGATACAGTATGCAATTGTAAATAAGGTGAATAAGAGGGCTTCACTGATATTTGACCTTTGATCAAACATCTTAAGAAGACAATGGAGTAATCCATGAGAATATCTGGAAAAAGAACTTTCAGGAAGAGGAAACAATAAAAATATCAAGGCAGCACAAATAGAGCAAACGGGAGCATAACAGGAGAAGTCAAACCAGTAATGGGAGCCATATCATATAGGGCATGGTAAATTTTTGTCTTTGGATGTGAGGGTGATCTGGCTGCAACACCTGTCACTCCGTTGATCTCTAGGGTTGATTCGGCTGGTCTGGTTGGCTAGGCAAGTGTCCCCTTCCTCCCTCACCACTCCATGTGCGTCCCTACTGAAGCTGCGCGCTGGGTCAAAGAGGATGACCTTCCCCGATAGAGGAGGACCGTTCTTTGGTCAAGGGTATACGAGCAGCTGTGCTCTCCTGCTAGAACCTCCAAACAAGCTCTCAAGGTCCATTTGTAGGAGAACATAGGGTAGTCAAGCTTCCAAGACTCCAGACACAGCCAAATGAGGCGCTGCACATGGCAGTCCGACTTTCTTTAAAAAAAAAAAAAAAAAGAGCTTTGTCTTTTAGTTGAAGTGGCAATGGAGCCATCGGAGGGTTTTGAGCAGAAGAGGACCAAGCTCTGACTTACATTTGTAGAGAATCACTCTGACTGCTGTATTGAGAAGAGGCTCTGTAGGAGCAAGGGGTGGAAGCAGCAGGACCCAGTTAGACAATTATTGATTCAGAGGAATTGAGGGGACAGGGCAGGTGATAGTGGTGGAGATGAGGAGGAGTGGTCAGATTTGAGGTATAAGTGAGAGGGTAGGATGAATAGGTTTGCTGAAAGGTTGGACATGAGATGTAAGAGAATCAGGGTGGGGGTAAGGAAGACTGAAATGTTTGGTCTGAATGCTGACTGAACGAGTACAGTGGGAAAAACTACAGCGGCAGCAGTTACTGGGAGATGGACTGTGAAGAGTCGAGTTTAGATTGTGTTAAATGCGAGATGTCTGCTAGACATCTGGGGGTCATAATACAATCGTGTTCAGTCCAGAGCCAAAGCCATAAACATTTTTATATAAGTATAATTTTTAAGCCCCTTCAAATGATTGTGTGGCTATATAAATACCTAGTTATTTAAAATTAACTTTATTTTTATGTCATCCCATATGTTAACATATTTTTTTTCCAAATGAACAGGAATGACAGCAACCGACAGCCAAGAGTGTTATACAAGAATCAACAAAAGTAGAATTTGATCCAATTTATTTAGCATATTAATCACATAATTTGGAAAACTTTGCATTAAAAAGAAACAAACATGAACACATTCTTCCATTCTGGCTAATGTGGATTTCACTCTCCAAGTCATCTGTGTGTTTTCCGTACTATAACAATTAAAATCTATTGATTCTACTTTATCCACATGTACATGAGAAATAAAATCTGGCTTATTTCTATTTTTTAAAAATTCATGAGCTTATATCTGGCATTCAGTCATGCACGATTGTAATTTGCTACTCTTATGTTCTCTTCATTTTTTTTTTAGTGTTCAGCGTCTTTGACTCTCTGGTGTCAGAACAAATGTGTCCAGTGTCTTCCCAAAGCATGCACATCATCCTTTTTTCTTTTATAGAGTCCCAGAGAAGTCAGGATCTGAGCCCCGGGCACTGAGAACACAGGTTGTGCTGACCCCAGGCTAGCGTGCTGTGGTAATCACCATGACTGTGGATCAGAGACAAATGGATATGTGAAGCAGAAATACAGTTATATGCATGTTATTATTTCTGTGATTGAATTGGTTCAACTTGGGCATTTTATCACATCTATCATTTGTTTCAACAGCCTCTCAATAAACAATAAAAAGACCCTGGATTTCAATTAGCAGGAGAAATTCTTGGATGGCAAAAAGAATAAAAAGAGAAATGAAGGAAAGATGCAGTGCAGGATAAGGACAGGATATTTTTAAGGAAGGAAGGGAGGAAGGAAGGGAGGGAGGAAGGAAGGAAGGGAGGGAGGAAGGAAGGAAGGGAGGAAGAAAAGAAGGAAGGGAGGGAGGAAGGAAGGAAAGAAGGAAGGAAGGGAGGGAGGAAGGAAGGAAGGGAGGGAGGGAGGGAGGAAAGAAGGAAGGAAGGGAGGGAGGAAGGAAGGAAGGGAGGGAGGGAGGAAGGAAGGAAGGGAGGGAGGGAGGGAGTCAGGCAGGCAGGCAAACAACCAGTGACTCCCCAAATCCAGCTTTGTGTTTATTGTATTTTTCCCAACTTGTATAGTCCTCCAATTTCCTAGCTAGTATTGTGGTAGGTAGTTTTCAGATTCTGACTAGGCTGACTTTGTGATTTCCCTCCTTTTTCTTCCTCTTCCCACTCCCCTTTTATATATTAACCCTCAGAGAGCTTTGACAGAGATAGGCATGCCTATCAACCTAAACATAACATTTTGATCTAAATAAAAATCCACCGTGAGTAGCTGAGTATACAATTAACATGCTCCATTTTAACCTCAACATTACCAGGGATTCCTTCCCAACAGAAGGAAAGAAAGAACAGACTCCTCTCAGTCAGTGAGAACTGCAGTAAATCTGCAGTCTTACGCTTGGCCTGCTATACGAGAGAATAAAGTGTTTGAATAGGAAAGGCTGCAGACCAGTATTTTTACGTGACATTATCCAGATAATTGCACAATTCTTGATATCATTATGCTAATATACACATGGACCAAGCTAAAGGCTTGTCTAAAGACTAGCATTTTATGCAACCACTTATGTGCTTAGATGCAACCACTGAGCTGTCTCTCCTCTATTCTTTTTCAGTTGCTAGATTTAAAAGAAAAGCAATCAGGCCAAAAAAAAAAAAAAAAAAAAAAAAGCTAGAAAGAAGGAAAGATGAGTGATTTGATCATCACAAACCCCAGAGCCCTGTTAAAAAGTATTTGTACTTTAAAAAATCTTTTTTGCTGAAAGCTTTTTCAGGAGAAATAAATTATACTGACTCTATATAAATAAAAGCAGAAAGAGCAAAGACGAACATGAACATATATTACCAATGCCATTCATCAAATATAGTTGACACTTCAATCTAATCCAGCAAATGAAAACACAGAAGTTTATAGAGTTATAGGAAGTAAGCAATTTAAACATACTGGGTCACAAGGTCATCTAACAACACAACTAGGAAGATGTTCCCTTTTCTGTTCGTCTCTCTTTCTTCCTTTTGAATCTCTCAAAGACCGATGGATATCCATCCTTCTCACAGGGTGAGGTGATCCTTAAATCAGATAATTAAGAACAGCAGTCCAAATGTTCCTTAACAAGTCCACCTTCCTCGAATGTCATAAAATAAAAGGACATTTCGTGCATTTCATACTGTCATTATGGTGCTGGGCTTCCCTTTCCATAATAAAGTAATACAGTTCTTAACTAATTAGTTCATTAATTTTAAATGTGATTCCCAGCAAAAACTCTTTGAGAGAGTTTAATCTCTCTTCAAAGTGTGTGAGGTTGTAAAAAACAGTTCTCGGAGCACTGTCAGCACTGATCATTAACGGTCTGAGCAGGCGAGGAAATACAGAGCTGCGAAAACACGTCCCATTTGTTTTTGAAAGCAAACCTCCGAGGCCGCTTTATAACCAGAAATCATATCCATGTCATGCAGATGCTGTGGTAAACTTTACGGTTCCAATTAGGAACGGACAGTTTTCAATGCGCTGCTCAAACACTTTGCTAGTCTATATGTAAATACTTCACTAAAACCACTGAACGGTGATGGGGTTCAATATTAATATCGCAAATTAAAGATGACATCGGAATGTCTACTATCCAGAAGAGCAATCAGCGCTCATGGCAAGGCAATAATCAGCGGCTTAAGCAACTTTCGAGCACCATGGGGGAAAAAACAAATGTGATGGAGCTTGGAAATTGCACTGGTGCATGAAGAACATATCATATTAAAGAGCAACTGCTGATTGACCCGGTGATGAAGTGGAGGATAGGACCATATGCTTCCATAAAGGACATTTGGAAATGGCTTCCAGATTATCCCCCGAGAACTCATGACTATTACCTGGTGTATTCCCATTAATTGACAATGTAAACTTTATCTGTAACGGTGAAATAAGCTGTCAAAATAACTGCCTGTCCTCCTGGGAGGAAAAATTTACCTGAATAATTACCTTGCCCAGCATATTTTCCTGACGGAAATATCAAGGGGTTATGATGGCTGGAGTTCCCTTAAGTATTATAGTCATTGCCTTGGAAAGAGGGATGGTTTCAACTTCTTGACTCGGATACTTTGGATGGGGAAAACACGTATGTTAACGTGGAGAAGGAGAATATAAAGTTACACAAGAGGTAGGAGATGAATCAATGAAGAGTTTATAGTCCCAAGCATGGGGCCCTCTGCCATCAGCTAAGAATACTGCTCTGGGTCTGCTTCCTTTGGTAAATCCTGTTTTACTTATAGAAATTAATAATACAGAACAGGTAAGAGAGTGTACACTGATGGCTCCAGGCATGAGTCCTCATTCCAAGAATCTCCGCGGGAGAAACTATATAATTCCCAAGACACCGCACCACCATTTCTTCTTGTATTCTGGGCCAAAGGCAAGAAGTGAAGATGGCGCAGATGTAAACAGGTGTCGTTTGTCCGTGACACTGTGTGCAGGGGTCACAAGAATAAACTCTGGAGGAAGGCTGCTGGATTTCAAGTCCTGGCTCTACCACCTACCAGCTGTGTGGCATTGGGCAGGTGACTCAATCTCTGGGCTTTAGCTTTCCTCTGTAAAATGGAGCTACCTTTCAGGTCGGAGCCTGGTAAATGTGCCATAGCTACTACCTTGTATTATTGTCTTCTGGTCCTAGAACAGTCTAAGGATGCTTTTAGGGAGCAATGTAAGAGTCCAATGGTGGTTCAAAAGTGAGGAGAGAAGTTTTGAGACTCTCTCATAACCCCCTTCGGCTGTGTCTGCTCTGGCTCCACACCCTGGACCTGCTGCTCCTGACGCAGCTGGGTCCAGGCAGCCATGCTCCTCCACAGGTGCCTTCTCGACCGGGGGCGGAGACCTGGGTAGTAAGCTGGGGCCACAGGCACCTTTTGCCCATACTGCCTTTCTTTGAACTACATCTTCCCACAAGTGACTCTGCTTCCAAGCACAGGAACATACACTTAGCACCATGCAGAACATGGAGCCATCCCACTGCGAACACCTGTTGCCCCCCTTTCCCTGTCACTACAGAAAGTACCAGTCTTCTGAAGTTGGCTACCACCATCTCCACTGGTTTCCTGGGATCACCTCCTAAATAAAGAATTTGTGTTAGAATTCTTGCCCCCAGGTGTTCTGATCGAGGAATAAGAGCCTAAAATTCTAGTGGTTGCACTGTGTTGGGTGTTACAGATACTGCGTCAACAACAACAACAAAGCAGACACCTGTCAGCAGGTGAACAAAGTAGGTAATGACCAGAAACATTGGTATCTTATGCTAATCTTGATGACTTTTATTCCAGCCTACCCTTTTTCTGACTATTCTTGTTTTCCAAGAGGCTTTCAACGAGGATTAGAAGAAAAGAAACAGGATATTGAAATGGCACCAAAGAGAAACGTTGCTTTGTACTGTAATTGCCGTGAGTGTGGAGACAGACTGTGAAGAACAGATGCCACATTGGGTTGAGATTTTTCTCACCTGCACCTTTTCCAGGAGGCTGACATGAGAGGGAGGATGTGACATGAGAGCAATCTCCCTGTAACAATCATCCGCCACAACTGTACAATCCATAATGGCTGTAATAGAGAAAGCAAACAGTAATAAAGGCACATTATTACCTTGCCTCTGAGATCAAACAATGCTCAGGTTGATGGAGGGTACACTTTCATGTCTCCTGAAAAGTCCATATTTCTGGATATCACTGAACTACCAAGACTTTTCCTAAGGTAAGGTTAAAAAAATAATTGTGGTTTAGGCATCTACTTGAAAAGGAGAACAAACCGCTATTTGAGTTCTGTGAGAGAACAACAGAGACCCTGAATATAGACGGTGTCTCTGACCCATTGTGTAGCAAAAGAAAAATAAAGCTGGGGCTGTCCATTAATACCTGCCTTGAATTCAGGAGTAGTTGGAGTGGGTAGGACAGGCAGGAGGTATTATTATTTTTTAATGGCCACTTCAGCAAAGATGTTCACACTAGCATTGTTCTTGGGGAAAAAAGCTTCCATTCTGTGAGATACTTGTCACACTCCAATTAAAAACAGATTTATTGTTAAGAGGTTGTAGATTATCGGTTTTCTTCCACCTGTATTTTGTCTATTGTTGAGAATCTTACATAAAGAAAAAGTTAGAGGCCTAGAAGAGCTTTTTATAAGTCCAGAGTGGGAAAATATTGCCACTTAAAAAATACTATTTCTGAAAGAAAGCAGAGGTGTCAGAGACAAAGAGAAAAAGAGGGAGACGTGTCAGTCAGTCAATAGTATTTATTGAACACTCACTGTGTGGGGAGAACACAAAGGGCATAATATACTCAGTGCTTGTTCTCCGGGAGCGTGGAATCTGATGGAAGGACAGGCATTAACAGGAGGATAACACTTTCAAAGAACACGATTAATTGCAACTTTGAAGACTTGTGTGTGACTCTGTGTCTGTGCCTGTGTGTGCACGCACGTTCACACGCACACGCACATTTGTGTTTGTGCGTGTTTAAAGGGAGCTGGAAAGTAAGAAGCAGCCATGGTAATAAAATCAGAGAATGAACGCCCCTGAACACAGGAGAAATGATACAAGAATACAAATTATCCCATAGCACTTTTGTCTTTCAGTTGACTCTTCGGTGAGTATAAATCAGAAGTGGAAATATAACACAGGATACCTTTCTTGTCATTGGGACATCGAGTAACTGGCATCCTACCATGTCTGATAGCGAACGCTTCAAAGATATGCATCATATGTATTACTGTTCCACTGCATGGAAGTGATCTGACTTGAAAATGCAATGACAGGGAGCCATATTGGGGAACAGAAATTGTTTACAAAATCACTTGGTCTGTTGGTGAATCCAGGCCTTCATTTAGAATTCATTATTTTATAAACTGCACAAAGGGATTTCCAAGTTGTCAAGCTTGGTTTGTAAAAAATAAAATAAAAAGATATGATAAAATGTCTGGCACAAGCTTTTCTGACTTTAATTTTTTTTCTGCGTACTATTCATCTTCCCAGTCATAGCGGTACTCCATCAGCTGTGATAGCTGCTATTTTCTCTGGATTTAGATCAAACAACCTCAGAACATCCATCAGGGCCATTTTTACATCCTTTCTCCTTTGATGCCAAACCCCAAAGATTCCCCATCATGTACAGTCTGCAAGCTGTGGGGCTGACAAGCATTAGTAACCTTGGAATGTCACCCAGACACCAGCTTTCATCCTGGAGGAGGCTAATGAATTTTGCTGCAACCAACTTGGTCTCAAAATGATTTTTCTTTAGGTCACCTTTCATAGTTAAAATAGTTTGCTTTCTTAGAGTTTACTTTTCGTCTGCTGAGTGAGAGCGGCCAGAGGATTGAGCTTGAGGACGGGAGAGTCTGGAGCACAAAATTGTGATAACTGCTTTTAACGCTGTCATTTTTGTCATCATCTGGGCACGACTCTAATTTCTTAGTGTCCCCAACTGCTAAATGTCGTTATTTAAAGGTATAGTCCACAATATAGGATTTTCAACTTTTTAAGCCTAAGTTTCCCTTGAAAAATAAATACACACTACCTACACATAATCTACTTTTAACATACATGATTGTAAGAAATTAAAGTTCAGCCCTGATGGTTAAAGAATATGCAGCGTTAGAAGCAGTTATCAAAATTTTGTGCTCCAGACTCTTGTGCTCTGGTTCAATCTTTGCCATTTTTACTTGGCAGATAAAAAGTGAACTACAGGGAAGCAAACTATTTTAACTATGAAAGATGACCTAAGAAACAAAAAAAAATATTTCACAAACACACACACACACACACACACACACACACACACATTCCCATGTAGAATTAATTATCCGTTTGGTGCATCTTAAAAAAAATTTTTTTTTACAATTATTTATTTTTGAGACACAGAGACAGAGCACAAGTGGGGGACGGGCAGAGAGACAATGAGACACAGAATCCGAAGCAGGCTCCAGGCTCTGAGCTGTCAGCACAGAGCCCCATGCAGGGGCAGGTTTCGAACTCACAAACAGGGAGATCATGACCTGAGCAGAAGTCAGTTGCTCAACTGACTGAGCCACCCAGGCGCCCTCCATTTGCTACACCTTAAAGGAGAAAATGCAGAACGACATAAAGTATACTTAATAAAATTTTCAATGAGTTTGTATTTTATTAAGCACAACAGCAACTCCACATACTCCTTAACAGGCTAGTGCACACACGTGTGAGATGTGTCAATGGTCACGCAATTTGGGCACGCATAAAAATGTGCCTATTCTTCAGAATAGCAGTGTCACAGATTTAAGAATCACTGGCCTAGGTCTGTAACAGGCAACAACAATTTCTGGGTCCGGTAAGGCACTCATGGCACAGAAAACTGTTGATGTGGCCCAAGTCAAGTGTTCAAACTCAGGATTCATGCATTTATGTAATTAATATTGTCGAAGGGTAACCACACGCATTCACCACTGTGCACTCACCCCCTCGCTGCTTGGGACAGAACAGACCCTCAAAATTTCAAATCAAAATCAATTTAATGGATGCAGCTGTGTAACCTAAGTTTCCTTGCCTCCTCCCAGCTGATGGCTGCTCGTGCGGTCTTCTGAATGACTGACATCTTCACTGACGGCCGCCCTCCCCCTGAAAACCCCAGCCACGCATGGTTCCTCTCTGCGCCTTCACCCAGCGGCCGGCACGTGCTGCGCCCCGGCCCTGGCGCACGCGCGCCGCGCCCTACAGATCCGCTGGAGGGCGCCAGCGTCCTCCCTGAGAAGGCGCGCTCCCCCGGACCTCGGAGCTGGAAGCTCCTCTGTGCCGAGGACCGTCGCAGTCCCTGCCTTCACATGGACGCTTCACCACGTTTGCCCCAGGAGAGGAGGCAGTGCCTCTGTTCCTCACTTTGTTTCACCCTTTCTCAGCTAGGCATCCAAAGAGCAGGGTCTCGCCAAACCCGCGTGAAAACAGCTCCCTCGGCTCCCCACCCCCGCCAGCCGCTATCCCACGTCCCACCCACATCTGAAAAGCGCTGGATGCTGTGCTCCCAGGCCTTGCGGGCCCCCCAACGCCCGCCTGGTACGTCCGCCCCCACTGCCGCGTCTTGGGGCAACTACCGCAGTGCGTCTTGAACTTTCATGCCGCCGAATCACCTGGGGATCTTGTTAAAATGTAATTCTAATTTGGTAAGCCTGCCCTGGGCCTGCATTTATCTGGGCGGGGATTAGGCTCGAAATTTAAGGGGGCTACAAAAAACTCAACATTCAAGGTAAATAGTATTCTAATGAAATATTAATCATATTTAATGCGATATTTGAAATGTAATATTTATTTTAATATATTAAAATTAATGCTTATTAGCAATTAAATATTAATAGAAAAAATATTTATATAAATAATTAATGCAATATTGATAATATTTAATGCAATATTTTGGAAAATACAAATCAATACCCCCCAAAAAATCCATGATGAACAAAATATCCAGATTTTATTTTTTATTTTATTTTTTTATTATTTAAAAAATTTTTTTTTACATTTATTTATTTTTGAGAGACAGAACAGAAGTAGGGGAAGGGCAAAGAGAGTGGGAGACGCAGAATCCGAAGCAGGCTCCAGGCTCTGAGCCATCAGCGCAGAGCCGGACTAGGGACTGGACACTCCAACTCACTAAACGTGAGATCATGACCTGAGCCGAAGTCAGACACTCAAGCGGCTGAACCACCCAGGTGCCCTTATCCAGATTTTAAATACAGGGTTAAAGACCCCAAGCGGTGTTGACCACATTTTCGGCAGCAAGGCCCCATAGCCCGAAACATTTTAATTTCCTCTGAGAGGTAACCACCCCCCCCAGCCCTTACGCACACCCCCACGCCCGCCCCACTTTACCAATTAGGCACCAGTCTGCCAATTGGGTGCATGCTAAGACCATACCACATCTCATCTTACCTTATAACGACCACGTGAAGTAATTGTAATCAGTTAAGGAAACGTATTCCAGAGTAGTGTTTCTCAACTGGGCACTTAGCAGTGCCTGGAAACATTTTGGGTTGTCACAGATGTGAGTGGTCTTCTGGCACGTAGAGGGGAGGTGGCACGCAAGGGATGGCACTAAGCACCATACAAGGCCCAGGACAGCTTCTCACAACAAAGAATTATCTGTACTAAGATGTCACTAGAAAGAAACCATGCTTTAAAAATAGGATACTGTATCTAGATTATATCATAGATAATAGATACCATAACTGAGTTTGAACTAAAGTTTTTTCTGACTTTTAAGTTTTTTTTCTGCTCATCATTTTCCCCCACCAGAAAGAAAGCATTCCTACTTCTAACTCTTGACATTGACGTAGTCACAATAAATATAACGTCTTTAGGTATAAAGGTACAATATAAGAAAATATTCCGGGAGTCTTAGGGGAACAGCCCATTGAGTGACAAATAGAAAAGGTTGAGAAGAATTGCTCAATGTTACTAATTTAGAGCCAATTAAAGATACAAGCGCATTGTGGTTCTGTAGAAAGTTGGCTTCAACGATGTTAGTGAAAGTAAATCTTGAACTACTCAAGGTGTGGAATTTGGAAAGCTTAACTTGCCCTGTAGCACCTTAGATTTGAAGCTGGTAGAAATTCAGCTAGCTTTCTAAAATTTTCTATATATGTCCATTGATTCATAAGTCAGATGCAAAAGAAAAAATGCTTAGAAGCATTTCAATGTGTGAGCATATGAATTAATAAAACATCAGTGTAATATTTCCATCTCATAATATTTTCGGAGTATTACAAACGGTAGAACCCAACGTTACTCTGTGGTCCTTGTGATCCCCAAGCTCCAAGGCATAAAACAACTATCAGAGGTTTTAAATATCTTAAAGTCAATTTTGCCTGCCCTGTACAAAAAGTTGAACATAAAGGTACTGTATTAGTGAATGATTATTGCAGAGGTACGGATTGAAGACTTGCATAGTGTTTTTCAGCTCCAAAGCCAGCTTTCTAGGATCCGCTCTGTGACGCTGAGGCTAGAGTTCTACGAACTACATTTTGCAGGCTCCCTTGACGTCTACCTTCTGTTAGGTTCTCTAATGGAAGCACAGGAGATTGGAGGGCAGAAGGAAGGGAAGGTATTTCTGTTTCGTTCTCCGGCTTCCAGACACCACTGCTCCAGGAGCCTCTGGGTTCCTTCGACACTTCCAGCACCAGACAGGCTATATCCCCTCAGGGGACTGACACCAGCCCTGGCTGACAAGGGACCCCCTCTGAACTCGGAGGTTCTGATGACCTCCTCTCTTTTGTGCTCCCAGGCCTGGGGGCAGTAGCTGCTCTCAGCAGTTACTAATAGTAGGGCTACTTCAGCATTTCCTTTCTGCTCTTTCAGACTTCAAACTCTTGCGTCAGTAATTCCTGTATGAAATCCCCTCTGCTTGAAATACCTATTCTGGCTTCTATTTTCCTAACTAGAACCTACCTAGAGGCTATTACAACAAATAAGGTATAACAACAAAATGCACACGAGTGGGCTGATTATACCCCTTTATATACAGTTTATAAGTTGTGCATTTCTCAGTGACCCTATTAGAAATAACATGTGCAAAACATGACATAGCATGCTTGGAACAGAACAGGTGCTCATAAAAAGGGTATATTTCTTTGTCATTCTATGTTTTCCTTTTCCTCTAGCAGAAGAAGTAGAAGATTAGGTGGATCAAAATGATTAAAAAAAAAAAAATTCCAGCTGTTCAACCAAAAGAAGCAAGGTCTGGAATGTATTTCAATAATGTATCTCAACCAGATGTTAACTAGAGTTTTCTCCTCTTTAAAGAGCAATGATGCCTGTCCGAGAGAAACGCTTTAATCATCCCACTCTCCCTTTGGGACAATGGAAAATTGCCACATGCAAATGCTGCAGGCCTAATTGATCATGTGTGAGTATGTATATGTGACTGTGTATAACTGAGGTTGTTCAGTTTCTGACTTGCCTGTTTATTTTTAACAAATACCTCTGCATTTTTCTATACATCCTTGATGTTCTTAAGTCTTAAAGAAACTTGAATATTTTTGGCAGCCTGGCTTCAGCCATCTAAATTATACTGTGACATAACTGTAAATGTTTTCTCTAAAACCCAGAATCCTAGGAACGTTGAAATTTTCTGAATATTCTGACAATCATTTTATTCTATATAAACACAGCAGTTAGTGATTTTATACCAATTTCAATGACATTTGGTATGTGGGGAGAAGATAAATAAATGACTGTATCTTTACAGAGCCAGTTAGACATCTCATAAAATGGAATACCTCGTTGTTCAAAAGATTCATGTTAGAGGAAAATGCTTTCTTGCCTTCATTCACTTGACCACACTTAGGTCTGCAGTTAATAAAGCTATTTATATGGCTGCTTTCTGGAGGTTACCAGTGGTCCAACACCGTGAGCTATCCAGTGAATGCAGAACAACATCTTGGATGCTAGCAGTACCGAGGGAACGTAAGATATGGGTCTTGCTTTATTATCGATAGTCTCCAGCAGAAAGTAATGGGATAATCACATGTCTTTACGTCAGTGTGATAAAATTTGTAAATACATGCACCGGTGGAGGGCTCTTTGTGCTGCACTTAGATGTGCATAATGATAGATAATTTGTGGTAGTGAGGCCATGTGGAGGCAGGAGAATAATTACTGTAACCTGTGATAGAACTCTGTTTTCTTAGCCTAAGTTCCTCCCAGGAGAATAAAGCCTGAGACTTAGGCTTTGCAGGCAGTTTATTTTGGAAAGTGATGCCAGGGACCAGGAGTGAAGGACCGGGAAGAGTCGAACCAGGAAGAGAAGGCAAATCAAGTGTGCATTATTGAGTTGGTTACCACAGTGGGCAACTGGAGCTCTACCCTGCTGGTACCCTCTGCTGAACAGAACTGTCCATGCAGAGGATCACAGGGAGAAACATTTATCCGTTGGCTCTAAGATCTCCCTTGGATCTCTTTTGGTTGAGGGTTGCCCATTGAGAGTTAACTCCCTCTCACTCCTAAGGGCATAGATGTCCCATACCGGAGCACAAGGAACCCAGGACAGGTGAGAGAATTGATATTGTCAGCATAAAATCAGTCATAGCTTGTGCAGATCGGTTCACAGTGGCCATGGCTACAATAGGAAGCAAGATGGAGAGGATATGGGGCAGCGCCTAAGGGGAGTCTGACAGGGTCAATTGTCTCCCAACAGGGTTTAAACAAGGAAGTCTTCTGCAAAAGAGATTTGGCCCTATGTGCTACAATCAATGTTTTAATAAGGAAGTTCTGGTCAGGAGGGGCTAGATTATATTTTCCTATATTTGTAAACCATCTAATTTCTCGAGAAATTTCACTACTAAGAATTAATTTACTTCTTAGCTCTTGTGTAAGTGATAGATCCTCAACTTTGAAGAAAGGGAGACTTTCGTGTGTGTTTTTAAAATCTGGTTAGGATTTTAATCCTTACCGTTTATCGTAACACCCCAAGGGGCCACCCATACTTTGGGAGGGGAGGCAAATACTTTGTTTCAAAAAGCAACTGTCAATATAAACAATTTGAGTTACCCCAAATCAGCTTGTTAGCACCCTTCCGATGGCCTACACATTCCTTTAAAAGAAATACTGAACCTTGGGCAAGAATGATTTGCTCACCAGGCTACCATCCAGGAATGGGCACAGGACAACTCCACCCATGTGCATCTGGGAGCTCCTCAGAGCATCTGGTTAACCACCCCCGCCCCAGGAGGGCAGGGGAGAGGATTGCAGAGCACCCCAAAGAGGAGCAATGCAGCCCGGGGCCCACGCAGGAGGGTCTGGGTCAGAATGATTCTGACTTAGAACATCCTGAGGAAGATGCTCCAAAACACAAGGGGGAAAGAGAAGAAGGAACTGAGATCCCCTTGGTCCAGGGTCTAAGGGCAGTACTAGTTTTCCTATTCTCTTTTTCAAAAGCACCTTTTTTCTAAAGACCAAATCACTGTTATTCTGGCAGACTAAACACTTGGAGAAATGGACTTCCCTTTGTGTGCTAATGCCAAGCGTTTACAAATTGGGCTTTATGCAGTGCAGAAATATGTGTGTATAGGAAACCAGTTTTTATCTGCAGTACAACCAAGGGGCAACTCATTAGCAGTATTAAAACACCATCTTCATGCTTTATATATTACTCTCCAGACATTCATATTCCACTTAGAAGGTACTCCTGGTTTGAACAGAATGGAATGTATCTCATTTTCATTTGATGTGTAATGGAATCTATAGGTAACACTGAATATTTTCTTCTTCATTTGCGAAGATGCCTCTTTATTATTTGAACACTCGGTTAATATTTCTTACCACCTACCACAGAGTCTACAGAAAACAACACTACCAAGGTCAGACAGTACAGATATTGTCACACGTACCCTTTCTTAAGACAGCATTAAAATGTTCCTGTTACTGTTGAACCGTTCCTGTTTCCATGAGGTTAACATATAAAAATGTATTATTCATGAAAGAAAATGCATTTCATATATTTTGCCAATTGTTATTATTGTTCTAGAGGGGCAAATAAATGAAAATGGTGGTAGTTGTAGAAACGCATCCTTATTCAGAACTTAATGTACAATACCAATTTAGACTACTTACCTTCTTCAACTTTAAACCTTCCATTAAACTGCAAAGCTTGATGTCAGCTAAACTCTATAAATGTTAATTTAAGGTCAAGGTGCTCCTGGGAAGCATTTGAATGCTTAAAGCTGAGACCAAGAAAACTTCTTTTCAAAGATTTATGGGATGATATGGCTCCTTTTTGAAAAATAGGAACTCGATTTCTACTTTTTCCAATCACTTTCTATTTCAAGCTCCAGGACACACTTTTCTTTATGGATCTTTCTGAGATATTTAATAGCATTCTGGAGATGTTAAAATGCACATTTTTCCCATGTGTAATGTATAGTGTCTCTCCAATTTAAACTTCATTTAGTAATGCCGAGTGCTTTGTACAGTGAGGGATGAAGCATCCATAACTTGGGAGCACCTTTGCCCATAAAGTAGCCAAAACACAAATGCATATCCAAATTATCATGAGGTAGGATTTTTTGGCCAATGAGCACCTTTTCTGAAACTGAATCACGTACCAAAATGAATTCAAGATGCAGTTCAAAGAGGTCCAGTGTCGGTTTTTCTTTGTTGTCTAAGTTGCTGTATGGAATAAAATTGGTTACCAAGGAATGTAAACACATCCCCCGCTTTTAGGCTACTTAAACAGGGATCTTTCAACAGGGATCTGGAATCTTTCTGAGGCAGCAGTTAGGGGGAGCGTCACGATTTCTTCTTTTCAGGAAGCCATGAGACCACTGCACCTGCACAGGAATGTGAGGTGCGCTAAGCAGAGGGCAGCATCATCACCATATTCATACCTCTCTCTGAGATATAGACTTGATAGGCCAAAGTTTACCACTCTCCAAGAAGCCGCCATCCACAACCCCTGGCCAAGGAAGGTCGATCTAGATGCTCCCTTATAAGCATTTATATAACATAGTATATAACACACCAGCTCCTAGAGCAAGTGATGAAAGGCCAGCAAAGACAGGCTTTCTAGAAGTTCAGTAGGTGGTTTGACACAACAGCTTTGTTCAGAAAGGGATAATCTTCATGAGGTAGAGCAAGGAGATTTTTCTCTCAGATATTTGCAAGTGATCAACAACAACACAGCTGAGTGATTGGCAGAGGAGCTGAAGGTGAAATAACACCCGGAGAAGGCTGTTGGCAGAGGCCACGTAGCAGTAAAGGTTGTCAGGGAGCCGAAGCTCTAATAATGCCAGAGTCATAAAGTAGAAACTGGGCATGAGAGAGACATTCCTCTGAAACATCAGGAGAGAGAAGTTAAGTTGTAGTAATTACATATTACCAGAATCAAAATCATTTCCGTGAGGCCTGCTTGTAAACCTTTCCCTAATTCCCTGAAATACTCGCTGTCTTCATTCTCTGTTTTTGCACACTTCCTTAACCAAGATAACTTGGGTTCTCTGCCAGGCCCAACAAAACAGGGGCACACTGGTGGCTTGGGGGGCCTCCAGGGGAGGCTTTGAGATAAACTAACAAAACTTATCTTCTGAGGGAGGACTTGAGATCACATGACTCTCAAGAGGTTGAATCACACAGTCTTAAAGATAGTTGTTGCATTCCTGAGGAAAGTTCAGGTTTTTGGGGGGGCATGGATGCAGCTGAGGTTGGTGTGGGTGTGGCTTACATCAGCCCCAACAGGAATGCAGGCAGTTGCACGGGAACAGCTGCCCCGAGGGGCTGGGGGGTGAACGCTGGTCCTAGACTTACCCCAGCTGACATGGAGAGACTTGATTTTCTAGACAAAAGCACATTGTGAGGCCTCTCTGTTGGTTATCTGAGTGTAGAAGGAAGACTCCAAAATGTAACAGTCTCTTGGAAGTCTTGATAGGACAGATTTGCTTGCAACCAGTGTTGGCTTCCCATTAGGACTTCATTCTCTATGCAGAAATCTGGTCTCAAATACTCGAGAGAATAGGAAAAAAATTCCAGGTGACTCATCCAGCCTTACTCATGCAGTGGTTGGATGTGGTAGAAAGAACACAGGATAAGAATTGGGAACCTACTTATAATTGGGGGCACTGAAGTTCATTTCTCTGGGCCTCAGTTCCTTCATGGGTAAAACTGGGAAGGGAGACTAGATAAACATGAAGACTATAATTTTAAATGTTTGTTTATTTATTTTGAGAGAGAGAAAGAGAGAGAGAGAGAGTAGGGGAGGGGCAGAGAGAGAAAGGGAGAGAGAGAATTCCCAGAAGGCTCCGTGCTGTCAGCACAGAGTCCGACTCGAGGCTCGAACTCAAGAACCGTGAGATTATGACTTGAGCCGAAATTGAGAGTCAGATGCTTAAATGCTGACTGAGCTACCCAGGCACCCCTGAAGACCATAATTTTAAAAGATGAGGATCTCTGTTTTCACCCTGACAATTCCATAGGTTAGAGCCCTGCTCTCCCTGGCACAAACTCAGGATAGAAAGGAATATTTTTCTACGAGCTTTGCAATTGTTAGCTTTAATTACCATATGGTAACTTCCGGGGTTATGGATAGAGATGTAAATATTGAGCCACAGTCTACTCAGACTCTATAATATTTTGGCCTTGTCAAATGTGTAAGATGCATCCATGTGAGAAAGGGTACAATTCTCCTTAGTAGGCGGTGTAAACAACAGCCTATAGGGCAGGCTGGAAAGGTCAGGGAATTGACTCCCCTCCGGAACCCTCAGGACAGACTGGCCAGAGCTGGTACGTAACTGCCCCGCAGGTAGGATAACTTAAACGCACGTGTCCCATCCCGGGTCCCAGAGTTTCCTTGGGGGGATTTGGCTTCAGCTGCCCACAGTTAAATCACTACTGTAAACCTGGCCCTCTGAGCCAGCGTCCGTCCTCAATCTCCCACCTGCCCAGTATAACATCTTATGAGGAGGAAAGCGCCTCCTGGTAATTCCCAACTGTCTTAAGACTTCTCCAAAAGATTCATGCTCCTAAATAGAGAACATGAGCCTGCCAGTAGTTTTTGGGGTTCTCCTAGAAGCAAACCCTGAGATAAGACTTGGAGTTTACATAGGCGTGATCACAGGACACCATGAAAGGGAGTAAAGCAGGGAGACCGCAAAGCTTTCTTATCAAGCCAGCTTGCACTCTGGGCAGCTGGAGCCAAGTCTCACTGGAAGCCCCGTGAGCCAGGGCAAGACACGTGCCTGAAAGTTGTCCCACCTGAGGAGCAGTTATAGACCCACTCTGGTCAGTCTCTGCCTGAGGTTTGACGAGGAGAGTCACTTCCCCGGCCCCTCCAGCTTGACTGGTAGGCTACAAAGTGGGTTCTGGCAGCAAGAAGAAGCGTAGGGAACGTATGGGAGCTTGCAGGGAGAAGCCGCTGGAGCAGTAAGGGCAAGGAGTTGGGATTGGGGGAAGACTGGCTCTGTTATGAGGATGCTGCAGTTTCCCACTTCAACGAGATGTAAAAGGGAGAGTCAAAGCCTGATTGTCCTAAGATCAGCTCAGCGGCCCTGTGTTCTGGCAGTCCTTCAGCCAGCTTGCTAGACTCGGCTCCTCTCCCCATGGAGGAATATTTTGTGTTACAACTGCATGCACCCTTCATGTTGTACCCTGAAATAAGACTGACAGTTTCTGTCCGTGTGATCATAGGACACCATGAATGTTGCCCAATTCAGAGAAAGAATCAAGGAGTCTGATCATTGCTGCTCACGGTAAGAAATCATTCATAGCTTATTTACTTATACATTGCCTCTTTCTAGAAAGGATCTAAGATTCATAGGATCATAGTCTTCTAGAAACTTTCAGAGTTTTGAAATGGTCCCTTCACTGGGATGTGGGACATATATTTGTATGCTGACAGTGAGGGGCTCTTCCTCACATATTTGGGATAGCATTGTTCAAAAGTTTCTTTACTCATCTATTAAAAAAAAAAAACACGGTTGCTTTTGATAATGTGCTCAGAACCATGTTAGCCTCTGGAAGTACAATGATGAAAAAGATATGCTCCCTACACTCAAGGAACTTTGCCTCTAGTAAAAAGGACGGAAAAGTAAACAGCCAAGCACAATACAGTGTGATGAGCTAATCAGTGAGGTCCATGCAGAAGGCATGCACAGAGTGCACCCACGGGAGAATAGCACCGAGTCTTGGGGTGTGTGTGTATACGCGTGTGTGTGCACACTTCTCTCTTTGCATATTTGTGTGAATTCGGAGGGCAGAGCAGTTTCAGGCAGAGAGCACGCATGTGTAGAGGCCCAGGGCTTAGAAACCAATGGTGACTTAAGAAAACAACAAGTCAGTGGCTTTAGCTGGAGCATAAGGTGGGAAGCAAGGAGAGAAAAGGTGGAAGTAGAAGCCAGTTAAGCCTAATTAGCCAGATTGAGGGTTTGGATTTTAGTACGTGGTAATGGACAGTTATTGCAGGCTTTTAAGGGAGGAAATGACATGATCAGCTTTCCTTTTTGGAAAATGACTCTGGCTGCCATGTGGATGACTGGAGGCTGGAGACCCTCCGGAAGTCATATGAGAGCTGACAGACTTTGAGATGAGGTGGTGGCCATGGAGATGGGGAAAAGTAGGCTGTTCTCAAGCTTTCCTTGGCACCCTAGGCAGACACAGGTGGCTTTCCTCTGTCCTGAGTATGAGACTTACCTCTGTGATTGCATGTATCATGACCTATTAAAACATTGGCTTGCATGTGTACTTCTCCATGGACAGAGACTTTCCTGAAGTGAATAAATGCTTATTTTCATCTTGTGTTCAGTCTGCCAACCTTGCCTGGCACATGGTAGTTTCCTAGATGCTTGCTGAGGGAGAAATATGTATCCCTTATGCATTTCACCCAATTATCTAGCTCTACCACAGCTGTAGGGAACATATTTAAATGTGTTTTGTCTTTAAAGTCTCTTCAGGGGGCACCTCGGAGGCTCAGTCAGTTGAGTGTCCAACTCTTGGTTTCAGCTCAGGTCACAATGTCAAAGTTCGTGAGATCCAGCCCCACGTCGGGCTCTGTGTTGAGAGCATGGAACCTGCTTGGGATTTTCTCTCTCTGTCTCTCTAAATAAGTAAATGATAAGCAAACAGACAAACAAACTTGAAGAAAATAGTTGCTTCAGATCTCCCCTGTCTGCTTCCAGACTCAACAACCTACTCTTTTCCATGGTGGTGTATTTGACTGGGTTTTAAATCCTTCCCCATCCTAGTTCATCTAGTGATACTAAATTTTTAGGACTGTGCATCGCACTTCTGACATCTTGAGAGAGAAAAGCCAAGCTCCAGAAGGTAAGTGGACAGAAGAATCTAACCAGCGTTTTACTGCTGGCCAATGTCTACTCCTACCTGCATGATCCCTTCCTCCGAAGGCCAAGCTAGAGACTAAAGCCAAAAAAAGTCCTTCAAAGAAGTGAACAACTTCCGCATACATTCTACAGCAGTGTCCTCTTATGTAAAGTTTGGGGAGGAGGCAGAGAGACTGGAGGAAGAGTCAAGTGGGCAAGGGTGGATTCAGCCCCAAAAGCAAAGGAGGAGAAACAACCAGTTGAAATGAGAATGCAAGAGGGTCTGCATTGCAGTTTATCCTCTAGGCTGTCAAAGCACAGAGTATCAACTTCAATCCTACTCACAATTTACCAGCCGTGTCCTTCCCATAAAAATAAAGGATTTAACATTCCTTGTCATTTTCCTTTAGATACACATGTATAAGCACATACTTTCTCGCAGGAGAAGGAGAGAGACAGCAATATTGAAGAATAAAAGTTCCATTGTTCTGTTGCCTCTAAAGTAAATGATGGAAATTATAAGCTAATTTACATATGGGAGATTAGCAGGGTATCCCTTTATTCCTATTAATATATTTTCCCTTCCTAATTATAAAGATTTGAATCTTTTTAAAACAACTTTATACAAAACATTTGTGTGGATATAAGAACTGCATGTTAAATGCTAATTCTGGATGAGTTATTTGCATAACCTCACAAAGGAGCTAAATTGCTTGTATTTAATAATAAATAGAGAGTTTAAAAAGGATTGCGGATATCTTGAGAATGTGAAACAGAGAAAAAATTTGCTTCTATTTTAAGATATGGAATTTTTTTCCCACTTTGAATTTAAAACTACTTCTCCATCCTCTAGGGAAAACTTGTCCTAACTTTCCGATAAGCTTAATATTCCGGGGCTCCTACAACATGGCAATTCAAATACATTGACGGTGAAGAGCTAATATGTTTTTAAATGAACATGGATAATTTTCAAAAGATGATAAACTGCATCTAAAATGGTTTTACATTTGGAAAGTGGAGACTTTTGAAGATTACAGAGTCTGCCTATGATAGTAAAATGGAAAGCATTGTAGAAGTTATCCGGAGTATTTGGGGAGAATCAAAATGCATAAAAAAGAAAGATGAAAGACTTTTCTTTAAAGTGTGGGATTTGACAGGGTCCATGACTCGGATATCTGTTGCCATTTTTGCAGGTGAGCAGGAAAAACATGCGAGTAGAGAAAACCTGTGAAATAACTAAGGTGATAAATAGCAAATCAAAATTAGATGCATTTATGTTTTTTGAAGGCTGGAAGGAGTCTTTTATCAGCATTTAGTGTGGTAGCCACTTCATCCTTCTCTTTCTCCTCCTCCCCTCAACTCTCTGCTGAGTGGACTCTCTATTCCAGTTTCCTGGCCGTCTCTTTGCCAATTCTTCATTCTCTTGCAGTTCCCTCTTTCTCTCTTTGACCTTGAGCCGTTGACCTCTACTTCAGTCCTGGGCTTCCTTTTCTTTTTCTCCTCACACCTACTTCTGGATGAGCTCTTCAGTTTCCATGGCTTTAAATTCTATCTTTGTGCCCCAAATATCTCTGTGCTTCCTCTCCTTAAAATTAACAGATTCTACACCCTACTGCAAAATGGCTACTCTGGGTTGTTGCAAGTTTGACCTGATCTATAAACATGCCACTTTTCTATTAAAACCCTTTCAATGGCTTCCCATTGCAGAAGAATAAAAACTAAACTCTTTACAATAGTGTTAGAGACTGAATATTGGTGTCCTCCCAAAACATTCATATGATGAAATCCTAACCTCCAATGTGATGGTATTTGGAGGTGGGGCCTTTGTGAGGTAATTAGGTCATGAGAGTGGAGCCCTCATGAATGTGATTCGTGCTTTTATAAAAGAGACCCCAGACGGCTTCCTCACTCACTTTTGCCATGTGAAGACACAGCAAAAAGACAGCCATCAATGACCCTCACTAAATACTGAATCTTGTGGCACCTTGATATTGAACTTCGCACCCCCTAGAATTGTGAGAAATGAATGCTTGTTGTTTTGTTACGGAGCCTGATCTGGATCACCTGGCAGAAGAACCAAGCGGCATTCGGAGATCTTGGAAGGTAGAAGTTTTTTATTTTATGCAGGTGGGCTCAGAGGAGATCACTCTCTAGAGGTCTGAGCCCCAAGCGTAATCACTGGGGACAATTTATAGTCTGTTACTTCTGCGTTAGTCGCAATTTGGTGCACGCGGCCAGCAGGGCAGGAAGAAGAACCCAGAAGGAGAGTCTTTGGGCAGGGACTGGAATTCCCCTATCAGTCCTGTCGGCCATCTTATAATTTTTCACTATCAGTTTAAGCCACCCAGTCTATGGTAGTCCACTATAGGAACCCAAATGCACTAAGGCAAATGGTCCATAAGGACCCCACATGATCTGGCCCTTGCCTGACAAAGAGCCCTTGCCCCTTCTACCTTTCTGACTTCCCCCCAGCCCTTCAAATGTCCCATGCTTTTTCCAGCATCTGACACTTTTCCACATGCTTTTCCTCTACTGGAAATACTCTTTCCTACTTTTTATGTAACTGACTCTTTGAATTATCAGCTCAAATGCCAGACCTCTCTCAGTGAGGTCTTCAGTGCCTACCAGTTCTGTGTAAGCTCTCCCCTGTAATGTACCATGTATCACTCTACCTTGTCTGTTTCCTTCAAAGCACTGAATCATAATTTGTATTTAATATATTTTTTTGTTTACTTGTGTATTGACTACCCTTTCTATTAGACTGCTAATACCCTAAGGACAGGGACTGTATTTGTTTTATTACCTAAAGAGCTTAGTACAATACCTGTCACGTATTAGACCTTCAACAAATATTTGTAGAATGAATGAAGAAACAAATAATTGAACTGAGGGCAATTACAGAGGTGAAGTTTTCTACAAAATTCTTAGTGAAAGAGTGAAACTAGTCAACTGCTTAGTATCTGAAAATTCAATGGTGAGTGGCTGTAGTTTGCTTCTTGAGGACTTAATACAGTTTAGGGAAGAAATTATGACCTATAGCAATATTTCCATATCTAGAGAATATTAAAGGTTTTGGAATGTAGCCTTTCAAAATGTGAAGTGCCCATTGTATTGAGGTTTTTAATGTTTTCAAATGATTTAAGTTAAATTGCATGCTCATTATTTACTCACAAAACACTTGCATGGCCCCAAGGAATAGAGTCAACCATACTATAAACAAATACAGAAAGTCAGCATGCAGAGAATGAAGTGAGCTGTCTGTGTACATCTCCAGTTTTCCTAGCATGAGACAGAAAAAATCATGGCAAGGTGACTCTAGGGGAGAATTATGTACCAGTGTGGGTTGGGACCAAACAACTTTAGCTCTGAGAATCTATGATTCAATGACTCTCAACATTCAATGAGTTGATATGGCTCCTTGAATTTCTATGCCATTTTTTCTGTTCTAATATAATTTTTCCTCAAGTCCTAAATATTGTTTCTGGAGATATCCAGAATAATTACCTATGCAAGGATGATATAAAACCCTTGGCATTTCAAAAACAAAAAACAAACAAATAAAAAACAACCCAAAAAGCATTGTGACCTGCCAGGGAATAGCCTCTGTCCCACTGATTCCTTTGAGTGACATTTCAAAGCTGATTACTTAGCCCTACTCAGACAGATATCCCACTGCAATCAACATCCTTCTTGTGTTTGCCTCAACAGGGATTTTGCCTTAATAAGGAATATAGAATTGGGTTCTTAGTGATAATTATGATAATAATTTTCAAAGGACAAGTCTTTCCCTTAATAAATAATCCTTTTCTAAGAGCAAACATCCTTGAATCTTATCTCTGCTGTTTTTCAAATGAACATTTAAAAAAAATCAATTTTGATACTTGAGACTGATGCGAGGATAAGTGGAACTCTGACATGACAGACTCTGCTTTTCTGTTGATATGACTATGTGTCCCTAATGCCAACAGTAGGGGGGAAACAAGCAAACTTATTAACATCATCCTTAATCTACCAATACTGAAGATAACCTCAGATTCATAGTAAATAAAATATCCCATCCCTGTCCAAAAATAGCTTATTAAAATCAACAGAGGCTACCAAATCAACATATTGTTACCATTGTAGTTTAATACAAGGCAGATGGTGTTTGGATGGCTTGAGGTGATTTAACGCCTGTTTCCACTCACCATCCCTCAATCTACCTCCAATAATATATAATTAAGTGAAAACAGAGTATTTACCAGGCTGTAGCTATAAGTCGTTTACCCTCCCTTAAATTCACATTGCTGCCTCTACGCTGCTCATATATGGGAATTCTGGACCCACCACTGGAGACAGCAATATGGTGAGGTAACTAGAATTATACAAGATTCTAAAGGAATACAAAATAGAATAAATGGCTGGGAGGCAGTGGGAGTACAGTATTCTCATGACATTTTCTCTATACCATCACACCTCAAGGCAGATGCCTGAATTTCACTGTTACAATGGTAAGAGCACTGAACAAAGAATTGAGAGAGCAAGGATCTAATTTGGTCATGCCACTCTTAGCTGTGGATCTTTACCCAAGCCTTCAATTTCCTTATCCTAAAATGAATGTATTGTATTTCTGCTTCTGGAAAAATAAAGTAGGCATTGTTTTCCCTATGTATTCTGTTAAATACCACTCAAAAACCCTGGACATTGTATATAAAATATAAGACACTGAAAGGTGGAGAAAAGAAGGCAGATCAACAGGAGACTTTGGGACTTAAGAAAAGACATGGTGGTGAGTTCCCTATGTTTTATTTTAGCCTCATATATACCAGACCTGGAGTTGAAGAAGCCAGTGGGGATGTCAAATGGGAATGTCAGTGGGGGCAAGAGAAAAAATACACAGCTAAGACCTGCTCTCAATGTAGTCAAAGGACCAGAAAAAGGCAGCACAGCAAGACAGAAAACATTTAGACCATAAAAACCAAGAATCACAGAAA
The DNA here is from genome assembly GCF_018350215.1 of Panthera leo. Taxonomy (NCBI): domain Eukaryota; kingdom Metazoa; phylum Chordata; class Mammalia; order Carnivora; family Felidae; genus Panthera; species Panthera leo. The sequence continues at coordinate 36,098,331 of NC_056679.1, read as the reverse complement.
AGACTGTGGCCCCACCCCCACCCCCACTAGAAAAGGCTGAGTAGAATGAGGACTTGAGACTTCTACTCACACAGTGCTCTGACAAGGTGCCCCAACACCCCACCAGGGTAATGTCTGAGAAGGCCAAGTAGGAAGCCGGGACATTCATCCCTGCCAACCAGTAATGAGCCCTCTCCCTCACCCCTTCAGTATCACTGAAGACCACATGAGAGTCTGTAGTTTCACCACCATCCAGCAGTAATAAGGTGCCCCTACCTCCTCTCTCCTGGGGTGATGTCAGAGGAGGCCTAAAGGAGAATCAGGACTTTTACTATCAACCAGCAGTAACAAGGCCATATCCACAATGATGTCAGTAAAGACCATAAGGGGAGCTAAAAGTCCCACTCTTCCACCAATAATGAGGATCCCTCAACAGAGGCTGAATGACTACAGAAATTACCCTGCCTGGCAGTCATAAGGAGGCACCCTCCCCTGTTCCTGAAAGAATGTGTCCAAGGAAGAGAGTTAAAAGGTGCAAATAACATCTATTATCTCATTACAAAATACAAAAATGTCCAGATTTCCATCAAAAATCATTCATACCAATAATAAGGAAGACCTAAAACTTAAAAAGACTTGATAGATACCAATACCAAGATACAGAGATGTTAGAATTATATGACAAAGATCTTAAATGCTTTAAGATGTTTTATGCCCAACATAAAAATGCTTTGATGAAAAGTTAAAAACACTTTAGAAATGAATGAGAAAATAGAATGCCTCATCAAAGAATGGAAGGTATAAAAAGAACCAAAGGGAAACTTGAGAACTGTAAAATACAAATCACTAAATACAATGGAAAGAATCAGTGAAATGGAAGATAGAACAATAGAAATTACCCAGTCTGAACATGAGGAAGCAAATAGACTAAAAAAATAAAATGAACAGAAATTCACAGACCTGGGGAACTATAACAAAAGATCTGACATTTGAGGTATCCAAGTCCCAGAGGAGAGGAGAAAAAGGATGAGATTGAAAAAGTACTCAGAAATATAATGATTGGAAACTGCCTAAATTTGACAAGAGATATATACCTACAAATTCAGGAAGTCGAGTGAAGCCCAAATAGGAAAAACCCAATCAAATCCATGACAAGACACATCATCATTAACTTCTGAAAATGAAAGACAAAGACAAAATATTGAAAGCAGCCAGATAAAGATGACACATTACCAATGTGGGAAAAAATTCACATGACAGTGTGTTGCTTATCAAAATGAAGGTCAGAAGAAAGTGAAAATAAAAAAATATATTGAAATGAATGAAAATGAAATTATAACACACCAAAATCTATATGACACAGTTAAAGCAGTGCTGAGAGGGAACTTTGTAACACTAATAGCATGTTATTAAAATGAAACATTCTCAGATCAATAATATTATATACCACCTCAAGAACCTGGAAAAGGAGAGCAAGATAAACCCAAAGCAAGCAGAAGGAAAAAAATAATAAAGAGCAGAAGTTAATGAAATTCAGAACAGAAAAATGAATTGACCAAAGAGTTCTTTTTTTTTAATTCAAGTATAATTAACATACAGTGCTATATTAGTTTCAGGTACACAATATAGTGATTCAACAATTCTATACATTTCTCAGTGCCTATCAAGATAAGTGTACTCTTAATCCTCTTGACCTATTTCACCCATCTCCTCATCTACCTCCCCTCTGGTAACCAGCAGTTTGTTCTCTGCATTTAAGAGTGGTTTTTGTTTGTCCCTTGTTTAGTTTGCTCATTTGTTTTGTTTCTTATATTCCACATGTGAATGAAATCATATTTGTCTTTTTTTGACTGCCTTATTTCCATTAGCATTATACCCTCGAGTTTCATCCATGTTGCAAATGGCAGGATTTTATTCATTTTTATAGCTGAGTAATATTCCAGTGTGTGTGTGTGTGTGTGTGTGTGTGTGTGTGTGTACACCACATCTTCCTTATTCATTCATCTACTGATAAACACTTAGGTTACTTCTGTATGTAGGCTATCGTCAATAATGCTGCAACAAACGGGTGCATATATCTTTTCAAACTGGTGTTTTCATTTTCTTTGGGTAAATACCCAGTAGTAGAATTACTGGATCATATGGTATTTCTATTTTTAATCTTTTGAGGAAACTCTATACTATTTTCCAAAATGGCTGTACCAATTAGCATTCCAACCAACAGTGTAGGAAGGATCCTTTTTCTCCACATTCCCACCACTTATTATTTTTTGTCTTTTTGCCATCTGACAGACATAGGGTGGTGTCTCATTGTGGTTTTTATTTGCATTTTCCTGATGATTAGTGATGTTGAGCATCTTTTCATGTGTCTGTTGGCCATATGTATGTCTTCTTTGTAAAAATGTCTATTCAGGTCCTCTGCCCATTTTTCTGGCCAAATTGAGAATTTTGTGTGTGTTGAATTGTATATAAGTTCTTTATGTAGCTTGGATATTAACCCCTTATCAAATACATCATTTGAAAATATCTTCTCTCATTCAGTAGGTTGCCTTTTTGTTTTGTTGATGGTTTTATTTGCCATGCAAAAGCTTTTTATTTTGGTGTCATCCCAATAGTTTGTTTTTGCTTTTAGTTTCTTGCCTGAGGAGGCATATTCATAGATATGTTGATAATGGTGATGTCCACAAGACTACTGCCTATGTTTCCTTTTAGGAATTTTATGGTGTCAGTTCTCACATTTAGGTCCATTTCAGTTTATTTTTGTGTATGATGTAAGAAAGTGGTCCAGTTTTCACTTTTGCATGTAGCTGTCCAGCTTTCTCAGCACTATTTATTGGAGAGGCTGTCTTTTCCCTGTTGGATATTGCCACTTCCTTTTCATAGATGAATTGACCAGATTAGCATGGGTTGGTTTCTGGACTCTGTATCCTGTTTTATTGTTCTATGCATCTATTTTTGTGCCAGTACCTTCAGTTTTGATTGCAATAGCTTTGTAGTGATTCTTGAAATCTGGGATTGTGATGTGTTCAGCTTTGTTTTTCTTTTTCAAGATTTCTTTTGGGTTTTTGGGCTTTTTTTTTTTTTTATAGTTCCATATAAATTTTAGTATAATTTGTTCTGGTTCTGTGAAAAATATTGTTGGTATTTTGATAGGGATTACATTAAATCTGTAGATTATTTTGGGGAGTATAGACATTTTAACATTATTGGTTTTTCCTCATCAGCATGGAACATCTTTCCATTTGTTTATGTCAACTTCAGTTTCCTTCCTCAATGTTTTTTAAAATTTCTTTTTGGGAGAGCACAAGTGGGAGAGGGGCAAAGAGAGGGGGACAGAGGATCTGAAGCAGGCTCCACACTGACAGGCTGACAGCAGTGAACCCAATGTGGGGATTAAACTCATGAGCCATGAGATCATGATGTGTGCCAAAGTCTGATGCTCAACTGCCTGAGCCACCCAGGTGCCCCTTCCTTCCCCAGTGTTTTGTAGTTTCAGGGTACAGAGTTCACCTCCTCAGTTAAGTTTATTCCTAGGTATTTTACTCTTTGTGGTGCAATTTGTAAATGGGATTTTTTTTCTCAGTTTCAAAGATCTGGTTCTCTTAAAAGATTAATAACACTGACATATTTCTGATATGGTAAAGAAAAGAGAAAGAAGGCAGATTACCAATATCAGAAATGAAACAGAGGCTATCGCTAAAAACCCTGCAGACATCAAATAATATTAAGGGAATACTAAAGACAGCTGTACACACAAATTTGGCAACTTATAAGAAATGGACCAATTCCTCAGACAACACAAATTATCGTAATTCACCTAACATAAAATAGATCATTTGAATAGTTCTGTAACTATTAGAATTGAATTCATAATTTTAAACACTACCCCCAAATAATGTTCCTTTCCTAAATGGTTCAATGGAGAATTCTATCAAAATGTTTAAAAATTAATACCAATTCTACACACAATCTCTTCCAGAAAATAGAAGCACAAAGAACATTCCTAATTCATTTTATGAAGCTAATATTTTTCAGATGTCAACACCAGATGAGGGTAGTACAAAAGAAGAAAACTGCACACCAATATCCTTTATGAATATAAATAAAAAATATTTAACAAAATATTAACAAATAGATTTCAGCAATGTAAAACAGAACTGTTATACCATGAGCAAGTGAGATTCATTCCAGAAATGCAAGACTGGTTCAATATTTGAAGCTTATTTAATTTAATCAATTTGATGTAATCTATATGAAAGAAGAAAAAAATCCCATCAAATCAATAAATACAGAACTATCATTTGACAAAACTCAATACTCATTCATGAAAAATAGGAGTAGAGGTGAATTTATACAACTTGATAAAGAAACCTTCCAAAAAAACATAACTAACATACTAAATGGTACATTACAAGGATGTCTGCCTTTCCCACTATAATTCAACATAGTGTTAATAAGCCAGTGCAATAAGACAAAAAAAGGAAATAAAAGGCATACAGATCATAAAAGAAGAAATAGAACTATCTCTATATTCTATTACAGAGCCATAATTGCCTATGTAGAAAATTTCAAAATCTACCAAAAAAATCTCCTAGAACTAAGTAGATTTGGCAATTTGGCATGATGCAAGATTTACATACAAAAGTTTATTGCATTTCCATACTAACAATGGACATATGGACACTAAAAATTAAAAACACAACACCTGTATAGTAGCTGTGTGCGTGTGTGTGTGTGTGTGTGTAAATCTAACAAGACATGTACATGATTGTATGCTAAAACTACATAATGCTGATATAAGACATCAAAGATCTAAATAAATGGATAGAAATACAGTGATCATAGGTTAGAATAGTCAACATAATAAAGATATCAGTTATCTCAAAATTGACATACAAAGTTGACACAGTTTCTACAAAAATTCCAAGTTTTTTTTTATAGATAGGTATAATGTTATTCTAAACTTTATATGGATAGGCCAAGGAACTAGAATAGCTAAAACAATTTTGAAAAGAGAATAAAGCGGTATTATTTTACACATTAATCAAGACTGTGGTATTGATGTAGGAATAGACAAACAGATCAGTGGAACAGAGAACCTAGAAATACATCTACACAAAAATGCCCAGTAGATTTTTGACAAAGGTGCAAAGGTGGGAGAAAGATAGTCCATGCAAAAATAGTGCTGTAGGAATTGGACATCTTAGTTTAAAAAAAAAAGAAAAGAAAACAAAAGACCCTTGACCTAAGTCTCATACTGTATAAAAAAAATTAGGTCAAAATGGATAACAGACGTAAATGTAAAACCATTAAACTTTTAAGAAAATATTCAATAATGAGGGCTAAGCAAAGACTTCTTTGACTTGATACTAAAAACAGCCATAAAAGGAAAAATTGATAAATTGGACATTATCAAACATTTAAAAATATTTGCTTTGTATTTTTAAATATTTACTTTGTATTTTCTTAGGACCCTGCTAAGAAAATGACAGGACTAATTACAGGCTGGCAGAAAATATTTGTAAATCACCTGACAGAGGGCTAGTGTTTAGAATATAAAAAGAACTCTCAAAACTGGTAAAAAAAAAAACAAAACAAAAAAACAATCCTATTAGAAAATTAACAAAAGACACGGAGAGACATTTCACCAAAGAGGATATAAAATGGCAGATAAATACGTGAAGAAATACTCAACAATATTAGCCATTGGAGAAATGCAAACTAAAACCATAATTCTATGCCACTGTATACCTATCAGAATGGCTAACATACAGAATAGTGACAACACAAAGTGTTGGTGAGGATGTGGAGAAACTGAATCACTCATTTATTGCTGGTGGGAGTGTAAAATGGTAACTTCACTCTGGAAAACAGCTTGGCAGTTTCTTAAAAAAATAAAATAAACATGCAACTACCATATGACCCAACAATTACACTCCTGGGCATTTATCCCAGAACAATGAAAACTTATGTTTATACAAAAAAAAAAAAAAAAAAAAAAAACCTGTACACAAAAGTAGATCGCAGTTTTCTTCATGATAGACAAAAGCTGGGAACAGTCCACATGCCCTTCAGTGAGTGAGGAAGTAAACAAACTGTGGGCCCATCCATAGCAAATAATGCTGCTCAGCAAGACAAAGGAACAAGCCGTTGATATATCTAACAATTGGATGACTCTCCAGAGAATTATGCTAAGTGGAAAAAAGCCAATCTCAAAAGGTTAGATTTCTACAACATTGTTCAAATGACAACATTACAGAAATGAAGAACAGATCAGTTGCTGTGGGGTTAAGGAGTGGGTGATGGTGGAAGGAAGTGGCTATAGAAGTCAACATGAAATATACATGATGGAAGTGTTCAGTACTTGACTGTATCAATATTAATATCCTGATTATGACATTGGATTTTAGATTTGTGAGTGGTTACCTTTTGGGGAGCTGGATAAGGGATACACTGGACCTCTCTGCATTTTTTAAAAAAAACTATGTGTGGATTTATAGTTGTCTCAAAAAGAAAAAAAGAGAGGGTATCACCCTGGGTAGTCTCTTGTATCACTTGTCAGTTCACTAACTCATTCAGTTACTATTTCAGTTGAACTATATTGTGAATCAAAAAAAAAAAAAAAGTGTAAACATAAGACACAAAGCCTAATTTAAGCTAATGATTTTTTAGCATTTATTACTACAGTAGAAATAGGTCACTGAGCTAGAAATTAATAGACTATATTCAAAATGGTAAATTCTCCTTGCATAATCTTCTCAGGTTGAGAATAGCAACTTTAGGATCATCTTGTGATACACTATCTAGAATAAGGCAAAAATGTCATGTTCATTTCATATAATCCTGTAAAAAGCCCAGGGGAAAAAATTCTATCACACACGTGTGGCCTGGCATCATACTAGCAGGGAATGAATGACAATTTCCCATTCACTATAAAATGCCATTGTAAAGAATACAAGGTCACATAAATACTGTGTTATTTCTGGCAAAAACCAAAGAGAAAACAAACTGCATGCAACAAAACAATACAAAATAAAATAAAAACCAACAGCCCATTTGCACAGTATAGCTTTTTCTGAAGGTAACTCGTCCATTTGTTCTGACTGAACTCTTGCACAAGCCAGAATTTGCATATGGGCTGGGATGAGAGGAGCTTACAATGTGTTGTCTATTGCTGAACTTGTATTGAGAATCAGCACTCGGGGCTCAATGTGAAATAGAAAGTTAGGCAGGCAATCCAACTAGCTGCATTCCAAGGAGTCTAAGCTAAGAGGCAAAGTCCAGATGTGAGCTGCAAGTCAGAAACCGGGGGTAGCAGAAATCCCACCCAGAGCGGAAGAAGCTTAGGGAAATTTTTCACAGTATTGGGGCATCACTGAAGATACTTCTGTAGGGTACTTTTGTTTTCACTACAGGTGAGACAGCTGCTAAAGATTCCAGGTCAGTTCAGACACATTTATCTGACCGATATTTACTAAGAACATCTTGTACATGTTGGGCTTTGTGCTAAGTGTTGAGGGAGCAAAGGACACGAAGTGCTTACAGCTCTGTTTAAGAGAAGGATAAGGTAGCAATGACCAAGGGCTGTGAAAAGCTGGAGGTGAGCACGGGGTGAGATTTGTGCCCCCAAAAAAGGCATTTGTGTTGTTCTGTGGCACTACAGGGACGGAGAGGGAGGCAGGCCACAGAAAATGTTCCCAAGATCGTGCTTCTTGAACTGGGTCTTGAAAGGACAAAACCTTTCAAGGAGAGAAGGGTTGGGAAAGAAATGTCAGGCAGAGGAAAAAGACTCTACATGAGATACTATGGCTTGGAAAACCATGATGCCTCTAGAAAAATCTCATTTCTGAAGAAATTGACCAGGTAAAGCTGGGCCCTTGGGGGACACTAGATAGAGCCACTGACGAGGGTGAGACAGAGAACTGAAAGTAAGGGCACGAAATGGAAAATGCACAAAGAAAAGCTTATTTTCTATGTTCTAAACGCCAGCTCCCAGGTTTCAGTGCCCTAGGCAGAGACTTACAACCAGTGATTCTCAAACTTTAGTGTACATATGATTCTTCTGGGATGTTGCTAAAATACATGTTCTGATGTGTTAGGTTTGGGGAGGGGTCTAAGATGCTACCTTTCTAACAGGCCTCTGGATGACAATGCTGATTCTACTGGTCCGTGGACCACTCTGTCAACAGCAGAGGTTTAGAGTGCACGAGTCTTTAGAGTGGATATGGAAACGTTCCTTTGGAGTGAGGGAAGAAAATGTTAGAACTTACGTTTATAGTCTTTATCAAAAAGTTAGAAAATTAAACTTTGCTATGATAATGTACAGATCAACTCTGGCCCCTTCACTCAGTCTGTCTGCTAGACAGTTGACATGTGTAATATGTGAGGTAACTGTCTCAGTCTGTCTGCTAGACAGTTGACATGTGTAATATGTGAGGAGGGGCAGGAGAGGCATTCTATAATTTGGAGGCATTGGCAGTGACACCTTTTATTCTACGTCAAATTTCAACTTACAGCTACATACTGCAGTTACAGTATATTTTTCAGTGGATATCTGGGTTATATAATCTAATGCTAATTCATCTTCATGAAATGAATAAGTGGCTTCAAAGGATTCCTATGCACAAGCCACTGATTAAAAACACTAGGTATGTATGTAAATATAAGTGAACAAAAAGCGTTTGCAAGAATGTTTCTACTCCTGGAGTGAACTCTTGATAGTCGCACAGTGACATCCAAACAATGATTCCAAGAGCTGACTCCACGTTGGTTAAAAATAAATCAAAATGAAGAGTAGAACTACTTGAAGTATGGATTTGCATCTAATATTAGCAACTAATTCCACCATGAATGTGTATTGTTCCTTGGGATATCAGTGAAGCCATCGCGATTCACAGGACTTTTTTTTTTTTCTTTTCCCCTTTTTCTTTTTTAAGAGAGAGAGAAAGAGCACACAAGTGTGTGATCAGGGAAGGGGCAAAGAGAGAGGGAGAAAGAAAATCTTAAGCAGACTCCACGCTCAGTGCTGAGACTGACGCAGGGCTCAGTCTCATGACCATGAGATCATAACCTGGGCTGAAATCAAGAATAGGATGCTTAACTGACTGAGCCACCCAGGTGTCCCTAGCAAGAATTTTTAAAACGAAGAACTCCATAAAGCAAACCTCTACTATTTTTCAGCTACATTTAAGACATGAAGTGGGGGCGGGGGGGGCGTTGCATGACTCAGTCAGTTGAACAACTGACTCTTGATTGATGTTCAGGTCATGATCCCAGGGTCATGGGATCGAGCCCCAAGTTAGGCTCTGCACTGAGCATGGATCCTGCTTGAGATTTTCTCTCTCTCTCTCTCTCTCTCTCTCTCAATCTCTCTCTCCTTCTGCCCCTCTCTCCCGCTCCTAGGCTCTCTCTCTCTCTCTCAAATAAAAATAAAAAATAAGATAAAATAAGACATGCAATACTCAATTTGGGACACAATTTTATTAAATGTGATGATACATTTTTAAAAACCAGTTTTACATTTTTTTACATGATAGCAGAGGTAAAAAGTCACCTATTGGAAAATGACTTATTCCTTCTGGTGGAGTAAGAAATGGCTGAAAGACTACATGAAAGCAATATGGCAACCAATTTCATCAAATATCAAATAGTGACTCAAGGACCCCCTCCTCCAGGTCCCAGAGTCCTCTCCATTCAGCTAGAAGTTGAGGATAGTACTTGCGAGATTTTTGATAGGCCTGGAAGTGGTTCACGTCACTTTTGCTCATATTCTGTCAGCCTGAACTGACAACCTGACTGTAACTAACTGCAAGAGAGGCTGGGAAATGTCATCTACCAACATTTTACAAAAAGCTGAGTTTGAAGTTGGTATCTCTGTTGAGTAAGACTGGAGGCTGAGAAGTGGGTCAGGGAACTCTTATATTTCTTTATGGTTACACTGTGTATATGGGGCTTTTTTGAAAATTATTTCAAAAAAATAATTTTTTTTAAATAAAAAAATAACAATAGATGGGCATCCCAGTCAACCATTTAGAATGGGGAACCAAATCTGTTGCCAACATTTAGGGTGTATTATGAAGACTAAGCATTACAATATATGAATCTAGATGGGTTTACTTTCTCTTAAAATTAGTCTATAAACTAGTATGTAAAATACCCATTTCTGAATGCTTAATTGATATCTAATAATATTCTCTAGAATTTGGGGAATTAATCTAATTAATTTTGCTAGGCTGACAACAAAATGCATAGAAAACAACTCAAGAAATGAAGACCATATAACAGATGAGTGTTCTTATTACCTCTGGAAATAATAATTCCCAGGGAAGATAAAACGTTCATCATACTGTTGTAAAATGAATGAAAGCTGCAATTTAAAATTCCAAATCCTGATAACATAACTGTACAAGAGGGGAAAGTGAAATTTACAAGGAACAATTAGAAAAATTATAAATACTTAGGTTTTCTAAAATTATTTTATAATGTATTTGATCGCTGAGCTATTAAGTTTTTTCTCTCATAAAATTATAATAAATTCTAGTCAGTCTGAAAATCCTATCAGCAGGAAGCATGTGTCTTTTTTTAATGCAATGTGGCTTTAAAATGAGCAGTTCCCAATTATTAACCTTAAAACATCTCAACAGACAGAAGTAGAGATAAATGCTTTGTTTTTCTGGAACTCCACATCAGGTTTTCATCCTCTCCTCCTTCCTTCATAGGAAGCAATTAAATCTTTGTGTAGAAGATTTACAAGTCTGTGGAAAGGGAAAATCATCAGAGCAAATCCATGTGGCCATTTGAAAAAAGTACAGGTTTCCCCCACTATCCAAAAGTAGAGCCTTCCAATGAAATGTTTTGTAAACTGAAATGGCATCAAGGAAAGAAGCAATCACCAATAATTTATATGGAAAAATTTTGAGCATTCTGAGACTCAAATAATAACCTCTCTTAGGCTTTTCTGTTACTTTAGGACACATCTTGCTAACGGATGCACAAAATAAATTGAGATAAAGCACAGATGCTCACGGACACAGTTCAAAGCCATAGTGGCCTGATGCTGAGTGAAGTTCCCAGGAAGGAGCTTGGCAGTCCCCTTCTTGCTGGTAAGAGTGAATGCTGCCTCTATAAAGGCTCACTCCAAAACAAACGCTGAATGCTATTCTCACTTTTCACCTTTTTTCATAAAAGCAAAGATCCTTTTCAGATTTCTTTCCATTAGCAAAAACATACTCATGTAGGTCTTTTATAAAAGCAATGTGACATAATGTGAACTTTCAAAAAGCAAGGGGTATTTGTATCAGGGTAGCCAATAACAATTGAACTTTTGAGTTATTAAAGCAATAAATTTTTTAATCAATTTGGGAAATGTGATGAGTATCTGAAATCTTTACTTGGTATTAAATGAGTTTTCTCTCCTAAGACAAGAATTCTCAGACTGACCTCTTTAGGTTTCTGCGAAACCTAACTCAATTATTATATTTTCCCTCAGACTTTCTAGAGAAATATTTTTAAAAATCAGTATGGTATTTGTTTTATTTTACATAATTTTTATGGTAGTTAGCTGTCACGTAAATCTAGAATATTTATAAATACACTTCTTTTTAAACCTGGTGTAATATCTAGAGTTGCTAGAAGTGATACCATCATCACTGCTCTACGTAGAGTTCAGGTTAATACGTGATGATGTTTGGCAGGTCATAGCTGATGGTCTCATGCGGGAGCGGTCCCATCAACAAAAGAATGAAGCAAGGTGCTTAACAGATCTAGTTTTAAAGTAAGCATATTTGAGGTTGCAAACAGGATCTGGGAAAACAAGATTGGAATTTGTTTTAGATCTTCTGGGAAACTCCTTCAGCTCAAGAGAGTACAAACACCATAAAAAAAACCTTTCAGTTGTCGAACAGCTGAATGCTGATGAATGTGCACCTGAAGTGCCCACACCAGCAGATTTACTGGATATGGTACTATTTTGGGGAGTCAGCACATGCTGTATACTCATGACCTGCCAGAGTCCAAGGACAGGATGCAGCCCAAAGATATGGGCAGCAAAAGACACAGTTCAGAAACATACAGCTGTGAGCCATGACCAACTCAAAAATATCCAAAAATATTTTCAGAAGGATAGAACCATTTATTTTGTAGTTGCTTTTAACAAAACAGAAATCCTTACGATACCGCCTCCGTCCTTGGCTTGACCTGCTATGAGCCAAATGTTTGTGCTGCTCCGTAACTCATATGTTGAAATCTTAACCTCCAAAACAGACAGTATTAGGTGGTGCAGCCTTTGGGAGATGTTTAGGTCATGAGCGTGGAGCCCTTGTGGATGGGAATCATGCCCTTATAAAAGAGATACCTTGGAGCTTTCTAGTTCCTTCCACCTTATGAGGACACAATGAGAAGGTGCAAGCTATAAACCAGAAAGAGGCTCTTCACTGGCATAAAACCATGCTGGTGCCTTAATCTTGGGTTTTCCAGGCTTTAAAACTGTGTGAAATAACTTTCTGTTGTTTCTAAGCCACTCGGTCTGTGGTTTATTGTTACAGCAGCCCAAATGGACTTAGACATGACCCTTATACCTCTTATCAGGATTACTGACTCAGCCTCCCATCTCCTTCAGTCTCTTCAATGACTTCTCACATTTAAGTGTGAATTCTTGCCAAGCCATCTACCTAAAAAGATGTTCTTAGGATTTCCTCCCTTCCCCTAACCGCCCCCCCCCCCCCACAGCTTCTATTCTTCAGTGACGGCCCACGTGGAAGCCAATTTGCAAAGATGGCTGCTCCCTGTAGTCTATACCATTTGCAATGTGACTTTGCAGCTCCTTCCATTGAGAGGTAGAGTCTAATTCCCTACCACTTCAATCTGGCTTTGTGATACGTATTTACCAAAATAATGTGGCAAAAATGATAGAGTGCCAGTTCAAGTCTAGGCCTCAAGGGTCCTTGGCATGCTTCTGCTCTTGCTCTCTTGTACCCCTATCCCCTGATACATGAGAAGAAACACACAGTAGCCAGGCAGAGCATGCAAGACTGTGTGGAGACAAGCTTGGACACTTGAGCCAACAATGAGCCAACAAACCATCAAGTCTAACATGTAAGTGAGTTATTCCAGACCAGCCAGCCCCCAGCTGACCTTCTAATTGACTGCAGTCCAACTGACAGCAAGCCCAGTTAAGAGACACTGAGCCTAGCCCACATTGCAGAACCCCCCAGCCTACCTTAGAACAATAGGCAATAGCAAATAGCCCTTGTTTTAAGTTGGGGGTGATTTGTTAAATATCAGTAACTAAGGAATGTAGCCCCCATTCATTCCATGCTTATTGCCAGCTCTAAGTTTATATGTTGTTTTTCCTAGAATGCCTCCTTCTCTTTCCTCCACTTGCATCTGTTTGCTTTTAAGACCCAGGTCAAGTGCTTTCTCACCAAGCCTTCTTTGACTACAATCCAAAGAAAGATATCTCTTTAGTTGAGTAACACATTTTTCATTTTTCTCTGTCATATATCATGTATCCTGTGTTCAATTATACAAACCCTGAGTTATCTCAACCCCTAACATGGAGCTAGCTCATTTTTTGATGCTTCATAAAAATTTACCAGCAAAAACAGATATGCTGTTCTCCCCACCCATCCAGCCTGTGGCATGGTTTAGGTATCAATACCAACTCCCTCAACTGACCCTGTCTTGGAACTGATTAACAAGTCAAGTTTCCCTGTTGAAGATCTTTGTAAAGATAATTGATGGCTATATAAATACAGTTTACTTAAACCATCAGTTTCCTTTATTAAAAAAAAATTTAAGTTTGTTTATTTTGAGAGAGAGCGTGTGTGTATGCACACAGGAGTGGGGGGAGGGGAGAGAGAGAGGGAGAGAGAGAATATCCCAAGCAGGCCCTACACTGTCAGTGCAGAGCCTGATGTGGGGCTCGAACTCATGAACCATGAGATCATGACCTGAGCTGAAATCAAGAGTCGAACACTTAACCGACAGAGCCACCCAGAAGCCCCTAAACCATTAATTTTCTTTAAATGGAAGAACTGGTATTGATATATTTTTCATATATATATGAATAAATATAGGATATATATATATATATATATATATGGATATAGCCATATATATGAATATATGTATGTGTGTATATATATGTGTGTGTGTGTGTGTGTGTGTGTGTGTGTGTGTTCTTAAGAGAATTCTTCCTTTGTAAGGGCTATCAGTTTTTGTTTCTGCTCATTAAGTATGTACTTCATATTCATTTTACTTGACACTACAGGAAATTGTGCATGACTCAGGCTACATAATTCTGAGCTTATTTCTGGGATGCTTTGTCTATTATTTCAAATTGTCACAAGGTCGGTTGACTCTTTACATGCATCAGGTAAAATAAGAAATATGTATATACATACCAATTTAAACACCATAATAAATTCCTATATTCAGTATCATCCATGACTACCTCATGTTCTAACATCACTTTTTTTTCCGGAATATATACTACTTACGCATGATACAGCAAATGTTACAGCATTGGAATTTTAGTGCAATAAACAGTTATAGCATATTTACCACTTTGAATTCGTCCATCACCTCAGTACAATTACTGAGTAATCTATTTAAAAATTAAGTTTTCGTAAGTGTAGTTTTACTGGCTTTTCCTTAGAAATCCAGAAATGCATGCTCATTTATTTAAAAAAAAAAACTGTCTCAGCTCAAAACTCTTATGCTAAGATTAGTGTTAAATAATGATATTACTGAATATTATATATAGGCCACTCAAGAAGCAAATTTAAGCCAATTTACAACTTGGCTCATAAATAGTTACTGTTAGAAGTTGTACTGGTTAGAAGGGATAAGAGTAGCTCTCCCTTATTTAAAGGCAACCATTTACTGACTTTTTGTTATGTATCAGATACATGTAAAGAACTTTAGCTTTATAATATGACTAAATCCTCACAATAATCCCATGAAATAGGCGTTAGTATTAGTATGAGGTACTAGTGTTTGCAAATAAGGAAACTGAGATTCTGGGAAGTATCTTGCTCATTATCACATAGATAATAAGCCATATATATATTATATATATAATATATATATATATCTTTTACTATTACATGCCTTCCAGGTTGCTCTTGTTTTTAAGGTCCAGATCATTCTGATGGCAAAGCTTCTTCCTGTTTTCACAGCACATCATTTTATCTAGGTAGCTGCTGCCTTTTGCATACAGTCAACACAGGGGAGTGGGTGTGGTGCCTGTACAGTTTCTTCACATAAGTAATTATAATGCTTGTGTCATGATTTAAAATGCTTGTGTCATGATTGGGGCACCTGTGTGGCTCAGTTGGTTAAGTGTCCGACCTCAGCTCAGGTCATGATCTCATAGCCCGTGAGTTTGAGCCTCGCGTCAGGCTCTGTGCTGACAGCTCAGAGCCTGGAGCCTGCTTCGGATTCTGTGTCTCCCTCTCTCTGCCCCTCCCCTGCTCATGCTCTGTCTCTCTCTGTCTCAGCAATAAATAAAAAATTTTTAAAAAAGTCTGCTAAACTTATTAGTGCTAAATTACTAGAAACTTGAGGATTAAATCCTTGAAAAATATTTATGTTTTAAAAGAAAATAACCAGGGTGCCTGGGTGGCTCAGTCAGTTAAGTGTTGCACTTTGGCTCGGGTCATGATCTCACAGGTCCTGAGTTCGAGCCCCATGTAGGGCTCCATGCTGACAGCTCAGAACCTGGAACCTGCTTTGGATTCTGGGTCCCCTCTCTCTCTGCCCCTCCCCCTCTCATGCTCTGTCTCTGTCTCTGTCTGTCTCTCTCTCTCTCTCTCTCTCTCAGGAATAAATAAACATTAATTTTTTTTAAATAAAAGAAGGTAACCAAAAAGGAATTGCTTAATCCAAAGGAAGCAGTTACTAGTGATAGAATTTTAGGCAGCTGTGAGGACATATAATTAGATCAGTGGTTCTCAGTGTTGGTAGCACATTGGAATCACCTGTAGAGCTTTAAAAAAAAAAAAATCCTGAGTCATCAATCCCCAGAGGTCTTATTCAGTTGTTTTGTGTGGTAGATACTGGGTACCACTGTGTTTTATAAAAGCTGCAAATGTAATGATAATGATCAACCAGGGTATAAAGCCAATAGTTTGGATAAGGAGGTCATAAAATGCCTATATATCCAACAAAATGGTTCTGGCCTTGGTTCTCCTCAGATGGTATGTCAATCTGTGGCACTGAGCTTGCTCTTTAAATGGAACACAAATTTCTCACCAACATGCCAGTAGGTGCACTTCAAGAGTTTTAAAAATCTTCTTCTGTGATACAGCTGGAAGAAAACATGGGGGGAAAAATGTTTATAACTCTGAGGTATGAAGTGAATGAATTAGACATGAATTCCAGAAGCCAAAACAAAAACAATTGATAAATTGGGCTACAATAGGATCCATTATTTTTGCATAGCCCAAATCACCAAAAAGTCAAAAGAAAACTCGCCAACTGAGAAAAGCTATTTGTCACATGTTGACAAATATGTCATTTTGTTAAAATATAAATGTTTTAAAAGGGTTGAGGGGTCTGGGAGCAGCAACACCCCAAATTCAGTGAAGACATCTAGCAACCAAATCTTGGTTTCTAAATACCATCCTTCATTAAAAGGAACTAGGCTCCTTAGAGAAATGGCTGAGTCCAGTGCTAGAAGAGCAGAGAACAAGATAAGCCTGGGACATTGTTGTGCCAGAAAGTAAGGAAATGTTCAAAGAATGATGATGACACTTCAAAAGGACACAGGAACCGGGTTCAAGAGAATCCCATTGCCTAAATCTGGGACAATTTAAGCACCCAGATAAATATAGTAACTGATTATAATCCATTTAATAAGATAGGAGTCTATGAATGCATACTGATACAAATTTTTTAAATGAAAGTTAAGGATGCCTGGGTGACTCAGTTGGTTGAGCATCCAACTCTTGATTTCAGCTCAGATCATGATCCCAGGATCTTGGGATGAAGCCTCCGCATCCCGCTCCGTGCTGAGGGTGGAGCCTCTTGGGATTCTCTCTCTCTCCCTCTGCCCCCTCCCCTGCTCATGTGTGCTCCCTTTCTCTCTCTCTTTCTCTCAAAAAAATAAAAAATTAAAAAAAAAGTTAAATGAAGAACAGGATATTTGCATGGTCTTGAAGTATCTCCCCACAGAATACTTACTAAACAGGAAACATGTGGTTTTAGAGACAAGGCAGGCAGACACCAGTTTACTCAGGCGATCAAAGTTAACATCATCAGTAAGGAGATGAATCCATCTGATAGGATGCAATGAGAACACAGCATCTCTTCTGTGGTACTCCTGCCAATGATGCATAACATGAATTTGATCATGAAGAAACAAAATGTGGGGGACTCTACTTTAAAAAAAAATTGCTCTGTGGTCTTCATAACTATTGAGGTCATGAAAATCTAGAAAAGACTGAGGAACTATTCTAAACTGAAGGACACTAAAGATGCATCACAACTAAATGTAAACTTGATTCCAAACTAGATCCCTTTTTTGTAAAGGACATCACTAGGGAAGTCGGAAAAATCTGAAAGGGGGCTGAGGATTAGATGGTAGTAAAATGTCAGTTTTGATCTCCTGATTTGGGTACTTATTATTATATAGGAATATGCTTTTGAATTAAATATTTGGGGATTATAGAATATCAAGTCAGCAACATCAAGTCAGCCAATGGCTCAGGAAAAAAATCTCTGTGTTGTATTTGCAGTTTTTCTGTAAGTTTGGAATCGTTTCAAAAAATTTCAATACACTGGAATTTATTAGGAAAGCTCAATGAGGTAGATATGTGACTTTACATATTTTCCCCCAAGGAAAGCAAGAAAATAACAACTCTCTAGCTACTAGATATGCTAAACTATAAGAGATTTTGCTAGGTAAGTATAAATATATCTAACCCTGAGTTTCCAACCACTGGTCTTACTTTGCTTCAAACATTTAGGACTTCTAGCAGTAAAGGTACCTCTTATAAGGACTATGACTATTATTTCCTTCTCAAAATTTGGTGGAAGAAGGAAAGAATCCTTCTGAAGGATTAAAGAGAAAGATAGGTACATAAAGCCCAAAATTTCTGCAGCAACTCTCTAACAAATTTAAACACTTAGCTGTAGTTAAAAATTTTAAGTACAGTTATTTGTGAAGTTCCAACAAATATTTCACAATTTTTTTCAGAAGTACACTAAGTTTTTTTTTTTTAATGTTGCCTCCTCTCAGAGATAAGAAAAACATGGTGTTCATTGTATTAGACCTTAAAGAGACCTCTGGAGCTCATCTAACCCAAATACCTCCTGCTGGATGATAGCCCCATCCCTTTTGTTCTGCCCTGGTGGGTATAGAGAACAGATGGAAGTCATCCTCTGATCCTGTGAGCTCCAGGGTCTACAGATTGAGAGCCTGACCCCTGTGCAGGGTGCAGCCACGCCATGCCTGACTCCCTGTGGATCTCCTCCTGCCCGTGTGGATGTTGATATTTCGTGGTTCACAAGCTCCACGGGCAACAAGTTCTTCAGGACAGCAATGCTTACCTCGCAGCTGGTGGTGTTAATCCTCCTGAATTGTGTCGTTTGTGGACCAAGCTAAATGCAAAAGGGCGGACACTGCCTTTCATTATACTCTGAGGATATCTATGGGACATACAGTGGTCATAATTCACCGCTTCCCAGAGTATAATCATCTTTCAAACAGGATGGCTCCTTAAAGTCATCTTTTCAGCTTCTCTTCCCAGACTTCACCTACCCTGCAGAAAGAACATACATTCAGTCTCATGCTCCTCCTTCCTCACCCCACTGTCCTATAGATGTATTAACCAGCCACCAAATGGATTGACTGAATTACCCTTTCGTTTTTTGTTTTGTTTTGTTTTGTTTTGTTTTTTGCTGTCACCTGAAATGAGAAGAGGGCACAATATGGAGAGCACCACAGGAGAGAGAAGCAAAAGACAGAGATACTGCTAAAAATAGAGAAATTAGCAGGGAACTCTGTTCCTGGGATATCTGAATTCAAATGTTTTATACCTGAAATAAACCCCAGGAAATCAATGAATCTTCATAAAACCACAGAGTGAGAAAAGACTGTAGTTATTTGTTTCAGCTGAATCCTGTTTACTATGATTATTCACAGAAGTTCTTGAGCTATAATCCATACTCTTCATTGACAAAAGCTCTTTTTCCTTTTTTCCCCTTAAATCCAGAGGAAGCAAATTTGTGTAGTATGACCCAGACCCTATAATTTAAGCCCTTGTGCTCGCCCTGGATAAGGATGTATGAACTCTATATTTCTGAAACCTCTCAACCTCCTTATGAGTTAGGAGCTATTACTTTCTGTGTTTCTCAGATGAGAAAATGGATTCTTAGAAAGCTGAGTCACTTACCCAGGGCCACACAGTTTATTAGTGGCTGAGTCTGGATTTGAAGCCAGAACTGTCTAATTCTGACCAATTATTTTAGTACTCTCATTTAAAAAATAATTGCATGGGAATTCAAGCTGGTGCAGTCATGCTGGAAAACAGTATGGAGGTTCCTCAAAAAACTAAAAATAGAACTACCCTACGGCCCAGCAATTGCACTACTAGGCATTTATCCAAGGGATACAGGTGTGCTGTTTTGAAGGGACATATGCATCCCCATGTTTATAGTAGACTATCAACAATAGCCAAAGTATGGAAAGAGCCCAAATGTCCATCGATGGATGAATTGATAAAGAAGATGTGGTGTATATGTACAATGGAGTATTACTTGGCAATCAAAAACAATGAAATCTTGCTATTTGCAACTACGTGGATGGAACTGGAGGGGATTATGCTAAGTGAAATTAGAGAAAGACAAAAATCATATGACTTCACTCATATGAGGACTTTAAGAGACAAAACAGATGAACATAAGTGAAGGGAAACAAAAATAATATAAAAACAGGGAGGGAGAAGAGACTCATAAATATGGAGAACAAACTGAGGGTTACCGGAGGGGTTATGGGAGGGGGGATGGGCTAAATGGGTAAGGGGCACTAAGGAATCTACTCCTGAAATCATTGTTGCACTATGCTAACTAATTTGGATGTAAATTTAAAAAATAAAATAATAAAGTAAAATAAATAAAATAAAAATTAAAAATTGCATGTTTTGTTGTGTACAAAAGAATATATGTAACATATGGAAAACCCAACAGACTCCACCAAAAGTCTGCTAGAACTGATACATGAATTCAGCAAAGTCGCAGGGTACAAAATTAATGTACAGAAATCGGTTGCATTTTTGTACATCAATAATGAAGCAACAGAAAGAGAAATAAAGGAACTGATCCCATTTACAATTGCACCAAGAACCATAAAATACCTATGAATAAACCTAACCAAAGATGTAAAGGATCTGTATGCTGAAAACTATAGAAAGCTTATGAAGGAAATTGAAGACACAAAGAAATAGAAAAACCTTCCATGTTCATGGATTGGAAGAATAAATATTGTTAAAATGTCGATACAACCCAAAGCAATCTACACACACATTCAATGCAATCCCAATCAAAATTGCACTGGCATTCTTCTCCAAGCTAGAACAAACAATCCTAAAATTTGTATGGAACCACAAAAGACCCTGAATAGCCAAAGTAATATTGAAGAAGAAAAATAAAGTGGGAGGCATCACAATCCCAGACTACAGCCTCTGCTACAAAGCTATAATCAACAAGACCGTAAAGGTTGCTGGAGGGTTACTGGAGGGGTATTGGTACAAAAACAGACATAGACCAATGGAATAGAATAAAGAGTCCAGAATTGGACCTACAAATGTATGACCAACTAATCTTTGACAAAGCAGGAAAGAGTATCCAATGGAAAAGAGACAGTCTCTTTAACAAATGGTGCTGGGAGAACTGGACCACAACATGCAGAAGAATGAAACTAGATCACTTTCTTACACCATACACAAAAATCAACTCAAAATGGATGAAAGACTTGAATGTGAGACAGGAAACCATCAAAACCCTAGAGGAGAAAGCAGGCAACAACCTCTTTGACCTCAGCTGCAGCAATTTCTTACTCGACCCATCTCCAAAGGCAAGGGAATTAAAAGCAAAAACGAACTATTGGGACCTCATCAAGATAAAAAAAACTTCTGTACTGCAAAGGAAACAATCAACAAAACTGAAAGGCAACCAATGGAATGGGAAAAGATATTTGCAAATGATATATCGGATAAAGGGCTAGTATCCAAAATCTATAAAGAACTCACCAAACGCCACACCCGAAAAACAAAAAATCCAGTGAAGAAATGGGCAGAAGACATGAATAGACACTTTTTCAAAGAAGACATCCAGATGGCCAAAAGACACATGAAATGATGCTCAATGTCACTCATCATCAGGGAAACACAAATCAAAACCAAACTGAGATACCACCTCACACTGGTCAGAGTGGCTGAAATGAACATATCAGGAGACTATAGATGCTGGCGAGGATGTGGAGAAATGGGAACCCTCTTGCACTGTTGGTGGGAATGCAAACTGGTGCAGCCACTCTGGAAAACAGTGTGGATGATCCTCAAAAAATTAAAAATAGAGCTATCCTATGACCCACCAATAGCACTACTAGGAATTTGCACAAGGGATGCAGGAGTGCTGATGGATAGGGACACTTGTACCCCAATGTTTATAGGAGCACTTTCAACAATAGCCAAATTATGGAAATAGCCTAAACGTCCATCAACTGAATAATGGATAAAGAAGGCGTGGTTTATATATACAATGGAATACTACTTGGAAATGAAAAAGAATGAAATCCTGCCATTTGCAGTAACGTGGACGGAACTGGAGGCTGTTATGCTAAGTGAAATAAGTCAGTCAGACAAAGATAGATACCATATGTTTTCACTCATATGTGGATCTTGAGAAACTTAACAGAAGACCATGGGGGAAGGGAAGGGGAAAAAAAGTTACAAACAGAGAGGGAGGGAGGCAAACCATAAGAGACTCTTAAATACAGAGAACAAACTGAGGGTTGGTGGGGGTGGGGGAGAGGGGAAAGTGGGTGATGGGCATTGAGGAGACCGTTTGTTGGGATGAGCACTGGGTGTTGTATGGAAGCCAATTTGACAATAAATTGTATTAAAAATAAAATTAAAAAGCACATATGTAACATATAATATTCTGGTTATCTATTGCAAAGTAGACCACTTCAAATCATGTGGCTTAATACAGCAATCAATTACAATCCCACAGTTCTAAGGATTTGTTCAGCTCAGCAGGACACATTCCCCTTGGGTTTCTCATGCCATTGCACTAAGATGGTGTCTGGGGCTAGAGTTATCTGTAAGCTAACTGTGCTGGATACACATGATGGCTTTTTCCCTCACATATCTGGTGCCTCCCTTGGGATAGCTGGTTAGACATCTCCCTGTCTCCCTGCAGTCTCTCCATGTGGCTAACTTGGGTTTCTTCACAGGATGGTGGTCTTAAGATAGTTGGACTTCCTACATGGTGGTTTGCTTCCCCAGAGTGTGTATTCTAGGGTGGCCAAGAAAAGCAGACCCAAGGCTTCTTATGACTTAAGCTTATAAGTCATACAGTGTCACTTCTGCATCTTCTTGATTTTGCCCCCCCAGGTTCAGTGTGCAAGAGGATTACACAGGACCCTTGTGTAATATTAGGAAGCATGGTGCATTGGAAAGCCATCTTTGCAAACTGGTTACCAAATATAAGTTGTGAGGTATACTCAAAATAACATCAGCCATGAATCAATGTTTCCACCTGACCCATCCCCTTGTGCTCTACAAGTGGTAAATGCTATCCTGCATTGTTTATTCTTATACTCTCATGTGGTTGAAAAACTGAGTATACAGACTATTTAGTTTTGCTCATTTTAAAACTCTATTTGAATGGTATATAGTATATAGTCTTCCGTTTCTTGCATTTTTACTCTCACAACTCTATTTTTAAGATTCACTTCTTGTGTTGCATATAGACTTGACTCACCCATATTCACTATTGTAGAATATTCTTTTGTGGGAAGATACCAAAATGTGTCCATTCTTTTGTTAGTGGATATTTGGGGTGTCCCTGTTTTTTGCTACTATACACACTGCAGTTGTGAACATTTTGTGTTTGTCTCCCGAGGTCCATATATTAGACTTTGTCTGAGACATATCCCCAAGAGGGGATGCTGGGTTGTGGGTCACAGGGAAAAATATTCTTTTAATTGGCCTCCCTGTCTCCAGGCTCACACCTCTCTAGTCCTTTCTCTATACACTTGGTAGAATGATCTTTCTAGAATACAAATATGGTGTTA
Organism: Panthera leo; assembly: GCF_018350215.1. NCBI lineage: Eukaryota > Metazoa > Chordata > Mammalia > Carnivora > Felidae > Panthera > Panthera leo. The sequence continues at coordinate 36,075,050 of NC_056679.1, read as the reverse complement.
TTCCCTTACCTCAGGGCCTTCAGTGACTCCCCACTGACGATACCAGTTGTTTTCAAACTTTTGTGTACATTAGAAGAACCTGAGGGGTTTGTCAAAAACATTAGTGTCTTGGTCCTGCCATTGGAGATTCTGATGCCATCACTAAGGGCAGACAGATATGTTTTAACAAGCTTCCCAAATAATTCTGTTGTATATCAAAATTTGAGAATCACTGGATACCTATTAAAGTCTAACTCCTTACAATAATGGAAAAACCATTCCACAGTTTGTTTTTCTCCTATGACTCCAGCTTTATCTTTTGTCCCAACTTGTCAAGTACCCTCCGAGAAAGCAAAGCCAAAGGACTTGAAGTTTTTGAAATGGCTTCTCCTGCCCCTGACCCCATCCCATCCATTTTTTGTTATTGCACCTGTAGTTCTTTATTGTGATTCTTTTTTTTTACTGTCAGTCTCTCTTTACTAAGGGGAAAGAACTTGGAAATCAAGGAAAGTTTCTTATTGCCGGTGTGTCTGAAACATCTTGTATAGTACCTAAGTGCTTAAGGAATATTTGTCAAATACATTGATTTTCCCAAGGTCACAAAACCAGTTAATGGTGCATCTGGGACAAGAACCTGGAGTTCATCATTTCTAGTCCAATGATCTTTTAAAAAAATTTTTTTAAAAATATTTATTTATTTTTGACAGACAGACAGACAGACACACACACACACACACACACACACACACAGCATGAGCGGGGGAGGGGCACAGAGAGAGAGGGAGACACAGAATCTGAAGCAGGCTCCAGGCTCTGAGCTGTCAGCACAGAGCCCGACGGCAGGGGGGGGGGGCGGGGGCTGGAACTCACAGACCGTGAGATCATGTCCTGAGCTGAAGTCAGACGCTCAACTGACTGAGCCACCCAGGCGCCCCTAGTCCATTGATCTTTCTATACCATGCAATGGGTCTAAAGACTAAACATCACACATTGTCATGGTGTTCTTAGTATCTGGACTAAAAGGAAAAGGATGACCTTCATTCCCCATTCTTAAGAAAGGAATCCACGTTCACTCCTGAAGGATTATATTGAAAGAGTATAGAAATAAATGTAAATCCTTAGACCTCAATTTCATCCCCCAAAGGACTAAATTATTTTTCTCCAAAGCATAGGAAATTTTGCTTCTATTTGCTTTGGTAAATACCTTAACTTTGAAAATCTACCATTGTTTTTAAGATTGCCTTTGGAAAAATTATATCTACTTATTTAACCTCTCATCTTGTTCCTATTTGTTATAATTTTATTTACTACCACTTGCCTTATAAATATTTACTGTATTGTAATTATTTCCATTGTCTTAATAAAAATCCACGCAGACAATGTGGAATCTGTATAAAACTACTCATATTTTTATAATGCATTTTTGAGAGATGTTTTTTGAAGATCCCCCCATAGAACAGAATGTGAATGGGTTGTTATTATTGTGTTTTGATTTGGCTTCTAGGTTTAGAATTCTCTCCAAATGCTCTCTCAATCAGACTTCGAAGCTATTCTACAATGTAGTGTTTTCATGCTTCTGAATTTCTGCTCTTTGTAGAAAAGCCATGCTGTATGCAGCTTCAAAGAAAATATAAACAACACAAAGATTTATCTGGAAAATCAATTAAGGTGATTATTGGTTAAATGAGGTTAATTTCATGTTGAAAGGAGCCAAGATATTTCCCTTTAGTGACAGATCCTATTTTGCTAATATAAATTCTTGCCCTGACCGTGAGCTGCGGCAGACAATTTGAGACAAGAATAATTAATTAAAAGATACATTTCATGAAGCAGATGACATTGACAGAGTAAAAAATAAGCAAAGCAGAAAAGTAAAGCAGAATTCACCATCTAGAGATAAAGCACTAAAAAACATTCAGCCCTTTCAAGTGGCAAAGGTATTTTCTTCTGATGCACAAAAATGCAGAGAGCAATTCAACCCTTTAGAGGTCTGTTTTTCATCAGCTTTGATCTGAAAATTGAGACAAGTGTTTGGAGTACTGTCGCTGATAAGGAGGAAAGTGAAGGCTGGAAGCATACTCGAACAGAATGTGGTTACTCACACCCTGAACGATTAAACACTCACTGCATTTTTTTTAAAAGGCAAATTCTACAAGTCACACGGTTTCAGAAATCATTACAGAGAAAAAGAACAGCACACGCAGTACTTTCATAAGAGCAAAAGCTGTCATGACCACAGAATACCAAAGCATAAGCTGTGCACATATTCCCAGTTTCATCTTTAGTTTCTCTTATTTGTTTCTAGACACTGTTTTCTCTGCCACCGACAGTGTTTACAGTCTCTGGCTGTCACATAATGAAACAGAAGCGGAAAGCCTTTATTATGGTGTTAGTACTTTAGAAAGATACCAACATAGCTGGGTATCAGACTTCCTTTTGTTTTATTTTATTTTGTTTTTATTCTCTCTCCTGAGGAATACTATTTCCTTGATCTGAGGATCTTGGGGAATCTTTGGTTAGCAGGTTGTTGGTAATTGAAAGGTCAAATTCATAGACCCGTTGCATTGTTGAGACACAATCCCGTTTCTCCCTAGAAGAGGAAGAGATATTCCATAAGCCGACCCGTCACTACAACCCTAAAATCTTAGAGTCCAGGCAAGAGGCAGACTGATAAAGAGTGAAACTTCCCCCAGCTGGCCCACGTTCAGCTTGTGGAAAATCTGACCGTTTCTTTTCAGTGCCCCTCTCAGTTTTAGGGAGGCAAGTCTTCATGCTTCACAGCTGAAAAACAGAAAATTCCCACTTAACCACTGGGCTTTAGTTTCCTCTTTTGCATTAACAGAATGTGTGAAATCTCTTTAGAGTTGTACCTTTTTAGTATCTGTGCTAAATGTGCATGTGAGACAAAGAAGTACAGTTAATGAAATCATTTAAGCATTACTCGGCACCCACGATGTGGCAGATACCACATGGTGCTGGAGACACAAACAGGAGTAAGATGTAATTATGCCAGGCCTCAAGCAGTCAAGGTCTGGTTGGGGAGACAGATCTGCAAACACCCAATTACAATATAATGACATAATATGGTAACTGCTGTAGCCGTGCCTCGCTGGGAGCTGTAGGAGTAGAGAAGGAGGATGAACCCATTCTGCTGGGTTTTTGGAAGAAGGAGCCTGGGACCATGTGGCAGAGGAAGCGATATATTTATCAGCTGAGCTGGAGTTCTCCAAGTAGTGAAGGCATGGAAAGCCATTCCAGAAAGAGAAACCTGCAAAAGCCAGGGCTGGTTGAGTGTTAGGAAGGTTTCCTGTCAAGTCACCTCTTCCGATAAGAGGAAACCTTGGAGAAGAAAATTAATCCCCACCTGCAACACTGGAGAATAGAGGAAAGCAGCTGAAGCAAACATTAGAGTTGCTTTTGAAAGGGGAAAGTGGAGGTAGAAATGGCACAGAGGCACAGGGCAGCATGGCAGGGAGCGAGCAGTGCAGTAGAGGGTAAAGCCAGCCCCAGGCTAGTGCCCTTTTTTTTTTAACCTGCTCTTTCTGTGCCCATACACTTATCCAGTGGATTCTTTTTCATTTTTGCACACATTACCCTAGCAATTTGGTCTTTGAAGTAGCACTGATCCCTTGAATGTCCTCTGGATTCAAAGATATTTCCAGGCTTTACGCAGTCCTGAGGGAAAGAGTTGTCTAAATCCCAGGAGAGAGAGAGAGAGGCTAGGTGTCTTCTCAGAAGAACAAAAACAGAAGAGGGACAAACATTGCCTCCATAGAATTTAGGATCTCAAGGGGATCGACTCTTTGGGAGAACTGGGCCTTTGACAGCAATAAAATTGAAAAGAAAAGCAGAAGCCTGTTATCTGAATGACCAGGGACACTCAGCCAGAATTATTACTGATGTTGGGAGCAGTGACTGAGGACACAGATTTTCCAGTCCAGTTGGAGGTTCTTGAAAAGATGAGGAGCAGATTCAAATACGTCAGGGATGCCTCCCCTTATCCCATAATGGGTCAATTACATCAGTTTAGATGATACAGTTTCATTTTTATGATTATTTCCTTAACATATTTCTTCATCCTGTTAGACTATAAGCTCCATGAGGGAAAACTCTTTTTGTTCATCACTGTGGGTTCAAGTGTCTGGCGCAGAGCCTGGCACATAGTAAGTGCTCAATAAATATTTGATGAGTAAGTGCCAAGTTGACTCCCATCTTTTGGGAGATTGACCCATAATTATATATGTGATCCTCACTGTACAACAGCTGCTAGGTGTTTGACCTACGAGAATGCTATAGACGACTTGTAGATGGAAGACGAAGAGAAGGGTAGAATTTGCTGAGTGTAAGCAGCACGGGTGGAACTGAAGCCCTCTGATAAGGTTGCTGAAGGCAAGTGGCCTTCACTCAACCTTTTCTCCACTCTACCCTCCACCATATTGAATTTCTTTCTATTCCTTGAACATGGCATGTTCCCATTGTCTGCAGGTCTTCACACATACTATTCCATCTGCCAAAACTGACACTGGATCACCAGTTTCTGTAAACTGTTTTATCGAAATGCAGTCTTGCCCATTCATTTAAATATTGTCTATGGCTGCTTTTTTGCTACAATGGCAAAGTTGAGTAGTTGTGACAGAGGACTTACAGCCCATAAAACACAAGATATCTGCTATCCGTCCCTTTGCAGAAAAAGCTTGCCAACCTCTGCTCCATATCTATCTTAAAATTTTCATATAATAGAATATATATGAAATATAATGGATATTAGATCAAGTTAAATGATGCAATTTAACAAAAACATTGTACATACAACATTTGTACACCAGTGATGCAATCAGCCAAATCCAGACTGGCACATTCTACCCGAGTTTCTTCAATAAATCAACTGCATTAAAAAGAGGGGAAGGAGATGATAGTACACAGGAGACTTAACAAACACAAATGCTTACAAGGGACAAGGAGGAAAACAGAGGAGTAAAATTTGCCACATATAAAACAAGAAGGAATGAGTGGTAGGACTTAAATGCATTCAAAGGCAGATTTTTTTTTTTTTAATATTAAGGCTCCAACAAAACATGTTGACTGACTGAATTTGACCAGACACACCTAACTTGTGAGTTCTTGTGTGGAGGTGAATGCTTCTTAGGATAATTGACTATTATTATCCATTTGTTTCTCAAGCTCCCTCAGATCAAATATCTGATTTTATTATATTAGTTATTAACAGGTCTATGTATCACTCCCAAGCCCTGTGGAATTGTATCCTCTTAGATTTTCTTTGACTTGCAATACCCTACAATGTTTGTTCCCCACAATGAATATCAGTAGGTATTTTCCCAATAGGAATCGCGTGTCGTAATCATCTACCCACACATTTCGAACCTTGTTAGTTCCATATGTGCTGTGTTTCTATTCTTCCTTCTGTTGAAAACACCTCATTTGGTACCATCTGCAAAGTTTAATAAATTCTTTATTTGTTCTTTCATAGAACTACCAAAAATATTAAATGAAACCTTTTAAATAGAAATCAGAAGTTGCACAGTTCAGCTCTATGACTAGGTATGTGACCTTAACAAAGCTATTTAATCCCGAGGTACTTCTCCATTTTAGTATTTTTCTCCATTGCTTCACTCTTTCCCCTTATTTGTTATCTTGAGTGAAATTACTTATGAGGCTATCTCCTGCTTTTTATGAGTGTCAGAGTCATAGAATGGCCAACTTGATATACCTTCTTTTAAAAAAATGTTTGGTTGTTCTAAGTAAATATTTCATGAAGGAATTGCATAAAGGAGTTCTTGCATGAATTTGTTTCTTTGGTTCTGCTGTGTCATTTAGCCACATTGTGATTAAAATGTATTTGTACAATGAAAACAGTATAACTACAATAAAATATGTAAAGTGCCCTAAATTTCTTCTAATGAAAAAAAAAACATGGGACATGTACATTAAATGAAACTATATAAGATGAATGAAAATTTATCATATAAGCAACAGAATGTGTATAGAATTTCAAATGACACATCAGTAAAAAGATGTCTAAATAGTCACTCTTTCAAGTCACTCTTGCAAGTTAAGAGACAAAGAACAAAGACTTAGTAGAAAAATGGGAAAAGATACAAACAGTAATTCACCAAAAAGATATAACAATGGTCCATGATATATGAAAATATGTTCAATAATAGGTTTCTTGTAATGAGAGAAATTCAAACTAGAACAACCCTGGGATACAAGTTCTAGGTAATTGGTGGTGTTAAAAAGTATGACAACATATTGTGTTGGCCATGCTGTAGGGCAACAGACACTCTTAGACGAGGCTGGGAGAATGTAAACTGATACTGCCGTTGGGGAATAATTTGGCAATATCTAACAAAATTACATATGCTGTTATCTTTTGACCTGATAGTCCCATTTCTAGAAATTTGCCCTGATGGTATATCTTTAACAATATGAAAAAGTACATGCACACAGTTACTCATTTCAGCGTTACTTATAACTGCAAAGTATTTGAAGGCGTCTAAGTGCCCATGCATCAAAGGGTGGTTGAATAAGTATAGTATATCCACACAGTAAAATATCAAGAGGCTGTTAAAAAAAAAAAGTGAGGAACATCTTTGTTAACTCATATGGATTAATTTCCAGGCTATAATTTCAAGCAAAACATCCAAGTACAAGAGAGTATCATAATATATATAGTATAGTATGAGAACACATATGTTCTCATAGAGACAGAAATACAGGAAGGATAAATCAAAGCCAAGATTGGTCACCTAAAGGAAATGGGTAAGGTCTGGGTGGACAGAACGTGAATAGGGTGGATGGGCTGAGAGAAGCTACACTTCTCTGAGTATATGATTTTTTTTTAATAGTTATGACTCTGGGAATCATGGCAATTCCATGAGTAATGTTATCTATACTCAATAAACAGTTAAAATAAATCATGAAGCAGAGGGAACTCAAAATACACACACCAACAAATTTGGAAAACAGTATTTGAACTTCTATACTGTTAAGACTAAAGAAAAAAAAAAACACTGGGTTTCTAGTTACCAAATTTGTTTTGCACTGGGGAATGGGTAGCAATTCAATAACTAGGTGTATTCTAGAATTGAGCAAATAAATGAATATACTGTGGATCATCAAAGACTAGTTTCTCATTGTTGGAGAAAGAATGAGGCGGGATGGAATGAACCACGAGGTGGTGGTTTGGAATCAGAGGTGTCAGTATGAACTCGTGGTCTTTAATATACTTAGAGGTAGAGAAAAAGATATAGATGAGTGTGTATGGAATGTATATACATATATACAGGCACATGCTTCTTATCTCTTCTCTCTATAAGAACCCAGAAACAATGACACCTCAGTGAACTCAACTGGCACTTGGTTCTTCAGTAAAGGGAGCCAAGGCTCCTTGGCTGATTCCAGGGCTGAGGCAAGAAAAATACACAAAGAAGCATCTTGTGGTGCCAGAAAGTAATGAGATGCTCAAAAACTGATGGGGGCATGGGAAAAGGATACAAGAGTTCATTTGAGGGAACTCTTATTGTCAAAGCTGGAAAAAGCCACAAGATATGTAATAAGATTAATAATATATTATAACCTATAGAATAAAATAAATTGCATGAGTCCCTGCTGATAGAAATAAATAATTAATATTTTTATGTAAGCCTTTCTTTTCCACAATATCTTCATCAGCAAGTAGGGCCAGTAGAGTTAGTATCCAAATACTATAAAGAACTTATCAAACTCCTCAACACGTGAAAACCAAATAATCCAGTGAAGAAATGGGCGTAAGACATGCATAGACACTTTTCCAAAGAAGCCATCCAGCATGCAAAGATGCTCAACATCACTCATCATCAGGGAAATACAAATCAAACCAAATTGAGATACGACTTCACACCAGTCATAGTGGCTAAAATTAACAACTCTGCAAACAACAGATGCTGGCAAGGATGTGGAGAAACGGGAACCCACTGTTGGTGGGAATGCAAACTAGTGCAGTCACTCTGGAAACCAGTGTGGAGGTTCCTCAAAAAATTAAAAATAAAACTCTCCTATGGCCTAGAAACAGCACTACTAGGAATTTATCCATAGGATACAGGAGTGCTGATTCATAGGGGCACTTGTACCCCAATGTTTATAGTAGCACTTTCAACAATAACCAAATCATGGGAAGAGCCCAAATCAACTGATGGATGGATAAAGAAGATGAGGCAATGAGAAGGAATGAAATCCTGCCATTTGCAACAACATGGATGGAACTGGAGGGTATTATGCTAAGTGAAATAAGTCAGTCAGAGAAAGACAGATATCATATATTTTCACTCATATGTGGAACTTGAGAAACCTAACAGAAGACCATGGGGGAAGGGGGGAAAATCGTTTCAGTAGAGAGGGAGGCAAATCATAAGAGACTCTTAAATACAGAGAACAAACTGAGGGTTTATGGGGGGCAAGGAGAAGGAAAAATGGGTGATGGGCATTGAGAAGGGCACTTGTTGGGATGAGCACTGGGTGTTGTATATAATCAATGAATCACAGGAGCCTACCCCCAAAACCAAGAGCACACTGTATACCCTGTATGTTAGCCAACTTGACAATAAATTATATTTAAAAAAATTAAAGTAGGGACAGTAGTATTTATCTTGCAATATTGTTGTAAGGATACATTGAGACAGGGGATTCAACAGAATAGTTCAAAACATACGGATGGTGTCTGTAAATGTTGACTTATTTTCCTGCCCCACTTTCTTTGAACACAATCTTTTCCCAGGAAATCAGAATCACAATTTTGCAGATAAATAACTTGTAAGGTCTTGATTTCATTTTAGAAACATGGTCTTAGTCTTTTTTAGGAACCTCCTTCAAAATGGTACCTTCTACCTATTGAGGTGCTAGTGATAGTTAATCTAGACTAGTCACTGGGAATCCATTCTCACCTCTCTATGTATTCCAGCCCTGACTTCTTCTTCCCTTCAGATAAGTGGTGGAGTGATGCTCAGACTTGACATTCAGATCTCTGTGATTCTGTGCATGCCCTGGACAGCTGGCTATGAGGGAGCACCGAGGGCTTAGAAGTGGTGACTGTCTTCTCCTTGGGGAACAGTCTTCTTGGTAGAGCACCCGTCATTTTCATAAAGGTGCTGATCTCCCATGGAAGAAGTTCAGCTTGGCCCTTTCAGTATTTTTCTTTTTTCTGCCTTAATATTTGGGTGGTCCATTTTTAGGGTTGGTAAGATGTTTGATGAATCTGTATTTTCTACGCATATTGTCTTCAGACAGTACGATCCTTGAAGGCAGAGAATATTTCTGCTTTTCTTTGCTAATCCTTCAGCATCTGATGTAATAATCTGCACAGTGGACTTGATGCTATCAATCCAGCTTTGGGTGCAAACTAATCTTAGAAAACAGATATAAATCCAATTCTTCTGTAGGAAACAGATATAAATCCAATTCTTCCGTTAGAGAGAGATAATACTACCTGATTTTTACCTATTGTATAGAGACGTCTGACCACATCATTTTTAAGTTAGAAAAACATACTATGATGTATGTAGAAGTGCTTTGGACTCTTTGGCATAAAGACAGATAATTCACTGGATATAGTATTACTTCATTTATTCAGCAAATGTTTACTAAGCATTCATGATGGCCCTGGCACTGTGTTGAATAAGATAAGAATAAGACTCAGAAGCAAGTAAATGATAGTATCTGCCCTCGGTGGGTTTGCAGTCAAATAGAGCATGACAGATGGGTAAATGTGTGCAGCAAAGTGTCATGCTGTATGTGCCATGATAACCATCTGTACAGCATACACTAAGGCACAAGGGAAGTCAAGTCATTCCACTAAAATTGTTGAGAAAGCCTTCAGAGAGAAACGATCAATTTGAGTCAAGTTGGCAAGATCATCTAGCAGCAGCATGAAGAACAAGTAAGGAAAGGCGTGACTGCAAACAGGGAGACCAGTTAGGGGATAACTGCAAGAGCCCAGGCTAGACACCATGAGACCTGGAACAGCAGAATGGAGAGCACCTATCACTATGCAGGGCCCACAGGAGGAGATGAGTAAATATTTATTAAATATGTGAGAAAGAGAGAACTTAAGACAATAAATGTTAAAGTAGATGTGACAGGAAGTAATCATTCATTCACCTAACAAGTATTTATTGTGCATCTACTAAATGTCAAACACTGCTCTAGGTTATGAGGATATAGAGTTAATAAAACAGACTCTGCTGTCAGGAAATTTACATTCTAATGGGGAAGGGAAATAAACAAATAGATAAATATGTATAAGTCAAGTCTATATAAGTGCTATGAAGAGAAATGAAGCAGGATAGGAACACTAGAGAATAGGAGGGCAGTGGGTTGCTGATTTTATGTGAGGTGGTCATGGAGATCCTCTCTGATAGATGTGTATATCAACAGACAGCTGAATGAAGGAAGTGGGGAGCCATGTGAGTATCTGAGAGGAGGAAGGTCCAGGTAGAAATAGGAAGGCTAGTATTTGTGGCACAGAGGGATTATAGAGAGAGAGGCAACAGAGGAGGACAGAGAGGAACATTATGATTCTTGGGCAGATTGTGGTGGGATGTCTTTTCAAGAGGGCGGGTGTCTTAAAGGCTCTGTGAGCAGATATTGAAGGGGTGTTCTGGAGCCTCTACTGACAGCTTTATTTTATGGTGGAGGCATCTCTGGGAGCACACAGGGCTCCAGAGCACCAGACCATTGAGAAAGGGAAAACCAAAGAGTGACTCCAGTAAGTGTCCATTGATAAATAGATAAAACTATGAGATACATATGTACACACACACACACACACACACACACACACACACACACAGGAATATTATTCAGCCATAAAAAGAGAAATTCTGCTATTTGCAACAATATGAATGAACATTAAGGGCATTATGCTAGACAAATACCTTATGATTTTACTTATATGTTGAATCTAAAAAAAGCTTAGCTCATAGATACAGAGAGCACACTGGTGGTTGCCAGAGGTGGGGGGGTGGGGGAGTGGATGAAATGGGCAAAGATGTTGAAAAGGTACAAATTTTCAGTTATAAATAAGTTTTGGGGATATAATATATAGCATGGTGACTATAGTTAATACTATTGTCTATATGTAGTATTGTCTATTTGAAATTTCCTAAGGGAAGAGTTCTTGAAAGTTTTATCCTGAGGAAACAAATGTTTGTAACCATATATGGTGATAGTGTTAAACTTACGGTGGTTATCTTTTTATTTTATTTTCTAGAGAGAGAGCATGAGTGGGGGAAAGGGGCAGAGGGAGAAAGAGAGAGAGAGAGAATGACAGAGAGAGAGAGAGAGAGAGAGAGAGAGAATCTCAAGCAGGATCCACTCTCAGCACAGAGTCTGACACGGGGCTCAATCCCACACCCCTGGGATCATGACCTGGGCTGAAATAAGTGTGGGACACTCAACTGACTGAGCCATCCAGGCACCCCTGCGGTGATCATTTTAATATAAATGTCAACTTGTTATGTTGTATACCTAAAAACTAACACAACATGTCAATTTTTTATGAATTAAAAAAAAAGTGACTTCAGGCTTCTTTGTTGGATTCCTGATGCCATCTAACCAAACATGTAGTATATGGAAAGCAAACTGGGAAGGTGGCAAATGACTTTAATTTGGATATATTGAGTTTGAGGTGTCTAGGGGATGGCCAAGAGGAGATGTGTAGCAAGTGAGCAAGTGATTTATGTAAGAAACTGTACTAGGAAAGACGCTAGAGCTGGAAAAGAGAGTCATGTACTTATTTATGACAGTAATATCATGGGAGTTGATGTATTCACCAGGGGAGGGGAAGACGACTGAGATCATTACCTAAGATTACCAACATTTTAAGAAAGGACCAAAATAAATGAGCCTGCAAACAAGACTAAGAAGGAATACTGAGACATAGGAGGAGAGATAATAGAAGTGTGCTATCAAAAAAGTCAAAGGAGAAGAGATTTGTCAAGAAGACAAGAATAATCGGGGTTCCTGGGTCAGTTGGTTAAGCATCCAACTCTTAATTTGCTTGGGTTCTCTCCCTCTCTCTCTGCCCCTCCCTGATTTGTGTGCTGTCTCTCAAAATAAATAAACTTTAAAAAAAAAAAGAATAATCAACATTGTCCAGTGAGGAAATGTCAAATGGGAGGTGAGAAAATAATGACATTGAGCATGGGTTATGTTTTCAGGAAGCTCTGGTATAAAGGGAAAACGTGAGGGAGGTGTTAGGTTGGAGGGAATCAAGGTTACCAAGGCACGGTAGTGCTTGCATTTGTTTTTGTTTTAAGGTGGCTGAACTTTGAACAATTTGTTGTCTTTGGAGAGCAAGACTTCTTTTAAGAGGAAGCTGACATTCTAGGAGGGAGAGGAAATTAGCTAGCTGAGCACACTCTCACAGGAGCCAAGAGAGAAGGAGAACAAGAGTGTTCCACTCGGAAGACGGGTTTACAAGTGAGAATGTCCACCCTTTTTACTAAATTATGATCCTGCCATTATTTTAAAATTTGAGATTTCATAAATTAGGGGTTATTTGCATTAATTTTGATTTTTTTAAAGTTAAAAAAAAGTTAATTTCTCATTAAAACATTAAATAGAAATTTAATATTAAAATTTGATTAATTTAAAACTATTTTTTATCTTGGTCATAAAGGTTTTTGGTGCCCCTTAGACTTTGAACCAGAAGCAAGTGCCCCATTTGCCTGGCCCTATCTCCCAGCCCTGCTTTACACAGACATGCACTTTATCCACCAATGAAAATGTTGTTAGGATTAATCATCCCAAAAAGAAGTTAATTCTAGAACAAGCACTGGGGACTAGGGGCATGCAGAGATGGACACTGAGGCTTGGGGGTGTGATAGGCCTGCCTGGATTCCAGGAAGGTAGAAATCCTCAGTGACTTCCTTGGAAGGACACTGTAGAGAAAGGCACATGCAAGTGACCTGTCCCCCTGACAGATGGGCCTGGCTTTGAATGTGAGCACATATGATATTCGTTAAGTGTTCACTAAGTTATTCTTCTATGATCAAACCCCCATATCTTCAGTAAAGTCTTCTTTCTTTTTGTTTTTTAAGTTTATTTATTTGTTTTGAGAGAGACAGAGACAGCACAAGTATGGGAGGGTGAGGGGGGTGGTGAGGATACCAAGTAGGCTTTCTGTTGTCAGCGCAGAGCCTGACATAGGACTTAAACCCAGGAACACGTGAGACCATGACCTGAGTCAAAACCGAGTCGGAAGCTGCACCAATTGGGCCTCCCAGGTGCCCCCGTAAGGTCTTCTTTCTACCATGACAAATTGTTTACTACCCAGCAAAAATATCCCAGACTGTTGATAATGAGCTTGTATCATTACAAAATTATGAACCCATGCAGTACACTTCCTTATTTTAGTACATTCCTTTCTTTCCACACAGCACAATTTATGTTCTTCCTCTTGTGATAGCTTTTTCTCCATCTCTGTCTGATATATTCATGCAATAGATTTATGAGTTTCATATCTTTACTCCTTTTCTAACCGTATAAAGTGCTACCCACACAGTTGATTGCCATAGTTTTTATTTCTTGTTGAAACGTAACTTAATTCCTTATTGCTACTGACTTACAGTTTTCACTGGTGATAAAAAGAGAACGAGGAAATCTACTTGTGAGTATCAGAGTTCACAGCATTATAAAAATAGCTAGTTGATGGCAAAATGTCCCACTAGCCAGTCATGTAAACTCAAGTAATTGTTTTCTCGGGTATTGGCAAAGGAGTAGACATCTATTCATAATCTCCTTGCCAACGGTGTGATAGTAAACATTTAAAAACTTGCTCTCCAGAAAATAAAAAAGCCCTCATTTTTTTGTGTTTATCAATTTCTCTGTCGTAAATGCTCTTGCTATGATTGATTTCAAGCTGCCAACCTGACATCGTGGAATATGGAATAGGAAGTATTGCACACAGTATTATATGATATTTTCACCATACAGATACAATGAATACATAAGGATATAGGTGGCCATAAAATAACTAGGAAGTGATGAGTTTTGAATATTTGCTACTCTTTTTTAAAACAAATTTTACTTAGTTCTAAGTTTACACAATTTAATTTTTAATAGTGACTTGCAAAATGCCTGAAATTTTAACAATCAGCTGTAATGAGCCTGTGTTACACAGTTTCAGTACAGCACTGCTCCTTACTGACCTTAGTGGGAAGGAGTGGGTTATGAGGAGACAGACCTGAAGCACAAAATTCCTTATTTATAAGACTAGCTGCAGCTCTGAGGGTTGGTGGCTGCCAGCACTGAAGAAACAATGATAGAGAAACTGGAAAACTTAGCAAAAGAAACTTTCGGTGCAAGAGGTACGAGCGTAAATTATATTATCGTGTCTGTCTTGCCCTCTGAAACACTCATGATGCTTTGACACATCTCGTTTTGCACTACACAAGTAGGGCCATGCTACTGGATCTGCCTCATTCTACTACTCTGCTGGACAACTTTGTTTAGGAACTGGAATGTTACTCCTTTTTAGGTTTAAGCCAAAAATCTCATTCTGGAGTTGGAAAATGAGGATTTATCATAAAGTTGGTGAGTCTTAAAAGTAATGTAGGGGGTTATTATTTGTAGAGTATTGCTTCTAAGATCGAAACTCTCTCTTTCTCTCTCTCTCTCTAGCGAAATAAGATTGGGCATGCTTGGGTAGGAAGAAAAGTTCCATCCTCCCCAGTCTTATGTCAAAGTCAGAGCAACTGAGGAGATTGTCTTTGCACTATCTCTGCTCTATGTGCTTCCAGCTGGGCCATATTCTTGACCCACGTTCCCAGTGTTTAGATCAGTCACTCAGGATTGAAAGGCTCAGACCCAGGGCATGTGCAAATTCTATTTGTTGAGAGCACATGCGTTTGGGGGGAAGGCCAACTGCTTCTGTGTTGCTCCAGAGCTGCAGCTCAGCACACCTGGAGGAAAGTGGGAAATGTGGACTTGAAAATGTAGTCTTGGACCTGTTGCCACTTCTATTTCTAATAATGAAGCCTAATACTGTAATGCAACTTTTTCATGAATGTAGCTACTATATATTATTATGTTCTATTTATGTGCTACTTAATGAATTTCCATTCTGTGGGCAAATTACATTTTGATTGCTTCTCTATTCTGGCTGTGAAATATGCCAGCCAAATCAAGCATTTTTGGTATAGGGCAGTGGTTTTCCAAAGATCTTCCTGATAGGAGACACTTGCTGAGCAGTTCCATTCTCCTGTTGAGTTCTGAGTAAGATTCTATTTGATAAAAGAATTTTCATTGCTCAGAAGTCAAGTTTGAAAACCACCAATGAGAGAGACAAGAGGCTCTTCCTATGCTACATGACAAAAGTAAGAAAGAATTAATCTGGAAGCATTGGAAAGTCACTGTTGGAACTTAGACTATGATACAAGCCAGTTTGTCTAAAGCTAAAAGAGATGTGAATAAAGCCCTTAATATTAAATTGAAGATTGTTGTCCTGATACCATTCTTACTCAAGGACTATTGATTTTTTTTTTTAAATCAAGCTGTTTAAAAATGTTGTGCTAAGGATGAAACCATATTCAATGACAAATGGACTGCCTAAACTGTCTTCACAGGGCCTTATCAAAGCTTTTCACATGGTGCTTGGATGGTTTGTTTTGATGGGCAGAATCTGAGTCAGGCACCCTTATCTAGCTTCATTATTATGGATATGAACATGGTTCTGGAGACTCTCACTAGTTCCACAAAAGGAGATTTTTTTTTAAATGCAGCCTGATAAATTTTCCATTCAACGAGAGCTGGAGAATGTTTTATTCCACTGTACTGTAGCTTAAAGACATCTGACCCGGGTTTCTGCAGAAAGTTGTTTTTATAGGGAGAATATTGAGGTTACAACTTTTGAATATTATTCTCCTCTCTTCTTTTGCTCCAAACAGGGTTTGAGTGTTTTTCCACCCAGATTTAGTAATCTGAGAGATCCTAGAATGAAAGACAGACAGGCATCAGGAAAGACGGAATTGAGAGCTCTGCCAAACATCTGGATGAGACATCTGGAATATCAAGCTCACTTCATCACTGTATTAACTCAGATCAGTCTAATTCACTCAGAAAAAGAGAGAGAGAGACAGAGAGAGATTGAGAGAGAGTAGTGTTAAATCTGTAGCCTGACAGCACCACATTTTCAGCTACTGATGCTTCCTAGTTTGTACAGTTGTTCTCTTCTGTTTTCTCATAACTCAAAAGTTGGAAAGAGCTTAACATGTAGGTCAGGAGAACAAGAAGCCTGTCATTGGGGTGAGCAGTATCAGGCTTTCAAATTACTGGCAAGAGTATTCACTACAGGCTGGGCATTATGCAGAGATTATCTGATTTCTTTCTTTTTTTTTAAGTTTATTTTTGTTGGGAGAGAGAGAGTGGGAGAGGTAGAGAGAGAGGGAGAGAGAGAATCCGAAGCAGGCTTTGTGCAATCAGTGCAGAGCCCCACATGGGGCTTGATCCCATGAACCCCAAGATCATGACCTAAGCCAAAACTCAAGAGTGGACACTTAACCAACTGAGCCACCCAGGTACCCCCTGATTTATTTCTTATAACAACACTGAAGAAGGAAACCTTATTACCCCTACTTTGTTGAGTAGGAAATTGAAGGCTAGAGAGATTTCAAAACTTACTCAAGGTCACTTAGCTGGTAAACAATAGAAAAAGGCTACAGATCTAGGGAGTGGGATGCTAAGGTCTGAGCACTGAACCGCCCACTGTATAATAGTAGAGTCAAAGGAAATGGTGCGTGATGTGGGAAAGAAAGACAAATGAAAAATTAAATTTCCTTGCTACTTGTATACTTACATACTTTCCTTGATATTGCCCATTGACAAGTCCTGGAGACAGCAGAGTGACCTTCCTCTGAGAGTTCAGCTGCCTCTATGATGACAGTCTGCTAAGGGCAAAGGGCAATCTTAGTTTAACACTAACCCAACCTCCAAGATCCTGTAAGTCTACTTTAACATGTAAAAATTGCTTTGGACACTTCCTTTATCAGTACTCCCCAAGATATATGTTGGCAACCATACTCCAAGCATGTGGCCCCATGGATACACACCTGAAGGGTCTCATGACGAGTTTTTACTAAACAGCAATAAATGACCTTTTCCTAACAATGGCTAGCCCCCTCAGGATCCTGGAAACCTTGCTTTCAAAATACCTTAGAGACTTACGCTATCCCTAACCCCCTCCCAACTTGAAGGTATATAATCAGTCACTGGTCACAACCCCAGTGCAGCTCTTTCTGCCCACAGGTCCTGTCCCCATGCTTTAGTAAAACCACCTTTTTTACTGGAAACATCTCAAGAATTCTTTCTTGGCTGTTGGCTCTGAACCCCAACACTTAATTTTTTTTTTTTATATTTGTTATTTTTGAGACAGACACGGGGGGTGGGGAGCAGGGGAGGAACAGAGAGAGAGGGAGACATAGAATCCCAAGCAGGCTCCAGGCTCTGAGCTGTCAGCACAGAGCCCAATGTGGGGCTTGAACTCATGGACTGCAAGATCATGACCCGAGCTAAAGTCAGACACTAAACCGAGTCACCCAGGCGCCCCTGAATCCCAACACTTTAGACCATATCAGTGGGCAAGTGTAACTGCCACAGATACCCATGCAGGGATTGAAAGACAGCAGATGGTGAAGAACAATTGTTCTTGTCCCAGAAGGGCCTATGTGGGGCCTTGCGTCTGAGCATTCATCTATGCATTCGACTTCTTTCTGTTTCCATACATAATGTGAAATTTCCTGCATCTCTGAAATTTTATTATGCGCCTTATGTAATCATTTGTATAAGGTCAAGTTTGCATAAGTCAAGTGTTGAGTAACCCAGTGAGCATCTGTATATCATTATGCTGTAACTAAATAGAAAGGGAAAGGAGAGAGATCGGTAGGATAGGTTTTTTATTTGGAGGCTCACAGGGCAAGTATTATACAGAATAAAGATGTGGGAATGAGAAGGAAAACAGAAATTATGAAGGGAACAGCAATTGGAGAGAACAAGTTAACTCTTAATGGCACAAATGCACATGCTAGCCTGGATCCTGCTCACTTCTCTTCTTTCCTTTCCTTTCCTTTCCTTTCCTTTCCTTTCCTTTCCTTTCCTTTCCTTTCCTTTCCTTCCTTGTTTTATAATAAAGCTCTTTCAGAGTCTCAGGATCATAAACATGCCCAGGGCATCTCAGTTATGATATTTATAAGGGTACTGAAAAAAATATGGAAGTTAAGAAAGTAAGGAAAAACAGAAAAAAGTCTAGCAGCTAAACAACCAGGTCTTGCAGATCATAGACCTTTGTTCACAAAGTCAAACCTCAAGGAGAACTGGAACAGCACTGAGCTGCTAACATGGTAGTATCTCATTACTTGCCCTCATCTCCAGCAGCCCTCCAGTGCCTCTGTCTCGACTTTCACTTCTCTGGGAACCACTGACTCTCCTCTCCTTTCTACATCATGGCTTTTTCTTACTTGTAACTTCAGCAGCCTCCTGGCTTTGGCTTATTTCTGTGTAGGTCACAGTTTATGGCAAAGAAAGTCTATTTTATTTATTCTTTCATTCAAAGTATACCCAGCTTGGATTAGTCATCTCCCCTATATGTTCACTTGACTCTTTTCTTCCCCATATTGAGTACTTTTTAGAACATTTGACCAGGTCACAAGAATCCCTTTAACTGTCCCTTACACCCCCATAAGTGTGGACTTAACAGTCATTTTGTACAACCTGATCCCCTCAAGGACAGCCAAGTTCTTGCTCCTGGCCTAGTCACATACTGTTGTGTTTTGCTGCAACGCAGACAGAATTCAGCTCTCTCGCTAGTTTCCTTTAAAATATCTGGTCATTCTGAGTATCTTATAATTTTTGTAGTCTTTGCAGTAAGGTAAAAGGGAGAGAGGTCATTCAGACTCTTCTTTCCCTCTCCTTTTTAACTGTCTTTCCTGGGTCCCACTCATTCTTCTCCTTGTGTCTGCATAGTAGTTTAGAGTAATCATCTTTTGCAATTTGAGCTGACTCACTAAGCCAATCAGCTTATCAAAATATTACTTCCAAGCAAGATTTTCCTCCTCAGGGGAGTTCCAGTCAATATAATGATAGATTTGTACTTGGAAGCTTTGACCAATTTTCTAATAGCACTGATTGATGAGTGAAGGAGTCAATCTTTGGGAGAAAAATAAAGAGCATTAGAGATGAGAGTGAGAAAGAGAATATTTCTTGGGTAGATAATGGCTCTCCAATTCCTGATTTCTGTTCTCTCTAAGGTCGGGCTGTAGTCCATCCCTAGTGCTCTGTGAAATAGCCCATTACCTAACAATTCCCTTTTTTAAACTTAGATTAGCTAGTCTATTTACTTGTCATCCAATAAACTTAATTGAAGTATTCCTCTATCAAGAAGCATCACTTTTTATTTTCTTTGCCAGTTATCTTGTCTGTACTTTCCACTTGACTGAAAGCTTCTTAAGGGCAAGGAATGCATTTGTCTTGCTCACTGTTTTATTCTCAGCACCTAGCATGTTTCCTGGACATTGAATAAATATATTTTGAATGCCTGCCAACTGTGTACCAAACACTATTTTGTGTAATGCTGTTGTAAAGATGAAAGACATGATCCTTGATCTTACACTGTTTAGAGTCAGCCCAGTTCGACTTCAGTTTTAATCGTCCCTTGTACTAGGTTGGAATCTTTGAGCTTTAGTAAAGGGGGCAGTGTTGGCTCAAGTGACCAAATCTCACAAGGGACAGTGGAAAAACTGGGCCTTTTGGGATACCTGCAACCAGAGACAGATATGATCAGAATTGTTTTCCCTTTATTGTTTTTAACTGTGGGTTGGCTTTACCATGTAAATCTTATTTCCTCCTGGGTATGTGAGAGTAACCAGCAACAGTGCTCAACGTTTATGTTATTCCAGCTTTATCATGATTTTCCATAGTTCTACTTTGGGGAAAAATCCTGGGGAATCCCACTCCCCCAGCTGGTTCAGCTTGTGTTCAGTGTACTTTTCTGGACCAATTACAGCGGAGGGAAAGCACTGGGATTATTTTAGTTTGGATCATGACCAGTAAGATCTGTAGGGCGGTAGCAACTTCCAATCTCAGCCACATGGATGGGACATGGTCAGAAAGGGGGTAGGGGCTCTTCTGGGCAGACAAAATAATAGATGTCTGCCCCTCTACCCCCTCATGTTCACACCCATCAACTTCTCTTCTTGACTTTATTTAACAAATACTTATCAAATGCTCATTTAGTGTAAAGCACTGTGCTAAGCTCTTAGGCTAAGCATTTATGTTTTAGGTATCAAAACTAACTTAATAAAGGGAAACAAATGTCTTTTCTTAAACCCTATAATCATAACCCAGTTTTTCCTGCATTTATTTTTCAGAGTCACAGCAGAGCAAAACCTTCAAGCACTGGTTTATTTGGACCATCTCAGTGCACATGAATCAGGTGATTTTATCTCTTATTCCTATCCTTGCCATCCCTAATATGTCAGGTAGTCCTGTATCTATACCATCAGACTTGTTTGTTCTACTTCTCTATCCTTTTATCATGGTTCCATTAACTCACACCCAAGGGTGTCAAGAGAATAAATAGCCCAATGAAACAAAAGAATATACTTCCAAATTTAAAAAGAAAGAAACATACAAGAAATACATAAATCATACCATATGACAATAGCCTGGAAGATTGCATGGGAGGATCTTTGTGTTTTCTGTAAAGGAAAAGAAAAATGGAATTTCCATGCCTTGCATCAGCACTTGACAGCTGGGGTTATTGTATAGTGGGCACCAAAAATGAGGGATGTTCATCAGGAATACTTTTGCCTGAATACGCATAATTCCATGGAGGGAGGATGACCACATTTTTCTCTGGTGATGGCCTTACGATTGCACATAATTTAAGCATGAATCTAACCCACATTTTATCTAAGAAATTATTTTTTTATATTTAATTTTTTTTAATGTTTATTTTTGAGAGAGACACAGACAGAGACAGAGAGAGAGAGCAGGGGAGGGGCAGAGAGAGGGAGACACAGAATCCAAAGCAGGCTCCAGGCTCCGAGCTGTCAGCACAGAGCCCTACGCGGGGCTTGAACTCGTGAATCACAAGATCATGACCTGAACCGAAGTCAGACACTTAACCTACTGTACCACCCAGGCGCCCCTTGCCTAAGAAATTCTTAATCATGAACATTTCTTCTTCATAAAAAAATGGTTCCTTACAACATGGGTTTGGCATGCCAACGTCCTATCACTTAATGCCACACCTATATATAATGGAGACTCATGTCTCAATCAACTCTTCCCAGATAAACAGAAAGCACTTGCCCAAGAGTAATAAACACCTGGCACACAGGTTGCTTAGAGCTCAAATGAAGATAAATTTGTTAGCCTGACCTAAATGTTTGCAGGATCTCAAATTAATCTAATGTTATCTGACATTTGGTCCTTTTTCTATCTAAACCCAAAAGACCACTCTTTGATCAGGGTCTCATCACTCTTTTTCAAGAGGCAATTGTTATTTTGCCTCCTGGTGCTCACCTGCTGCTTCCATACAATACATTGTGATCTCCAACTGTAGCACCCAAACTCAAGCAGAATATAATTCTAAGGCATTCTAAATCAAATGCTTGGTTCTTGGGGTCAATACTAATGTAGTATTGACTAACTAAAGCTAACATCAAAGGGAAACTTTTTTTTAAAGATTCTCTCATGACTTGAACTAGAAATAAATTATATTAGCATTTAAAAATGCACTTTAGATATCTCTTAATTTAAGCTCATAGTTTTACAGTTGAGGAAACTCAGATTCCAAGAAGTAATTTCCCCAAGGTCGCACAGATCTTAGGAACAGTGCTAACTTATGCTAGAACATAATTTTGTTTTACCTTAATTATGGAGAAAGTGAAACTATTTAACTGTTCCAAATATGTTCTATACATTTTAATATGTTTAGTTATGAAAAACAAAGAGTTTTTTCCCCCGTCAATAGAAAGCTGGATTGGCAAGCAGCCAGCCAGCTTACCTGCCAGTTTCCCTAGATTCACAAGTCAGTAATTACCTTACCTTTCTAGGAAATAAGGATTCAGGACACCAAACTCTGAGGGGGAGAAGGCAGTGCAGAGAGGGAGAAAAACCACTGAGAAGGTCAGCAGCTGTAGATGCAGAAAACACCTGCCCCAATCTCCCTGTTAAACAAGAACAGACTTACACCACTGATATTATTTTTACCATTACTATTATTAATTAACATAATCTAGCTTCTGGTGTCCTCCAAAAACATGCCGTGCCCACGCAGAACGTTTGCTGCTCTTAGGACTTTCTCCTCCCTTCCTGACCAGTGCCTGTCTGCTGTTACCTGGAAGCCTGAGGTTTACAGAAGCCTGAGGTCACACTCACTGGAATCTAACCTGATCTTCTGCCTGAAACAGGGAGATGGTTTTATGATAGGACAGAACAAAGCCACTGGAATCACATTGCATGTGCCTCACACCCAGGAACCCAAAACATGGTGTGATCACTGTGTGCGTCCCGAAAACCCTTCCAGGCTTGCAAATTTCCCTTGTGGAACCATTTTGGCCAGCTGGTCAACCCCTCTGCTTTCCAGCTCTGCCTGCTCTACACAGGATCACCATACAATGCTACTGATTTTTTCAAACATCTGTCCATTGTATTTATTCAGAAGTAACAGGTCTCTAGCTGATAGTCTGACTGCCTATGGGGACCAATTGCACTCAAGGGGATTTTTTTATTATTATTATTTCAAATTTTCTCCTCTTCAGATAGTTTACTTAATCAAGCATTTGTTTAACATCAGAGTGAAATTTAAATAAAAGGAAATTCACTAACCTTTGTATGTTCTGCAGGAGACGGATTACAGAAATTGTAAATCCAGTGACAGTTCTACAAAGCAATGAAAAAAAGAATGAATTCTAGCTACACGCACATCATGGATGAATCTCCCAGATATAATGGTGAGCAAGAAAAGGGGGACACAAAAGAATGCATGCTGAATAATTCCGTTTTTGTCAAGTTCAAAAGCAATAAACCTAATCGCTGGTGATACAGGTCAGATAGTAACTGCTGTCGGCAGGGCTCTCAGCTGCACATGAGCACTGTGCTGCCTCCAGGAGAGTTCTGTCTTGATCTGGACGGTGACAAAATTAATTTATACTTATGTAAATATCCACCCAGTTATAGACTTAGGATTTGTATATTTTACTATATATGAATGTATATGTTTATATAAGTATGTAAACACATGCTTATTTGTATATAATATATACTAGACTTATTTGTATATACTATATGTAAGTATACACTTACTGTGTATAAATGTATATATAGAATGCTTTAATCTTTAAAATTGTAGAAGTATATTATATCTCTTTTGTTTAAGTTTTATTTATTTATTTTGAGGTGGGGGGAGTGTGGGCAAGGAGTGGAGAGAGTGGGAGAGAGAGAGAGACAGAGACAGAGAGAGATAGACAGAGAGAATCCTAAGCAGGCTCTGCACTGACAGCCCCGATGGGGGGCTAGATCTCACCACTGCTACATGATGACCTGAACAGAAGTCAAGAGTCAGAAGCTTGACCCACTGAACCACCCAGAAGCCCCCATCTCTTTTTTCTTTTTTTTTTAAGTTTTTTAAAAAATATCTCATGACATGTTTCAGTCTCAGATTCATATAAGGAACATTCTTTAAGCTCATCATTCCTGTAATTACAAATTTCCTTCTCAGGATACATAGTGTGTAGTCTTAGCTTTTGTCCGTGGAGACGTTCATGGCTTACCCCCCGTGTGGATGCTCCTCCGGGGACATTCCAAGCCAGGCTGCTGTGCAGACAGGGTAGGTTCCTCACCTCCTCACTTCACCCAGTTTGGTCTTCCGGTGTCGCTGTGTTCCACCGGTCAGAAACATCTTCTAGAAATCCACAGTACTCACCATCTTTTTGGATGTGCCACACATAGCCAAAAGAACACTCTTAAATCCTCCTTCAAATAGTTCAAAATTATTTTCAATATAACAGCATCATAGTAGCAAAGAACATTGTAGTAAATTCATACTCCTCACAAGCAAATATGAGAAATGCAGGAGTGAGATCCCAGTGATTAAAGCACACTAACAAATCACTTCTCCTGTGTCCATTTTCTTTGTCCATCTGTTCCTATAGGTATCAATAATTTAAAGTGTAATCATATCTGTATCAATTTTCCTTTTGAAAAAATATTTCATTAAATTGATATACTATTATTTAGCTACCTATTCTCATTTTCGGTAAGGGTTTTTTTTTTTTTGTTTTTTGTTTTTGTTATTTATTGATGTATTTAGAGAGCGAGCAGGGGAGAGGGCAGAGGGAAAGAAAATTTTAAGCAGGCTCCACACTCAGCACGGAGTCTGACATGGAACTCGATCTGATGACCCTGGGATCATGACCTGAGCTGAAATCAAGAGTCGGACGCTCAACTGACTGAGTCACCCAGGTGCCTCTACTTATTCTCATTTTATAAGACGTTTGATGTGTTTTCAGATCTTTTGGAAAGAATATCTTTGAGCATGTAACTTTTTCACTGTTTTGATACTGAGCGTGCCCTGATTTCCCAAGGAGAGGATTACTGGGTGGGAAGACTGGTATGGCTCTTGGAACATATAGGCAAATTTGTTTTAGAAAATGGTTGTACTAATTTCTAGTGTTAGCAATGTATAACATATATTATATATTGTATAAGACCAATTTCACCAGTCTTGCCAACATTAATTTTTTTCAATGAAAGCTTTATTGAGATATTCATATACCACCCATATCCATTAGCAGTCACTCCCAATTTTCCCCTCCTCTCAGATCTTGACAGCCACTAATCTACTTTCTGTGTCTATGGATTTTCCTATTGTGGACATTTCCTGTAACTGGAATCATACATTACGTGATCTTTCATGTCTGTCTTCTTTCACTAAGTCTTGTTTTTTAGGTTCATCCATGTCGTAGCATGAATCGGTGTTTCCTTCCTTTTTATGGCTGAATAATATTCCATTGTATGGATAAGATAGATGTTTTTATTGATTCTTCAGTTGATGGACAATTGGGTTGTTTCCACTTTGGGGCTATTAACAATAATGCTGCTATGAGCATTTGTGTAAAGGCTTTTGTGTGGATATATTTCACATCCTCTTGCATACATAACCAGGAGTGGGATTGCTGGGTGATGGTAACTCTATGTTTAACTTTATGAGAAATTGGTAAACTGTTTTGGAAAATGTACCATTTCACATTCCCACAAGCAATGCCTGAGAATTCTAATTTCTCCACATCCTGGCCAACACTCATTATCAGTCTTTTTTATTATAGCCATCCTAGTGCATGTGAAGTGGTATTTTATTGTGGTTTAATTTCAATTTGTCAAATGAATGAAGATGTTGAAAATTTTTTTTCATGGGTTGGCCATTTTTGGTTGGGTCATTTTTCTTTTTTGTTGAATTGTGAGAGTTCTTTATATATTTTGAATACACTTCATATATGATTTGTTAGTGTTTTCTTTCACTCCTTGGGTTGTCTTTTCACTTTCTTAATGGTATCCTTTGAGGCACACATGTTTTTAATTTTGATGGAGTCCAGTTTACTTATTTTATCTTTATGTCACTTATGCTGTTGCTGTAGTATCTAAGAAACCATTCCCTAATCCCAGATTATAGATTTATGCCTATGTTTTCTTCTAAGAGTTTTACAGTCTTAGCTCTTACATTTAAGTAGATGAACCATTTTGAGTTAATTTTTGTGTGAAGTATGATCCAACTCTGTTCTTTTTATGTGGATATCCAGTTGTTCCAACACTGTTTGTTGAAAGACTGTTCTTTCCCCCGTTGAATTTCTTGGCATTCTTAATGAAAATCAGTTGACCTTAAGTACAAGGGTTTATTTCTGGATTGTTAATTCAATTCCATTGATCTATATTTCTATCTTATGCCAGTTACACACTTTTAAAACAAAAAGTTTTAAGTTTGTTTATTTACTTTGAGAGAGAGAGAGAGAGAGCACAAGCAGGGGAGGGGCAGAGAGAGAGGGAGAGAGAGGATTGTAAGCAGGATCCACACTGTCAGTGCAGAGCCTGATGCAGGGCTCCAACCCATGAACCGTGAGATCATGTCCTGAACTGAAATCAAGAGTCGGATGCTTAATTGAGTGAGCCACCCAGGAACCCCTACACTGTCTTGATTACTGTATCTTTGCAGTTAATTTTGAAATCTAGAAGAGTGTGTCTTCCAACTTTATCAAGATTTTTTTGGCTATTCTAGGTTTCATAGATTTCCGTATGACTTTTATATTAAGCTTGTCAATTTCTACCCAAAAAAGTTAGCTGAGGTTTTGATAGGTATTATGTTGAATCTGCAAATTAATTTGGGGTGTGTTGCCATGTTAACAATATTAACTCTTCTAACCCATGAATACAAAGTATCTTTCCATTTGTTTAGGTCATCTTTTTTTTTTAACAATATTTTCTAGATTTCAGTGTACAAGTCTTGCATACATTTTGTTAGATTTATTTCTTAGCACTTTATTCTTCTTGATGCTATCACAAATACAATGGCTTTGTAAATTTCATTTACAGATTGTTCATGATAGTCTGTAGAAATACAATTGATTTTTGGCTATTGATCATATATCCTACAACCTTGCTAAACTTATTTATAAGTTCTGATCGCTTTTGTGAATTCCTTTAGATTTCCTATATATAAGATTATATCATATGCAATACATATGATTTTACTTCTTCCTTTCCACTTTTTTTTCCTGCCTATTTTCCCAAATCTCTGTTATAATATCAAATTGAAGTGGTGAGAGCAAACATTCTTGTCTTGTTCCTGATTTTGGGGGAAAGCATCTAGTCGTTCACCACTGAGTATTATGTTAGCTATGGGTTTTTATAAATGGTCTTTATTAAGTATATGGGAGTTCCTTAATAAAGTTAAAAATACAAAGATCTAAAAATATCAAGATATAAAAGATATGAAAATAGAAAGGGAGTTCCCTTCTATTTTTAGGTTTTGAGTGTTTTTCTCATGAAAGTGTGTTGGGTTTTGTCAAATGTTTTTTCTGTGTCTACTGAGATTATCGTGTAATTTTTTCCCCTTTCATTCTATTAATGTGTTATGCTACATAGATTGATTTTTATATGTTAAACTACCCATGCATTCCTGGGATAAAACCTACTTGATCATGGCATATAGTCTTTTTATATGTTACAGGATTTGGTTTGCTAGGATCTTGTTGAGGATTTTCACATTTATATTCATAAGAGATATTGGTTATGAATATCTCATGAATATGAACATTCTTGCGATGTTTTCATCTGGCTTCAGTGTAAGGATAATAGAAACTCATAGAAGGAACTGGGAAGTATTTCTTCCTCTTCTGTGTTTTGGAAGAGTTTGTGAATGATTGATATTAATTCTTTTTTAAACATTTGGTAGAATTCACCAGAATATAATTCTTCTACACATTTAAATGATATGGTATGAACACAGTGTTATTTTAGTTTCTTTTTTTCTTTTTTTATAACTAGCAAGGTTAAATATTTTCCCATATGTTTGCTTGCTAATTATCTCTGCTGGCATGTATTGTTTGTTCATGTCCTTTGCTCATTTTCATATTGGGGTCTCAGTGTTTTTCTTATCAATTTTAATGAGCTTTTTATAATAGTAACTTTCAGACCATTGTATTTAATTCCAGTAATTTTTCATTATCTGGAAATAGTAATGTATTTTAGGCATAAGGAGGATAAGTCAGGTTTTAAAAACTCCTGTTTTCAATAATTTTCTTTCAATTTTATCCTGTTGACATACAAAATTATTTCATATTTAACAGGGGAAACAGGAGGTCACAAATCTAATTAACATTTTTATATTCCTTGATGCCCAGACCAATTTTTAAAACTTTATTTCTTGAATATTTATTTGTTTTTACTACACCTATATATGAGAAATATCAGATCTATATTGTTTTATTCTTCCTCTGAGTTCTTGCTGATAGTTTTGTGTGTGGGTTCAACTTATTGAGTACATGCTTACACACTCAGTTCAACATCAAATTCTGACTTTTTTACCCAGCAAGACATCAAAATGAGAGTCAATATGTATATTAAAAATTAGTTTTGTTTACCATGCTAAAGAAGAGGACTTGAGGAGTCCTCTGTATTGTCAAACATTTGATTAATAAGACCAGTTGTCATAAATTCTCATTAGAGGATTTTAAGCTATAATAGCATTCCCCACAGGCCTATCACAGTGCTTTGGACATCTTCCATTAGAAATGTATTATTTATGATTAGATCTGGAAATGTCTTATTCCAAATATATTTCATGTGAGGTGTGTGTGTGTGTGAGAGAGAGAGAGAGAGGGAGGGAGACTGGGCTGGGGGGGGGAGAGGAAGAGAGAGAGAGAGAGAGAGATGAGGAGGAAAGAATGTGGGTGTGTGACTTTAAATGAAGGAAAAGTAAATAAAACACCCAGAGGCAAAAAGATACATTTTTGATAGAACAGATTAGGAACCAAATGTCTCTTAGAGTCTGCTTTAAGAAAGCAGATTTGAACTAGCTAGTGTAGACAGTTTTTGTGTGTTTTGTTTGTTTGTTTGTTTGACTCTTTGAATTGTCACCAAATACAAAATAGCCATTTGTGTTAGGAAATTTTTTATCTCCTACTCTCGTCACCTTATATGGGTATGTGCACAGTTATACAACATCTTTTCATTCCATTTATACACAAGCAATGTCCATGCTGAGTATATGGAAGCTGGGGGGGGGGGGGAGTTTGTTTTAATCATTCATATGTTTTCCTTACTCTTTGGTTCATTTCTCTTGATCATTAATGTTACTATTCCTATAAATTATATTCCTTTAAGAAATATCTCCACAGAATACATATCTCTATGTGCGATTTAATTGAGTATAGTTATTGCTAGAAGCTTGCTGGACAATATATTCAACAAAATTCTTTTTTTCCTAAGTTGTTCTGATTCCATGTTTTGAATTAGGCAAGGCTGCAAGCTCTATTATTTATGTCTACATGATCCTTGTACAAGGTACCTAACCTTTCTGGGCTCAATTTCCCCATTCTTAAAGAGGATAATTCTTTCCCTTTGAGATTGTTGAGAGTCCACCAAATGTTTGCTCTGGCCCCCTTAGCATATGTTGAAAGAATAGAAGCCATTGGGCAAAGGAAAGATAAAAGACAGCATAGGACAGAGGAGCATCATTAAAGACCGAACCTTGTCTTCTCTCCTGCCCAGATTATTTATAGCCCATGCCCATTAACTGAAAAATGACTACAAGTGAAGGGAAGGAGAAAAAAGAGAAAAAAAATCCTGAAATAATGTGACTATGTAAAACCACGAATAAACCAAGAAGACAAAGGAGTGCCCGAGTCTATCACGAACTGGCCAGACTGACTTTTCTTCATTAACCTGCAGTTATAAGTCTCCTTCCTTATAGTTTGATAAATGCCTCAATCCTCAGAATTCTCTTCAATCATAGTTGGATGTAGCTTGAGGGAATCGCTGGAAGATTTGGAGAGGAGGTGTTTTAAAGACTGTTTTTATACCCTTTCTCCTTATTATATCCTTCATAGATTTCGTATCCATTTTTAATGTTTATGTATTTATATTAGAGAGAGAGAGAGAGAGAGCACAAGGCAGGTAAGGCAGAGAGAGGGAGACACAGAATTTGAAGCAGCTTCCAGGCTCCAAGCTGTCAGTACAGAGCCGGATGCGGGACTTGAACCCACAAACCACGAGATCATGACCTGATTCGAAGTCGGACGCTTAACTGACTGAGCCACCCAGGCAACCCTATCCAATTATTTTATTCTAAGTGTTGACATCAGCTTTTAGGTATCTGCTTCCTTTTGAACAGGAAAATCTGTGAGTCACTTTTTGGAAACTTCTCCAACTAAAATCACTATTTATTTTCCCTATTTCTAATAGGAATAGTCTATCTAAAGTCCAGGAAAAAATGTACCCTTTACTCCCCTTCCTCATATAATCACCAGATTATGAAAATATCTACAGTCCTGACTAAGTATATCAACATTACAAATAACTCCAAGTAGGTCATCGGAACTTCAAATAGTAATAAGCATTACCATTAGCAGGAGCCCAGAGAGCAGAGGTCAGGAGTTAAGTTTTCATGCAAACTAAAGACTTCTAAAAGCTTTTACATAGGAAACTATTTATCAGCTCTTTACATCCAGTCACGTGGATACGTTTTATTCATCTGGGGAGTACACTGATGCTGGGAAGGAAAAACTTCCCTCCCCAAAGGCAACTTCTTTAGCGCCATTAGTGATGATGCTTCCTGATAAGAGTCAACACTGCGCCTTCACATTATCTCTTTCTACAACTGTGAGAACCTTCCCAGCACATCAGCAAGAGCAAGCAAATGAAGAGCAAATGAAAACCTGAAAACAACTCGAAGAAAACGGAAGCACCTCCTGTCTCGTTACAGAGTTTAATTGAACCAAAAAGTTAGATTCTCTAAGTTTGGTGCAAATTCATTTGGCAGCAAAACTTAAACTGATATAAGACTGTTTAAAGACTATTTATCCTACTTAGTATGAATATCCATTGATTTCTGTGCACAAATAACAATGTGCTTGATTACAGAGAACATACCTGTTGAAGATGTGGTATCTATATCTCCGCACGTTACATAAGCTATATGCATGTAATTACTTTTCTGGAAATCAGAAGTTCCTGAACCCTAAACCACTTCTAGCCTCAAAGGTTATAAGTGAAGAAGTGTGAATTAGGGGCACCTGGGTGGCTCAGTCGGTTAAGTGGCCTACTCTTGATTTTGGCTCGGGTCATGAGACCCACGTTGGGCTCTGCACTCAGCATGGAGCCTGCTTAAGATTCTCCCTCTCGCTCTCTCTCAGCCCCTACCCCTGCTTGCTCTCTCTCTGTCTAAAAATAAAAAAATAAATAAAACTAAGAAATAGTGTGGATTAGGACTAGTTTTTCCACTTAGGTTGTATAGAATTACTCTAGACATTTTTTTTAATATGGTATTACACATGGCTCATGTTCCTGACCCCAGTTTCCTCATCTGTATCCATAAATTATAACATATCTAAATAAGAGTACTAGGTAATTAATGATAACTAAGCACTTAAAATAATATGTTTGCATATAAATATATAAAACATACATATGTTTATGTATATACAAACATATACACACAAAACTGGCATGGCAAACACCTTGAATTTAGTAAACACAAAGGTATGTAACTGAAACTTTCATATATATTACCACAGGATAATATATATAAATCAGCAATCTATTTCTCAGAGGCAAGGCTTTAACCAAGAGCCCTGGCAGCAGGTAGGATGGAGCATCACTGACATGTCTGTCTTCACAGACACTATCTTCAGGCAGAGAACTCCTAGATTTCTCCTCAAATTGCTGAAGATCTTAGAGGACCCTGATGTTCATGGAATCTAATTTATATGTTATTTAAAGAGCTTGTATGTGGCATCTATATCTACACTGGGCACTGTAGGCATTTCTTCTTGATTACATTGCAGGAACAGCTAAGGTTTACATTATGTTTTTCAAAGAACTGCAATATATACTCTCCATATTTCATTTTGCACAATGGGGATAATAATAGGCACATCAGGAGTTGTTTTGCAGATTGGATAACACATCAAATGTCAATCCCAACACATGCCACAGGATATCACTGTGAGATAGTATCCTTAGCACTATTGGCCTCAGTTTTCAGATGAGAACCAGAAATTGTAGGTGGCTTGCCCAACATCACATGACTAGTAAACTGGAAAACTGACACTTGATCTCATTTTGCTGATGACAAGTTCAGTGTTCTTTCTATACCATCTCACTATCTAAAATAAATACTGGTATCTTTTAGGGGCACCTGGGTGGCTCAGTCGGTTAAGAGTCCGACTTCGGCTCAGGTCATGATCTCACAGTTCGTGGGTTTGAGCCCCACGTCGGGCTCTGTGCTGACAGCTCAGAGTCTGGAGCCTGCTTCGGATTCTGTGTCTCCCTCTGTCTCTGCTCCTCCCCTTTCATTCTCTCTCTCTCTCTCTCTCTCTCAAAAATAAATAAAAGTTAAAAAAAATAATGGTGTCTTTTACCACAGTTTTTGAACATGGAAATGGCTTTATTATTTTTGTGATTATTCAAATAATACACACTCATTATATAAACGTTTGCACAGATCTAAAATTGGACAGATATAAAGAAAAAAGTACAAAAAAGTCACTCATCATCCAATCACCCAAAGAGAACTGTGTTAATTAGGAGTATAATCTTTAAGACATTTTTTCATGCATAAACACATGTAAATACAATATAACAATTAAAGCAGGATAATATATATCATGTTCTATAGTGTGGGTTTTTTCATATAAAATATAGACACATTTCCATATCAATAAACAAATGTTTTAGTTATGAGTTTCCAAGTATTTACTAATATGTACAAAACTGTACCTTTTTTTTTTTTTATAATTTATTGTCAAGTTAGCTAACATACAGATTATATAGTGTGGTCTTGGTTTTAGGGGTAGATTCCCATGATTCATCACTTACATACAACACTCAGTGCTCATCCCAACAAGTGTCTTCCTCAATGCCCATCACCCATTTCCCCCCTTTCCTGTCCCCCCCCCCCATCAACCCTCAGTTTGTTCTCCACATTAAAGAGTCTCTTATGGGTCACCTCCCTCTCTGCAACTTTTTTTCCCCCTTCCCTCCCCCCGTGTTTAAACAAACAAAACAGAAACAGAATCATTCTGAGCCACTGGACTTGTGGTTGTCAAACTGGAGGGGTTCTGGGGGGTAGATGAAATAGGGGAAGGGGATTAAGAGGTATAAACTTCCAGTTATAAAATAAATAAGTCATGGGGATGAAAAGTAAAGCATAGAGAATATAGCAAATAATATTGTAATAACTTAGTGTGGTGAAAAAAGACTTGTACCTTTCTGAAATACTACTTAATTTATTCCTAAGATCTACAAGTCAATCTTTCTGATTCACAGTGGAATTAGTCACTCCTATGTTTTCTTGGTTATTCATTGTTTTACATAGTTACATCACTTCAGGATTTTTGTTCCTTTTCTCTTTCCCTTCACCTGGGGCAACTGTCACTTAATGGGCAAGAGCTATGAATCACCTAGGCAGCAGAGAAGACAAAGTTGGATCCTTGATGATCCTCTTCCCTTTGATGCTGCCTTTTATCTGTCTTTTGGTCAACAGTTTTATTCTTGCCCCATCTGCAAAGAGTGTTAGAACCATTTTTTGACATCTGGCTGTCAGATTGTACATTCTCTATCCACCTTATTCCAAACACAAGGTCTCTTCATGTTTGCCCACCATCCCATCTGTCTCAGCCTGTGCAGCCAGATATAACCAAAATAACATAGACTGGGTAGCTTAAACAACAGACATTTATATCTCATGGTTCTAGAGGCTGGGAAGTCTAAGATCAGACACTAACAGATGTGTAAGTGTCTGGTGAGATCCCACTGCCTGGTTCATAAACAACTGTCTTCTCACTCTGTCCTCACATGGCGGAAGGGGCAAGAGAGCAATCTGTGGCCTCCTTTATGAAAGGGCACTAATCCCATTTGTGAGGGCTTCACCCTCATGACTTAATCACCTCTCAAAGTCCCCCCTCCTAATACCATCACATTTGGAGGGACACAAATATTCAGTCCATTACACTATCTGCACCCTCTCAACTGCTCTCCCCATGCCAAAAGACATTCCCCTTGGGGCCACCGGCTGACACATCTAACAGTCATTGCTATTCTACTAGGGTTCCATGTTGTGGTAGGCTGAATAATAACTCCCCAAATATTCACATTCTTCTCCCCAGAACTTGTGAATATGTTACCTCATATGGTAAAATAGACTTTGCAGATGGGATGAATTAAATATCTTGACAAGGAGAGATTATAGTGGATTCTCTTGGTGGGCCCAGTAAATCACAAAGCCTTTATAAGGGGAAAGCAGAAGGTTCAGAAGCAGAAAAGGAGAAATGATGGAAGAAGAGAGAAAGGAAGACTGGTAGATGATATGCTGCTGGCTTTAGAGATGGAGGAAGAAGTCATGAGTCAAGGAATGTAGACTAACTCTAGACATTAGAAGAGTCAAGAACAGATTCCTCCCTATAGCCTTCAAAAGGAATGCAGACCTCTCAACCACCTTGGTTTTATTCCATTGAGATTAATTTTAAAGTTTTTACCACTAGACTTATAATAAATATGTATTTTTTCTCCTAAAGTTTATTTATTTTGAGTGACAGAGAGCATGTATGTGTGAGAGGGGGAGGGGCAGCGAGAGTGAGAGAGAGAGAGAGAGAGAGAGAGAGAGAGAGAATCCCAAGCAGGCTCTGTGCTGTCAGCACAGACTCCCTTACAGGGCTCGAACTCACAAACCCTGAGATAGATCATGACTTGAGCCGAAATCAAGAGTCCGACACTCAACTGAGCCACCCAGGTGCCCCTAAATATGTACTGTTGTAAGCCACTAAATTTGTGGTAATTTGTTACAGCAGTAATAGGAAACTAATACACATATGAAACATAGAGTTTCTTTATTTTTTAAAATTTGTATTCATGTAATCTCTACGTAAGCTCTATGTGAGCTCAAGCTCACAACCCTGAGATCAGTTGTCACATGCTCCTCTGACTCAGCCAGCCAGGTGCCCTGAAACATAGAGTTTCTTTAAAAATCCTGCAGTATCCCTGGGCTTTATCTAGGGAAATAAAACATAGGTATCCTCTCCATTGGTGCTACCCCAGCCTGGTGCCAAGCTCAACTGGACTTCTATTGTCCCTACTCATCCCTCCTTCCAAGTTTGGTCAAGAGGGATGTAGAGAACTACATTCCTTCCCAGAGATCACCCCCAGCAGCCAAGTCCATTATCTTACTCTCTGTAAAGAATAAACCTGTTTCGGGGCGCCTGGGTGGCGCAGTCGGTTGGGCGTCCGACTTCAGCCAGGTCACGATCTCGCGGTCTGTGAGTTCGAGCCCCGCGTCAGGCTCTGGGCTGATGGCTCGGAGCCTGGAGCCTGTTTCCGATTCTGTGTCTCCCTCTCTCTCTGCCCCTCCCCCATTCATGCTCTGTCTCTCTCTGTCCCAAAAATAAATAAAAAACGTTGAAAAAAAAAATTAAAAAAAAAAAAAAAAAAAAGAATAAACCTGTTTCCCTGCCCTGACAGATTCTTCCAAATCTATCATTTGTTTTAACACTTTCTCTCATGAAGTACACTCTTACAAATGTAAAGTTTCTCGATTTAAGTTTAAAATTTCATTCACAAATATATGTTTTCTATTTGTCCTTCTCCGGAGCCAAAGAATGCATCGCTTCAGGGATCTGTAGAGAGAGAAGCTGGGCAAATATCACTGCATTTTAACCTTGTTCATGTAGACCTCCATCAACACTTTTAATATTTGCAGAATATTTCATTATATGGTTACTCCAGAACTTACTTGCAGAAATTAATATGCTTGTATTTACATTTTTGAAGAGTTATAAAATCATTTAAGGAAAAACCCAAGAAACAGATTTCATAGGTCCAAGTTTATGCACACTTAACATTTAGAAACTTATTGTCTGATTGCTTTTCTTTTATGGTTGAAGTAAAAGAGGAATCATCCCTTTGGTTGGACCAATTTTTGCTTTCACCTATACTCCAGTGTGTGAGGGCCTAGTTTGTCCACACTCTGTTCAATTAAAGGCGTTATTCATTTTTTCTTTATCCTCAGTGGACCAAAAATAATATCAAATCGGTATTTTACTTTGTGTATCTTTATTAGTCAGGTTAATAATCTTTTTTAATGTCTGTTGGCCATTTTTATTCTTTCTCTAGATTCACCAATCATATTCTCAGCCCATTTTTCTACATCTTTTTCAGATTAGCCTTTATATACCATCACAACAATTTTCCCCATGCTTGTCACTTGCCTTTTTACTTTGTATTTATTTTCACTTTTTCATTTGACTTTTCTTCCTTATTTTGTTTGTTTGTTGGTCAAAGTATAGTTGACACACAACGTTACATTAGTTTCGGGTACACAACATAGTGATTCAA
Organism: Panthera leo; assembly: GCF_018350215.1. NCBI lineage: Eukaryota > Metazoa > Chordata > Mammalia > Carnivora > Felidae > Panthera > Panthera leo. The sequence continues at coordinate 36,038,918 of NC_056679.1, read as the reverse complement.
CATCTCTGTTAGTCTGTTCTCACCACAAGTGTACCTACCATCTGTCGCCATCCGCTATAACAATACCATTGACTGGGTTCCCTACGCTGTGCCTTTTATTCCTATGACATATTCATTCCATAACAGGAAGCCTATATCTCCTACTCCCCTTCACCCATTTTGCTCGTCCCCCAACCCCCTTCCTTCTGGCAACTATCAGTTTGTTCTCTGTATTTATAGGTCTGTTTCTGCTTTGTTTTTTAGACTCTACGAATTTTTTATTTTACATTTATGGTTACTCTGCCACATGAGATTGTCAAGTATGTCAATCATTCCTTTAAATGTTCTGATTTAGGTCATCCTCCAGCTTTTAATATTGGTTCTGTTTGTGATTTGCAGCATGTGATATCTGAATGTTTGGATTAAGTAGGCACGTTTAAAAAGAAAAAAAATTTCAGTGACACATGTCAACAGGCTTTATTTCATAATAAATAAATAAATGTACTTTGAGTTAACTGAAGATTCAAGGTCTTTAAATGCTGTCAGGCATAACTGAATGACTTTCTGAAGTTATACAGTAATATTTATAACAGCTTGTCCCCAAGAAAGCACAGTCATTTTATTTTGGGGTTCAACTAGTGACTTACGCTTCACATTTGGCATCTTTTCCTTCTACAAACTAATACACTTTCTAAAACCCATTCATGAGATTTCCCTTTCTGCTGTGCCTGTTCTTCGCGGAATTGTTTGGATTTTCAAGAGAATTTGGAGCACTTAGTCTCTAGACCTTTTCTCTCAATGTAGCCTCTTGCTATTTAGACTGAGGTGACAGAGTGGAATCACTGTTGAGCCTACCAGAGTTATTGTGTCCACTGAGAGGTTAGACTGCTATGTTAAGGAGGTGTGTATCTCACATCTTTGAGGGAAATCTGGCCTCTAAAGTAACCAGGGGGAAACCCTGTGACAGTGTTTATACCAGATTACCAGATCAAACATTCTGACTAAAATGAACAATCAATTCAGTTAGGTGCTTTAATTGGCAGTAACTCGAGCAGTCGTTTGTGTGAACTAATGGAAACAAGCAGTGATTTGGTATTTTGTGAATACAAACTCTATTTTGGATTTTTAAAAATTGAAATCGTTGTCATCGCCCTCATGTTTTATTTCAACACACTGTCGCCCTTGGTATCGGGAGTGTGTGTGTGTGTGTGTGTGTGTGTGTGTGTGTGTGTGTGTTGGGGAGAGACAGGTGGTAAAGAGAGAAATCCATGCATGTAATTGTTTTATAGGTAAAAGTGTTTTAACATGGGATTTTTTTCAAGTATCAGTAATTCCTTCAAAGACATTCTTGATCAACTTGTATTAATAAACAGTTCTCTAAATAAACACTATAGTAATTATGTTCCAGATAACTTAAATGTCCCCACTTAAAATAACTAAGTTAAAAATACTGCAGAATATTACACAACCATTAAAAAGAATAAACATAAATTTAAAATTCTTATTTGTTGAGGTTTTTTTTTTCCTTAATGTACTCCTACCAAGTGAAACTTACTAAGTCCAACTGATAAACACTCAAGACTTGGTATACTATGAATGGAAGCAAAACCAACGCATTAATTTTTTTTTAAATAATAACTTCTGGCTCAAAAATATTACATTGAATATTTTCAAATGTCAGATATCTGGAATGCTAGAAATCTTTAATTTGATTTTGCTAAAACACTTTGGTTAAAAATTGAGTCCATTGGTACTGTGTTTTTTCCCCTGATAAATTCAAGTAGCTTGTATGAAAAATATCTGATATATTTTCATCTTATAATCTTTTCTATAGACATTCAGAAAGCTTTGGTTCCTCTTGACCACATTCTATCTAAATCAAATTCATTTTGTCCAACAAAAAGTTCAGGAAGGCTGCACAGAAATATTATTAATGTTGAAATACCAGACATTTTCTAGATAATTCTATAGAAAAGATAATTCTGAATAGGATTTTTTTATCTTGATAATGTGCTGTTATTCATTTTTCTTGGAACTATTTTCTCCTGATCTATACAGTTTTTCTCCTGTGGTGGTAAAACCACTATTTTGCTAATAGTTAACAATGTATCTTCCAGATGGTCATACCCTCTGCTTTGGTTCCTTGACCTTTTTCTTCAACAGTGCAAAATTCTTTTCAACAGATTCTTTCTAAAGATATCCACTAGCTTTTGACAATGAGATTTCTTAGGAACCCAATAAACCTTCTGTCTAATTGCTTTTCATCTCTGACCAACTTGTCATTTTTGGCCGCTCATTTATGTGTGTCCAGAAGACTTAAATTCTTTATGCTTGTTATCAATTGTTACTTTGGCAAGATCATTTCCATTTCCAAATTGCACAAATTCCTTTTCATTTCTCTTGTTAAAGAAAGATTTTTTAAAACCCAATTTCAGTATTGTAGACATTTAAGGGACATAATTAATTTCATGCTTGTCCTCATTTATCAGCAAGCTTGTTTCCTTTTTTTGTGTCTCCTTCCCCTGATATATTTGTTAACACCCCACTGAATAGTGTTAATCCTTTATATTATTAGAATGTTTTGCTTACTTGCAAACACGTATCTTGTCAATGAAAGTTGTCTCCTTATGTGATGTGTTCACTTGGCTTCCTTCTCATCTTCTTATTTGTCAAACAGATTTTATTTGTCAAAATCTCTTAGTGGTATGTACTCATGCCACGTGTTCTACAGACTTCTTACTCCAGAAGGAATTAAAAGATAGGCTGGCTTTTCATTAAAATCTTTTAAACTGAATCATTCCTCCACACTGCTTCATTTTCATACTTTTTTTTTTCCTGAACACTTGGGTTATTTGGGATTTTTTTGTGTGTGAATTATTATACACTCAAGTCTCTACTATTATACTGGAATCAATGATTTTCTGCATGATATCTGTTTTTATATCCATAGTATTCTATAAAACACTTATATATATTCCATCAACAAAGTATCTTTTTTTTTTAAAGTTTTTGTCTAAATTCCAGTTAGTTAACATACAGTATAATATTAATTTCAAGGGTACAATATAGTGATTCAATGCTTCTGTACAACACCTGGTACTCATCACAACTAGTGCACTCCTTAATCCCATCACCTATTTCACCCATCCCCCTACCCACCTCCCCTCTGGTAACCATCAGTTCTCCACAGTTAAGAGTCTGTTTCTTGGTTTGCTTCTCTCTTTTTTTAAGCTTTTATTCATTTGTTTTGTTTCTTAAATTCCACATGTGAGTGATATCATATGGTATTTTGTTCTTCTCTGATTTTGCTTAGCCTAGTTGTCTCTAGTTCTATCCATGTCATTGCAAATGGCAAGATTTCATTCTTTTTTGTGGCTGAGTAATATTCCATAATGTAGGCATGTATATGTGTGTGTGTATATGTATACACACACACACACACACACACACACACACAGCACATCCTCTTCATCCATTCATCAGTCGATGGACACTTGGGCTATTTCTATAATTTGGCTATTGTTGTAATGTTGCTATAACTATCGGGGTGTAGGTATCCCTTTGAAGAATTATTTTTGTATCCTTTGGGTAGATACCTCGTAGAGAAATTTCTGGGTTGTAGAGCAGATCTATTTTTAACTTTTTGAGGAAACTCCATATTATTTTCCAGAGTGGCTATACCAGTTAGCATTCCCACCCACAGTGCAAGAGGGTTCTCCTTTCTCTACATCCCTGCCAGCAATGTTATTTCTTGTCTTTTTGATTTTAGCCATTCTGGTAGACATGAGGTGATGTCTCATTGTGCTTTTGCTTTTCTTTTCCTGATAATTGGTGATGTTTAGCATCTTTTCAAGTGCATGTTGGCCATTTGTGTGTCTTCTTTGGAAAAATGTCTATTCAGATCCTCTACCCATTTTTTAATTGGATTTTTTTGATTGACTTTTATGAGTTGTTATAGTTTGGATGTTAACCCCTTATTGGATATAGCATTTGCAAATATCTTCTCCCGTTCAGTAGGTTGCCTTTTCATTTTCTTGATGGTTTCCTTTGCTGTGAGAAAGTTTTTTAGTTTGATGTAGTCCTGTTTGTTTATTTTTGCTTTTGTTGCCCTTGCTTGAAGAGACAGATCAAAAGATATATATCTATCATTAAGATAAATGTTGAAGAGCAAACATATTGCCTATGTTGTCTTCTAGGAGTTTTATAGCTTCAGGTATTATACTTAAATGTTTAACCTATTTTAAGTTTATTTTTGTATATTTTTGTGTATGGTATAAGAATGTAGTCTATCTTGGGGTACCTGGGTGGCTCAGTTGGTTAAGCGTCCAACTTCGGCTCAGGTCATAATCTCACAGTCTGTGAGTTTGAGCCCCGTGTCAGGCTCTGTGCTGACAGCTCAGAGCCTGGAGCCTGCTTTGGATTCTGTGTCTCCTTCTCTCTCTGCCCCTCCCCACTTGTGCTCTGTCTCTCAAAAAGAAATAAATGTAAAAAAAAATTGAAAAAAGAATATAGTCTATCTTCATTCTTTTGCATGTGGCTGTCCAGTTTTCCCAACATCATTTGTTGAAGAGGCTGTCTTTTCCTCATTGTATATTCTTGCTTCTGTCATAGATCAATTTACTGTATAATCATGGCTTTATTTCTGGGTTCTGTATTCTGTTCCACTGATCTTTGAGTCTGTTTTGTACCAGTGTCACACTGTTTTGATTACTACAGCTTTGTAGTATATGTTGAAATTTGGGACTGTGATACCTCTAGCTTTGTTCTTCTTTCTCAAGATTCCTTTGGCTATTTGGTCTTTTGTGGTTCCATAGAGATTTTAGAATTATTTTCTCTAGTTCTCTGAAAAATACCATTGGTATTTTGACAGAAATTGCATTGAATTGGTAGATTACCTTGGATAGCATATACATTTTAACAATATGAAATCTTCCCAATCCATGAGCATAAAATGTCTTTTCATTTATTTGTGTTGTCTTCAATTTCTTTCATCAATGTCATGTTTTTCTGCATCTAATGAGATGATCGTTTGATTTTTATCATTTGCTTTATTAATGTGGTCTATCATATTAATTATAAGAAGTAATTTTGAGAATAAAATAAGTGCATATTCTTGAAGGAATTATGTAAATTGTAATACACTCTGCATAAATTAATTTTTATTAAAACCCCCTCTTCGTTTATGTAGGGGATCAGAAAATGTGATGTTAATTGATTTCTAGGTAAAATTTGATCTAGGGAAAGTGTATACATTAAAATTAGACTAGGAGTAGGAAATGAGATTGGAGAAAGGAGGGAAAAAGTTGGAGAAAGGAAAAGAAAAAAGAAAGGAGCTTCCTGTTCTACTCTTGGAAACTTTAGTTTTCTTTTTTTCATTTCTGAAAGTGGAATGTTTTCTTTCTACCTACTCTATCATCTCATAATAGATTTGATCTTGAGCTAGACAATGCAGCCAGGTCATATCTACTCTGTAGGATGATGTCTCATTATCACTACCCCAAGGAGCCTTCATAGACATTTTATACCTAATCACCTCTCCCTTATAAAAGTTTAATACTACAGATTTAGTGTATATATAGATCTGTACTGTGGCCCTTTGGAAAGCCACAAACCATTGCAACTAGATATAATTTTTTTGGCCCAAAATATCAATTTTCACTCCCTACAGGGTTATTATTGTCTCTATGTAGAGTTTCTGTGATGAGGGAGAGGTGGGAGAATTAGTACTTCAAGTTCACCATATTTCTCTTGTCGAAAGTCATAAGGTCTCTCGTTAGTTGAAAATAAGTGAAAGCCAGGAGGCAAAGGAATTCACAGATAGTCTATGCAGCTCTAGGACACAGAGGTGGATGGAGAAGGATCAAGAGTGGATCTAGATGGGTGAATAGAAGATATTAACACAGCCGACAAGCCAATAGCCATGAAATACATTCTCTGTGTGTGGTGGTTTTGAGAACAGGCAAAGCCAAAAGTCAGAAGAGTTGATATTCTATCAGGGAAAGGGCAGACAGGAAATCAGGGTAATAAAAAGAGCTTAACACAGAAAACAAACAAATAACAATGGCTAGACTGATTCAAGACCTAGCTCTTCTTCCCAAATCTTAATTCAGGAGTCCTCAAACTTCATGCTGAACGGACACTCTCCTGCTGGTATCTCAATGGGTTCTTAGTTCATGAAGGTTCTTCTAGGGATGTGGTCCAAGAGAATTGAGTACAACATTTCAGTTGATAGGAAGATAAAAGAGGCTTAGGAGAAGTTGTTGAGTGGAAGCCTTATCCACAACATAAACACGTATTTTATATGTTATATGTATTATAAACTGTATCCTTATAATAAAGTAAGCTAAAGAAAAGAAAATGTCATTAAGAAGGTCATAAGGAAGACAAAATACATTTACAGTACTGTACTATATCTATCAAAAAATCTGCATGTAAGTGGACCCATACATTTCAAACCCATGTTGTTCAAGGGGCAACTGTATTCATAAGTTACAAACCTTTACTTTGGGAAATCACGTGTAATAAGTTATTCTCAAACATTCACAAATTTGACTTTTCTACTTGTGACTAATTATGAATGACCCCAAGTTTTCATGTCATACTAGTAATTTGTCATTTACCTGGGGGTGCTAGTTTTAATTCTTTGTGTTACAAGGTAGCTGTTCTTCAGCTCCCGAGTGAGGCTAGCTTACTATCCTACATTCACATTCAAATCAGCTTTGTGTTTAGCAACTTTTATGGCCATACACAAAGCGAAACATAAACACAAAACCTTTGTGTGTAATGATTCATACAGTCATTTTATGACAACAATTATGCGTAATGGTGCTATTTACAAATGGAGGGATTTGCAAAGATATGGTGAGGGTCCACTACAGTTGCAAATCTAAGGCTATAAAACATAAAAGATTTTTCTCATAGGATTTTAGTTTTGTTACAGTTGTAGATAACACATAAGAGAAGTCTTCAAAAGTGCAAAATTAGAAAGAAAAAGAAAGAGAGACCTAGGTGTTATTTTTTTTCACTTTAAAGTCCTAGAACCAACCAAGCTTTTAATTTATCTAGCACCCTTTATAAGTGGCACAAAAATGAAACAAATGGTAATTTTAAGAGAATAAATACTGACTCTGTTCTGCTTAAAATAAAATTACATATTCTCTTGTAAAAGAAAAGATGTCAGAGTTAGCACAGAAGAATGGATTCATGTTATTAAGAATTCACAATTAAAATATTAAAATTCTGACATTATAAAAATGCTCATAAACCCACAACCATCATTTGATGTCAAGATGATATTGTAGTCATTAAAAAATAATATTACCCAGAAATTCTATTCTGAACAAAGACGTTAGATAGAAGAACTTTATTAAATAAAATTAGCATTCCTAAAGATGTTGAAATCCACTTTGAGTAACTTTGTGATTGTGAACTGTAAATACGAACACTAAGTACATATTTAAACTTGGTGAGTTACGTTGACTTTTTATTTTAATCACATATTGAGTTCTGCAGTTTGTAGGAAATAGTATCAGATTTATATTCAGAACAGTTTTCAATGTTTATGTGCGTATTTAAATGTTAAAGATACATTTCTTAGCAAGATGACATCTCAGGAGGCACTATATGTAGCCAACTTACCACGGTGGCTGAATTGTATTCATCTATATGTTCATCAGTAAAGTAGAGAACATGCATATTTACTTATTTTTGTCTGCATAGCACAACAATCTGGACAGGCAGTCAACCTTTAAATGAACGTTTGAACCTATCCCTTCGCTTCACTTTGGCATTAGAAGCAAGAATCAATTAGTGATAAAGTTTGTATAAAGTGGAAATATGCAATGGAACTGCAAACTTATTTACTACTCCTATATTTAATCACACAAATGATAGCATAACAATAAATGGGCATTTAAAAAGTATATTTTCCCTATGTCATGTAAAATAGAAAAAAATAAGCTACTGAGCATTGTGAAAAATCCACTTTTTTCATTTGCCAAGTTTCTTTCCATTCTAAGCTACATGCATTAGCAATGAAATTCTCAAAATGCATTAGTGGAAATATTGTGTGGAAAAACATCTTTTTTTCTTTATGATAAAGAGAATGATATTTACTACTTTACAGAGCATGACATTTGGCGTTATCATACTGCAAATGTGGAAACAAGGATTTTATGAATGGTTCTGTTTTCAGATTTTAGGGGATAGTTAAATTTTGTATAACAAAGTTGCCACTTTCGATATATTCCAAGCAACTGTTATTTTTCACTATCTTCACTGCATATGTTGACTCTCTAAGGAAATGTATTTTGAAATCTCAAGGTTCATTGTAGTTCTGCATATATCTTCAGTTTAAGCAGAAACATCTTACAAATCATACCACATTTATTTTTTCCACACCTATTTTTAGTTGTAGTAATACACATTTCTTTCAGTTAACTATCTGCCTTAATTTGTAAATAAGGCAAATATGTAAGTTCTGCAATAAGAATATTTTAGGTACTTCTAAGTAGAATGTCCTGAGACATGGGACATTCTGATACCAGTTATTTATTCTGCTTATATGATTAAGAATTAATGTTCCATATTTTCTTTTTCACCACTTCCTAAATAATACCTTTCTCTTCTCAGTCAAGTATACTTGCTCACCTTGTTCATAGACTTCCTGAAGTTCCATCATTCTTCTACACACTTTTCCCAAATAAGTAGAATTGTACAATCACTTTTCCTGGTAAATGGCAGCAGATATTAACCGCTGTGGAAGGCAGAATAATGGCCCACCAAAGATGTCCATGTCCTAATTTCTGGAATATGTGAATATGTTACCTTACATGGCAAAAGAAAACTAAGGGTACAGATTAAAGTTGCTTATCTGTTGACTTTACAATATGGAGATTATACTTAATTATTGAGGTGGACCCTTAAAAGCAGGAAGGGAAGACTGAAGAGTGCGTGACAGATGTGATGATACATAACGAAGCAGACAAGATTTGAAGCATAAGAGACTTGATCTGCTCTTGCTGGTTTTGAAACTGGAGAACAGGGCTGTGAGCCTAGGCATGTGAGTGGTTTCTAGAAGCTGGAACAAGCCTTAAGCTGACAAGAAGAAGAAATGGGAATCTGTCTACAACAGCATGGATTTTGCCAATGACTTGCTTGGGCATAGACATGAATTCTCCCCTAGATTCTCTAAAAAGGAATGTGGCTCTTTTAGTACCTTAGTTTTAGCCCTGGTGAGACCCATTTTGAGCTTCTGACCTCCAGAACTATAAGATAATACATTTCTGTTGTTTTAAGCCTAGTTTGTGGTAATTTATGTCACTACAATAGAAAACTAATATGATCATATTCACCTCAAAGCATTAATCTATTAATTTAAATATCCGATAAGCATCCATCAACTATCTTCTAGATAGATAGGGTTGGTTCTTTTTCACTATGGAAAACTAGGTGAAACGATTTAGCTCCTGGTCCTTCCAGAATTCTATTGAAATATTAGTGAAGAAGTTAATAGGAAAATATATTCATTAAAGAATCAAAAACCAGGAGTGGGGATATCATCAGATAAGGCCTTGTAATAAATTTGTAGAAGAGAAAGTAGATGGGAGCCTGTTGATGAGTAAGCTTGAGTAAAAGAATCTACAGACCAAAACCTATGCAGGAAAATGTATAGTAGAAATGAGCATCACCATTTCCTATCAAGTCCTGGGAGACTTCAGATTCTGTATTGGAAAGTTTAGAAACAGGGAGTGAAAATTGAGACGGAAATCAAGGTGATTGTGTGAGGCAAATTCTATAGATCAGCTATAAGTTTCCTCAACTGCAACCCCAGGCTAAAAATAAATGGGACAGTCTGCCAGAGAAGGGCTAAGGTGTCTTGTGTGTGAGTTGTCCGCCAGAGTAAGCCTCCCTCAAACTGAAAGATGGAAGAAAAGAATCCTGCCTATTCCTTCACTTAAAGTGAAGATAGTCAATAGATTTAATTATATTTGTCAGGTAAATGTTATAAACATTGTCAATGTAAACACTGTAATCTAGCAGATAGAAATGGCAAGTGAAAGCTGGCAACAGAGAGGTAGAAGGAACTAATTTCCTCATTTTATGGTAGCTGAGAGATTTCACTGAAAGTTGTTCAAATGAGAAACGAGATTTAAGTATGTATATTATTTAAAATTATGAATGTGACATATTCTGGTAAGCAGCCTCGAAGATGGTCCCCAATGATCCCTGTCTCCTGGTGTTCACATCTTTGTGTAATCTTTTCATTTTGAGTGTGGGCTTGATTTATTGACTAACTCCTAAAGACTAGAATACAGCAGACATGATGGGGTGTCACTTGAGATTAGCTTATAAAAAAGGACTGTGTCTTCCACCCTGAGTGCTTTGTTGGATTGCTCAGCTGCCAGGTTGTGAGACAGTCATGTGGAAAGACCTACAATGATCCTTTTCCCAGAGGTGAGCCTTCAGGCATGACTGAATTCCTGGCTGATAAAATGCCTGCAACCTCACGAGAAATCTTGAGTTAGAGGTATTCACCTTAGCCACACCCAGATTCCTGACCCAAAGAAATCTTGCAGTAGTAAATCTTGTTACATTATTTCTTTGTGTTATGAATTTATTACGTAGGTAATTTATTATGCAGTGATAGTGAATATACGTGTTTATATATATTTACGTATACACATATATACACACACATAATTTTCTATTGACTTTGTAAACAAATTTTGCCATATAAATTTTTAATTTTTATTTTTTTTTAACATTCATTCATTTGTGATAGACAGACAGAGTGCCAACAGAGGAGGGGAAGAGAAAGAGGGAGACACAGAATCTGAAGCTGGCTCCAGGCTCTGAGCTGTCAGCACAGAGCCCAATGTAGGGTTTGAACTCATGAACCGCGAGATCATGACCTGAGCTGAAGTTGGACACTTAATCGACTGAGCCACCCAGGAGCCACTAAATTTCTAATTTTTAGATAGTCAAATACATTTCATCATCTTTTTCAGAAATTTTAGCTTCTCTATCCATAGATTATATATATAGTATCCTATATTTTTGTGTACGAATGTTTTAGTGTATTTTTTAAAATATTTATTTTTTGAGAGATAGAGAGACAAAGCATGAGCAGGGGAGGAGCAGACACACACACACACACACACACACACACACACACACACAGAATCTGAAACAGGCCCAGGCTCCAAGCTGCCAGTACAGAGCCTGATGTGGGGCTTGAACTCACAAACTGTGAGATCATGACCTGAGCCAAAGTTGGATGCTTTAACCAATTTAGCCACCCAGGTGCCCCATTGTATGAATGTTTTTAAAATTTTACAATTATAGCTTTAATCCATATGACATGTATTTTCTTTTCTAAAATAGAGTCCAATTTGACTTTTTACATGTAATGAGTCAGTTTTGTCTGCAAAACTTATTAAATAATCCATCATTTTCCCACTTGTGTAAAAAATATAATAAATTTAATGACTTATCATAAATACTTGGATTTGTTTCTGAAGACTGTTCTGTTCTACAGATCCATTTGCTTCTTTTTATACCAATATCTTACTGAGATGATGAATGCATGCTCTAGCTAATTAGGAAAGCAAGTTCTGACCTCATCCAAATCACTTTTCTTTTCTACATTTATGGGCTATTCAATCTATAATGTACCAAAAGCTCAAGATGGACAAGAAAAGACAGCTCAGTTTAAAAAATCAGCAAAGATCACAAAAAAGATTATTTACAAAAGAGCAATTCCAAATGACCAACAGAAATAAACCTAAGGAAAAAAATTCAAATTCTCTAATAGTCAATATTAGCTGATTAAATTAACCATGAGCTATAATCTTACCCTATCTGGCAACAATTTAAGAGATCTAACATCTATTTCTGTTGAGGCTGCAAAAGAAAAGGAACTTTTTTCCTTTAAAGGAAAAAAGTAAACCTAAAGTAAACCTAACTTTACTTACCTCACCTTACTGACAAAGAAACTGAAATATGCATTGTTGCAGAATTTTGGGAATTGCTACAGCCTTTTGGTGATAGCTAAAAAAAAAAAAAAAAAAAAAAAAAAAAAAATTTAAGAAAAATATACCTTTAACCCTGCAGTTCCATTCCTGGGAATTTATATTAAAGAAATAAATCAACTAGTAATTAAGAATATTTGTACAGAATGTTTATTGAAGCAATGATCATTGTGGCACAAAACTAAAAGCATTTTTCATGGTACCTGATACCATGAAATTTTCAACAATTTAAAAATAATTCTTTAGAATTATTATAGTTGATTTAAAGAGATTTCCATCAAGAACTCTTAAGTGAGAAGAGGAAAATGTAGAAAAGTTCAGTAACATGATCTCAATTTTGCACAATAGTGACCAAAACCCTAAAAAAGTAGAATAGGACCCCCAAAAGAAACAAACAAACATTCAAGCTGAAACCATGCAAGTTGATTTTAATAATCAATGGAGAAAACTATGGTTGTTCTAGAGCCTTTAAACACTTAGTCAAAAACTAAAACCTTTGTGTCAGTCATAAATGTATGGAGAAATTAACAAATTTTTAACTAATGTTTATTTAGTACACTGTAAATTAAACCATGAAGAGCATTAAGAGTTAAAGCATTTTATTTCTTTGTAAAACAACTTATTAAAACAAACTTATCAAGAATAATTGGAATTAGAACAAACAATCCTAAGACTTGTATGGAGCCACAAAAACCTCGAAGAGCCAAAGCGATCTTGAAAAAGAAAAACAAAACTGGAGGCATTACAATTCCAGATTTTGAGTTATATTACAAAGTGGTAGTAATTAAAACAGTATGGTAATTGTACTGGCATAAAAATAGAAACATAGATGAATGGAACAGAATAGAAACCCAGAAATAAACTCAAAATCACATGGTCAATTAATATTTGATAAAGGAAGAAAGAATATGCAATGAGAAAAACACAGCCTTTTCAACAAATGGTGTTGGGAAAATCGGACAACTACATGAAAAAGAATGAAACTGGACCACATCCTTATACCATATACAAAAATAAACTCAAAATGGATTAAAAACCTAAATGTGAGACCTGAAACCACAAAAATCCTTGAGGAGAGTAGAGGCATTGATTTCCCTGACATTGGTGATAGCAACATTTTTCTAGATATGTCTCTACAGGTAAGGGAAATAAAAGCCAAAATAAACTATTAGGACTACATCAAAACAAAAAGTTTCTGTACAGCAAAGGAACAGTCAACAAAACTAAAAGGCAACCTATTGAATAGAAGATAGTTGCAAATGACATATCCAGTAAATCGTTAGTATTCAAAATATATAAAGAACTTATACAACTCAACACCCAAAAACAAACCAATTAAAAAATGGGCAGAAGACATGAACAGACATTTCTCTAGAGAAGACATACAGATGGCCAATAGACACATGCAAAAATACTCAGCATCACTCATCACCAGGGAAATGCAAATCAAAACTACAATGAGGTCACCTCACACCTGTCAGAAGGGTTAAAATAAAAAACACAAGAAACAAGAGTTGGCCAGGATGGGGAGAAAAAGGAACCCCTTGCACTGTTGGTGGGAATGCAAACTGGTGCAGCCACTGTGGAAAACAGTACCGAGGTTCCTCAAAAAGTTAAAAATGGAACTACCCTATGATCCAGTAATTGCACTAGTGGGTGTTTACTCAAAAAATACACAAACACTAATTCAAAGGGATACACAGACCTATATGTTTATTGAAGCACTATTTACAATGGTCAAACTATGGAAGCAGCCCAAGTGTCCATTGATAGATGAATGGATAAAGAACAGGTGATATATATATATATATATATATATATATATATAGTCAAAAATTATGCAGCCATAAGAAAAAAATGAAATCTTGTCATTTGCAACAATATGGATAGAGCTAGAAAGTATAATGCTAAGCAAAATAAGTCAGTCAGAGAAAGACAAATACCATATTCTTTCACTAATATGTGGAATTTGAGAAACACAAAAGAGCAAAGGAACAAAATAGACACAAACCAAGAAACAGACTCTTAGCTGTAGAAAACAAACTAATGGTTACCAGAGGGGACGTAGGTGTGTGCGTGTGTGTGTGTGTGTTTGTGTGTGTGTGTGTGTGTGTGTGTGTGTGAGAAATAGGCAATGGGGATTAAAAAATACACTTACCATGATGAAAAAAAAAAGAAGAAGAAGAATTGGAAAAGTGCTGCTACCTTCTCATTGGATAACTTACAAAACAGCAAGTATCTTTTCCATTTCCGTTTCTGGGGAGTTGTCATACTTCTTTATAACTTTGGATCAGTTTCTGACACTGTATCTTTTGCTCCTTCTTTTTCTTTCTTTTCTCTTTCTTTCTTTCTTTCTTTCTTCCTAATGTTTATTTATTTTTGAGAGACAGAGAGACAGAGATAGAGTGTGAGCGGGGGGCGAGGTGGGGGCAGAGGGAGAGGGAGATACAGAATCTGAAGCACTCTCCAGACTCTGTCAGCACAGAGCCTGATGTGTGGCTCAACCCATGAACCAGGACCCCAGCATGACCATGATCCCAGCGGAAGTCAGCTGCCAAACCACTGAGCCACCCAGGCGTCCCGATCCTTTGCACTTTCAGTGCTGTGAAATATCTCCAGAAACGCTTTTAATGCAAAGTTTTTCGCTGGCATCACTCCCTCTGGGACATAATTATTTTAATCACAATCACTTTCCTCATTTATGTTGTTAAGTCCACTTTCGCTAAGTTCCTCTGGCTGCATAGCTGTGATCTCCTGAATGGCTGTAGGGTCAACGTTCCCATGGCCAGCTACCACTCTTAAACTCCACTTATATTCAATTTGAATTCACTTCCAGCATTATTACTTCTTACCTTTGCTGCTCTCTCATCTTTGTTGCCCATGTACCTCTTTTGATTATTTAAGTTTTGTGGATATCACGTGGTTTTACCTCTGGCAGAGAAAATGGCAACACACCTACAAGGTTTTCCCTCTGTACGTGATCTGAATAAAGATGGGCAGTGACCAATCATCAACAGATTTCGAAAGAAGTGACGTGATTGGTCACTTATCATGATGTACATTTGTTATTTACAAGGTGATCTGTGGAGTGACAAGCTAGCGGTGATGTTTGTACTTTATGCAGTTGTTCACAGAGAATACATTCTGGCAACTGAATTTTGAACTATATTGTTGGGGGGGACTGGTATTCTTTAACTGAACTGTGGTAAGTTTCTTTATGTAGCAACTATGCAAAGTGAAGGCTTCCTGTATATGAAAATACGTGTATGATTATATAGTCATGTTCTTTTTTAAAAAAATGTAATTGTGGTAAAAACACATAACATAAAATGTACCCATTTTAATCAGTTTTAAGCACAGGGTTCATTAGTGTTAAGTATATTCACATTGTTGTATAACAGATCTCCAGAACTTTTTCATCTTGCAGAACTAAAACTCTACACCCATTAAACAAAAGGAATGTTTAATATGTTTATATAATCATGAAGAAATATCAAAGGATTCTTAATAGGGTGGAAACATTTGTTAATGGGAAAAGCCTGTGTTTCTGAATTGAGGGAGGGAGAATTAGGCAAAAGAAAAACAACAGAAAAAACTGCATTAAGACAAAACATATACCATAGTAGCACATTTATGTGATTATAAATGTAAAACCATTGATGTGTACATATGTAAATAAAAACAAAGGTAACTAATTTAACAGAAATAAAAGTTAGATTAGCAAAAATTGAAAGTAGGAGATAGCAGAGGGAGTAGAAGTAAGCTAATTTTCTAATCTTTCATAACAGAGTCAGTTGATAGTATTGAGTATCAATAAATTTAGAAAACAAAGCATAAGTATAATATTCAGTAATATAGAGGTAATGACCAGAAGGGCTTGAAATTAAAAAGGCTAAATGTGGTTATCTCTGCTAAATAGAACTAGGAGTGAAGAATGGGAGATTTTTGCTTGCTGTTTTATAATCTTCTGTAATGTTGGATTTTTTATTACCATATTTATTTTATTTTTATAATTAAAAAATGGTAAACTTAGTACATATTCTCTGGGTGCTTACAATCAAGTTACCCACTGCATAAGAATTAAAGTACCACTTAAGGCAGTATCATTCAACAATATAATTATCTGTTTCTAAATATATATATAATATGATCATTTTTCCTTAAGAAGTGAAGTTTAGTAGCAGCACTAATAAGGAAAAACGAGGCACTACATTTAAAACTTCTATGATCATTATGCAGACAGTAATGTCTAACACCATAAAATACTAAGATGAATTAAGGTAAGTAACAGGACAGCAGTAAAAACATTAACCTAAAATTTGAAACCAATTTAAATATCCTATGGTCAGCTATACCATATAATGAAAAACCACATCAGTTTCCTCCATAAGTGGATCAAGGCACTTCAGCATTACTAGTATTAGTCAGTCATAATAGAAAAATGGATCCTGATCTACAAGGCTTTCTAGAACATACCTGATGTTGAGTATTTTTGGTAGAAGTCATTCATTTCTTTCAGAACTAGCCACATTTAAATTATGGCTTTAAATATAATTGTGAGCACATTTCTAGACTTTCAGAGAATGTGTGAATGTATACGAATATGGGAGAGGGGTAGTGATAGAATTTGCCAGAATTTGTGAGTAAAAATCAAATCATCTTTTTCTAGATGTTAAATATAGCATGATAGCAGAGTAGCAGCTGTGTTTGTTTGCTTTCCTGCTGCTGTTCTTAAAAGAGTGTACTTTGGCATTTTTGTATGGAGCCAAAGAATGGTGTGGATTTTTAATTTGTGCACAGTGTAAGGTGGTGGTTGGTAATAGACATTCTTTTCTCTAAGTTTTGGAATCGAAAGGTAATATATTAATGTGAGAAATTACATTTTGTTTACCAAGAGGAGCAGAAGATTCGATTACACTTTCTCAATACTAATTTTCAGAATGCATCATGTAAATGGACAGAAAGAATGAAATAAATTAGCAAACCACATGTAGGAGAACATCTGTTGTCCAATCTTACACATGGTGATTAAGGCAAATAGACTGTTTGGTCCCAGCTCTCTTTGAACGCATGTGAAAACCCATCTTGCAGCCGTGATGGTTGCTTTTCCAGGACTGTTACAAAGGCTTTGACTCCTCAGAGTTGAGAGAGAGAGACATAGGTCATATATTAAACGCTTAGCATGCTTTCTCCATGAAAAAATAAGGATTAAATATATACACAAGAGGTTCCATGAATCAGTAAACATAAAAAAAACCAATATTTTCAATTATATTTTATATTTTGCAAACACACACACATAAACCTACAAGCCGTCTACCATTAATTAAATTTTTTTAGAAGGTGTAGTCCATATTAACAAAAGTAAAGGATCAAGTTAGTTAAATACTTTTCAGAATGTTAAAGCTTTTAAGAAACCTGGATGCTTATACTAGTGATGGGACAATTCTCCATGTTACTCTGTGTAACTAAAGCAAAAATGTTGATTCTGCCTTTATGTTTTTCTTTTACCGATTCTCTTGTCTGTAATTCCCTGTTCAGCTCTTCCTAGAAATTAAACTTAATTCCTTTCACTCTGAAGGTGTAGAGAGCTCTTTCTAATCTTCAATAAATTTTCAATAATGCATGGGTTAAGGTATACTCATGTGTAACAGAAAGGAAACTCTGGAATATAGTTCAAAAGCTGAATGAGAAAGGCACAGAAATGAACCAGTCTGGAAAGCTGAATAGATGATGGCAAGTGTGGAATGTCCATTAAAGGGCTTCTTAGGATTCTTAGGAAAGTTGTATTTGGTAAATTTTTAAAATTCCCTCTTGTTATCTTCAAACCTCCAGGAGAATTTTGTTTATCATTATGCACTGTTTGTCTTTATTGAGGGGAATTAAGGGACAGATAAAACCTTCACAAATAATGGGCACTGACTGGCTCTACTTATGAAAACCTGCTCTGGAAAAAAAGGGTCATAGTCTTCATATTATACCACAGGTTTCTTGTCATCTACTCTGCCCTTTGTCCTCTGGTTTTCTCTCAACCATTCTATTTGTGGGTTTTGAAGAAAAGGTTTAGAACCTGCCAGAATTACGGTACAGTGTATCTTTATATGTAAATTTGAAAGCTGTGCCACTATTCCAAGTTAATGATAAAAACTTTTTTATACCCCAGGTCCACACTAATATAAAAGAAATGAAAATATAAAAGAAACTAATCATTATTGAATGTCCATCATGTAGTATTAATCACCTTCCATAATCGTGGACCGGAAAGATCAAAAAACTACAACCAGTTTGGGTGACAAGTCAAACCCAGTGGGTTTTATGTAGTGATTTCAGTTTTGCCTGCTCAAGATACTGCCGTATCTCGTTTTTATTTGTTCCTTTGAGGAACTCCACAATTCCTTGTGGTTTAAAGTACCAGTGCATCCCATGATCCCACTTGTAGAACACCACCTCCCCCTGTTAGGTCCCCTCAACAAAGCAAAGCATACTCCTGTGTGATCAGTCAGAGCTCTCTCTCTGAATTTGCTTGAATTAGCAAGGGAGATTGATTGGCTGAGCCACTGCAAGTAGGACAGAATGAGAAAATCATTAAAAAAAGGAAACAGAAAAGTAGATGTGAGAGGTGTCAGGGAGAAAGAGAGAAGGGAGGTCCTGGTTGACTTGACTCTCTTAACAGAACTAACTTTATGGGCATGTAACCTTACAGCCACATAGGATTCTGAACTGGCACATAAGGTTTAATGATTTGCTGTAGCCATCTTGAAATTCTTAATGATTTTTAAACAAGGGCATCTCGCTTTTTTCATTTTGTATATTATGTAGCCAGTTCTGGTCTCCAGCTCCAGTTTCTGACATGTGATTCCTTCTACTATGTGAACTTCCTTAGTGTTTTTCTCTGCTTTGTAGGAAAATAAAATGTCCTTCCGTGCTTGAGCTAGTTTGAGTTGAGAATTTGTAACTTGCAATGGAAACAGTTGTGACAAACGTCTTCAGACCTGCACTTCCTATCAGTCCTCAGGTTGTGGTACCAACAAACCCTGGTTATCTGTGAAGAATAAATTATTCCCTTATGAATGATTTATGACACAGTTTTAACACTAAATCTTGTTTTCCTGCCATCTGTCATGACTTTAACTGACTTCACAGCATCAATTAGATAGTCCATGGAATGAAAACTAATGTTAACTATTCCTAAATATAATATTTCAGTATGTAATATTTTAATATATAATGTGAATACTTAAAATATGTTTTCAAAACTAGAAATGTATATGATAGTTATATAGCATGTAGCAAATGCATGTGAGGGAAAATTATTACGTGTTTAGAATGTTTTTCAGTTTATAAAATGCTTTTACACACAATATGTTACTGTAAGAAGTTCCCTATTTTGAAAGGAATCAGTGGGCCATTGATGGATAAACCATCTGCCTGGTAATGGGTATGTTTTCACATTTTAGTATTCAGAAACAAGTGAAAATAGCATCTCACTGCCATATGAAAGCATGACTTTATAAGAAAAGCTGAATCTGAAAATCAGTTTGTGGTACTGGTCATCAGAAGGTAGTACATATACAGAGAAGCAGAGAAAAATCCATCTCTATCAACCAAAACAACAGAAGGGATCAGGTGCTGATTTATCCAAACAGATCTCAAATACAGGGATGCTTTCAACTGGAAGAGTAAAAGCAAGGACGACATGGGCAAAACGCAAGAAATCACATGTAGTAATTAGATGAGAAGGAACACCCACGGGTGACACAGTTGGTTAAGTGACCAACTCTTGATTTCAGCTCAGGTCATGATCTCACGGTTCGTGGGATGGAGCCCCGCACCTGGCTCTGTGCTGCCAGCGTGGAACCTACTTGGGATTCTCTCTCCCCCCTCTCTCTCTGCCCCTACATCTTCCTCTCTCAAAATAAATAAATAAACATGAAAAAATTATTAAAAAAAAAAAAGAAAAAGAACATGTACTTCACATTCTGAAATATTAACATGAGGTCCTGTCTTGTGAAACTTCATTTCAGTAGGTTCGGTGGAACTAGAATTACTATTTAATTTCGAAAAGCATGTGGGCAAATTTACTAAGGTCAGAAATACATGGCTATAAAAGTAAATAGACCAGGCCTGAACAGTAAGGTTTCACACAGGCTTGATGGAGGACAAATACACGTTGCCACAGTTTTGGGGTTTTATCTGCCAAAACGGTTCTGGTCTAGACTGTTCTGGGTGTTCATCTTCGCAGAGGACTTCCACAGAGGCTTCCCCGGTGTGGCAGCCCAGCGTCCCAGCGTCCTCCATGGCTCTCCTCATTTCTTCCTTCCCCAGAGCAGTCTGCCCTTGCCAGAGACCACGACTCAGGAAACGAGTAAGGTGTGGCTCTTCCTTGTCGCGGGGTAAGCAAAGAGAGGATGTTTTATTTTGTTTACTCCGGCTCACTCCCTCCTGTTAGGAAGAGGTGGAAATTAGGTTTAGGGACTCATCTAACTGAGAGAGGTGAGGAAGAGAGTTATAGAAATGGCAAGACCTTAAAATGAATTCAGGATTTAGTAACCATCTGAAGGACAACGGCAGATGGTAAGTTTAGAGGTGTACAAATATAATAGGAGGAGGTCAGATGAATTTCGATAGCAATCGCGGAAGAAGTGCGTGATCGTTTTGAAGAATAAAGAAGAGAAGAGAAACCATATGGTGAGATGATAATTAGGCTCCAGTGTTTGCCTTTAAGAAAAGAAAAACCTTGGAAACTTATTTATGAAGACACAGCCTAAGGTAAAGGAAAAGATTTATTGGAAAAGAAAAGAAAGACAGATGACCATCTAGGTCTAAGTTGCAGAGTTTTGGAGAGATTTTACCGTAAAATTAAAACTAAGGGAAATGAAGACAGGAAATATATAGTAATTTAAACAATACAGAACTATGAATCAGGCTGCCTTATTATAGGAATAATAGAATAGGACTGAGAAATGGAACAGAGTTCTCAAAGAAATTACTTGTAAAAAGTAATCAAAAACATTTTGACACTGACAATAAATGAGTGAATTCTGTACTTATTACAATTCAAATCTGTCCTTTATGTCCAGGAAGAAAACAAAGATTTTCTTAGAGTGCAGAGAAAAGTCTCTGTTGAGTATGGGTGACTAGATAAGCATATAAACTCAGAAATCACTCCATTCCCTCTGTTAGGTCTGACTTTGTTTCTTTTAAGGTCAACTGAATTCTGAAGTTTCATGCAATGAAGCAACTAGTCAACGTGTCTTTCTGCCGCCCATTCTCTCTAGTCCAGGCTCTATTGCTATGCTGGTGTGTGACAGTTTCTGCTTTGAAAGGTTTTTCCTGCTATTCTTTTGAGGTAGTGGAGGGGTGTGGAGAGAGCGGCTGCATGTTAAACAGGAGGAGTGAGGAGTCCATCACGTAACCTTCGCCGAGTGCTGTGGCCGCAGCCTGCAGAGTGCAGGGAGGGATCAGAGTGGAGTCTGAGGAAGACTGAGGCTGCCTCCACCATGAGGTTGAGCAGGGGGCAGAGCTTGATCTGAGGCAGGGCAATAGCGTGGAGGGAATGGATTTGTCGGGGATGAAGGAAGAGGATTCGGCAGGATTTCGAGACTGGATGTGAAATGGGGCAAGTGTCTGCTTAGACAACGGGGTAGGCTGTGTTGCTATTCATCGAGGTGAGCTCACGGGGTGAGAGGCACATAGAGAAAATGCTGAGTTCACTTTTGTATGTGGTGGATTTTAGGTGTCTGTTGGATAGTGTCATGATTTTCTCTTTTCCAGTGCTGACCATCAAACTCTTGATGGGTATTTTTCTTTACATGGATTAATTAATAAACTCTTGAAGTCAAAGTTATCAGTCCTGTAACCCAGAAACAACAACAACATCAACGTCCCATTATCTGCTAATTTAATTAGTTCACTTCTGAAGGGGCAATCTTATTTCATTTCTCCTTTCCAGATTTTGAGCTGTCGCTCACTGTTCTCACCCTATATCCTCTTGACTTGGGTGTAATTGGTCAAAGAGAAGGAAAAGTCAAAGAACTTTCAGAATTTCTGCCTGCAATCCTGAAGAACAGTGTGGTGCTGGCAAACACTGGCAATTGGAAATGGAATTGTGAGAGGTTCAGTTTTGTTAGATGCTGAAATTAGGACGATCCAAGGAGAACTGTGATTTCACAGAATGGCAGACTACTGGATGGGACTTTCAAGGGGAAGAAAAATTAACATGTAGTGATTAAATAATGTGTACTAGGCACTTTGCTAGAACTCTCTCATATATGATACCTCAATTAATCTTTTTTTAAAATTAATTTATTTATTTTGATAGAGAGAGAGAGAGAGAGAGAGGGCATGACTGTACATGTGCACGAGTTGGGTAGGGACAGAGAGAGAGAATCCCAAGCAGGCTCTGCACTGACAGAGGAGACGCTAATTCCGGGCTCGATTTCACTAACTGTGAGATCATGACCTGAGCCGAAATCAAGAGTCAGATGCTTAACTAACTGAGCCACCCAGGCACCCTCAATTAATCTTGATAACATACTTGCAAGTTATTTCTCCTGTTTCGTAAATGGAAATAAATATCCTTAGAGAATCAGTTATTCAGTGGGTTATTAGAGCATTTTGAATGAAGGAAGAAGGATGATAACACCCTTGGTGCCCTATACCAAAGGTATGAAAATTGGTTTTCAGGGGAAAAAAAAGTCTCTTTTAATATATAAAACACTGATATACATATAAAGTATTATATATATATATATATATATATATATATATATATATATGGAACCTAAACAAATATACAGTATATCTGAGGTATTAAAATTTCATGGGGGGTATAAGGAAAAATGTCTGCAATAATTTTAAAGGGGGTGATAATAAAAGGTTGAAAAACACTGATGTAGACACATTTCATTTAATATAACTTTTACCCTTTTTTTCCCTTTTTTTCCCTTTTTTGCAGAATTCCTTTTTGTTTCACATGAAAGCTGATGTTACACAATAATTCATACAATAGGTAAAAACAGTGTTGGTTGAAGTGTCACTGGGGAGAAGGCCCAGAAACATACCTTTCCTGATGTCTTTTCCCTCACTTCCTGTGGTAGCCCTTGAGGTGCTGATATGAAGCTTAGAGCTCTGAGAATCTTACTTGGGATATCAGAGGGACACAATTTAACCTCTTTATTAAGAAGTAAATGAGTAAACAGAGGCAAGCTTATAATGCGTAAGCATGAACTTCTTTGGTGATTGTATTATTCACACAACATGGAACTGAATCAGGCCTTCTATCTTGAGGCCTACTACAGAGGTGAGACACAAGGAGTCAGTAAGAGAAAGAAAAGCCCAAGTGCAGGTCAGGAAGAGAGTGTTTAGAGAAAAAAGTGAGGAGAGATGTTCAAGAAGGATATCGTCACAAGGAAAAAAAACCAACTGGGGGGAACTGTGTATGGTGACAGATGTTAATTCCAGTTAACTCAGTGAACATTTCACAATATATACAAATACCTAATCATTATGTTGTATACCTGAAACTAATACAATGTTACATGTCAACTATATCCCCCCAAATAAATTAATTGAAAAATGGATACTGTCATTATCAGTAGTAAATGGAGAGGTTACCAAGGAATGAGAAAGCAGATCTGGCAGTGTGAAGTTCTCTGGTGATTTGTGAGCGCAGTTTCAGAATCGTGTATGGGCAGAGCTTGGCTTCCCAGGAAACCAGATATTTAAGACACCATCAGCAAGTAGGTAAGGATGCTAACTTTGCTAACTGTTGCAGCTAATTACCCACCCTTCCATGATTGGATAGAAATGTCAATGCGTTCCTTACAGCAAAATGAGAAAACAGTTTTTAGTCTATTGTGTCAAGATGGGTTCAGCTAAAGAATTAGAACGCAGAGAAAACAATGCACAAAATGGGTGTCTTCAGGACAGACCTCAATAAAGACAGGTTTTCTGTAACTTGATTTTATCAAATGTCTGGAACACAGAAATTCACCTGAGGATAAAAAAGGAAGAACATATATGATGATGAGATAGAGACACAGATGAAGGAAAAAGAAAATTTGAGGATCTCTATTGAGCACCATAGAATTCTTCTACCTTCTGTTACATGCATTTTTAGCTTTGAGTGACATCATTGCTATTTGCTATTGTCAGACAAATTATTATCCAACTGACTCAACAAATTATATTTGGGCTTTAGTAATTGTGCTTTAGTATGAGGGAATTAAACTGTAATCTTACAAGAGTCTTAGTAATTACTTAATTCCTTTTTTTGCTATTTATTTCAAACATTGGGAGTGTGATCCAGTAGTGACATCTAACACTTTCAACTGAACCTTAGTTAAGTGTCTCACACTAATAGGAATATTCTTGTTCTCCTTTACACAGCTCTATCATCTACAAACATGGGCAGATTAATTTTCTAATCAAAACATTCTAGGAAACTATTAAGCATGACATTAAACTGTGTTATACTAATTATATTCCCTATGAAGAATTTCTATCTGAACTTCCAGCATAAGACCCTAGAGAAAACTTATCAGAGCACAAATTGCTCAACTGTGTTTTAAGAAGAATCACATATCCATTTAAGCATTTTGCTTTTCATCCCTACCTTAAATCGACTCTGTTCTCCACAGTGATTCATTATGGTGGCAAGATCTTGTTGACCTTGTTAAACAGATTTTGTTAAAGGTGTTAAAGCCTGTGTAGGTATGTACCATGGCAAAGGGAAGTATTTCACTCTATTTTGAACATTTGTCCAAAAGTAGTATTTGCTTCTTACTAGCATACTACTCTCATCAGACAACAAGAAATAACTGAATATAATTAATTGTGATATACCAAGGGGTGGAAATCATTTAGCAGGGGTCAGAAGACAATTTTCTGTAAAGGACCAGACAGTAAACAGTTTAAGTTTTGCAGGCAAGATGCTCTCTGTCACAACTACTCTGGTCTACAGTTGTACAGGAAAGGCAGCTTTGGACAATAGGTAAGAAAATGGGCATAGCCATATTCCAACAGCATTTTATCTACAAAAAGTAGCTGGCAGATCAAAACCACAGTGAGATACTACTTGACAGCCACTAACGTGGCTGGATTAAAAAAGCCAGGTTAGAAAAATGTTGGTGATGATATGGTGAAATTGGAGACCTCATGCTCTACTGGTGGGAACGTAAAATGGTGCAGCCAGTTTGGTAAATCTGGCAGCTCTTCAGACATAGAGTTACCATATGACCCTGCAATTCCTCTTCTAAGCATATATCCAAGAGAAATGAATACTTATGTCCACATAAAACTGTGTAAATGAATATTTATAGAAGCATTATTTATAATAGCCAAAAGAAACAACCCAAATGTCCACCAACTGATGAAAATCTAAACAAAAGGTGGTATATCCATACTATGGAATATTACTCAGCCCTTCAGGGATATTTGGCTGTCTTGGGAAATTTTGGCGCCATCTAGTGGCTGAAATAAGGAATGCTGCTAAACATCCTAGGATGCACAGGATGGCCTCCCCTCACCCTCCCATAACAAAGAATTATCAAGCTTTAAATGTCAATAGGGCTGAACTTGAGAAACCCTGGTGTACATATGTACATTATATGATTAGCATTCTGTGCATATGATTTGCATATCAGTTAGCATTCTGTGCATATGATTTGCTTTCTCTCCATCTTACATTATATTATAAAACAGCAGCAGTTTAAACTAAGACCAACAAGCATGTGGAGAATGCAGAAGTAGCCAGGCCTCAAAACCAGCTGGGCAAGCAGCAGTAGTATACTTTGCTCATGAATTTGAAATGAAGGTGCAAAGTCAGTGCTAATGGCCAGATAATGATTCTAACACCCTGCGATTAAGTACAAAGTGCTAGGGAACTTTCGTATAATGAGGTATATCCCAACTGAGTCAGGTGGTAAAGCAATAGACAGTAGTAAAGTTACATAAATTGGCTTTGAATTAGGCTTGTGATTATGCTTCTTGTCTTAATCCACTGACCGCTTGGAAAGCATGAACAACAAAGAGCTGAATTTGTAATTTTTTTGTAGAGCTTTGGTAGAACTACAAAATTGTAGAAAAATTTTGTTGAAAGAAGGAAATAGGGTGTTTTCTTTTGTTGTTGTTTCTTGGCTCTCTGCCTCTGTATTACTTTAAGGGAGAGAGGGAAAATGCATGAGATAAGAGAGAATGAAAGAAAGTGGAAGGCAAGTGGAGGGAAGGGAACAGATTTTATTATTAATAAAAAAAAATGTTTAGGGCACCTGGTGGCTTGGTCGGTTAAGTGTCCGACTTCACCTCAGGTCATGATCTCACAGTGTGTGGGTTTGAGCCCTGTGTTGGGCTCTGTGCTGACAGCTCAGAGCCTGGAACCTGCTTAGGATTCTGCGTCTCCCTCTCTCTATGCCCTTCCCCAACTCTCACTCTGTCTCTGTCCCTCTTTCTCTCAAAAATGAATAAACATTAAAAAAATTTTTTTAAAAAGGGGGTTGTCATCCTCTCTCTCACTTTAAAAAAAAAAAGTTAAAGTCATCCTAAAAGGAAATTAATTATTTCACTTTTCCTTACATGCAACTTAATAGCTCAGAGTGGTCTCAATGCCAATAAATTAAGATAATTTTGGAGGAATAGAAAGAGTTAAGGGAGCTATCCCCAAAGTTCCTATGTTTTGTTAAAAACTTGATATGAAACATTTCTTTTTATTTATTTTTTAGTTTTGTGAGGGAGAGAGAGAGAGAGGGGCAGAGGGAGAGAGGGAGACAGAGAATTCAAAGCAGGCTCTGTGCTGGCTACAGAAATCCTGATGTGGGGCTTGAACTCATGAATCATGAGATCATGACCTGAGCTGAAGTTGGCTGCTTAACCAACTGGGCCACTCAGGCACCCCATGAAACATTTCTGATAAACAAAAAAATTATAGAAAATAGTAAAATAGACAGAAATATACCCATTGCTGAGATTAAATACTTGTTAATATTTTGCTAGATTTACTTCTGATCTTTCCTTTTAAATAAATAAAACATTACAGATACTTCAGCTGTAAACTTTCAGCTTTAATTCCTCATCTCTTCTTTCATTCCTCTCTGGAAGTAGGTGGTTTTGGGGCATATTTCCCTTGTGTTTTTACACACACACACACACACACACACACACACACACACACACACACTATGTATACATATACATATATCTTTGTATGTATGTATTTGCCACTTGATTTTTCTCTTTATTATTGAGCTATATCTACAGGTAGATCTAGTTATTTGATACAATATAGGATTCTACCGTATAATAAACCTCTGTGTGTTTTATTCTTTCCATGACTGCAGGATGGTTAAATAGTGTTCAAGAAGTATCTTTGTATGGGCATCTTTGGGCTTCTGCAGGGACCCATGTAGACGAGGAAGTGCAGGGTCACAGATACATGGACGTTCAGTTCACGTTTACTAGGTGTCACCAAGTTGCTGTCCAAAGTGGCTGTACCAGTTTTGCAATCTTGTCATCTTTGTAGGAATCCATAAGTTTTGGCCAAAACTTGGTGCCAAGAGACTCTGTACTATTTACCAATCTGATAAGGGTAAAACGGTACCTCATACAATTGCCATTAAAAAAAAAATAGACTGAGAATGATCCATCCCTTCCCTCAACTTTTCACTCCTTTCTCTCTTAGATAGTCACGAAGAGTGAATCCTCACAACAATTGCATTAGTAATTGTCTGGATTTGAGACTGAGCAGAAATGATAAAGGAAAGACACACATTTTTGGATTCCAAGCTTCTGGAGTCCTGCCTATTGTCTCCATAAATTTAGTCCCAGCCCTGTGCACCGAGCCTGGCACAAGGAGCGTGTCCAAAACTGTTGCTCAGTGGGATGTATCATCTTCTTGTGGGGGTGTCAGAATGGGAAGCAGTGCATGCTACTGTGAAGTTTAAGTAATAAACAAGTTAAAACTGTATTTTTAAAAATGTAAAACGTAGAGAAAAGCATTTTCACAGAGACATTGCAGTTGCAATTGATTTCTGAGAAAAATTCCAGAGTGATCTATGTGAAACCTGAAAATTAATTATAATAACTTCTGTTTATTTATACATAGTACTCTTCTACATGCCAAGGACTTGAGAAAGAAAAGAGCAGTCCTTCACATCAGGTAACTAGTCTGACACTTACAGCAAGGGCTCAATGTTTTTAAAAGCTAGCCTGACACTCACAGCTAAGCCATGTTGTTCCCTTATGGACATAAACAATCTCACAGAACACCAAAATCAGATAAGGGCACTTGACCTTGGTGTTGTTTGTGCATAGATAAAATTGAAAGTGGTTTTGGGTCTTGTTTTGTCTCTCTTCAAGGCAGAGTGCCCTTATCACATAGGTATCTCTGAACAACTCCACTTGTTCAACTACAGGTCTTTCTCCTGGTGGTCTTTGGTGGGAAACGCTTTCACAGACATTTCTATCTCATTTAAGCCTGTTAGCTATTATTATTATTATTATTATTATTATTATTATTATCCCCTTTTGCAGATGGGAAGGCAAAGAAAGAAAGTTTAATGTCATCTACATCAGATAGCTCGTAAATGACAGGGACAAAACCTGCACCTGGGTCTAGTGGTCATTAAGACCTCACAAATTACTTCAGTTCTCCGGACCCTGCTGTTCTCCTGGATTTCCCCCTAAAGATTAGGTGCTCTTTGAAGATGGAGACTGGCACAGAAAGTCTGGTAGAGTAAAAACAAATAGACATGAAAAAACAAAACAAAACCCAATGACTATAGCCTGAGAGCTTACTTGCAAGTAAGGTCCCTCTTCTGAACCTCTGTGGCAATCTTCCCAGTTACTTGTTTCTTGTCCCCAAATCTGCATGTTTACCAGTCTTGGCCCATACCACCTCTCTGTAGTCAGAAGTTGGATAACTTAAGGCAAGAGTTCGAAGGAAAAGATGACTTTAAAAGGGGGAAAAACACAGTGATGTGTGAGAAAACTCCTTTAACCTCGAGGCTTGCCCTTCGGCATACATAGCAAACTCTCTCGCATGGTTTCAGCTCAAGGCCCTTCACTGGCCCTTCACTGCAGGCTCTATGCTCTTGAGTGCTCTTGGCCTTGCTTCCAGCTCTGAATGCCTCACATATGATGTCTTGCCACTCTTGCCTGCCTAGTGAAAATCCATGGACTCTTACTTAAGCCTTTCCAGCTCTGCTCCTTCAGATTTAATATTCCCCCTCTTTGCTCTCAATGAACCTTTAAAACAACTGCTATACATTTATATTATTTTGTTATTTGTGTAAGGGTTTGTGAAGCACAGATGTGAGCTCCTTAAGGACGTGGCCTAGACCTTTCTGATTTTTAGTGGGCTCCTTTACCACTCCACATAGGGCTCTCAGCACTTGGATACTCAGCAGCAGCTCGGTACATCCAGGCAACATACTCTTGGAGCGTTCTGATTGCTGTTGTTCTCACCTGCCTTTCAAGGGCAGATCCTAGAACTACTTTTCCCAGTGGCCATCGCACCAGGGCGTCCCGAGTGGGGCAAGAGAGGGTTGGCAGATGATTTCACATTCCAACGCTGCTCGAATGGTGGTGCAGAGGGTCTCGCTTGCCTTTCAGCTTAGCAGGAGCCGGTTCTCCAAATTCCAAATAAACCCGGACAGGTAACTTCCTAATAGGTTTTCCGCGCTTTCGCGACCTAATCCCGCCCTTGCCCTTAAGGTAGCTGCCACGGTTGAGTGGCGAAATGAACGGGCGGCACAGCCAATCATGTTTCGCTCTGCCCGGAAAAGGCGGATCCCGGGAATGTCTTTGACGAAGCGGCGCGTGATTGGCGGGTCCCGAGCCGTCAGCCGTGGCGGGAGTTTTCGGATGTGTTGGCTGCGGCCCCGGCAGCAGCAGTTGGGCTGAGCTGGGCCGGCACGGCTGGCGGCGGAACCGGGAAGGCTAATCCGCCGCAGATTCCCGCGCTCACGGCTTGTGGCTTGCATTTCAGCCGCCTTCTTTCCGTCCCCGAGAGCTGCGCAGAAAGATGGATCGGCACCGGCCTCGGCTGCACCACCCGAAGCAGGGCTCGGCCGCCGGGGCCCCCTACCCCTCCTCAGCCTCGCTCCGTAGCTGCCGGGAAAGCAAGATGCCGGGCCGGAAGGGACCTCAGCACCCTCCGCCCAGCGGCGCGGAGGAACCTGGAGAGAAACGCCCCAAGTTTGTAAGTTTCGCCTGGAGTTTTGGTGGGGCAGCTCCTGCAGGGCCGAAGGGCTGCGGCTCAGGTCCCAGGATCCTTCAATTTCATGAAACTCTGACTTGGCTGACAGCCGAGTGGGTGGGTGGGTCCACGGTGTAAACGGGAATGGGTCGGGGGCTACATTTTGTTCTAGATTGCTAGAGCTTCCAGTCTCCTAATAGATTTACGACGACAGGGTCCAGTTCTGTTTGGACCCACTGCCAAATACACTCACTGGTCACTGTGTTGCCCCACATTTGTTCTGGCTGACATGAAAAGCAGTTCAAATGTGAATGTATTGACGTCACCTAGGTGAACCTTGCATTTTTTTGAGTCGAACTTCTCCCCACCCTTCTGGCTTCCGAGGGTATGAGACATAGCAAAGTGAACTTTTAGGGGGTAGTATTTCTTTTTCTGCTGTAATTTTCCAAGGAGAAACAACAGGTTTTAAAACTTGGCGGGCTATGTAGTCACTGCTAAGGAATGTTTTGTTTATATTGGAAAGAAACTCGCTATTCTGGTTGCTTCTCTTACTCACTTTAACACCCAAGGGAGATGTCATGATCAGCGGTTTGTGAATCTTTTTGTTGGTGTCCACTAGTGAAAGAATAGGCAGTGATGACTGCTTTGTAAAAATGTGTGTAAATAAATCACAGAAGGTTAATAGATTTGGGGTAAATCTAACAATTGAGAATTTAATATTTGACCCCTCCATTTAATTAGGAATATGGAGTTATGGAATATAACTTTTTCAGTTTTAGGCACAGTTATACAACACAGCATGTGCCTTCTGTGAACAAATAAATCTCGTTAGGAATTTAAGTCAGGATACATACCTTAAGGGAATAGACATTTGTGGAGCAGGAGTGAGTTGCTAACAATTAAAAGTAATGGTTGAATAAAACTGGGAGCAGAGCTATGAGATGTATCAGAATACTGAAAATGAGGGACAACATGGATTAATTTTTCTAAATTAAGTAGCAAGAGGGCCATAGGACTGGCAGAATTTGCAGGAGGGTCAACTATGTTGTTGATTGTTTTGTTGGTAGAGTTGAGGAACAAATAGGATGGAGTTAAATTGGCGAGGCAGGATTCTAGCCAATATGAGAAGAATCCTGGGGCAATGACTTTTCTTCCTTTTAGAGTCTTTTGTTTGGGTTAATGATGCCATTCCATTTTGTTTCTTCCATGCTCCAGAATACATGAGGTATTTTGGATTTTCGGTGACTTCCAGCAAGGAGGTTATGAAAACAGAAGTGAAATAATTAATATTTAGGTTTAGTTTCATTGAAGGATGTATCTACATGATTTGGATTCTAGCTCTTCTCTAGCTCTAGTTTTTCATTTCTTAAGTATGTTGTTTTTATATTTTTTAAATTTTTATTTATTTTTGAGAGAGAGACAGAGCGTGAGCGGGGAGGAGAAAGAGGAGGAGACACAAAATCTGAAGTAGGCTCCAAGCTGTCCACGCAGCTCGCAGCTCGAACTCAAATACAATGAGATCATGACCTGAGCCAAAGTCAGACCCTTAACTGACTGAGCCACCCAGGTGCCACTCTTAAGTATGCTAAAAGGGTTATTGTAAAGATGAAAAGACCTCTAAAAACAATACTTTGAAGCTTTAAAGTTAATAAACATATCTAAAAATACAGTGTTTGTTTTTATTTTTTATTTTTTTTAATGTTTATTTATTTTTAACGTTTATTTATTTTTGAGATAGAGAGAGAGCATGAATGGGGGAGGGTCAGAGAGAGAGGGAGACACAGAATCCGAAACAGGCTCCAGGCTCTGAGCTGTCAGCACAGAGCCCGACGCGGGGCTTGAACTCACATACCGCAAGATCATGACCTGAGCCGAAGTCGGATGCTTAACCGACTGAGCCACCCAGGCGCCCTAATGTTTATTTATTTTTGAGAGGGAGAGAGAGCACATGAGTGAGAGGGGGACAGAGGATCCAAAGCAGCCTCTGTGCTGAGCCACCCAGATGCACCCAGTGTTTGTTTTTAGATAGGAGTCTGATTTGAATCATGTCTTCATAATTAATTTAGAGGTAATTTGGACTGTTTGTAATCCCTGAAACTAATTTAGATACTTATAGTTTCTTTAGCTATATTTTCCATTTCACTAATTCTGTTATCAGAGATAACTTGCTTGGAATATTTAACTTGCTTGGATATTTAATTTAACTTGCTTGGAATATTTAAGTTTAGCAATTACAGTTGCCTGTTGAACAACATGGGTTTAAACTGCACAGGTCAACTTAATGCATGGATTTATTACAGTACAGTACTGTAAATCTGTTTTTTCTTACTATTTTCTTAATAACATTTTCTTTTCTCTAGCTTTGTTTAGGAATACAGTATATAATATAACATACGAAATATGCCTTAATTGGTTATCAGTAAGGCTTCCAGTCAACAGAAGGCTATTGGTAGTTAAGTTTTTCGGGAGTCACAAGTTATACATGAATTTTTGGCTGTGTGAGGACTAGCGCTTCTAACCGCCGTGTTGATCAAAGTCATTTGCTATGTGACTCTTTTTATTCTTTATTTGATAGTTCTGTTATGTGCACTTTTTGGACTATCTACATTGATTGCACCTGATGGCTTACTACTCTCTCTTCCCATGCTTGTAAGCTCATTGCTTTATCTTAGCCTATCTTCCAAGAGGCATTATGGGCGATGCTTTTCTCAGAGTGCCACTGATTTGGGATCACCTCTATCTGAAGTAGGACTCTTAGGGGGCTTTAACAACCCTAACTCTGTTCCTGGCCTGTGTCACAGTATGCCAGGCTGAAGGCTGCCTTCTGAGTAGCTCTTCCCAGTCAACCTATTTCACACCTGTTCTCAGTCTCACCCTAGTAACTCTTGTTTTGAGGATGGAGACCATCCTTCCTCATGAGATCTTAGCAATGCCTCTACAAGTGACTGTTCTGTAGTTCAGTTTGCTGTACTACTAGATGTCAAGGCACTTCTTGGCTTTTGCTTGAGTTGCTGGGGGCAGCTGCTTTTGACTGGAACAAGCAACAGAGTTTGGTGATACGACAGGAAAAGCGATAATGTAGGTGTTTGGCACATTCCACAAAGCTGCAAGCTGGTAGTAGAACTGAGTGGTAAATTGGCCACTTGCTCTGTTCTTGGGTTGGAAGGCATGAGCTCTGGGGCCCACTGAAATCTTGGTTTACTTTAAGCCCTGGTAAAGCAGACCAGTCCTTGTTTTCTACTGTGTGTTTAGTCGCGAGTCTCAAGGTACTGTTGCCTTGTGTATAAAAGTTTGTAGTATAGAATTTCTCCCCATAGATCTGTGTAAACAGAAATTCATCTGTTGTGAGTGTAGGACAGTTTGGCCACACAAGAAATCCACTACTTTGGGGCTGCTTGTGAACTAACCAACTTGATTTCAGTAGAAAATATGGTAAGCAGTGAGTATTGAGATGCTGAGGCTAGTAACTGGGGACAGGATGAAACCATAGGAGATTGGCAGGCCAAGGCAGGTACCTGGATGAAGGCTTTGTGAAGGTAGATGGAGTTCAGTAGGATCATGAAGTTTTGTCCTGCCGGAGGTCACACTCATAGTACCTGAGCCTGAGTCCTGTTTCCCTTGTAGAACAGAACAAAACAGTTGCCCTACTTGACGCTGGGCGCTTCAGTCCTACTCTTACGAACACACAGTGCACAAGGTGGTGGCCCCCATATCTGTGTTGAGAGCAGGATGTGTGGCTTCTGGAGAAGCCGTGGGTCAATGTTTTGATAGGAGGCCTGTATGTTTGGTGGTCCCAGTTGGCAGAGTGACTCTTCTTTTTAATTAGGAATATCCTTTAAGAGTTGTTACAGACTTTGGTGTAAATCTTGCATCTAATCTTATACTTTCCATTGAACAGATTGTTCATTATTGTTTAATTATGTCATTACTGTACCTTCAATTTTGGTTGTGAGAGATATTTCACCCTGTTCAGTAATATATATGTGTCTACCATTTTGGACATCATTACTAATAACAATTACTTTAATAAATGAACGAAGCTCTGTTCTAGGTACCATACGTGTGTGTGTGTGTATATATACATATATATGCACCATATATATGTATATCAACTCCTTTAACCCTTACAACAACCCTATGAGGTGTGTGGTATTATTAGTCTTGTTTGCTGGATGGAAAAAGCAAAATGCAGAGGTTGAATTGCCTTAGGTCACACAACTGCCTGTTGCTGAGGACAGGATTTGAACCTTGGCAAGCTGTCTCCTACATTCTTAGTCACTGTCCTGTATTGCTCTTCTGTGCTGTTGGGAATTTTAACCTTTACTACTTGTCTCACTCAAGAGCCATTAAAAATAGTAATACCTTTAATGAGTACAGAATTAGTGATTTCCTGATCACGGGCAGGTTGTGAGGTGGCAGGAGGAATCCAGTGGAAGAACTATTATTTGTTGTACTGGGAACTTGAGTGGAACTGAAATTGGAGTAGGCATGATGGGATTAGTGCATGGCCACCTCTTGGCTTTGGGTTCATTTGGAGGCAGCTGTGGCAGGCTGAAAAATGACCCCCCCCCCCCCCCCCCCCAGAAGATAACCAGGTCTTAATCCCTGAAACCTGTGAATGTTGCCTGCCATTGCAACAAAAAGATTTTTAAATTAAGGGTTTTAAAATGGGGAGATTACTCTGGATTACCGGGCTGGGCCCTACATGCAAACAAACATAGGTGTCCTTGTAAGAGGGAGGCAGGCGGAAATTTGACTACAGAAGAGGAGAATGTGATGTGACTCAAAGGCAGAGGTTAGTGGTGCAGCCACAAGCCAGCGAATGCTGTCAGCCCTAAGAAACCAGAAGAAGAAAAGAACTGGTTTCCTCTAGAGCTTCCGAGGGAGAGCGGTACTGCTAACACCTTGGTTGGAGCCCAGTGAAACTGATTTCTGACTTCAGGCTTCCAGCACTGAGAGAATACATTTTTGTTCTGAGCCATTAAGTTTGTAGGAATTTGTTTTGGCAGCCACAGGAAATGAACACAACAGGTGTAGTTATGAGGGTGACCATGTTAAAAGGTTTGGTTTACCAGTTCATCCATGTGTATTTTAGGAGAACTGTCAGATTGACCTAAATGTCTTCCTTTTGGTAACATTTTCTTTTGGACCGTGATTTGGAGGGATGTAAGATAACAGTTTGGTCCTCTGGAACAGCAGCTAGAACTTGATTCCAACTTGTTCTGCTGCCTCATTTTCGAAGTTGCTAGAAAGCTGAGAAAAATGTGGAATTATTTTTGTGTGCCTTTTGAATTTATTTCTTCATTGTGTCCTCAGCTAAAGTGATACTTTCAGTTGTATTAGAGTTAAATTGTCAAGAATCAGAGGCAGTGTTCTTATTTGGGCACTTGAGTGTTATGTCAAAATTCCAGCTAACCCATCTGACACTGAAACCTTCATAAGGTAAGATCATTTATTTTCTTCAGGCCAGTCTTTTAAGTAAATTGCCTGAATTGTCCCAGACTTTTGTTTTTTTCCTGACAGAGGAAAAGAAGTTTTCTCTGTTGGTTAATATATAATTTATCAAAAGCTACCAAAATATATAAAGTGGCTTTTGGGAGTATGTTTAGCTGCTGAAAATAGATGATATATGGTAGTTATTACTTCTGGATCACTCTGGATCTTTTTTTTTTTTTTTTTGTGGGTAAAAAGGGGTGGGAGTAGGGATAATTGTCTCAGATTTAGAGCAAGGCTTAATTGCTTTTTTTCAAAGACTCATGTCTTTAATTACGAAGCAAGCAAACTGACATACATTTATTACACTGTGAAACCTTGCATCTCATCTAGTCTGTCTTGTAGCAATTGCTTCTGAACAGATGTTACCTGAAACACCTTTGTGCAGTTGGTAGAATGCTAAAATTTGTCATGCTTTTATTATTGTTGTCGTGAATTAACTCTACTTTATGGCATAACTTTATTGCTGTGTCCTAGAATCTTTATATATTTATTGCCTTATAAATTGGATTTAAAATTGGCTTTTTATATAGAATGTAAATTAACATGTGTATAACTTGTTTATGCTTGCAGAATAATACAAGACAAAACTGCTATGTATTATCCGAATGTAATTGTCTTTAACTCAGCACATAGTATCCTCCAAGCTAGGCATGTCGTGAACGCCACAGAATATGCTTACTGTCACACTCTGCTTGTTTATCCCAGAAACTAATTTGACTTTTAGGTCTATAAAATATAGATTAAGCGTAACCTTTTACTTCATGGGATATTAAGGATCAAAGCATGAGCTTTCTTTGAACAGGATCTACAAAGGTAACTTTTCTCGAAGTAGCAGCAGGGTGGCATTGAAATACCTTCCCGTCGGGAGTAATTTTCTCAAATAGCAAATCAAATAATCGTTATTAACTTAGGGGAGGATTTGAGAGTTTCAATAAGTTAAGTTTTGGTGCTGGAATATTTCAGTTACTAGCTAATTAATGAAAACTGTTCGGAAATGCTTGTCATAGATTTGATTCTTCAAAAAGATCCACTGCTATCCTTTTGTACAGCTTTTTATAGAAAAGGCACCGTGAATAGCATTTATGAGCAGGGACCCGGACCGCTTTTAGAGTTTGGATCCTAGCTGTATGATGCATTACTTGGGCAAGTTACTTCTCTCCATGCCTCCGTCGCCTCAGGTGCAAAATGGGATTGTTGGGAGGATTAAAGGTTACTGCCTGATGGACCTAGAATAGTACCTGGCTCAATGTAACTGCTACGCAAATATTTGCCGTTTATAGGATTGTTGCTGCTGTCATCGTTAGCAGTACTAGCAGTAGTACAATCTTTTTCTAGATCGTAGGGCGTTGGGGATATTACGCTGGATATTTGAATTACTTTCCTATGCTGGAAACTCCTAACGGGGTCAGGCTTTTTCCTCATAGTGTGGTGGAGGCGGAGTCGTCCCATTCTCAGTTCTTATCCCGGCATGCCAGGTGCCATTCGGGTTGATGCAGACTTCTGATTGTGATGGCTGAATGGTCAGAGCAAATTGCTGAAGCTTTCGGAGGGGAGGAGGTTATGGTTTTATGTGTAAAATGCGGATCATGAAACTCTGACATCTGCGTGCAGATGAAACTTAGAAAAGAAACCTACAAAGGAAACAACCTCAAATTTAGAAAAAAATCCTTGTGCTACTCCAATGTGGACTTGAATGATAATAAAAATAATGTTGCTTATATATGTATAGATATAAAACTAAAAATATAACTCCTTATGCTTATGGCGCTTTTACAACTATAAAACTCAAACAGATTTACATATAAAACCAAAAACAAAACTATAAAACCAATAAAATTCAAATGAACAACAACATTAATTTAATGTGATTGATGATGATGTTTCGCTGAAATTAAGTCATCAGTGTTGGATTTAATAGTGGAAAGATATGTGTATGGCTTGCTGTTTTCCTTTTTGCCTGCTAGAGTCTTGGATGGAAATGGAATCCCAGAGGCTGAGGAAGCAAAGTACAGTGATAAATCCAAAGACTCAGCCCCACACTGAGTAGAGACCTGTCGTCTGACATCACTGTCTCTTTCACAAGATCTTAACTTGAGGCTCCAAGTGAAATGGTGAACTCTTATAAACTTGTTTATGATAAAAAAAATACATAAATCAAAAAAAAAAAATAGAGCCATATGTACATATTTTCTAGTAAGTTGTATGAAGCTGTTGAAACAGGGCAGAAAGAATCGGACCCAAGCCCACCAGCATCTATATTCGTTTTTCTCTTGAAATTTAACTTGCCATAGCTCTAAGTATGTGGTTCCTTGAATAGTGTCATTTTGGAGTTATGGACAACTTAATTCCTCCTATGTAGGGGAGATTGTGAAAACCTATGTAGCATGATTGATGTTGTTTGGCTTCTTCTATTGCCCTGTGGTAGTACACACACATAGCAGTGTGGGTACCAGAAGTGCCTGGTGGAAGGAGCATGGTCGTTGAGTGGCCATTCAGATTGTCCAGATTATGCTTCTTTTACTTCAAATGTTTAAGATAATCTTGGAAGAATACAAAATTTAAAAAGTCTAATGGACCTGGAGAGTCTGTGAAGAGAACTGTAGACCTTGGCTTGAGGAATCCAAGAGCTGACGTAAGTCAAGAAGTTAGAGTACTTGAACCAGGCCAAGGTTTTTGTACCTTTAGTTTTTCACTAGTGATGAGCTAGAAGTAACTAGTAAATGTTTATCAGTTGTGAAGGATGTTTACAATATGCTTCATAACAGTTTACTTCTCTTTTTTTAAATGTTTATTTTTCAGAGAGAGAGAGAGAGAGAGAGAGCGCGCCTGTGTGAGACAGAGAGCATACAAGCGGGAGAGGGGCAGAGAGAGGGGGACAGAGGATCCAAAGCCGGATCCCTACTGTCAGCAAAAAGCCTGATGCAGGCTCCAACTCATGAACCCTGAGATCATGACTGAGCCAAAGTCGGATGCTTAACAGACTGAGCTACCCAGGTGCCCCAAAACAGTTTACTTCTAAATAATTTACTGAGGGTAAAAAAAAAAAAAAAAAAAAAAAAAAAAAATATATATATATATATATATATATATATATATACACACACATATATATATATTTTAATTTCAAAGGAAATGTTTACTCTCAATAATATATATATGTAGTCATATAATAATACAATATATTACAATACAATACAATATTACAATACAATATAGATTCATATAATAATATATATATAAAATCATACAAAAGAGGTATATAGAACACGATGTACTCTCCAATAAGCTTCAGAAATGAAACTGTATAAATCCTATTAAAATGTCTGTTTTCTCCCTTCCTATCAATATCTCCTTGTAATCTTTGCTCTTTATTTTCTTGAGGTAAAGGGCTTATAGGCCTTTTTGTTTATTTCATGAGGGACCTTCATGGGTTAAAGATGGCTAAATACCTGTTCAACTCTCCAAGGATATTATTGCTAATTCTAGGTTATTCTGGAAGTTAAAAAAGAAAAGTACATGCTTCTTTTGGAGTTATGATGTAGAATTTCTTGAAACTCTTAGTAAGATACATGGGTTAGTCTAATTGTAAGATCCATAATAGTGCATTTATAAGGCTTATTTTATTATAAAGTATCTTCCCAGGATGTGGGAGTTTATCCTGTAATTGCTGCATTTTTCTGAGGTGGGTTGTTTATTTGGGCATCATAAAATGAAACTATGCAGCATTCAGTTTTTAACTAGGATTTACGAATTGGTGACATTAATTATGGACTGTTCTGTAGTATTAAATTGTTTTGTGGATCAAATCCTTGGGTAGAATGCAATTTATAAGGACAATTATAATTCATTTCTAATGAAAAATTTGACAGTCTGAGAAATGAACATGAAAAACAGAATGCATTTAATCTGCAAATCAGAAATTCAATGTGACAGTTTCATCTCTTCGTAGAAGATGATGGTCTCCAATTAGCACCATGCTCTAACTTCAGTCAGCCTCTCTTCTGAGGGTATTATTTTGCTGTTATTGATATGTTATCTTGAATCTGCTTTCATTTACTTTACGCATGTGTTTGTGAGCTTTTGGAAGTCACTCTTCCTCTCTGTAATGCTTGGCATAGGCTTGAGCTTACTCCAGTAGGTTTGTGATGCTTTGCTAATTGGAAATCTATGCAGAACTACTCTTGTAACCTTACACCACCTGGTTCATTAATCTAGTCATGATTAACTCAAATTGAAATGTTATTGATATACCCTAAATGTCTATTTCTTTTTATAAAAGATTTCAGTGGTGGTGGGCAAGGGCAGGTAAAGGTTACCAGAAACAAATCTGGGTCATTGGAGAACTGGGCCTGCCAATTTGGGCTCCTTTGGGGGCCTGGCAATGTGGCTTTAGAGCCCTATGGTGGTAAAAAGGGCTCAGGATGGATTCACTGGATTCAAATATGGCTGTGTATCCTTGGGCAAATTAATTAGCTTCTGTGCCTCAGTTTTCCTATCTGTGAAATGGATTAGATGATGACAGTATGTCCACTTACAGATTGTTGTAAGGATTGCTTGAGGTAATGCGTGTTACAGTAGTTTGGCACAGTGCCTAGCAGTTAATACATGACAGCTATTATAAGTTTTACTCTTTTGATTTTTTCTCAGATACCAAAGTAGGGGAATCTCATCTGTAGGACTGAATTCTCTAGGGCTGGTCATTTTGAAGGACATGTGGCAGGATGTCAGTTATCAGCAGCATTTTGACCATTCTTTTTAGCTTCTCACCTCCCTTTTTCCCTACGCTCCTGTTGGACACCTGCTTTGTGTCCAGAGACCCAACTTGACCTTAATTGTGGTGGGGAACACACCAGGAAGTTTGGGTCCTGGACATATCCCCCCCACCCCCTTTCTGTTTCATCTAGATCTCCAGCCCCATGACCTTGCTTCTCTTTCTTTCTCTGTCAGCTTCCCGCTGACATTTGCTCCACACTGTAGCCACACTCCTTAAAAGTAACCCTGGACCTCCTTTTGAACTAGGATGCCTTCACATTCCTTGCCTCCTCAAACCCGAGGTAGGGTAGAATGTAAATAAATAATAAGGCCTCTGACTTCCTTGTTCTGTGCCTCAGATCTCCAAGCCTAGAGCAACCTGACAGGCTCTCTGTGTCTTCACTGGGCCGCTGCATCAGGGTGGAAACCTTCCCAGCTCTGTGAACTGATTCCCTAACATTCAGTGTCTCTGGGCCCCGTTGATTAGCTGGGTCCTGAAAGCTGCTCAATAATCATCATCATCACAATAGCTACATTTATTCAGCTCTCACAGTGGGCTGGGCACGATTTTAATCACTTAATCCTAATTCACTGCTTTGAAGTGGGCACTCTCAGCACCCTTGTGTTGGACCTGATGGAACTGAGGCACAGGAGGAGGGCTCTGGGGACTTTCATGAGGTGCCACAGCTGGGAATAGGGAGCGATGGATATCGGCACACACAGTCTAACTCCAGAGTCCTGGCTTTGAACTAGCTCTTTGGTTACCTTCTTTTCCATTTCTCTTGATTTTTATGCTAAACCATTATCATCACTCTCTTTCCCTTCACTATGGGCCTGATCCTTTTTTTGTTGTAAATAGTTTTTTTAAACTGAAAAAGTAGTGTGTGCACTTCTTAAAAAGCCCATGAATTTAAGATTACAGAGTGAGATTCACTGAGACTTCCTTACATCCCAGGCGACCAATTCAGCTTTTTCCCGTACAGAGGCCACAGTGACTTCTATTATTTTCTTTTGTATCCTTTAATGATATTCTGTGTGTGTGTGTAAAATACCCACTTGTATCCACACGGGAACATTCCACAGCGTTCCCTTAAAAGATCTTAGAGATGGTTACCCCTGACTCTTAGCACTCACCTTGACACCCTCTTCAGAGAGAAAATAAAGGACATTTTGCTTGAACTTGCTCAATTTCCTGCTGTCTGCACCTGTAATCTTCTATATCTGCAACTCTTCCTCCTCTCCCCTCCAATATCCACAGAAGAAATGTCTGTGTTCCTGTTCAAGGTTAATCCCTTTACCACCGTTCTTGCCCCAGTCCTGTTCCATTAGGTATGTTTCACTCCTTAGAGGTTGCATTCTCTAAGAATGTTCCAGCGTCTTCCATTATAAAAGAAAAAGCAGAAGCAAAACCAAACAGCCTCCCTCTCCAACTTTCCCTTGACCTCTTTTCCCCTGCCGAATACGATCGATGCTCTGCTTCCTTCCCTTGTTGCCAAATTCTGTCAATTAGTTCTTTTCATTTGTTCAGTAAATATTTGAATGTTCTTTATACCGTATGGCACAGGTAGTTACAATTTATTCCTTGACTTTAAAAGGCTAATATTCAGTCTGGTATGAAGAGAAGTGTGAACCAATGGGGGAAGTGTTATTGAGGAGTCCATTTTGTGTAATCTTGAAGGACTCAGGCTCTGAAATTCACCTGAGTTTGAATCCTGGCTCTGTATTTGATAGCCGTGTGACCTTGGAAAATTACTGTGTTTTTCTCTGTTTGTTTCTTCATCTATAAAATGGGAACATTAGTACCTATGTTATATACTAGATATGATTCAATGTGTTAGAATGGGGGTTAACACATAAGTACTAAACAGCTCTTACCTTTTTCTACTATTATGATGGCATTGGCAAAGGGTGGAGAGCGCTCATTGAGGAAGGAAGCCACCTCCCATTGGTTTCTCAACCTTGCCTTTGCTTCTGTTCATTCCACTAAAATTGCTTTGGCAGATCGACAATTGCCAACTTGGTGGCTGATTTTTCAAATTTCATCTTCTTCACACTATTAGCACTGATAATGCTGATTATCTGTCTCTTCTGATCTTTGCTCATCACTCCTTGCAC
This sequence comes from Panthera leo, assembly GCF_018350215.1. Taxonomy (NCBI): domain Eukaryota; kingdom Metazoa; phylum Chordata; class Mammalia; order Carnivora; family Felidae; genus Panthera; species Panthera leo. Next base: position 35,996,351 of record NC_056679.1, on the reverse strand, counting down.
CCTTTTATTTTCATTTTTTTTAATGTTTATTTTTGAGAGAGAGCGCGGGAGAGCAAGCGCACAATCAGGCGAGGGGCAGAGAGATAGGGAGAGAGAGAGTCCCAAGTAGGCTCCACTCTCAGTGCAGAGCCCAGTGTGGGGCTCAATCCCACGAACTGTGAGATCATGACCTAAGCCTAAGTCAAGAGTTGGACGCTTAACCCACTGAGCCACCCAGGTGTCCCCTTTGCACCCTTTTAAATTAGTGTTCTCAAGTACTGTCTCAGATCATCATCTTCCAGTTTATACCTCCTTTCAGCATGATCTTGTCCATTTCTTTAGCTTTTACTACTACTTAGATCAGTGTTTTTCAGAACTTTCTTTGATGATATAAATATTCTGTTCTGCTATGTCCAGTTTGCTAGTCACTAGCTCTATGAGCTGACTTTTTAATTTGGTTTAATTTGAATTAACTAGCCATGTGTAAACTAGTGGCCAATGACAAACTTTGACCTACATTCATTTTAAAGGGTCTGCCCGTGGTCTTCAGTGTCTTCTCCTATAAGTCAGACTGCCTACAGTGATGTGACGAGTTATTCCTGTTGGATAACATGCACATCTCATTCTGCAAAGACGATGTACTTTCATAGCCTCTGATGCCACCATTAGTGAAAGGTTTATGAGCAAAACAACATCAGCAATGACAGAAACAGGTGTGAGGTCACACCTGATAGAATGGTTGTCATCAAGAAGACGAGATAACAAGTGTTGGTGAGGATGTAGAGGGAACCCTTGTGCCCTGTTGTGGTCACTGTAAATTGGAGCCGCCACGATGGAAAACATTGTGGAGCCTCCTCAACAAATTGTAAATAGGACTATATAATTCAGCAGTCCCACAGGATATATATCCAAAGGAAATGAAATCAAGATCTCAAAGAGATATCTTCGCTCCCACGTTTATGGTAGCATTATTCACGATAGCCAAGATATGGAAACAATCTAAGTGTCAACAAATGAATGGATAAAAGAAGATGCAGTATATGTATGCACACACACTAGAATATTTTTCAACCATGAGAAAGAAGGAAATCCTACTTTTTGTGACAGCATGGATGGACTTTGATGACATTATGCTTAGGGAGATAAGCTGGAAAGAGAAAGACAGATAGTCTATGATAACACTTACAATGTAGCCTCTAAAAAAGCCAAACTTGTACAAACAGAAAGCAGAATGGTGGTTACCAGGGGCCAGGAATTGGGAAGGATGGGGGAATTGGGGAGAGGTTAAAGACTACAAATTTCCAAGTAAAACGTAAGTTCTAGATCTTTAATGCACCGTTTAGTGATTATAGTCAACAATACTGTATTATATACCCCCAAATTGCTAAGAGACTGCATCTTAAATGTTTTCAGTACAAAAAATAAGTGACAATTAGGTGCTGTGATAGAGGTATTAGCTAACGCCACGGCAGTAATCATTGCAATATTTAAGTGTATGAAATCAACACTTCGTACACCTTACATTGACACGTTACATGTCAATTATATTTCAAACAGAAGAGAAAAATAGGGGAGGGTTACCTTCACACCTTTGCAAGATCTGCAGTCCTTGATAATTTGCACTAAGTTGTTAGGATCATTGGGTGCCTTCTCATGGCTCTGGCTATCAACTGAGGACTTCCCCATAATCCTTGTTGACTTGTTTTATTGGTGTGCTTGAATTATGGGATTATTGTCATGAAATGATGTACTTTTAGAAGTTCTTTACAAATATCCTTGGGCTCTTGGTAGAGGGTGTTGAATTTTGGCACTGCTGGAAGATTGCCAAGGGCAGTTTAGGCTGTAGTTGCTTGAGCTTGTGTCTTGCCTGCAGAAATTGGTGTGTTCAAAATCTAACTTGTGACACAGAATGCTATGTGCTGGAATTTCACTATGTGGTGATATGACACAGTGCAAATTTTGGTGCTGTATTGGGCTGCTCTGTACCATTCAAGGATTTACCTTTCTAGATGCCTTTGGATAAGTGCAAAGAAAAGCATTAAGATGAGGAACCTGTGTATTTTAGTATATGTAGCCCTTGTAGGACAGTTGCTTTTGTGAAATTATTTTCTGAATTACCAGAAAGGGGAAATAAGTGACTCAGGCTCTTTATTTATTTATTTTTTTCTCTACAGCCTACTGGATTGTATCCTCCTTCAGGGCAGGTGCCGTGTTTTATAGGTCTTTCTGTGCCAGGTGTAGCATATTGTCTGGTTAGCTTAGATGCTAACTAGATTCAGCTTGGTTAATATTTCTAAAAGAAATGTAAAATGACCTACCTTTTATGCATAACACTAGGACTGCATGTAACAGTTGGGAACGTGCTCTTTTTTTGTTTTTCAGAAGTTAACTTTGCAATATGAAAATCATCCTTTGGACTCATGTTCATTGACAAAACAATTTAGAGAATAGTACAAAAAGTAGTAATCAAATTAATGCAAGAAAACTTAGTGGTGATGTAGTTATTATAAAGAGCTCAAACTTCATCAGTAATTAAAAAAAACTAATATTTTGGGGCACCTGGGTGACTCAGTCAGTAAAGCATCTACCTCTTGAGATTGGCTCAGGTCATGATCTAGTGGTTCGTGGGATCGAGCTCCCCCCCCAACCCCATCAGACTCTACACTGAGTGGGAAGTCTGCTTGAGATTCTCTGTCTCTGTCTCTCTCTCTCTCTCTCTCTCTCTCTCTTTCCCCTTCCCCTGCTCACTCTTTCTCTCTCAAACAAACATTAAAAAAACCTTAATTTTCTTTGATTAGCTATTACCCTGTAATTTTTGATGTGGATCTGTTTTTTGTTTTTTGTTTTTTTTTTTTTTTTGATGTGGATATTTTTTGTGGTTTATGTTTTAGTCTGAATTGGGAGGGCATGGTTTATAATGCTTGTAGTACATCCTACAGCTTAAATTCTACGTGTTAGAAATAATAATAATAAAAAAAAACCCTATTCACTCAATCTCTATTATACACTTCAGAGAGCAACTTTAGGACCTAAAGGGGGAAACTCCCTCACAAAATAGACATTCTTGTTCGTGTTAGTCAGTTTACAGAAATTACAATCCCTTGCTCTCAGCTCCTGAGAGCTCATTCACCTGAACTTTAAAAAAAAAATTTTTTTTTAGTGTTTATTTTTGAGAGAGACAGAGACAGAATGCGAGTGGGTTAGGGGCAGAGAGAGAGGGAGACACAGAATCCGAAGCAGGCTCCAGGCTCTGAGCTGTCAGCACAGAGCCCGATGTGGAGCTGAAGTCCGACGCCCAACTGACCGAGCCACTCAGGAGCCCCGTCATCCACCTGAACTTTTAAGGTAGCATTTTGTTGTTGGTGTTATAACACTTAATAATCATCCACTTGGAATTATGCTCATTTTTCTCGTTCACATTTCATTTTTAAATATCTGTGCTTCAGAAACTGCTTCATTTCCACGTCAAGCCCTCCTCCCTCGAGCTGATACCAGCAGCTGTCCTGTTGTTGCGGGGGGTGGGCACTGAGAAAAGGGATGGGGAACGAGTCTGGGTTTTGGAGTCATCGTGACCAAGGTTCCATTTCCAGCCCGGCCACATTTCACTCTGGCAAATCACTTCTGTAACTCCTAATTTTCTGATCTCCAAGATGGGGATAGTGGCTAATTATCCCCATAATTACAACCCCTGAGGGTGTATTGATAATTTTGAAGAGTGCTCAATCAGTGGTGGTAGTAATGATGGGGTGGGCTGTATTATATGGGGTTCTTAGGGAGTCCTGGTTTCTCAGTTAAAGCCTTTTTTTTTTTTTTTTTTTTTTGGCTTAATGAAACAGAACCCCATGCAATGTCTAGCTTGGAATTGGAAAGGGCAGTTGTAAAGATACAGAGGGGTATATTCTTGGGTGAAGCACTGTAAGTGTAGCTGGTCCTCACAAGGATTTGAACCCTAGGACTGAAAGCTGCAGCTTCTCTCATTCTCTCTTTCCTGGAGTCATACAGCTTTAGTTTGCTTCTCACTAGGCATTTGTTCCATGTTGTATCTCTGCAGGGCACGACTTCTGCTGCTTTGGTCTCCACACAGCCAGGCTCAGAGCCTCACAATTCCAGGTATACATGCTCTTGGCTCATGCAGGGACAGATCCTCATTCTCACGTCTGAATCCCCAATCCAGTTTTCTCATAGAGTGAGGATTTGATTGGCTCTGCCTGGATTTAAGTGTTGAGCTCTGCTCACATCTGTGGTCAGGGCCGGCTCACAAAGAACAATGTCTACTCCTGCGACATAGAGAAGGGATGCTGTGCATGAGGCAGAGAAACCCACAAGTATCTACCGTATCTACACCTGTGTGTCTTTGGAGACTCCTTGATGATAGTCTTGGCACCGGAAGACTGAGCTCAGAAGAGTTTGCCCAAGTTAGTGGTTTTTAACCCTGGTTGCACATTAAAGTCACCTGGGGGAGCTTTACAGCTACTTACCACAGGCCCTGCCTTTGGGTATTCTGATTCAGTTGGTTTGGAATATCACTCAGGAAAAGAAAACAAAAACGCTTGAGGTGATTCTCTTCAGGTGATTGTCTTTTTTAGTAGGGTTGAAAATAACTGACCTAAAATGTTTCCTGTACTAGGTCTAGAGGTTCAAAGATGAGAGGAAAAAGGTCCCTCCATGTTAAAAAAAAAAAAAAAAAAAAGAAAGAAAATGAAAGACATGAACACAAACTGCAAACAATGATCATTGACCCAAAGGAATTGTAAACAAAAGAGCTTTGGATGGAGAGAGGTGTGGGCTTGTTGTTTCCTGATGATAATGAAGGGTGACCCACCTTTACTATAGGTTTATCTGTGCCATACCTACTCGGTGTGGCTGCTGACCTCACATCTCATTCATCCCATCTAGCTGTTAGTGTCCTGAGGCCCAGGCAACATGCTGGCTCTGGACATGACATTGGGAAGCTGCCACTGCTTGAGTTCTCAGCCCCAAAGAGAAATGACAACACGTGAGAGGCCTCCGCAACTGAAAAGTGAATGGCCCAGTATGACCAACACCGGCAAATAGACCTGCTGGTGAAATGACCGTGATAAAAAATCCCTGCACTCAGGAGCCCGTGCCCAGTTTGGGGAGGGGACACACACACATTTATGTCAGTTATAAATGGATTTAAGTGGATTAGAGGATGATTTCAGGGCCCAGAGGGAGGAGACTATTGGATGTGGCCTTGAGTTGGAATGATGGAGACCTAAACCAAGATGACGCTGGTGGGGTGTTAGTGGGAAGGAAAGGGACTAACATTTATTAAAGGCTCCTCACCACCAGGTATAGCGCATTGTGTACTTGATGTAGCCTTTCAGTGAAGGCTCTTAACAAGCCTAGAAGGACAGATGCTTCCTATTCTCCTGGTACAGATAAGGAAACCGAGGCTTAGGGAGTTGAAGCGCCCAGGGTCACACAGCTGATCAGTATCTGAGCTGGATTACAATCCAGGTGAGTTTGCTTCTAGAATCCTGGCTGTTAGCTTCTGCCTGGATAACGCAAGGCAGTATATGAGTCAGAGGCTGTAGCTATGCTGGTTCCGTGTTGCTTGAGCACTCTAGATGTGCTCCTTCTAGAGGGCTGCTCTTTTTCTCTGAATTCTTTCCTCCGGGTCCACATCGCTATCTCCTTAGTCCACTTTCAGCTCCGCTCCAACGCCACTTTCTCAGGCCGATGCAAGCCCTGGCTCCCCCAACCTGCAAACCCTCCCTCCCGCCTTGCACGGCTTTTCATGTTAGCCTAACAAGTGTTACCTTTTAACACCTTCTGTAACTTACTTATTGTTATTACCGTCTCTTCCTCAATAGAAGGAAAGTTCCTTTAGGACAGGAATCCTTGTTTTCTTAACTAGTGTACCCTCTTGCCAAGAACACAGTAATGTTTAATAAGCATTTGTTGAATGAAAGCCTTAGGAATCCGTTATGCTGAAAGAAAAGTAATTTTTTGCGTTACAAGTTTTACCTGAATCATGGCTGAAGATTTATTTGACCTTAGTCTCTGAACATGCCTATGTTTGCATGTTAATAGCATGTATTTACGCTTGTATAATTACCAAGTACAGGCTGCCTTTCCTTCCAGTCACCACTGAACACCTCTCTCAGTGTCTTGTATTGTGGTCTTGCTGCTTTTTTTGGCTTTAAGCTTCTAAAGCCAGGGACTGAGTCCTCTTTATGTTCCACGTAATGTCTTGCACATGTTGGCAGTCTAATTGTGCGGTAGGAAAGTTAGGCGTATGAGATTAGGTTTCACTTAAAATCTTAAGTTCTATTTTATTTTGGTATCCTGTCCGCATTTGCATTAAAAAGTTATCAGGTGAGTGGTATTTACCTTAACATTCTCAACATAGCATGAGATCATTTACATTTACAATAAAGAAAAATGATAGATTTCTTTTATCTCTGCCATTAATAAGTGTCATAAAATAGAAAAATAAAGCTAAGTCAATATATTATTGCCACAGAAATTGAATTTGTGTCAAAAGGATTTGTGCTTGTGATGTAGTGATTCGTATATTTTTCTTGGAATTAAGTCTCTAGCAGGTGACAACATCAATAATTCACGAGACCAAGGAGCTTTTTGAAATTGGTTAATTCATATATGTGAATTACAAAACAAATGAATAATGCCCTTAATGTATTCTGACATATTTGAAAATATGCATAAAAAAACTCCTAGCCTAACAAAGTCTGTGTTTATGGCATTAGATTTTTTAGATTTTCTTTTTTTACTACATTATTATTTGAAAAGGAACTTACCTATATTTTCTGCTTGGTGTGAAAAGTACTGTCCATACTACAGTAAAAAGCTTTTCTCATCATAAAATAAATAAGCCTATTCTAGACAACTGGGAAAATACAGGAAAATGTGGGGGGGAAAATTGCTCCAAACCCCACAATCTGGTTATATTAAAATAAAAATGGTTCCTGACTTATATTTTTCTATAAGAATGTTAATGGAATTATATCACATGCAATTCTGTTTTTATCTATCTATCTATCTATCTATTTAGAGAGCAGGGAGGGTCAAAGGGAGAGAGAATCCAAAGCAGGCTCTGTGCTGTTAGTGTGGAGCCTGTTGGGGAGCTTGAACCCACGAACCGTGAGATCTTGACCTGAACTGAAACCAAGAGTCAGGTGCTCAACCAACTAAGTCACCCAGGTGCCCCACAGATAGGCCATTTTAAATGCGACTTTTGTTTTTCATGTAACATTGTATTGTAAGCATTTTCACATGTCATTATAGTCCGTATGGCAGGACTCTAGTTATTTAGTCTTTCCCAGATTCTGGGAAGTTTTAGGTTGATTATGATTTTAGCTATTTAAGATAAACTCTGTAGGTAAGTGTGTATAAACCTCTGGTTTTATTTCCTAACTCTAGATTCTAGATGTAATTAATTTAGCAATAAAACCTAGTAATTCTAGTTTAAGTAATGTGAACATAGGGTTTGTGTCACCAAATTGTTCTCTAAAAAGGTTCAACCAAATTTAATTTCCTTGTGGTGATACCAGAATGTAAAACAAAATCCTCCTTGCAAGGTGGTGTATTAGCTCCAGGAATATTCACTCTACATTTGTGTCTTGGACAAGACCTCTAGGAGACTGAATCATGCTCAGAAATAGCCCAGTAGTTTGAATAAGCTTCAAGGTAATTCTGGAAGCTCTGGGACCATTTTTACTCTTCCTACAGTGAATATTTGAAATACTTTCTAGCCTTCTCCAGATGATGAAAAAGGTCTTGAATTCTGGTGTCCTAGGACTAAATCTACTTGTAGAGAGGTTCAGGTATTTGAATTGTTTGCTCCTGGACCCGCTGCAGAGGAGGTTTTGAGCTGGTAGTAGAGGTGACAAGAACTTGAACAGCTGAAGAAAACATCTTAAAATAGGTATTAAAGCTCTTTTACTAGAATTAGCCTTTCTGGTTTCCCTTTAATTTTACCTCCATGTTGAAGGAATTTATTGAAGGAAAAAGAACATTGGAGTTCTGTTAGAATAAAAAAAAAGGTTAGGTGCCCTGCCCCTGTGATGTGTCCTCTAGGAGAGAGGGCCAGGTAACAATTTAATTGGTTTTTCTAGAGAGGTGGTGGTTTTCTAGCAGTTCTGTTGCTGTCTTTTGATCCTTTTTGAAAACTTGTCTTAGAAATGATTGTTTTCACTTCTGTGGATGGTTGAATGATGTCTCCTCCTGAAAGCTAATGTTCCTCCGTGATTCTGCTTTCCCAAAGAAGGAATTATGGAGAAGGGAGGTTGGAATCTTGGGTGGATGAGAGAAGCCTGGGACAATGGCCAGGTGTGTGTCTTTCTAGGTAGGCAGGGTTTTGGTTTTGAATAGATGAACAGATTAAAAGAAGCTGGAGAGCTCCTACTCATTCTCACCTGTTCCTAACATCTCTCACTTGTCTCCACCTTAGTCTAAAAATATGACCACATGAAGAGCCAGTCAACTTAAAAGCTTTTCTTGACATTATCAAAGAGCCAGCTCTACCCTTGTCCTCGGTGCTATGAAGCTTCAGTATTATTTTTGGAGCCCTTGCATGTTGTCACATCTAGGTATGTTGTGTAGTCGCCTGGGAAATGAACCTTAGGCTCTGTAGGTGTGGTTAGTGTCATGGTTAGTAATAATGCTTTACATTTCTGCGGTCTTTACAATTGGCATTGACGTTAAAACAAACAAAGGTGTGTGGACCAGAAATGCTGTTAGGATAAAGTAGGTGTTGGTGGGAAGGAAGAATCTGGAATTTGAAACAGGTGTGAGCAATGCTTTACCATAACCTTATCTGCATCTTATGATTAAAAGAAGACTAATCCTTTTTTCCTTTTGGGTCTAACTTTGTTGTGTCTTATTTTGACAAGCAGATAGTGTCATGTCATGGTTGATCTAACGAGCAAGCTTTGATACTTCACTAAATCTCTGCTTATGAGGGTGAATTATTGTAGCTTTAGAGATAAACTAAGCCTTTGTTTTTTAAAAATTTTTTTTAAACTAAGCCTTTGAATAAATGATGTAATAATTCATCCTGCACACCATGGAGTGTTGAATATTCTTACAGCAGTAGTAATTGGTGCCTGTCACTACATGGCAGTAAAACCTGTCCCAATTGTACCAGCTTAGGGTTTCTCACTTTGAAAATTTCTTGTACTTCTTAGCTGTACCCTTCATTTAGCTTGTTTCAGGGACACCGGTTTTAAAGTGAGCTGCATGTCCCGAGATTCGAATGGGTGCAGGCTGAGGAAGTGTTTCATGGCTGGCGGGGTGTGGAGTAGGGTTTCTCACATGGTCCTGGGAGGGCTACAGCATTGCCCTCGGGCCCCTTACGCGTGTGGGTTCCTAAGCCCCACCGTAGACCTGCTGAATCAGAATCTTGAGAAGCTGAGACCTTGTCATCTTTTATAAAGAAAATCTTGGTGTGTTTCTAGTGCACACTAACAAGCTGGAAACTAGGTGGCTTAGAGGGTCTAGTTTATGAAAATTGGGTCTGAGTCAAGTGCATTCAGAGGCTTTGCTCTTAGAGGTGTTCTTCTTGTTAGTGGCTACTCATAATGACCTAGTTAAAGGATGTAAATTAAATTAGATTGCAACAGCTAAAAATTATTTTTAAAGATTAGCATGTACTTGGCTTTGACAGTGATTAGTGCTTGTTAACTTGACAGTTGGTGGTGGCTGTACCTAATGACATTAATGGACAGATCCTTTGCTCCCAGCTAGTTCCGATGTGCTAACCAATGAAAATATAAAATTTGCTAAAAGTCTCAAGCTACAGCTTGGAACCTTTTTTAAACTGTATGTGGACCTTGGGTTTGTATGTTGTTTTGTATTACACAGTTGATCTGGTGTCTTTGTTGCTTCCTTGTAAACTAAGTTGGTTGGGGGAAGGACCATTCCTTCATACCCCTTGATATTTACAGCATTTCACAGAGTGCTTTGAAAGCTCTAGATCTATTTTTTGGCAGCATGTAGGGTCTTCAATAAAGGTTTTGATGCCTTGCTTAAATGTGAATACAGCAACCTACGTTCTGTGTTTCTACCTTTTTTTTTTCTTCAAAAGAACATAGGATCCAAAAAAAAAAAAAACTATAAAGACTTTTTCTTTTCAATTCCAGAGTGATCCTCTTGACCATTCATCTTAGGAACTGTCATTAGCAGAAAACATTGTTGCCTATCTATATGAGCTGTTCCTTACTTTTTAGGGAGAAAATAGAATTGAACAATGTAGGAAGAAAAATGAGGTTTTTGTCTTGGGAAGGGAGCTCTGATGTGCTTTAATACCACACCTTAACCAATTACTAATGGTTCTGTGTCTAGAACTATTTTGGTATTATCACCAGTTTGATTTTATCCATGCTGCAAAGCATTAACAATACCTATACAATCATTGACCAGATGCTGTGACTAAAGGTCACAAAGTCACAAAATCACATTAGGTATGAATGTTTTAATATGTCTGAGACGGTATGGTTTCAATTTGTGTGTGTGTGTGTGTGTGTAGGTACAAATAGAATCCTAAAAGTTGCTATTAGGTTATTTTTAAAGTGTTCCTATTTGCCTCCATTTAATAGTCCATTTTATGTTTCCACTTCCTTCTTGGTATGGATATCTTCAAATGCTACTCTTGAGCCGGATTGATGGGTATAGTTCTTGTTTTCCCCAACCAGAAGAATGAGTAAAGAGCATTGCTGGTAGCTATAAAGCAAATACTGCATTTTTTAAGGGTCACGGCCAACCAGACATATAAATAGTACCTCAAGTAGCAGTATAAAAATAATAACTTTTTATAATAAAGTTCTTTACTGTTTTTGAGTACGGATGTCACCTTGTCGTTTTTTATCTACTATACAAAGGCTGAAACCCCACAGAATTATCTGAGGGTTTTATGTCCATCATTTCCTCTCTCCCTACCCCTTCCACTTTTGAGAAGTGTGTCATCTAAACAGGTAGGGCCTTGACATGACATCCACTTCACAGTAAACTTGAATTAATAATAACTTTCACGCATCCTACAAAAGGGTGCCACTTGCTAATAACTTCACATTGTTAAAATAAGACTTTAGTGTTAATTTCTACTTTCAGTTCTGTTTGAAGTAGACTGGGATTGGGCATTTCAGTTTTTAGGGGAAGTTACTCATGCTTAGATCTATTAAAAAATTTAAATGCTAACAAGTCTTTAGTAGTCTCTTTCAGTTTGTATGCATGCAAACAAATATGTAATTTCTATTTTTTGAAAGCTCAATCTTGAAGTGAAACTTATTCTGGCTTCACTGTTTGGATATAGAAACCAAAATTTTTTGATCCATTTTCTAGCTGTTTACTGTTAGTCACTCTCTGCAGCCCTGTCATGGGTTCTTGACATGGTCCTTGACACGGGTCCTGCCCTACTGGCTTCTTTGGATCCTGGTGTGGATAGTGGTGAGAATCGATAGGCAAGTGTTTTCCAGAGGAGAAGGAATAATGAACTTGACCTTACCTTCTTGCCTTTCTCTCTGACTGTTAAACTTCCTGCACTTGGGTCCCTTTGAGTTTCTTCCTTTTCCTTGTAAGTTACCTCTGAATTATAATTCTGTAGTAATTCATCACACATTTTTTTCTTGTGAAAGATTATGTATAATATAGATAGTAACTGAACTTCTATATGTGCCTCCATAGTTTTTAAAGAATTTCACAGATTGAGTCCTTTTAGAAGCTAGATCCTGGCTGCCTGGGTGGCTCAGTCAATTGTGTCCAACTCTTGATTTTGGCTCAGGTCATGATCCCAGGATTGTGAGATCGAGCCCTGTGTTGGGCTGCGTGCTGAGGATGGAGGAGCTCGCTTAAGATTCTCTTTCTTGTTCTCTGCCCCTCTACCCTGCTTTCTCTCTCTGTCTCTCTCTCTCAAAAAAAAACCCAAAAAACAAAAAACTAGATCCTCAGTGAGGTAGTTCAAGGATATAAAAAAGTTAAGACAAAAAAAAAAAATGGATCTTATGTGTCTTGTTCCTACACAAGGATGACTGTTCTATTCTGAAAGTTATGAGTTCAACTCTAAAAGGCTGTGCAGCTTTAGGCCTTTGATGTTATGCAAAAAATAGTGTTTTTGGCTATTTACATCTCCTGTATTTTGCATCCTGTAACCTACATCCTCTGCTTTTCCTGTATGGTGCTGTACTTTTCATAGCTTTTATGCAGTCTTTAGACCATGAATCTTACTTGGGATCTGCTCATATTTCTCTTAAAATTGTCTATTTTCATTCTCTTGGCATGGCTTTTATAGCATTTTCCTCAGGCAAGTCAAACTGGTATTTGGGAATATTTCATTGGTGTAGGAAGGTGTTTTCTCTTGACTGTGGTGTACTTTTCTGAATAGGATTTCAGCTGGAACCTTTCTCTTTGGCCTTATTTTTTAAGCATTAGGCTACCCAGGATGCTATTGTGTTGGTAGTTGACTGCATTCCTCTTGTCTTGTGAGAGGAACTCAAAATGACCCCTTTCAGGTGAGATGTGCCTTGTGATTCGGGTGGTATCTCTGAAGAATAGAGATGTAGTTAACCACATTCAGTGGGTGGGAAATCTCTGTTGACAGGAAATTGGCAGGAAAGCACACATGTAGCAGGCAGTTAGAGGGAACAGTATCCTACCCAGCCTTTCCACGGCTGCTTTTTCTGCTAACTTGAGAGCCATGTGGACTGGAGTTTAATTCTAGTAATGGTCTCTGGGATGAGACTGTGGCTCCCAGTGCCTCAGAAATTTTATAGTTCTGCCCAGGATTACTCCCACTCTTAAGGACTTGTGTGCTTGCTTGTTATTTTCAGGGGCCAAAGGTAATACTAAAGGCAAATTCTAACCCAGAATTAAACACTAAATCTATTAATTCATTCCCATCCCTTCCTTCTTCCCAGTGTAACAAGGAATTTAGGCTAGAGCCTGGTGGTGTGGCTAGTAGTATGGTCAGTTATTCAGCTTTGTTATACACAAAGCTGATTTTGGGCCCCTCCCATTAGTGTATCCTCTGCCCTTGGAAGGAATGTCTTAGTCAAAGAGAAGAGAATCTGGGATAGTGATTTGCTCTGTACCCCTTTTTAATCTGGATCCTCACTGAGATAGACTGATGAGCATACAGGTGTATTCCAGTATACAAACATGAATGACAAATTTCATTGTGTCAACGTTGAATTTAACTAGTGCCACTCAGGCTGTTATATGATGAATGCTAACACGTGTTTTTCTATACTTCCAAAATCTGATCTATTTAGGAATGCACTTGACCCTTTCTCTGCCCTTTTAAAAGGTCCACTGCTACCGAATAAGATGAGGGAGAATTGAAAATGGATTCTAGCTACTTGAATACAAAATCTTGCCTGACTCCGGAATTTAGAAAACTTAGATTTTTGGTCTCCCCCCCCCCCCCCCAACCTAACTGCTTTTTCTTTTGAACCACTTTGTAAGAAACTAATTTATTCACTTTCTAAAGTGGCCTTATGTTTGTCTAGCAGGGAAATCAGCAAAAGGGTTCTCAAAGAAGCTAGCGATGAAATTGAAAAGTGTCTACTGTCACCGCTGGTGATAAATCAAACTGATGTTAGAGATGCAAATAGTCATTCCAGTACTCTCCTCGTTACTAGAATTGTTTAAGTTAATTAAGCCAGCAAAGTACTTCATTATCTACTATGCTGCATGCTAATGGTACATTTAAAGTTTCACTGTCTTATGATTCAGATTTTTTTTTTCACATTTAAGTCTCCATATCCATTGTGTTATAAGTCCATATACTTAATGGTAACTAATACTGTTTTTCAGGAAAATGGATTTATTGTGCCACAGTTAAGTTTCTACTTTGTGAGGTCTGCAAGTCTAAGAAATCTTAGGAAATGTTTGAAACTACCACATTCAGGGTACCTTTTGTCCATCTTCTTGAGAAAGTGATTAAAACGCTGTATAATTCATTTTTATTGGACTGTCAGTAGTTTAATTACATTCAACTTAGCATTGTAGAATTTTTAAACGTATTCTATTAACTAAAATAAAAGCTGTTATAAATTACTGATATGATTGGTTTCTTTCATTTTGCAGCATTTAAATATTAGGACACTGACGGATGATATGGTAAGGTTATACTCAACACTTCTTTTGTTGTGAATCTTAACTAACCATGTAATGTTGATGGCGTGCTGGGCTAACACCTTTGAAACTGCTAAAAATCTGCATGTTTTGGAAACCAACTGTTTTTTTATAGTGCTAAAATAAGAGGCAGAATTGGTAAAATGCATGACAGTTTTTGCTTTTAAATAGTAAAAGGAACTAGTAACTCGCTGATGGGCTAATTTAAAAAAATTGTTTAATTACAAATTGTTAGTCAACTTTGAATCATTCAAATCCGTCTCATTCTTTGGGGATGAATTGCACACTTAAAAAGGAGGTAAAAAAAAAAAAATAACACCTAAAGACATTCAGCTTTTCTGAAATATGTAGTTGCTACAAAGTAAACCAGACTAAAATGTCATGCGTGTATTAAAAAAAATGCTCAAAAATGGGGGAACCAGGCATGCTTTCCTATTTGTTCTGCATGTTGAAAACTTAGGCTTGCTTATAAGAAATTAACACTTTATAGCACCATTACAGATTGTTGTATATTCGAGTACATATTTCTGAGAAATAGATCTTTGAATGTAACTCTTGGCTAACGGTAAGGGAATAACAACAGTAGTAAGGCTGAAATAAACAATAATGTGAAAAAAAATATGTAAGCATGATAGGACAAAGCACAGTGCTGTATTGATCTGGTTCTGAATTCAAATTCACCTTACATGTAATATGAAACAGAATGCGTAGAACATGGTAAACACTTAAAAAATGTCTAGCGCACCCATTATCCAACGTACCATCTTGGGTACTTGGGTAAAGTGGACAGGCAAAGAGAAATGAGATCTAGATCGTGACACGCAGGATGGAAAAATTCAATTAGAATGTTCTGTTTTATTCCTCTGGATAATATCTAAAACAAGGGTTGTTCATGTAAGCTTTCCTGGATAAGATTTTTCAGATAATGGTATTTAGAAAATTGTAGTGATACGGAACACTTACACAGAGAACATGTTATTTCTTATCATGCAAAGTAGAGTTGACTTCCTCTTAGCACTCAGTTGCACTGAGGGTCAACTACGTTAAGTACATGGTTTGCCCAAGTATGTACAGCTGGAAAGTTGGGTGTCTGTGGCTTGAATCTTGTTCCACAAAGCTCCAAACCCAAACATGTACTATGCTAACTCAGCCTTCAAATGCCTTCTTATGACTGATAATAAAACCATCTGTAATTTTTATGTTTGAACATCTATAAGAATATACAATGGTAGATTTAGAATAGCCTTATTAAAATATAGTTCATATAGCCTACAATTTACCCATCTAAAATGTACAACTGAATGGTTTTTAGTATGTTCAGAGTTGTACAGCCATTGCCACAATCAATTTTAGAACATTTCCATCATCCAAAGGGAAACCTCCTACTTAAAAGCAGTCACTCACCATTTACCCCCAACTCCACCAGACTTAGGGAATGGCTAGTCTACTTGGTCCATAGATGTCCACTTCTGGATATTTCCTATGAATGGAGTCCTGTGATAAATGGTCTTTTGTGACTGAATTTTTTCATTTCGCATAATGGCTTCAAGGTCTGTGTTGTAGCTTGTATCACTACTTGGTTCCTTTCTATTGCTGAATGCTATTCTGGGACCTTTGAGATTTGTTCATATTTTATGGGCACTACACATCTTTTTCTTCCTTCTTTCTTTCTTTTTTCTTTTTTTATTAAAAAAAATTTTTTTAATGTTTATTTGTTATTGAGAGAGAGAGAGAGAGACAGAGACAGAGCATGAGCAGGGGAGGGGCAGAGAGGGGAGGAGACACAGAATCCGAAGAAGGCTCCAGGCTCTGAGCTGTCAGCACAGAGCCTGACACGGGGCTCAAACTCACAAACTGTGAGATCAGGACCTGAGCCAAAGTTGGTAGCTCAACCAACTGAGCCACCCAGGCACCCCTCTTCCTCTTCATTGAGCTACTGATCTTTGCTTCGTTATGATTGACGTTGCACATTGTCACCCACAGTCTCTACCCTAAGTTCTAGAAACAGAGTCCTGCTACAGTTTGGCTTCACCAAGTCATTCTAGAAGCTATCTTGCTCTGATCTTACATTAACAAAAGGATTCCTTCCAGTGAAGACTTCAGTCTTTTCTCTCCATCCTGCCCCATTCCTCCTCTCCCCTATTCTTTGTAGTTGGGTAGGGTAAGGTCAGAACTTTTTGGGAGTTACCATACTGCCTTGTGTGGTATTTTTATCAAAGCAGTATATCATTGTAGGACTTTCTCACCAGTTTAAACATCTTCAAGGAAGAGACAGCATGTTGGTGTGTTGTCTAGTATTATGTTAAGCATTTTTATAAATTTTTTGTTGAAGGAATGAAAAGAGTGAATCATCACTTTGGATTACTTGCCTTTGGATCTGGGGATGGCTTGGTCCTGGTCAGGCTTCCCAGAGATGGACCCTTGCCTTTGCACAGAGTAAAAGAGTTTTATATTAAAAAAAAAAAAGGGGGGGGGCTTTGACAAGGACCTGCTGTTAGTCTTTGTGACCACCTGCCTGGATCACTGACCATTGCCTTGCCTCTGCCTTTACCTTAGAGGGACGTATGACTGTTCTAGATTCCTCCTTGACCTTTTCCCTTTTGATTAACTGAACTACAGTCTCCCCAGCTCTCCCTGATCGCTTCTGATCTTGTGCTTTAGCTTGGCTCTTGAGTAGGCTAGGGCTTAAGACCAGGGAGGGATCAAGCAGGCAATCTAGTTCAAGCAGCTGGGTCCATTGCTGTGGAGCTTAGAGAAAAAGCCTGGCTATTTTGAACAAGACACACTGAAAAGTAAACCTAACTCATTGATTGACGCACCATGGAAAGAGCATTGGATTAGGAATCGGAAGACTCTTGTTGAAAGACAGAACCTCACCTCTTCTTAGCTCTTTGACCTTGGCAAATCAATTATCTGATTGTTCACTTACTTGTAAAGCAGGACTAATTATACCTTTTCTACTTTCCTCATAGAGTTTTGGTGAGTTTCATTGAAGTGTGTTGAACTGCTGCATTCATTTCTGTTCCTTGTTAACCCCTCTTAAAAATATGTCCCAGTGCACAGACAGCAGGGGTGACGTGACAGGTTTGCAGTTGAGCCTTACAGGCTATGTCACAGATTGATGAAGAGCTTTGAGGGAGGAAAGCGTAGCTGTATATTTCGGGGGCTCTATAAATGATTTTTGGTGAGTTAGAGCTCAGAGAAGCATTGGCCACTGATGATTTGATGTGTGTTAGCAATATGTTTTCTAATTAAAGGTTGCTACCCCGACAACATGTGTATGGTATGTGTGTTTTCAGTTCAGAGCTTCTTAATGTGAGAATAGCTTTTTTTTTTTTTTTTTTTGGCAGAACTTGAGAGAAGGCGCCATAACAATGGCGTCTGCTGCAGTCACAGATCTGAATAACGGTATTTTAGAAACATGAAGTTGCAACATTCTGGGAAGCATTAGTGTTAAACACCCATCCCTTTAAATTGCTTGTTAAAGGCCTACGGAAGTACTTCACGTTTCAAGGTTATTTTCTGAGTTACAATCAGAATTTCATAGGACGCTGTCTGGTTGAAGGAAGTATTGCTCTAGTGTTGAGACAGAGTTCATATACTTTAAACAGTGTTCATTCTACAAATACCTGAGCATTCATGCCATGTAAAGTGTGGTCCGAGGTGAAAAAGTCACTTAGTTTACAACCATCCATTGTCTGTACCTGGGTTGAAAAGAAGGCTTTTTTTTGTAGAGGCAAAAAGGTTGAGACAAGAGCAGCGAAGGGAGGCTGGTTGCAATAGGTCAACAGGAAGAAATTGAATATGGTTGACACAATACTGAATTCTCCATGACCATGTCCACGGAGTGTTTTTGTGGTTTAGAAGTTGTTTTTGACTTGGTTATTGTCTCCCTTGTCCCTCAGAACCTTTTGTCTCAAGTGCGGTGCTCCTACTGATCCTCTCTGTCTACTCTTTTCTCCCCCTGGTAGCCAATATTACTGTTGTAATCTCTGGTTTAGCCTACAGCAAGGATTTTCAGACTTTCTTGACTATAGGACCCAGCATATATACTAAGTATGTTTCATTTTGTAGCCCAGCTCACATACACATACAAATTCTCTCTCCGTTGAAACCGTTTTATGAACTAATATTTAATGTTTCTAAGCTCAATGAACTCTCATCTTTTCCTTTCCACTCCTTTCTATTGCTTTTTACTCCTCTCCTTTCCATTAAAAAACAAACAAACAAACACCAAAAAAAACCCCCCAAACAAAAATCACCAAAACAAAACAAAACAACAACAAAAGAAAGAGGGTGGGAAGGAAGGCGGATCCAGTCCACTACATTGGTTCCTTGTCCCACATGTGGTTCATGACTGTAGCTTAAAAAGAGACCTTGGCCTGTACAGCAACTAGAAAGAGTCCTCAGATCATAAAATGAAGAGCAGACACTCACAGAGAGATCTGAGGACTCTTTCTAGTTGCTGCCACTTGCTAGCAGTGTGACTTTGCGTATTTAACTGTTGGGCCTTGGTGTCCCTGGTTATAGAGCTTTACAAGGGAAAAATAATGCCAAAGTGCTTGGTGAACTATGCATTCACAGCATTAGTGGTATAGTTAGTAACATGAATTTTTTTTTTTTTTTTGAGGAAAGATTTACATTTAACATAATATACCAATTTTATGGATACAATTTGATGATTTTTGACAAACGTATACAATCATGTATACACTATGATCATGATATAAAAGCTTTCCATCACCCCAAAAGATTTTGTGCCGCTTGTAGTCAATTTCTTCCGCCTATCCTGGCTCTTGGGAGACATGAGTCAGCTTTTTGTACCATATAACTCCGTTTCTAGGATTTCATATAAGTGGAATCACTTAGTATAGTGCTTTTGTGTCTGACTTCTTAGCATTGTGCTTTTGAGGCCCGCTCTAGTGCTTTGGGTGTATCAGAATTCGTTGTTTTTATTACTGAATAGTATGCCATTGTTTGGTAATACTTCTAGTTTATATATTCAACAGTTTGGGTTTCCAGTTTTTGGTGATTGAATAAAACTGTGAACCTTTGAGTACAGTTTTTGGGGGTATGGTTTCATTTTGGAAGGGGAATTATGTGGTAACTATGATTAACTTTACGAGAAACTGACAGATTGTTTCCACTAATGACAGATGATGTTAAGCATCGTTTATTATGCTTATTTGCCATTCCTTGTAATGTCTATTACTAGATACAGGGCCAAATTACTCTTGAGTGAGACTTGGCCTTAAGTAAGTGGAAACTTACCTAATTGATTTGAGGCCTTTGTTTTCTAATATAAAAACAATTACACTATCAATTTTCCTCTAAGTGCTACTTTAGCTGTGTCATTTTCTGAATGTTCAGAAATTTCCCAATTTTCCTGTTGATTTCTTCTTTAACCCATTGGTTATTTACGTCTATGTTTAACTTTTAAATATTTGGGGATTTTCCTGAACTCTCTTATTACTGAATTGTAACTTAATTTCCTTGTGGCCAGGGATCATGCTTTGTGTGACTTCAATCATAATTCAGTTTGCTGAGTCTTGCTTTCTGTCCCAGAATGTGGTCTATCTTTGTGAATGTTACATGTGCATTTTGCTTGTGTTAGATTGATCTATAAAGAAGTCACATTGGCTGACAGTATTATTCATATCCTGTTTTCTTGATTTTTCTGCTTGTTTTAACAATTATTGAGAGAGAAGTGTGGAAGTCTCCAACTATAATTCTGGATATTTTATTTCTCTGATCAGTTCTATCAGTTTTGCTCCATATATTTTAAAGCTCTGGAATTAAGTGCATATACATTTGGGATTGTAGTAAATCTTTCATCATTATGAAATAACTACTTATATCCCCAGTAATATTAAGTTGTAGGCTTTGGAAATTGACTAGATTGATTGGCTATACTTGATACAATTATTGCCTTCCTTTTTGAACAAATACTTCTTGGCCTCTGGGACACAAACTTTATTGATTTCATATCCCCATGACCTTTCCTTTTTTGTTTTGTGTGGTTTTCCTTTGCTTATCTTAAACTATTGTCATTTATCAGGTTTCTTTACTGAGGCCCCCGCTCTCCTGTGTATAGTGCTGGACTGGGGTGATGACCTTAGTCCATGTCTTTGTCTATGACCTTTTCTTTAAGTTGAGATCTGTTACTCTATTGGCCTACTGAATACTTTTGTATGGATGTCTCACCTGTACTTGAAACTGTTCATGCCCCAAATTAAACCTTACATTTTTTCTTTTTAATTTTTTTAAATGCTTGTTTATTTTTGAAGGAGAGAGAGACAGAGCGTGAGGGAGGGGAGGGGCAGAAAGAGAGGGAGACACAGAATCCGAAGCAGGCTCCAGGCTCTGAGCTGTAAGCACAGAGCCCGACGCGTGGCTCGAACTCACGAACTGGGAGATCAGACCTGAGCTGCAGTCGGACATTTAACTGACTGAGCCACCCAAGTGCCAGTTTATTCCCATTTTTAAAGATGGAGTAACTAAGGCAAAAGAGATTATGTAACTTGTTCAATGTCATGAAGCAGCCAGAAAAACTATGGCAGACTGATTCCAGAGAATATGGTCTTTACCAAGAGAGTTACATTGCCACTTAAGTACTATCCCTTTCTCCTCTGAGAGTGCCAATATAAAATCTGAAAGTATATTTCTCGTTTCCTGCTTTTCCTCTGGAGCCATCTATATGAAACCTCTGACCTTTATTTTAAACAAAAATTTTTAAAGCTTTTTTTTTTTTTCAGTTTATTTATTTTGAGAGAGACTTAACTGGAGACGGGGGGAGATACAGAGAGAGAATCCCAAGCAGGCCCTGCACTCCCAGTGCAGAGCCCCACATAGGGCTTGAACACAGGAACCGTGAGATCATGACCTCATGAGTCAGGTGATCAACCAACTGCGCCACACAGGTGCCTGAGATCTCTAAATTAAATTGACAAGGGAAAATTGTATCCTAGTCACTTACCTTAATCCTGAGAATTATAAAGACATCTGTAAGAAGTTTTCTATAAGAAATGAGGTATTTTTAGTATTTCCAGTAAACAAAACTGAGAAACATTTATGCTGAAGGAGTAGTCATTTGTGACTGAGAGATGTCAACAGGTAAAGGATAGGAGTCTGGTTTTGTTTTTTTTTTTTTTGTTTTGTTTTGTTTTTTTAATTACAAAGGACATGGAAAAACTCTGGTTGCAAACCACTTTACAGATCTGCTCCCAGGTATAAGTATAGGCTTTCTTGGTTCCCCTCAAATTTTGCCACCAGGAATGAGGTCTTAGAGCCATTGAAGATACTGCCTGAGTGTGGGTTCTGATGAGTGCTATGAGAAACTTTCATTGTTCTCTGTGGACCTTGTGCCTCGCTTGATGTAAATGCTGCTATTTGACTCTAGCACATTCCTGGGTGTTATCTGCGAGACTGGTTCACTCAAAGATGAGTTCCCCAGATAGATACACTTGATGGAACCAAGTTTTGTCTACCTACAGGCTACTCCTGGACCTACCTAGATGTGATATCCCTTGTGGGATATGTGCCAAGTTAGACATTGTACTTAGGAAAGAAACGAATCATTTTATTTATGTTCCTGACTTGAAAGTCAATAGAACATACATCATCAACTTTAAAAAAAGAGCTTAACAATTATTTTTTTTCTTATTGGTCTAATAAGACATAAAACTGTCTGTACTATGATTGAAGTTCATTTTGCACTTTTATGAACTTCTGTTTTCCTTGGTAAGTTTAAAAACCATGAATGATAATACAAAAAGTGTGAGATTTTCCAGTTTTTCTTTGAAGCTATATATTCAAAATAAACTCTTCTGTGTTAAGTAGATAAACCAGCATGGACTGGGGCAATTGAATGTATGTGGTAAAATACATCAGAACAAGTTCTCTAAGCTTAAATTATTCACTAAGTCAGGTGGGCCTTTCTGAGCCCATTAATATGAGTTAATTAGAGCTTCCTGTACTTAGGTTTTCAGTAGTAACACTTAAGTACTGTCTTAGAATCTTTAAATATTTATGGGATAGTTTAGAGAGCTCCTCCTCAAATCAGTAGAAACTTGGGAATTAGATCAAGAGCTCTCAGAGTTGAACAGACTAAGATGTAGTGGGGTGTGCAGACTTGTTTATTCATCCTTTTATCCATTCATTCATTAAGCATTTGAGTGGTTAGTACTGTTATAGGAATATAAAGATCAATATGAGTGTTCTGCCATTGGGAACAGTGAAGAAACAGATGTGTATACAGTTTACGGTTGTATAGGTATACTAATACTGTTCTAGGCCCATTGCACTGTGTCTAAAATCCAGTGGAGTTGTAAGGTCATCTTTGAGGTTGGGAGAAGACTTGGTAGAGAAGGGGACTTTTCAGCTACTTTTGAAGGACAAGTTGGAATATAGGCTGGCAGGAGTTGTAGGATTTGTAGTAATTTAAAAAAAATATTTATTTATTTTTGAGAGAGAGAGAGCGAGTGAGCGTGAGAGGAAGAGAGGCAGAGAGAGAGAAGGAGACAGAGTCTGAAGCAGGCTCCAAGCTCTGAGCTGTTAGCACAGAGCCCGATGTGGAGCTTGAACTCACGAACCATGAGATCATGGCCTGAGTCAAAATCGGACGCTTAACTGACTGAGCCACCCAGGTGCCCTGAGTTGTAGTAATTTTTTACTCTGATAATTTTACTCCCTGGATACCAACAGAATGGATCCCAGATGGAAGTGCCAGGTAGGCAAGTAGAAAACAATTGTTGGTGTTCTCAGAAACCTTTTGTTTTATGGGTAGTACAGGTCTATGTCTTGTAAAAAGTGTGCTATTTATCTACAGAGCTAACTTCTATTTCCTTTATGTGTATAGTATTAATATCTGTATATAAGAAATTAGAATTGTGCTTAACAATATGAGTAAGTAAAACTTTGGGGTTTGAATATTATTTTTAAGGGATTATCTTTTTCTTTGGATATTTTTCTTGTCACCTGGTGTTATATTCTAGAACTCAAGGTTGTTTTTAATCTAGGGGACCAATCTTTGAAGGGTCAGTGTTAGGAAGAGTCCAGATTGTTCTTAATGAATATGTAAAAGACATAACACTTGGAATTCATCCTGATATTGCTGGGAAGGAATTAGCAAAGTAAGAAGTAATGGGTTGTATCCCAGGCATGGAGGACAGAAAGCTATTTATTATTCACTTAACAAAGACTAATAGAGCACTAATTGTATGAACTATGCTAAGTTCCAGGAGTAGGTCCAGTGGTGAATAAAATAATGAATAAACCTATGATGGGGTAACTTTAGAATAGTACTCGTGCTATGTAATGGCAAGCACCAGACTTGTGGGCATCCAGCCTAGTTTTGAGGAGTCTGGAAGGCTCCTACCTAAGATGTAGCTCAAACTGAAAGCCAAAGACTGAGGTGAAATGATCCCGATTATGGAGATGGGATAGGAGTTGTGGTTGTGGTAGGTTTTTAGGCACAAAAAACAGTTTGCACATTTAAGAGACTCTGAGTTGTTCATTACATCTGGTTCCTACAGTGTAATGGCGGGTAGAGTAGTGAAGAGATTGCCTGGACAGAAAGTAGGGTTCAGATCAAGCTGGACCTTTTGAGCCATGATAAGACTGGAATGTCCTCCTTTGAGTAATGGGGATGCAAAGGTTGAAAGGTTTTAAGTACAGGAGTGAGGGACAGGATTGGATTTACATTTCAGTAAGATCAAAATGATGTCAGTTGTTGATAATGGCTGCAAGTGGTTAGGGGTAGAGGGACAGAGAAGACCTAGAGGCAAGCCAGGAGGCTGTATACAGCTGTTGTCCAAGTGTCCTGAACTAGGACAGTGGCAGTAGGGACAGAGAGAAGATGATTTAAGAAGAGACAGTCTACATGATTTCATGATTTGTTTCCTTATTAGTTTTCATTAGTTACTACAGTTCACATCACTTTTCTGTTGATCTAAGTCAACATCAGAAGTCATAATCAATCCCTATCAGCACCTAGATGCTTCTCTCCCTTTCTAGGACCATTTTTTCTTTTTCTCAGGCATCCTATCTCACATCCTCCAGGCTTCTCAAGCCCTCCTACTTTGCCCTTTGGAAGTCAAAGCCTGTTTTTGAATGTTTGTTTTCCTTCTTGTTCTAATTGAAACCTAGATGTTCTTTGAAAGCTTTGCATTCCTGTTGGCTTCTTCCTTCAAAAGCTTCTAGCTGTTTTAAAGGATTTCTGTTGGTTTTCTCCTTTTTGGTCTCATCTTTAGGTCTTATAGTTTCTGCCCCTAATGCATGAGAGACATTAGACACAGGAGTTGTTTTCCTTTCCACTCCTGTTTCTGTTATTCCATATCTACTATCAGGGGTTCTTAAACTGCAGTCCATGGACCTCCAGGCAGTCTGTAGTAACCTTCATGGTGTCTTTGAACTGGAATGGAAAAAAAGATTGAATCGTTTTCATTAATCTGTAAGCAAAACTTTGTTTTCACCTGTATTTGTAACTTCTTTAAAAACTGAAAATTCAAGGGGTGCCTGGGTGGCTCAGTTGGTTAAACACCCAACTTCAGCTCAGGTCATGATCTCGCAGTTCGTGGGTTCTGCGCTGATGGTGCAGAGCCTGCTTGGGATTCTATCTCTCTCTGCCTCTCCCCCACTTGCGCATGCTCTCTTTCTCTCTCTCTCTCTCTCTAAATAACTAAACAAACAAAAAACTAAAAATTCAAAATGCATACACACATAGTAGGATTTGACCTGTGACTTGATTAACCCAGAAAATAGATATGTTCAAAACACATTATAGTTACTGAAGGTATTTTGAAAGGTGGTCTGTGTTCAACACTATGTTGAAGTTAGACTTCCTGTTACCTCATGTTCTGTAATGTATTAAGACCTATTACTCTAAAATTTAAGATATTTCATAACACCATTTTTGTTGTAATTACATTTATTTTAGGCATTTAAAAGTATTCTATGAGGAGCTCTGTATTACTTTCCTATTGCTAATATCTCAAAGCTTAGAGTGTTAAAACAATAATAAACACTTAACATTTCAGTTTCTTGGGTCGGAAATTTGGAAGCATCTTAGTGGGATAGTTCTGGTTCAGAGTTTTTATGAGTTTATAAGCACGACATTGTGGGCTCTGGCTGCAGTCATGTGAAGCCTTGATAGGGCTGGAGAATCCATTTATAGGTTGTTCACTTGCAACTGGCCAAGTTGGTGCTGATTGTTGTTGGGGGCCTCCGTTCTTCCCTGTGCAGGCATCTTCACTTGTTGCCCTACACCTGTTGGCTGTAGAACACTAACTACATATTACAATCTATATTCAAGGAATTTTAATAACCTAATAAATATACTTCTCATTTAATAAGATACCATATGAAATTTAAATGTAAATAAACTACTGTAAGTAGATGATTGTTTTTTGTGGGTGATGGTAAAACATTGCTTTCAAAGCCTCTGGCTAGAGAGTATAGTGTAGTTTCACTATAACCTAAATTTAAGGCCAGAAAAGGCCACTTGTAACACTGAGGGATAGTAAAGATAGAATGCAGTAGTGGTTGGGTTGGTGGGAATTGGTATTGAGTAATAGGATTGTGGCCTCAGACAGGGGTGGTTAGCTTTTCATACCTGCGAATGGCTAGTTTCTCACCGATGGTGTTCTCAGTAATACTGATGTTCCCAGCGTTTTAGTGAAGACCATGGACTAGGCAGGCATACTGTTGGGCTGCCCACGTGTACCATCTTCTGTAATTCTCCCATCAGCTGCACAGGACTCCCTGATGTATTCTCTTTCCAAGCCTCCTTTGAAGTTCCCTCACCCTAGGATTAATCACTTGTTCCTATCTGTCGCTGATGTACTTGGCTTACGATTTTTCTTGGGGACACCTATGTATTTTATCTTTATTTATAATAAGTTTTCTATCAGGTTTTTTCTTCAAGTGGTAAACCTCTTGAGAGACGTACTGCATTTTATGTATTTTATCCAGTAATTGTTTATTCAGTTATTCATACCTTCATGGATTAGTTGATTGCTAGCTATCTGCTATACTCTGTGCTGTAGGCTGAACATATATAGTGACTGTAACCGTTACCTGTTGCTATGCTCACAAATTACCCCAAAACTTAGTGACTTAAAACAGCAAACGATTAGTATGTCACACTTCTTCTGGGGGCAGGAATTTGGTAGTTGATTAGCTAGCTGGCTTTGGCTTGGGGGTCTTAGGAGGTTGTAGTGAAGATGTTGGCTAGAGCTGTTTACAAGTATTACTCTATGAGGAGCTGTTAGTGCTCTGTTGCTATGTAATAAGTCATCTGAAAGCTCGAATGGGCTTCCAAGATGGCACACGCACATTGCTGTTGACACGAGGCCTCTATGCCTCTTCAGTTTCTTCAGCTCAGTTCTTTGACACGTGGACCTCCCCCTAGGTGTTGAGTGTCTTCCTGGCATACCCAAGACTGAGTGATCCAAGCGGGAGCAAGACAAAAGCTGTAACATCTTTTATGATCTAGTCTTGGAAACCACACTCCGTCATTTCTGCAGTATCCTATTGGCCAATTGAGTCAGGATCATTTCCCTACTACAGTGACTAAGACAGTTGATGGTTCATTTAGCATGGCACTTATATTTCAGTGGGCAAGAGACAGTCAACATTTTCAAAACAAATGAAAAAATTGTAGGTTTTCCTAAGTCTTATGAAAGGACATGTAAAGAGAATGAACTATGTGTGGTGATAGAGAATGAAGGGAGTTGTGAAGATACATGTGTTGCTTTAGAGCTGTCAGCTACAGCTTTTCAGGACTTTTAACCCAAAACTGAAAGGTGAGAAGCATTTTCATTTCCTATGAACCTACCTGTGATAGGTACGATCTTGAAAGGTTTAAATAGCTCGGTTAGGGTGACAGAGCAAACAGGTGGTTGGGCAGGATTCAGAAGTCAGATGCTGGAGCTTTTTTAGTAAGCTAGTTGCCTATTTACTAATAAAGTTAATGAACAAGCCAAGCTGTTTTAGCTGTTAGGTTTTTTTCTTCTTAAATATGGCACAAGATTGTGTGAAAACTGGTAGATAATTTTAAATAATCTTTTTTTTCCTAGATTTTGGCGGTGCATTCACCTAGAATTGACTTAAAATTACGATGAACTTTTATTTGCTTGATTCTCTTGGATTCCATGAAAATATGTAGTCCCTTGTAGGTTCTAAGGAAGTGTGTTTATGATCATACATACTTTTTCAGGCTTTTCAAATTTAAAATGACTAATAATTACAATATCTTCCTTTTGTTTTAAATTAAAAAAAAGTCACTGCTGTCAGTATTTAAACCACTGTAATAGAACTTTGTCACTATTACAGTGTTAAACTATAGCTTAAAATCCAGATAGTTTTTTAGAGCCTGTTTTTCGTTTAATTAATTTTATTTAAACTGTAATTACTGATTATCAGTGTGAGATAATACTCAGCAGGGTGCTCATTTAACTTCCCGTGAAGATAAGTGATATTAATTTATAAAACTCTGTACACCCCAGACACAGCTGAAGCCATATTAATTAAGTGTGGTGTACTACCTTTAAATAGCATTAAAATAAAATACTCTCAGTCTTCTGTGTGTTCAACCAATTCTTCAACAAAGGCAAGTCATTGGCACCGTTCACCTCCTTGGGTTGTGTTTCTAGTTCAGCTTCAGGAGAATTTCACGGAAAATGAACAGTAGCTGTGCAGGTGCACAACTTGGGAACATACTCCCGGTCCCATTGCCAAATACAGAATAACCAACTTATAGTCAGTGTAATGGGGATTTGTACTGTGCATTTACTGACCAAGGTATTTTAAAATTTTGCTCATGTTTCATTGTGCCTTCCTTCAAGCAAATTGGATGAGCAATTCTATAAAAGATAAATTAGGAGGGGGATTTTTACCCCCCCCCCCCATTTATGAGTGGAGTCATAGCATTATCTCTCAAAACAAAACAAAACAATAGAATTTTTAAATGATTTGATAGTAAAGTTCATTTTGCACCTAGCTTTGTCATTAGTGCCCAGATGATGTGGAATCTACCTGTAGTGCTTGATAGAGCATCCATACCTGGGAATGCTTTTAATTAAGCCTGAGGTATTCAACAAATTTAATTTGCTGTTGTAACATAGGAGGGTTGTATGTATTTTACTCCTATGACTCTTATTTTGTACTTTTTTTTTTTAATGTTTATGTATTTTTGAAAGAGAGGAAGGAGGAAAACAAGAAAGGAAGGAGGAAAACAAGAAAGGAAGGAAAACAAACAAGAAAGGAAGGAGGAAAACAAACAAAGGAAGGAAGAAAACAAACAAGAAAGGAAGGAGGAAAACAAACAAGAAAGGAAGGAGGAAAACAAACAAGAAAGGAAGGAGGAAAACAGGGGAGGAGCAGAGACATAGGGAGACACAGAATCCGAAGCAGGCTCTAGGCTCCGAGCCGTCAGCACAGAGCCCAACGCGGGGCTCGAACTCACAAACTGTGAGATTGTGACCTGAGCCAAAGTTGGACGCCACCCAGGCACGCCTTTGTTTCATCCTTTTTAATCAGGAAAATAAATAAAAGTGTTGAAATTAAGCAACATTGATCCTTAAGTATCTCCTGTTTGTATTCGGACCTCTGTCGACTTGGAAGCTAAAAGGAGGGATATACTTATTTTTCGTACCTTGCCTGTAGCTATCCTAGTGGGAATGTGTGAAATTGCTTTCCAGTTGAATAAAATCCAACTTTCCCCTAGAGTTTAGGTGCGAAGCATATGGGGGAGGTGTGCTAATTCTATTTTGTTGTTGTTGTACAAATTACGATATTGTTTATTGATATAAATGCAGTTCTCCTTCTAAAAACCTAATGGATTTTTTTGTTTGTTTATACTGTTTTAGAAGCTAAATATTAGGAAATTGTTACCTGTAAAAGTGTTCTGGAGCTCGTCCTTTTACATAGACAGTTTCCTTATTTTAAGAATTAAACAAATGCATTCAACCTGATGCTGCCTTTCAAGCTCTTAACACAGTGCATAAAATACAGAAGGTGTTCAGTGACTTTGAGAGAATCTTATTTAGAAAGTTGTAGTTTTTTTTTGGCAAAAATGAAAATTTTGGGGTAGCTATCGCTGATGGAAACCATTAGGTTATATATTCACAAATTAGCTTGTGAATTGCTTAAGCTTACTCTTCCCACTCATTGACATGTTTACATTTATAATATTGATGTCACATTAATGATGTTTTGCTCAATTTCACTTCATTATAAGTTTAGCATATTAATGAAGTTACTTTCTTGTGTATGTAGTGTGTGGAGTCAGCACAGGTTTTATGCTCAGGAATTGATATTCCCTGTAGAGAAGTTACTGCAATGAAGTAGTGATTCAGAAGCCGGGTGGAGGAATCAGTCCCATTTCTTACTGTTTTTGGTGTCTCCTCATTTTTTAAAACAAGTATCAAGAATTAGGGTGCTCAGGTACACAGGGACACTAACTTTTGGACCTCTGAGCATGTGGAGACAATGGTATATTTCTGGGTTTTGCCAAAGTAAGGGAGTGTTCATGTTGAGTTGATGCCCCTTGTCTTGGCTACCATCCATGGTTCATTGCACATATCTTGCTGCGTTTTTTTATATCCATATGTAATTACCTCTTTATATGCTTGTCTCTGCCACTTGATTGTTACTCAGTTTAAATTGTACATAGCTTTTTTTTCTTTTGTATTATAAACATCTAAAAGAGTAACATCTCTGTTCTTCGTTTCATTTTACAACTTGAGATTGTATCTCGTTATCATTCTTTTAGCCTGAAAAACTTCTTTTGACACTTCTTGTAGTACAGGTCTGTTGGAGACAGATTCTCTCAGGTTTTCTCTGTCTGAAATGTCTTTATTCTGCTTCTATTTTCTAAAGGTATTTTTGCTAGATGTAGAATCTCTGGATGACCGTCGTTTTCTCCAAGTACTAAACTGTAAAGATACTACTCTATTGTCTTCTGCTGCTGTAGTGTCTGGTGAAAAATTAGTAATTTGTGTCATTTTTAACTTGTACATAATGTGTCTTCAGATCTCTGGCTGTGCTTTTATGGTTTGCCCTTCACTTTTAATTTTTAGCAGTTTGACTATGGGCTGCCTAGGTGTGGGCTTGTTTTGGTATTCTTAGTTTGTGCTTGTATCCATCTGTGAATTGACTTATTTTTAATTAATTTATTTGTGAGAGAGAGGCAGGCAGCAGGGGAGGGACAGGGAGAGAGAGAGAGGGAGAGGGAGAGAGAGAGAGAGAGTGAATCCCAAGATGCGTGGCTCGAACTCATGAACTGGGAGATCATGAGCTGAGCCGAAATCAAGAGTTGGAGGCCTAGGGGCGCCTGGGTGTCTCAGTCAGTTAAGTGTCCGACTTTGGCTCAGGTCATGATCTCATCGTTCATGGGTTTGGGCCCCACATTGGGGGCTGTCAGCTGTGCTGACAGCTCAGAGCCTGGAGCCTGCTTTGGATTCTATGTCTCCCTACCTTGCTCGCACTCTGTCTCTCTCTCAAAAATAAACGAACATTAAAAAGAAGAGTTGGAAGCTTAACCAGCTGAACCACCCAGGCGCCCCTCTGTGAGTTGATTTCTTAAAAATCAGTTATTTTATCATTATCTACTCAAATAGGTCTTCTGTACCATTTTCTGGTCCTCAATTATACTTGTATTATAGCACTTCATATTATATCACAGCTCTTGGTTTCTCTCTTCTTTATTCTTTCCCTTTTTTCTTTGTGTTTCAGTTTGCATGCTTTTTGTCGATCTGGGTTTAGGTTTCCCAGTTCTTTTCTCAGCAATATTCAGGTGACTCTGAAGCTAAGCTAATGAATTTTTCATTTTTTTGATACATTTGAAATTTCTTTTTCTCTTAATATTTTTTGAGAATGAGAAAGAGCATGAGGGGGAGAGGGCACAAAGAGAAGGAGACACAGAATCTGAGGCAAGCTCCAGGCTCTGAGCTGTCAGCACAGAGCCCGATGCAGGGCTCGAACTCACGAACCATGAGATCATGACCTTAGTCGAAGTCAGACTCTCAACCAACTGAGCCACCCAGGTGCCCCGATATATGTATGAAATTTCTAG
This sequence comes from Panthera leo, assembly GCF_018350215.1. Taxonomy (NCBI): domain Eukaryota; kingdom Metazoa; phylum Chordata; class Mammalia; order Carnivora; family Felidae; genus Panthera; species Panthera leo. Next base: position 35,965,183 of record NC_056679.1, on the reverse strand, counting down.
CGTGGTTCTTAAAATAGTTTCCATGACTTTGTTGCTGAAATTCCCCATGTCCTATGTTGTGTTCACTCTTCATTATATTCTTCAGCATTTTTACAAACATCCTTCTGAATGGTCCATCTGACAATTCCATCATCCAGGCTACCTCTGGGTCTGCTTCTCTTTGTGCGTGGCATTTCCTTGGTCCTTTGTGTATGTAGCAGTATGTGAATATACGGTGGACATTTGACTTAAATAGTGTGGAAATTAAAGTAAATAATACTTCTAAGAAAGAATGTGCCCTTTTTTCAGGCTGCTAGAATTGGAGCTGAGTCGATTATGCTCTCTGGTGGAGATGGGCTTGCCAAAGGTGCTGCTTTAGTTTGATTAGTGTCTTCTGGGGCTTCAAAAGTTTCTTAGCACTAAGGAGATTCTGGCGTTCTACTTTTGGCTTTACAACTGAACTACTAGCTTTCAAGACTGGGATAACTCTGTTTTAAAGTTCTGATGCCCTTTTCAGAATTAGTGCAGAGTTCTTTGTGTTTGCAGTTGCACTTCTGGCTCTGTTTCTTCAAGAAGTCTCTTTGATCTGGTATCTGTCCCCAGCCAACCATCGGGTGGCCACTGTCATTTATTCTCTGAAGGTCCAGATTGTGTCTTTGGGATTTCTTTCCCGTCTTTTTTTTTTTTTTTTTTTTTTTTAAACGTTTGTTTATTTGCTTTTGAGGGAGAGGGAGAGAGCACAAGCGGAGGAGGGACAGGGAGAGAGAGGGAGACAGAGAATCTGAAGCAGGCTTCAGGCTCTGAGCTGTCAGCACAGAGCCTGATGTGGGGCTCGAACTTACGAACTGAGAAATCATGACCTGAGCTGAAGTCAGATGCTTAACCAACTGAGCCACCCAGGTGGCTGTCTTTTACCTAGGTCAGAGTGTTTGGGAGGGCAGTGGCTTTGCATGGGAAGAGGCCTCCCCAGACATTACATGGCTCAGGACACCTTGCCTTCCCTCCAGCCATTGGCGTCCTACCCCAAGCAGTTGAAGACCTGAGGGAAAGTGTAGGTAGGTGGGTGGAGACTTGTTCCTTGATTAGTCTCCTTGGAATTCTAGTAATGTTTCTCATGCCGGCACCCATGTGGCTGCCAATAGTGCGTTAAAAATTAGGCTGTTTTTTCTTTGCCCTTGTTGAATTTCTTAGTCTGTAGCTGTTTGTCAGGGATAAAAGCAGCTTGTCACTTTGTGATAGTTCTTCCAGGTTTCATAGTGTCCTCCGCTCCCTGATGGGTTGAAAACAACAACTATAATTTTGGAAGTTTTCTGGCTTGTTTTTGTTGTTAGGATGAGAGTAGTGGTAGTGTTTTGTGACTTTCTAAATGCTACTGGAAGCTGTCATATTCTTAGTACTTTAATGATTAGGTCATGTTAGGTGGACCGTGTGTGAATGCAGTACATGGCATATTTCTTAGGCTTTACTCTCAGAGAATTTAAAGATTTATTTTGAAAGATAAACATTGCTATCTTCGCGTCTTAATGAAATCCTAGTGCTATCCAATAGAACATTCTGTGATAGTAGAAATGTTATATATGTACTTTGACTAGCCACATGTGGCTTTTGATATGGGGCTAGTGTAACTAAGGAACTGAACTTTTTTTTTTTATATACAATTTATTGTCAAATTGACTTCCATACAATACCCAGTGCTCATCCCAACAAGTGCCCTCCTCGCTGCCCATCACCCACTTTCCCCTCTCCCCCACCCCGCATCAGCCCTCAGTTTATTTTCTGTATTTAAGAGTCTCTTATGGTTTGCCTCCCTACCTCTCTGTTTGTAACTATTTAGTTTTTTTCCCCTTTCCCTTCCCCCATGGTCTCTGTTAAGTTTCTCAAGATCCACACAGAAGTCAAAATATATGATCTTTCTATGACTGGCTTATTTCGCTTAGCATAATACGTTCCAGTTCTATCCACGTTGCTGCAAATGGCAGGATTTCATTCCTTCTCATTGCCAAGTAGTATTCCATTGTATATATAAACCACATCTTCTTTATCCATTCATCAGTTGATGGACATTTAGGCTTTTAAGGAACTGAAATTCTAATTTACATTTAAATAACCACAAATGGCTAGTGGCTGCCCTGAAGAGCATACGTCTGTGTATTACCTACATTATGGTAAGAACAGTGTAACGTATAGTTACATTGAACAATTCACAGAACCATTGTTTTTTGAGTATACTTACTTCTATTAGCCTCTTTAAGACATTTTGCGTTTTTGACTGTTACCACTTGAAACTTTGAGTGTGGGTTTTATGTGATGAATAGAATTTGTGAAATCAAGCGATATTCAATGAATATGGAATTAGGTTTATAAATTAATGTCTATACACTTTCAAATATCAGTGAACTATTTGATCTAATAGAAGAAATCCCATTACTGCAAAAACCCAGCTTTATTTCCTGAGGCTTCAGCCATCGTACTTTATAGTTGTTCATGAAATTCAAATACAGACCAGCCTGAATGAGGAGAAATGTGGTATTTACCAGAACAACTAGCTCTGGAGATATAAGTAGAATTCAACTCTTAGAATTCCTAAATCACGTTTTGTTTTTTCAGGAGTGTGGCATGCACTATGAAAAAGGGTACTGGACAAGGGGGCTGAGGACTAGGATACTAAATATTAGTTTGATTGCCAACCACTAAATTAGTCCAGTTACCTTTTTAAACTGCTTAGTTTGTTAATCCGTAAAGCAAAGTTCACTTGTCGTTACAATCTTAAGTCTATAATTTAAGATTACAAGGAATCTTTGGAGGTTGTCTGATTTCTCTTCTGCCTTTAGACAGGATGGTTACTGAAAAATTTTCATATTTCTGTTTTTGTAAAAAATTTTGAAGATTCTAGTGTTGAATGCCTTGGGATGAAATCATAGTGATAATGTGATCCACCGTGTGGGTTTTCTTATTTTGGTAATTAGATAAATATTGTTGAAGGAAATACTAACATAACATGCTACTTTTTACCTTTGTAGCTGGACAAATTTGCCAGCATACGAATTCCAGGAAGCAAAAAGGAGAGACCTCCACTTTCCAACCTGAAGACTGCATTTGCAAGCAATGATTGTTCTTCAGAGATGATGGAAAACATTCCAAAGCCACTGTCAGAGAGTGAAGTCTTAAAACTCTTCGAAAAGATGATGGTAAGAATTGTGGTTTTTCATAAAATGGTTGACATTAAAACCTTAGCTTCTAATCATATTAATAGAACAATAACACTTAAGACCCCTGTTCCATAGGGTGATTTCTGATGTTATTGAAGATAGCACATGAGGTGTTCAGAGCTCCAGGATTACAAAAAATAAGAACCAGAGAAAAATTAGCACAGTAGTTGTTGTTGTTTTTTTTTTTCTTAAGAGGTTTTCTGTTTTTATGTATTTTACTAAAGTATCCAGTGATATATTTTGAATCTCAAAGATTATCTAAGTGGTCTGTCTGGGTTCATTTGCATTTTAGAATGATGGTCACGGTGCTGTGTATGTTGTTAGGTGTGTTTATTTTGTTTTTGTTTGTTTGATTCCTTTCTTAGTTCTCAGGATAACCAGGTTCATATAGTCTTAGAGCATTGATATCTGAGGAGACTAAAACTTATTTTGGGGTGTGCCTTTTCTGGAGACACACACTGGTATTTAGAAGCTGCCTTCAAGTTGGTTCCACAAAGCAGTGACTCTGCTTATAACTTTTAAGTGGGTTGTTGGTCAAATTAATTTAGCTTGCTATATTAACCATGTTCATAATTGTTTATCACAAAATGAATGCCAATTGCATCTAAATAGTTACATATATAGTTCTTACCCTCAAGTTGCTTATTTCCTAGGGTTCAAAGCAAACATTGGAAAAATTAAGTAAGAATTGCCAAAAGGTGGTAGTTAATGGTTAAGTTCTTCAGCAGTTCAGAGTGGGAAGAAATTAATTTTTGAGATATCTCATTAGCTTTAGGGGAAGCCAGAGTGGAAAGGTTATTGCAGCAGCTTAGGGAAATTTAGTAGAGAAGATGGACTTAGAGGACTTAGCTGAACTCCCCAACTATGAGAATGTGACCCAAGCTGAAGCTGGACGCTTAACTGACTGACCCCCAGGTGCCCCTATTCACATTTATTTTGAAAGAGAAAGAGCAAGTGAGTTGTGAGTGAGCAGGGGTGGGAGGTGGGGGGAGGGTGGGTTGGCTCAGAGGGAGAGGGAGAGAGAAACCCAAGCAGACACTTTGCTGTCAGCACAGAGCTCAACACGGGGCTCAAACTCATGAATCATGAGATCATGACCTGAGCCAAAATTAAGATTTGGACACTTAAGGGCACCAGGGTGGCGTTAAGTGGCCAACTCTTGATATCAGCTCAGGTTGTGATCTTGTGGTCATTAGATAGAGCCTCATGTTGTGCTCTGTGCTGAGTGTGGAGCTTACTTGAGATTTTCTCTCCCTCTCTCTCTTTTTGCCCCTCCCCCCCCTCCCAATAAATGAGTAAAACTTAAAAAAAAAAGTGGGGGGGTTGGATGCTTAACCCACTGAGCCACCCAGGCACCCTCCCAGTCTGGGTTTATTTTATATTTATTTCACTTACTGGTTTTGACAGTCTTGTTACTTCTTAGGGAAATGTACTTATTTACTTTAGAGTGTAAGATGTGTTTGAAATTTGAGAAAGTTAATAGTTGGTCCTCTTTATTACTCAACTAGAATCAACAAAATATTTACTATTATACTGCCTTATTTTCTATTCATCAAGTATTTGTGTCCAGCATTATACATGGAGCTTCAGAAGACCCCAGAAAGAGAGCATGCCTGGTTTGTGTCTCCATAAATGAAGAATTACAGTGTTAGTGATTACTAACTTTTCATCACTGAACATACGTTTTGTTAGTATTGTTTTACATGAACCGTAGGCTTGGGACATTATTTCCTGTTATGTCAGCTCTTGGTGAAGTGCTAATTTTGGTTTTAATTAACTACACATGTATAACTCCTTATTAAGTCTTTTGTTCCCATGAGTTGATATAATTTCAGCTTTGAAAAACATTTTTTTTTTCCAGATTTAGGACATGTGTTGCCAAAGCAGGCACTTTTTTTTTTTTTTCCCCTAGCCTTTGCCTCTGTTAATGAGGCTTGTATAAAGGTAGTTCTCTTCAATATTACCTTTGAGGACTCAAGATAATAAAGTGCCCTTAGCTACTCCTTCATCCCATGTAGTGTATGTGGAACCATGCATATAAATAAATTACCTATGAGATTCTAGAATGGTACTTTTTTTCATTTCCTTGTGACTACTTTGAAGAAATTTTTCTTTTTGATCATAATTGCTGGTGCCATCTGAGTAAGCAGACTGAGTAGGCTATTGATGTTAGATGTTTACAAGGCCACATTTTATCACCATAAGCCATTAAAAGTACAACTACCTAGAAAGTACTGAATATAGTCAGTGGCATTCTGTACTGAACATGATTACTTGAACTGTTTTTCAGTTATTCTTAGGAGAAGTGTAAGACTATCAGTTTGTAGTTATGTATAGGGCAGAAGGATATTGACATCTTTGGAATGTTTATAGAATACATATTTAATAACTGGGCCTGATCACTTGTTAAATCTTAAACAGGTATCCCTGTTGGCAGAAGATCGTTTGCAATCAAACTCCTTTTACTCAGCAGAAGTAAAATGAAATTGTTGATGGGTCAGGGCTGCCCAATTTGCTAATAAACGAGTTTGTCAGAACTAAGGTCATCTTAAAGTGAGGACTGGGTTCTTGTCTTTCCTTTCTCATTGCTTGACCACATCACAATACATTGGGGGGGTAGAATCCACTGATGGTTCTGAAGCTGAGAAGGGTCTTTTCCCTTCTTTAAATGTAATGAGTGATATTTCTCAGGCTTTTCAGGGTACCTTATTTTTGACAAATTTAAAGCTGTTCCTGTGTCTGTAGAGAATGCTAGATGCAGGGTTGGGTTTGATTTTTTTTTTTTTTTTTTTTTTTTTAAACTTGCACCTACCTATCTGTAGTATGAGTATTCTTCTGAAGAAGCCATATCGAATCTATAATCTTAATATCTTGGCCTTTGCACCTACAGGGGCTTCCTACCATTGAAAATTTGCATCTAAATTCTTAGTTTTGACATTGTGCAATTTTTAAAGCCTTATTTAACCTTATCAAAGGTATTGAAGTAATTTTCACATGAAGTAAAAACTGTTTTTACAGAGCCTTTTTTTCTTAAGATAGTGTGCTGACTTGATTATTTAATGAGGAGGTACAGGGTAATACTTCAATATTTGTACTCATTTTACTTTTATATTGGAGATGGATTTACTTGGTCTCTAGGTAATAGTTTTAGTGGGTTTTTTTGTTTGTTTGTTTTTTGTTTTTGTTTTTTAAGTAGTGATGAATACTTAGACTACTTAATAGCTCTTTCTCCCATTTGTCTTTGGTAAAAGTAGAATTGTTACCTGAAAGCCCATGTTGGTTTCTCTATGAATCTAGGTTTGTAAAATAGCTGTGTTAACATCCTTGTGTATACAACTTTAATTTCTAGAAATCAAGTTTCAGTGTTCACTCTTGAACTCACTGTGGGTCTATGTTAACTGGTTTTTGAATGAGTTCAGCATGGTAGGTACAAGCTGAAAGTGACTCGTTCATTCTAGCTGTTGGCTCTTTAAACCAGTCTCCTTGGCTTATTCTTTCTTTCCCCTAGATGAAATCCCAGGCAGGTCCCAGAGCTTTCTGTTGGCTTTCAGATTAAACAGAAAAAAATCCTAGTTTAATGCAAACAATTTTCATCCAGAAGAAGTTTCCCTCTTGCCCCTTTTCAGGCTGGCTCCACTTGTAGTCTCTAGTGCGGGCTGCTGTTGGGGAGCAAGGTTGGTCTCTTCCATTTTCCTACCTTACTTTTCCATGCTCTACTCTCCAGCCTGCATCTGTCTCCTCCAGGACTTGATGGGAGGTGAGGAAAGGAGGAATAAGAAGATGCTTCAGGCCTCGGGTGTTGATAATCTGGCAGTGGTGCCCTGGGTAATGTTAGTTTTTATTGTTGCTGTAACAATTTACACAATTTCACAGATGTGTGGCTTTAAGACGCCAATATGCTGTCTCATAGTTCTGTGGGTCAGAAGTCCAGGTTGGCTCAGCTGCCCTCTCTGGTTTCACAAGGCCAAAATCAGTATGTGATGGCTGGGCTCTTACCGATGCTTTGGGAAGAACCTTTTCCAAGTTCATGGTGGCAGAATCCAGTTCCTTGCTATTGTAGGATTGAGGTCCTGGTTTCTTGGCTGACTGTCCTCTGGGGGCTGCCTTAGCTTCCAGAGGCCTCTTTCCTATCCTTCGTGTGGGCCTCTATCTCTCCGTTACATCAAATCCATCTCCTGCTTAGAATTTCTAGGACTTCCCTTCTGTGTCACCTCTTGTCTCCATCTATACAGAGTTGTCTGCTTTTAAGGGCTCATGTATTAGATTATGTTCTCACCCAGATAACTCAAAATAATGTTACATCTGCAAAGTCTCCTTTGCCGTGTAATAGAACTTATTTGTAGGATCCAGAGATTAGGGCATGATTTTGCCTGTTACAGGTATAGGAGATTACAAATGCTGATTGTTTTCTCCTGTGGCATTTTTGTGCCCACCTGCCCTCCAGTTTCACCTATAATTCCCTTGTCACTGGTGATGTCTCCTTTGGCCTTCTGCCCAGTTTTCCATAAGCCCATTCCTCTGCTGGAGTCGCCTTCAGGACACAGCACCTCTCTGATGGCCCAGGGCTGCTGCTTCCCTGGGATCCACATCTTGTCCATGGGAAGCTCATGTATTCTTGGCCCCTCACTCCTGTCCTTTGCCTTGTTCCCTTCAGAGTCTGTCCTCTGTAAAGTATAAACTACTTTGGCTCTTGCTACCAATAATTGGTAGTTTTTGCTATTCTCCTAACTGTAAGTGCCCTCCTAGTCGTCCGATTTTACCTGTAATACTGCTGACCACTTGCTCCTGTCTGCATTACTTTTTCCTTTAGCTACCATGACACTCCTTTACTTCGGATTTTCCTCTTCTCTGGCCCGTTTTTACCAGTTTCCAGGTTTCCTTTTCTGATTTGTATTTCTTCAAGGTATTGCCTCTGGCCCTCTTGCTTTTTTTTCATCCTCTTTGGTTCCCTACACATTTCTCATGGGGGATGGGAGCCCTTTTATGTTGGCATCTCCCCAGTAGTCTGATGTTTTGCTATGTCTTCAGAAGAGCAGCTATAATCAAACTCTGTAAAAGATATACACCTCAAGAAACCAGAAACTGACCTCATCAGTTTCTTTTGATATTTTTCCAACTTTATTGAGATATAGTTGACATCTAACATTGTGTTATATATGTATTATGTATATAATCTCCTTTATTTATATATATAAATCTATATATAAATATAAATCTATATATAAATGTATATATATTTATATATATTTGTGTACATATATATAAATATATTGCAGGGTAATCTGCTAATAGTCTCAGGGGCTCCCTTATTTGTGACTAGTCCCTTCATGCTTTCCAAATTCTTTGTTACTTTTGGCCATTTAATTATAATGTGTCTCAGCGTAGCCCCTTTTGGGTTCAACTTTTTTGGAAGTCCTTGGACCTTTTGAATCTAGATGTCTATTTCTCACCCCAAGTTAGGGAAGTTTTCAGCCATTATCACTTGAGACTTTCTGTACCTTTCTCTTTTCTCTGGAGATTTCCACAGTGGATATTTCTCTTGTTGATGTCCCATAGGTATTTTTTATTTTCTTTTTGCTCCTTTGAGTAGATAATTTCAAATGACTGACCTTTGAATATATTGACTTTGCCTTTTTTTTTTTTTTGATGGTTTTAGTTCTTTGAACTAATTTTGCTTATATACCTTCTAATTTCATTTAGTTGTCTGTTTTTGTAGATTTTTTTTTTTTTTTTTTTTTTAAGAGAGAGCATGTGGGGGAAAGGGCCAGAGTGAACAAGGCAGAGAAAATCCTAAGCAGCTTCCATGCTTAGCACTGGGTCCAATGTGGGGTTCAATCCCACCACCCTGGTATCATGACCTAGGCCCACATCAAGAGTCAGATGCCCAGCTGACTAAGCCACCCAGGTGCCCCTCGAAGAACTCTTAACTCTTTACAGAGGATTATTCTCAGTTTTTGGCCAGTTGATAGACCTCTAGTTCTTTAGGATCAGTTACTGGAACGAACTTGGTTTCCTTTAGGTGTCCTGTTTATGTGATTCTAATACTGTCTTTATCTATCTCTTCAGTCGGGGGCATGTTTCACCTTTACTCCTGGTTTCTGGGATTTTCACAGTGCTGTCTTGCCTATGAATAGTTAATGGCCTTTGTAGGGGGTACTGATGTTGGTAATGACCTATGTTCCCATTGTGTTGACCTCCCCTTTCTGTCATGTTCTTTTAAACAAAACAAAAAATACCCCACCAAACTGCTCCTTGCTTAGTTCTCTCTCAGGAGCCCACACTGAGATCTGGGAATCTTTTCTGATCCCCCTCAGGCATTGGTCACATCCATTCATTTCTGTGCTTCTTAGGCCCTGATTTTGTTTGTCCTCTGTTGAACCTTTCATTACCTCTTCCCCGGGCTAATGCACTGGTCTTCCAGCCACCCTTCCATGACTGCTATTCATTACTGTAAATCCTGGCCCAGACATGACTCTTCTCAGACCCTTTCCCATGTCCTATCAGACCTAGCACTCATTAAACCTGCCTCACAGCTGCTTGTGTATAAATCCCTTGTAGAACTTATCCTTTGTTACTCCGATAGGTCTTCCCACTAGATTAAACCCATACAGCAGCATTCAACTGGTTTATCTTAAACAATTGCCTATTAAGTGCATTTTCCTAACCTTTAAGATTTCTAAGATCCCACATTTCTTTTTACCTGTAATTCTATGTCTAGGTGGAAATTAGCTTTAATTGCCAGTTTTCCAAATTAGACAAAAACCTTAAAATGAATAGGAAGAGAAATTTTATGCATTCATCTCTTCTTGTTTGTTTTGATATCTTCTCTCTGAGAGAATGAAAGCTATGCAAGAATGGTCCTCTATCTAGATGTGATCATTAACAGGCATTAAATCAGTGCCAATGATGATAAAATTATTCTGACAAAGTTTTCAAATTCTGGATTTCCTGTCATCATTTGTAAGTATGGAAGAAATGGTCCCCTAAGATTGCACAAACTACTTAAGTTTGAGTATTGATGGCCTAATCGTTTCTTGGAAGATGTTTGTCAGCCTTTATCGAATGTAGTAGAGAGCACATTTATAAAAAGCCATCATTATCCCTTAAGTATGTGCTTGAGGTGTCTGCTGGTATTAAGAGCTTAGATGACCTGTTTAACACATATATTGGCTTCTAATGTAGGGAGATGTAGGTAGTAGTAAAGGTATTCACAGTTTGATTTTGAAACAGTTTTCACTGTGTAATGTTGAATCAAATACACAAAAAATAGAACACAATCTAACAACCACCACCACAGATATAATTGAAGTACCTTGTATACTCTTCATTCCATTTTTTCCCTTAATTCCCAAAGGTGAACATTAACCTGAACCTGTTGGTTTCATTCCTATGTTAAACTTTTTCTGTATAATAATGACCAATGTATAGAAACTTTTTTCCTAACCATTTGGTGGTAAGTTGCTGACTCCATGCCCCATAATCTCTTAATTCTTTAGTATTCTTTAGTATTAGTCCCTACAAATAAGGACATCCTTCTAACCACCTAAGTCAGGAAGTTAACAGTGATCATTTTCTATCAACTAATCCTCAGTAATACCAAAAATGGTCTTTATAGAAGAAGAGTGTAGTGTAGAATCCTGTGTTTCATTCAGCTGTCAAATTTTTAACATTTCCTTTGTTCTGAAATGGTCCTCAGTCTCTCCTTGTATTTTATGAATTTGACATTTTTGAAGATTCCTCTTGGTTAATTTGTAGGTCTCTGAATTTGAATTGGTACTATAAAACTTTTTAATTGTGTAAATCTGTAAGTTGTAAACAGGTTACCTCATACTTTAAACAAGTCAGTTTTTAATGGTCATAAGAATTTTGAATATCTCTTCACACATTTATTGGCCTTTTGGTTTATTTTGTAAATTACTTGTTCATATCTTTTGCCTGTTTTGTAACTGGGGTTTTTTGTCTTTTTTTTTTTTTTTAAGTTGTAGAATTTGTCACCTATCTGGATTTATGTTTGTATCTGTTTATAAGCTGTAAAGTATCTTGTCCCAGGCTGAGTCTTGTCTTTTTACTTTCTTTAGGGGTAGATGGATTAGACTACAGAAATGGAAAATTCACTATGGTCCAATTTATCCATCTCTTTATGGTCTTTGCTTTTTGTATATTTAAGAAATCCTTCTCTATCCTGACATCATAAATCTGTTCTGTATTTCAGGATTCTGTATCTTTATGTCTATATGATATGGATCCAGTTTTTTTTTTTTTTTTTTCCTACATGGATAACTGGTTTTTCTAGCAGCATTGATTTAATAGTCCTTCTTATCCTTCGTTTGTAATACCTCCAGTGGTAAACATCAAGTTTTTGCACATATGTGGGTTTGTTTTGGAGGCTTGATTTTGTCCATTTGTCTATTTGTCTGGCTCTCACTTACATCCATTGTCTTAATTACTGTAGCTGTATAATAAGCCTTGGTATCTAAGACCCCCCCCCCCCCTCGATTCAAAATCGTCTTGGCTATTCTTGAGACTTTGTGTTTTTATATTAATTTTAGAATCAGTTAAGTTACACTATAAACCCTGTTGGGTTCTTGATTGGAATTTCAGTGAATTTACGGATTTAGGCAAAGTGGATACTTTTGTGATATTAAGTTTTTCCATCTGTGAATATTGTATATGTTATCTCTATTTAAATTTTCAGTTCCTAAACGTAAAAATTTATGGTTTTTCTCCCTATGGGCCTTGCACATCTTCTATTAGGTTTATTCTTTAGTTTATTTCTAATATATAACTAGCTGTAAAAAATCTTTTAACTAATATTGTCAGTTTCTGTTGATGAATTTTGGTGTCTAGTAACATTATGGAATTCTCATTAGTTTCTGTTTGTTGAATGCTTCGTATTTTTTGTGTCCAATCAGAATATTTGTGAAAAACTTGTTTCTTACTCCTTTATTATATTGAGTAGAATTCTACAATAAAAAAAAAAAAAAGGTTAAAACCATGTACTTGAAAGTTCTAAATGTTTTTCAAATCTGAGATTTCATTCCAAACACAATAACCTCTGAGTTAGGGAACTGACAAGCTACTTTCACAATTTCTATGTACCTACCCAGTAAGGGCTCCACTTTCTTAACAATGTCATCTTCTGCTGTCAAAATGAAGGTGAAACACGATCAGTTCCATAAAGATTTTTTCTAAAAACCCTAGAAAACAAATTAATATGTTCTATTTTTCTGTTACTAAAGTGTTTAGTAGAGGTCTCTTTTCGTTTTGTATTTCAGTGACTAGAGTTAAGGTTAGCTCCTCACTAGACTGGCCTTCCCTTAGGGTAGATATTTGACCCCTGCTTTTTTTTTTTTTTTTTTTTTTTTCCTTAAACAGAGTATCTCCTCCATTACTGACTAAATGAGTGACCCTGATATTTCTGTTTTACTTGTTGATTTATGAGAACTAGAAGAACTTCTTTAATGAGAATTTTGGTATAAAAACTTTTTCTAAGAACTATATTTCAGTGGACTATGGATATTTAACTTGATTCATATCCATCTCCCTAGTGCCCTCATGGTGCATATTGCATGTATTGCGGAGTTTGTTTCTACCTTGGTAAACACATGTTTAAGCAATGACATGATAGAAATTAGTACACGGACAGTTAAATATTGAGATGTCTTTTTGTCCTTATTGGCTTTATTCAGATGTATTTGAAATCTAAGGTCCAGACGAAGAAAGAAGAGCTCAGGTGAACTGATAAAATCAAGTGTGACCACCTATGTGGTCAAGTATAAAAGTATAAAATCAAGTAAAAAGTCAAGTATAACCACCTAATATGTTTGATACTTAAATGGTACAGCTGGTGGGAGGAATGTTCATCTTGCTAACTCTATTCCTCTCTGTGGGTACTTGTGAAGGACAGTTTATCCTTTTTCTTTCCCTGTCATTTTTTTTTTTTCTCCTTAATCCTTCGTGTTAAGGGTTTATACATAGCTCTTTCTTTAGTCATATAAATGAATGCCTATTGTGTTGGATGTGTAAGTGATATCTTACCCAGGAATTGGAATGAAAAGAGAAACCAACAAAGACTCTTTTGTGTTAATTCTCTGTTTATTGACTGCTATAGATTGCTACTAGCAGTTAGCTTATTTCAAGTATTAGCATTCTTTACAAATCTACTTCTATCATGAGCATTTTTTATTTCTTAAAAACTTAAAAAGTATATTTAGGGTTGGCCAGATAAAATGAGAGTGGTTGCATGGGAATGGTTCATTTTGATCTATTAGTTGTTACCGTTTCCCTTTCCTTTAGGTGGAAATTGAAAAATTTAGGGAAAGGTGGTTTAAAAGCAATCGGAATAATATTCCAAACTGGAGGAGGAGGAAGAAGAAAAGAGTATAGAAGTATAAGGCAACTGTCAAGTTGATTCATTGGCTGTGTTTGTCAGGGGGGAATAATGTCAATGCCTAGTTGTTTCTCTTTGGATCCAGATAAGTGAGAAAATAAATGATTTAGGAGCATTGGATTTTGCCTGGTGGGAGTTCACTGAACCAATAAAAATGGTTAGGGGAATTTTAAAAAGAATAAGTGTTATGATAATGTTTAAGCATGCTCTTTCACCAGTGGGGAAGTGTGCAAGTCTGTTCTTTTCCAGCTGTGAAGGCTTTTTCTCAGTCTTGTTTCATCTCTAGAAAAGTTGGCTTTTGTATCTTTAGTCCACTGACGATCCTTCATGTAATTTGTGAAGAAATAGCCATTTGTTTAGAAAAGTTGAAAAGCAAATAAAAACTTTTACCAGTAGCTGTGTTCTTATCTAAAAGATCACATAACCATTGTTTGTGATTATAGGTGCTTAGGTATATGCTTGAACAGTTCCAGCAAGATGATATTTCAAAATAAATTAGTTGTGCAGCTCTCTGCATGTTAATTTCATTTCTTGTCTATTCGGCTAAAACTTAAAGTATATGGAAGAAAAGCAATGCATGAGTTTCTTCTTTTTTTGTTCTTTGATAACGGCTCTAGGACAGTTTTAAATTTGGTTTCAAATTAAGATAGTTTACACTTGCTATAAGCTTCAGTTAGAGTATTTGGTCGAACATTATATGTGAGTTCTTTGTCAGTCTCTGGATAAATGCTGTTTTATGCCTGCCATCCTTTTAATGAGCTAGCCATCTGAATTCCTATTAATTTTAATGGGGATTGAGTAAAGATACTGTGGCTAGAACAGTGGAAATCCAGCCTTACTAGTGCGAAAACCAAAAAATATAACTTCTCTACAATCACATTTATATATAAAAAAGGTTACTGTGTAAGAACATAGTAAAAAATGATGGTCAAAAGAAAGATAAGCTGTTCTGTAATGTTAGCATATTTATGGACATGTTGAATATGAAGTAGTAATACACTTAATTGTGAGCTCTTTTTTCCAAGGTATTTATCTCATAAAGGTTTTCTAAACCTAACCTAAGAATAAAACAAATTACAGAACTAGATAGATTCAGTTTGTGTGTACTATGAGTGTTTATAATGACCTGGAATAAGATCATGAAATCTTTCACTAAATACTATCTTAGTGTAGGGATAAACATTAGCAGGACCTTTGACATGTGGTATGGAAGATGAATTCCAATGTGGTTAAGAACAGAAGAACACTTTTAGAAGAAATGGGTAAAATTGTGCTTATAGAATGTTGAGATCTGAAGTCTCAGGAGAAGTAATTAGGGAATCTTGTGGACCTGTTAAAATGCTTAACCAATTCATAGCTGTCGTGATAAAATGTTACCAAAGCAGACTGTTTCCAGGAACAGTTCTATTGGTTTTAACCCATGAAACAGAAATCTAATACACTATTCAAATGAGATGATTTCTTTTGACTTAATAAGAATTAATGTTTGCCTTGCTATTGCTGTGCTTCCAGTTTTTACCTTCTGATATCATGCTTATTGATCAATATGAATGTTTGGGTCTATGACGATCCTGTCTTTGCAGCATCCATTTTCTATCTCGTCATGCCTCTGCCTGTCTGGGTGAATTGCTTTTTCCTCTCTGGGTGAATTGCCTCAAACCTGACCCTCTTCAACTTGCTGCTTGTGCATATTCGCTTAATTCTCTGAATAGTCAATCATTTTAAATTTAATCTGACTCTCCATGGTGTTAACTATCCCACTCCACTTGATGTATGTAAATTTAATGAGCATGCTGTCTTGTAAAATCCACATCCATGAATGAAAATAGTGAGTCAAATGTTTGTAACTTGGTGGAATATGTGTCCATTCTGTTTGCCATTCTTCGCTCGATTGCTCCTTAGTGCTCTAACTAGTTGCATGTATGTGCAGGAAGTATTAAGATTATTTCACACCCTCACCTCAGTTTTGCCAAGAAAACATGGAAAGTAGTTATTTTTATTAGTATTTTGTCAGTCTAGGATGGAGTCAAGGTGTGTAAAATATAGTAGCAAACTTCGGACTTTCTTGTTTGTGGAAATTTCTGGCCCCATCCAACACTTAGGAAGAATCCCTTGCAGTGTTTTAAAAGCTGCTGACTTGACTATATTCCTTTCACCTGGCTTCCAGGTCAGGGCTGCTATTGATCCATTTGGTATCTTCATGCAGTTTAGAGAAGGTATATTCCTTCATTCCTCTCTGTGGATACAATGCATCACAGAAACTCCCACAATGTGAGTGAAGTCTGTAAGATCTCAGCTCTGTTCTCTCTTCGACCAGATGCCACCCTGATTCCAGGTCACTGAGGTTGTGTGTGATTCTGCTAGTGCTCCCTGGAAACATCGTGGATTTCAGCTTGGCCATGTTTGAATACCTGTGTTACTAGAACTGCCTAAAGAATCCATCTCTGGGGCTGGACCTTGTTTGTTCGTACTCTCAGCTAGGGATGTGAGTATTATCTCTAGCTCCAGCTCCATCCTTCAGAAAATGACCTCAGTTTCCTAGTTTGTCTCTAAACAGGAATAGCAAACTCTGTTTGGGAAATTTTGTTACATCTTACATATTTAACAAATACCGGAAAAGAAATCCACTGTGGTCTGTGCACTGTCAAAGTGGCAACGGGTGTAGAAAAGAGTTCTTTAAAAGGTTACCTGTGAAGGAGAATAAAGGAAGCCATATATAAAGGAGAGCTAGGTTTGAAGGAAGGTGCTTTTTCCTTTTAATTTTAATCCATTAAGGATTAACATGTTTATATATTGAGACCCAACCAACTGAGAACAATTTAGTGAGACAGAATTGAAAAAGGATAATTGATATGCAATGCCCTTTCAGGAGGTGAGAGGAAAGGAGATCCAGAGCATAAATGAATGGAATTATCTTTGGATGGATGCAAGAATTGATACAGAAAGATTAGTGTGCAAATAAATTGGTAATATGGGAAACGAGAAATTGAAAGTTTTCTTTTTACAGAGGAAATTGAAATTTGCTTACTGAAAATGATAGTTGAAATGGTAGTTTCATAGCTCTTGGGGAAGGGCAAGTTTGAAATAAATACTTTAGGGAATGTGAGAAGAAAAATGAGTTGGCTTTTCTGTAAATGTAGGAAATGATGATCCATAGAATTAACCTGCTTTAGGAGAACATACAGGGGATCAAGAAATAGGTCTTATTGAGGTCAACACTATGGTGGTCCAGCAGTAGGACAAGTGAAAAGACAGAAAATGAGGGTCTGAGAATAGAGTCATGAGCATTACATGATGATACCTGAGGTAGAACCATTTTTAGATAATGAAAAGGTCTAGGTGTAGTCATGAAGACTGTGGTTGAGCAAAGTTGAAGTAAAGATTGCTGGTGGTGGAGAAGCTAAAGACTGGGTGGCAAGGCATGGGATGGGAGAGGAGTCAATACAAGTTGTTGGCAACGTAAGTGATAAGTCCGATTGCATTAGCCCCAAAGGAAATGGGATTTTAGATGAAAATGGAGATAAATAATGGAATAAGAATGATGAGTGTAGATAGACCACAGTTCAAATAACATAGGACTATGGTCAACTGAAAGAATTTCCCGAAGTCTCCATTCTCTCTTCAATATAGAGAAGCCGGTCCATACCTCCCATGGGTTATTAGTGACAGTTAATGTAGTAAGAGTGCTTATAAATGTTTAGCACGATGCCTGCAAGAACTTAACCATTATTTAGGAATACTAAATCTTGGTGAAAGATGTAGAAAGGCTTGTGGGAAGAATGAGGACAGTTTACAGAGCAGATTTGGAATGAAAACAGAAATTTGAACAGCTTGAATTTTGTTTTGGAAAATTCCAAAGAGTGCCTAATCTTTAGATTTGGAATGGAATTCGGATACCTATGTCTTTGTTAGTAGTCCCAGATATTTGTTTTGATAGTGTGTGTGTGTGTGTGTGTGTGTGTGTGTGTGTGTGTACTTCCTTCCCCTTCATCAAGTCTGTATTTATTGTAGCCAAGTATACTGCAAACTTGCTCTTTGTATTTAGTGGACTTAAAAATATTTTTTTTTTTTAAGAATGAAAGATGTTCCATTTTTTTCATACTTTGAAAATTATTTTTATGACAGAAGTTTTATGAATATTTCAATTTAGTCTTAGAAAAGCTTTGCTTGGAAGCAACCTTAGATTTATAGAAGGGTTGCAAAAAGAGCACAGACCGTTCTTATATACCCTTCACCCTACTTCCTCAAATGTCAACACATTCTATAACTTGAGTTCAGTTATTAGAACTGAGAAATGTTGGTACACTACTAATGAAATTACATTATTGAGATTTTGCCAGTTTTTCTACTTGTGCTTTTTCTGTTCTAGGATCCAATCCAGGATCACACCTTGCATTTAGTTTACTCTGTATCCTTAGTCCCCTGCAATCAGTGACATTTCCTTATCTTTCCTGACCTTGATCCTTCTGAAGAATCCTTATTTTGAAAGCCCCTTGATCTGGGTTTCTCTTTGGCAGTATTTTTTTGTGTCTAAAATCTATCTTTAGTTCCAGTCAGACTCCCACAGTAAAACAGCACAGTGGTTCAATTAAGGTGAGTTTTTAATTAGAAAGTAATTAACTGAGAGAAAATTGGTTTTTGATATTGCCACTCCCAATTTCCCCAGGCAAAACTGTGGTTAAACATGTATATGAAGGTAGCACTGTGAGTTAATTTCTAATGTCTGTTAAGATATTAATAGAGCTTTAACAACAATACTCTTCAGACAAAGTTTTGATTTGGTAACTGCATAAATATTTTTGAGATCTATTCAGCTAAATATTGCCAGCTAATAAATATCTGTTCTGTAAGTGGGAAAACTTTAATGTCCTACCTACAAAATATTAACCTCATTCAAATTACTCATCTGGTTTTTTGCAATTATGAGTTCTATATATTTCCTGTTTGGTGTTTATAATAGATATTTAATGAATTCCCTACATGTATCTCAATACATTGATACAATGAAGTAAACCACATTTCAGGGGTCTCTTAAAATCTGTACCTGCGCATCATTTTGTACCTATGCAGTGTAGTAGAGGGTCCCAACCTAGGTCTGAATGGAAGAGTTGGTTAATCCAGTGGTTTGTATTGCTTGTTGAGGCCATTGACATGAGTTTCTGTATTACTCAGTTCTGCTTAGAAATAAGCCTTATTAGGAAGTAAGTTATTTTCAAACCGTGTTGTGGATGCTGCTGGTGCCCCTCTAAGACCACCTTCATCAGGTTGGTGCACGCAGATTCCAGGTGGTAAGTGTTGGTTCCTCGTAGCTTATAGCTGCCCTATCTGGAGATTTGGGTTCCAGGGGCTAGGATCCTGTAGCTAATCTGCTGACTGATTCGGAGGGGTCAAACTGTCCTCTCCCTCTAGGTAGTACTAACAGCCATGCAGTTCAGGCTGAAGCAATATTTTCAAAAGTCTCTTTCCCCTGCTCTGTCTTGCTTTTCTTTATTCCCCTATCCTGAGGGCATCCCCTCTGTTAGTCATCTGCACCAGGATCCTTGTCTCACACAGTACCTCTTGGGAACCTGACCAAAGACAGTAGGGCTACTGTATGATCATTTTGAGCAGATGGAAACTGAGTAACATGAAAATGGTTGACTTATTTGCAAGGGACCTCTTATAATTACCTGGAAACTGCCCTGGACTGGTAGTCTGGGCTCCATGGCTTGTGTTTCTAATAGCCACCTCGCTAGAAAAGTCATGCAATTTCTGTGAGCCTGTATTTTTTATCCTGTAACACATGGAGCTTAGACTATGTGATGCTCAAATTCTCACATTGAAGATTTTCCCTTAAGGCAGGGGGCTATTAAATGAAGATGCTTGTTCTCCCCTGATTCCACCCCTCACCCCTAACTCTAGTTTCCTAGATAGCCCTCAGAGATGCTCAGCTTAGCTCCTCTGGAATTAAAGACACTGAAGGGATTCAGAGCAAGTTTCCCCAAACTGTTCCACTTTGGCATGTGGACTACTGGAGTTGAAGGCAACTGAGGCCTGGAGGGCTCAAGAGAAACTTTTTTGCCCCTGTCTGAACCACCTAGAAGAATGTAAATTGAGAGTCTTTCCCAAAGCATTACTATGAGAGAAATTTTATCTGAGTGACCCATCTGTATAGCAGAACAAATACCTAATTACCAAACCTCTTATTGCCCTGTGAATTGCCCTCCTCCCCTTGGAAACCCCAGGCTCCTATCCCATGCCTCAGCTCGGTATGGCATATAAACCTCATTTTACCTTTCTGTCTTGGAATCTTTCTTGTGTGTGGGGTTCTTGTATGTATGAATTAAATTTGATTTTTCTCCTGTTGATCAGCCTCATGCCAATTTAATTCCTAGTTTAACTAGAAGAACCTATGAAGGGTAGAAAGAAAGAACTTTTTTCTCCCCCTATATAGATGTGCATTAGCTAGGAAAAAGCTTCCAATACATTTTTCAAGGACTTTGTAGACACCCACCCCCACCACCTGCCCCCTGCTGAAATTCAGCACCAAAGTCCAATAGGGCTTTCTCCTTTCAGCCTTTTTCTTTGTGAGATAAAAATCTATTTTACAAATACTGCACTTTTTTTTTTATACACAAATATATATTTTTCCTTTTCATTGCTCCTATATATCCTTTTTTCCCTTTGTAAATGGCAGTTTCTTTTTCCAGTGCCATTGGTTTCTGGACATGTAGAGAATGACCACCTGTGAGTTACATGCCTAATGAGAAAGGTCTGCGGTACTATGTAGCTGATTCCAAACTTTCAGTGTCCTTCCTTCATTTTCCTTTTTGCTTTTATTTTTATTTCTTTTTACTTTTAGTTTTTTTAAATTTTAGAGTGCAAGCAGGGGAGAGACGCAGAGGGAGAGAGACTATTAAGCAGACGCCATGCTCAGCGTGGAGCGGACACGGGGATTGATCCCATGGCCCTGGGATTATGATCTGACCCGAAATCAAGAGTTGGACGCTCAACTGACTGAGCCACCCAGTCTCCCCCCTTTTTGTTTTAAAACAGGGACTGTCATGAAGTGACTGCCGTATTTAGACAAGAGAGGTGGAATAAGACAGTGGAAAGAGGTTGGGAGAACCCTGAGTCTCTTCTTTAATTCCAAATATACCACTATTGTGTATGAGCTCCTGTCATCTTGAATATGCCTTTCCAAAAAGAAGGCAGTAAACTTTTTAAAAGTGTATATCTTAAAATTTTATTTTGATTTCAGCCACAACTAAAGGATTTTGTAGTTTGTTAGCATTCTGTATTTACTACATATTTTAATTTGCTGGTGAAAGAGGCTGGGCCATGCTTGTCTATTAGAAAGAAAATAAAAATACAGTGAATAATTTAATACAGGGGTTCTCAGTACTCTTAAGTACCCTGCCTTTTTGTAACCAGTATACCCATTACCTTCCCTGTAACTTCCCCGTTACTTTCTTCCAATGAAATTCTATATAGGTAATATAAACTACCTACACTCATAATTTAAAAAATCCACTTAATACCTCACTGTAATAAATATTCAACATATATTTCAATATAAACAATTGGCCATGACTGCTGAAGAAGGTATAATAAAGTCATTCTTGAATCTTCACCTCGTGCATACAACAGCTATGGTGCAGGTTTATGTAGCTGTGCTGTTCTAGTGATTCAAATACCACAAGCAGTGTTGTCCTGGGGTACCCAAATTTCAAAAATAGAGCACAACTGATGATAAAGCTTATTTAAAAACAAACAACAAACAAAAACAACAACAAATACACCCAGTGGTACTATAACTTGCAGCTATATTAGAATATTAAATATTAAAATCACATAATGCAAAGTATTTCATCTGTAACAACTTACATACTAATGCCATTGTACATTTAATTCTATTGAGTTATTCTAGGCTTAAATAAAATTTTCTTTTTCAAGATGTGTGTCTCTCTCTGTGGGACACAAGACAGTTTCTCATTGTGTAGGATTAGCCCATGTGTTGAAGAATGTCTAATATACCTTGATGAATACTGGTAGCTTCATCTCAAGTCACTGACGACCAGAATATCCCAAGACCTTTCTAAAATCCTAAGTGGTGTTAAGGCCTATTGAGAGTCCCAGGCTTAGAGGGGAAAAAAAAAAAAAAAAAAAAAGGAACAAAACAAACCATTATTCACGTAATAGGATATTTCTAACCTGAACAGCCGGGAGTGACATTACTAATTACTACCTTTTATTAGAGTGTCAAGTTGAACAACTTCTAAGATCTTAAATATTTATATCAAGGTGAAATGAAGGAAATTTTGACTTTTAAGTGCTTGAAGGGATGGGTAGCCAAAAACTGAGTCAGCTAAAGGCATAAACTACAGTGTCTGATGAATTGTAGCACTCTTCTAAAACTTAGAATAAATTTAACCTGCTGGGCTCCACAGGTGATCTGAATTCTTGATTTTTATACACCTGTTTCTGAGAGGCTATGGAGTTGGTATACATTCAAGTGTGTTCTATTGTGTGTTACAAATAAGGGCTACTATCTGGAGGAAATCCATTTGAGCAGCCCTTTTTCAGCCATTTCTGTTATACCTTAGGCTCCTTTTCCATTACCAGAACGGCCTCTAATGAGAGCAACTTAACTGGTAGCAATTCTCATACTTACGTGGATATTCTTGATTTGTATTTTTAGTTAGTGTTAGACCTGTAGTGAGCTCCAGGTTACTTTAACCTTTGATTGGTGCTGTTGAGAAATGTTAGATTTTTAGGTGGTACTTCATTTTATGAGTGCAACTTTTATGTTCTTTGGAACCTAGAATAAATTAAGTAGTTGGTATTTTTGGTAGGGGTAGAGAAGAGAAAACTAGAATGCTTTGCCTTTTGCTAGGCTCTCTACCAGGTATTTGACTCTATGAGCTTGTAGCTACAGAATCAGGAAAGTGCTTGCTTATTTACCTTTTAATTTTTATGATACATGGAACAGCTCTTTCAGAAATAGTGCAAGATAGCTTCAGGTGCACTGCCTTTTTTTTTTTAAAGTACCTATATTTGTGTTTGTGTATTTAAAATGTGAATCCAGATGACCTTAAGAAAGGCAGAAATCTTCAACTGTCTAATTATCTGTAGTGATGAGAGTGTAATTTTACTAGCCTGTTGCGAATTTAAAAAGGTTTTCTGGTGTTTTACCTGTTAAAATGATCTAGAACGTGTTTTTCTCTGTGTCTCCTGCTCTTTGCTTTCCTCCAGGCAGAACTACACGTAAATCATTCCAAAACAATTAATGCTGCCGTAGTCACAAATTATTGATTTTCCGTTGGTAGGGTATGTAGAATTGCTGCTCTACTTAGATTCTAAAATGAGGCTTTTTAATTGTGTTTTCCAGGAAGATATGAATTTAAATGAAGATAAGAAAGCACCATTGCGGGAAAAGGACTTCAGCATCAAAAAAGAAATGGTGATGCAGTACATTAATACTGCTTCCAAGACAGTAAGTAAAACTGTCAAGTTGAGAGATACTGCTGGAACGTGCTGCAGTGGGGAAAACAATGCGTTTGTCTAATGATGTGCTTCAGTTTGTGGGCAACTGGAATCAGAGGGCTTTTGAGTGTATAAAGGCACAAGTATTGGACGTTTGTTTAATTTGAAAATACTTCTTACAGCTTCTAAAACTGCTGTGGTCCTTTAGCCCCTCGCATTGGTGAGGAACACCGACTGGTTGGTTTACTGACTCCAAGACTTCTTTGCCTGTTAGTGGATTCAGATGGCTATTGATCTCTAATGTCACTTATACACCAGGATGATATTTGCATTACAGAAAAGTAAGACTGATGACATTCTAACTACGTAAATCAGTACACATAATAGTGGCTTAGAGGCATCTCTTTAATGCGAGTTTCCCTACGGATAAAATTATCTTGTAACAAATTATAAATGTAGACGTTGGAAGGAGCATTAAGCGTCCACTCAGCTGCCAGTTTTCTAGGGAAACATGAAATATGTGGGTGGAAGTAATGAGTAAATGTCTAAGAAACCATGACTGGCACACAGAATCAATTATATTTATTTCGTGGGACAACAAATGAGCTTGACCAGTCATATAAAAATTGAATAAATGGATTCGATGAAATCTAGAAATGGAAGCTAATGAAGAAGCAATCAGAAAGACAGCAGAAAATGATTTTGGCTGAATTTACAATAGAATTGGATTAGACAAAAATTACTTAACACACTGTACTTTTCACCGGATACTTTAACCAAAGACCAGGTTACAAGAATATAAGTCACTTATACTTTAACTCTATTTATCTCCTAGACCAGTCAGTGACTTGGAGGCCTTTGTTTGGGAAGACAGACTCAAGTGATGTTTAATTTTTAAACATGTCTCAGGTTTGGCATTCTGATGTTTAGTTGTTCAAATCACTGAGTACTATACTTTTTTTTTGGCTCTCTATGTAGATGGGCGCTGTATCCTGCTGTTGTGACAAAAATTGCTTTTTGTCCCTTAATGCTACCTGGACATCGCAAATTAGAATTAGGGACTTAAGAGTCAGAGCACTTGTATTTCGGATGACTTATCTTCCCTTTGATATTGGGCATCTTGTTTTACCTCTGATGCTCAATTTCCTCATCCTTAAGATGGGACTAATATCTATATCATCAGCTTGTTAGAATTAAATTGTTGATGCCATAATTGCAACATGACCGGTTTTATAACTGGTGGCTGTCTCTTGTGGTAGCACTGGTGGCTGTAGCAATCGTTTCTTATTTTTTTCTTTGTGATTTGTTTGTTCTCGCTGTTGAAATCCTTATGCCATAATTACTGATGTACTTGGATTTATGTTTTTTAAACCTTTTTTTTTAATATATGAAATTTATTGCCACATTGGTTTCCATACAATACCCAGTGCTCATCCCAAAAGATGCCCTCCTCAATGCCCATCACCTACCCTTCCCTCCCTCCCCCCCCCCCCCCCCCCCATCAACGCTCAGTTTGTTCTCAGTTTTCAAGAGTCTTTGGGAGAGAGCTTTGGCTCTCTCCCACTCTAACCTCTTTTTTTTTTTCCTTACCCTCCCCCATGGGTTTCTGTCAAAGTTAATGGCAGCCTTTTAAAAAAAGTTTTTAATATTTACTTATTTTTGAGAGAGAATGGGACAACGTGAGCAGGGGAGGGGCAGAGAAGGTGAGCAGGGAAGGGGCAGAGAGAGAGAGGGAGACACAGAACCCAAAGCAGGCTCCAGGCTCCCAGCTGTCAGTACAGAGCCTGATGCGGGGCTCAAACCCACCAACCACGAGATCACGATCTGAGCCGAAGTTGGACGCTTAACCGACTAAGCGCCCCAGGTGCCCCGGATTTATGTTTGAAAATTCAAGTTGACTGTTAGTGAGTCCGTGTCACATTTATTAAGTGTCTGTATATCAGGCAATATTTTAGGCAATGGAGTTGAAGCACCAGGATGGTCAATCATCGTGGCCTACGGAGTAACATAGGATATACACAACAGAAACACACAAACGTGTAATAAGTGAAATGTAATGTGGGAAAAAAAGCAGGGGGATTGGAGATAATACAACTGTTTTTTTTTTATTGAAATATAGTTAACACAGTGTTACATTAGTTGCAGATATACAGTAGGATTTACCAGTTCTATACTCATTACAGTGCTCATTACAATAAGTGTACTCTTAATCCCCTTTATTTTACCCATCCCTTCACCCACCCTCCCTCTGACTGAACTGCTGCATAGAGTGATCAGGGAAGACCCCCCTGTTAGGGAATTTTAAATCCAACAAGTATGAATTTACTTGATATAATTACAAGAGATACTATATTATTAGAATTGGTTTAGAAAACGTTGGTATAATAGTGCATTTTAGTTCTTGAATTTCAGATAACAAACAGACGTTTTAACAGAAGAACAAATCACTTTGAACTTCATTAGAGTGGATCTATTTCAGTTTGCATTCACTGATTTTAAACTTTAATCCTCTAATCGTTTTGGACTAAGGTTGGAATTTATTTACTAGAATTAGATAATTAGATTATCAGGATTGAAATAGATTAGTTATCTAAAGTATGATTAAAGCATTCACTCCTTTAATTAGTGCTGGGAGGATGGTGACTTTTCCTAGGAGGGTTCTGAATAATTTGGTGGGTGGTTAACATTGTAGGAAGTTCAAGCTGACCAGTCATCTATTTTTGCTCTGGAAGTAGAGACACATTAACTCTCACATACAGACTTTGTCATACCAGGGTATTTAGGTTAATGAGTACCAAAAAAGCTTCTCTGAGGAAAAACCATGAAAATTTATGGATGGGTTGTTCCAGAGAACATGGGGGTATTTGTCAGGTAAACTTTTATAAATTTAGCCTTAGACTTTGCTTTGAGATTCTTTTTGTGGATAAGCATTAAGTGTGTGTGTGTGTGTGTGTGTGTGTGTGTGTGTGTGTGTATATACATATATATGTATGTATATATGTATATATATGTGTATAGAAAAAGTATATGAAAATGCTTTAGAAATGTTAACCCTCAAACAAGCACTAAACTAGCCAAGCTTGTTTCTTAGAATAGGGGGAAAAAAAAAACCCCAACAAATTCATAGTAATGCTGACTTTTTCAGTTAGAAAAGATTATTAAAATTTTATTCAAGTAGCCTAGTTAGAGGCTGAAAGTGTCAGATCACAGTTTTCCAACTTCTAGGGTGTAGATGGATAGGTGATCCACATGTGCCCTGTACAGTCTGGAAGCCAGGTGTGCTGGGGGCTTCTGAGGAAGATTTCTCTTCCTTATAAAAAGATCCAGAGCAGAAAACCACTTTCTTTCCTGTTATTTGACATGGTGGTGAGAGGGTGTGGGATCCTTGGCACATGACCCCTTAGAGCTGATGCTCTGGCTATGTACAATCCTGCCTCCAGACTCTCCCATTGTGTGATGGGGTGCATATTCTTATTTAAGCTACTTGAAGTTGGGATTTTGCTTTGCGGCTGTGCACGTGTTGCTGGACTGTCCTGATAGCCTTTTGCCTGCATAGGATCTCTATCTTTAATTAACTGCGGAAATTACTCCCCTCATCAAGTATACTCAGCGTACATGAGGATGGGTACTACAAGGCCAGATGGACATTCCTTGGTAAATGGCTTGTCTCAGGTGTTCAGTAGTCAGTGTATTTAAAAAAACTTTCTGAATGAATGAATACAGTCTTGGCTTTTATTTGATTACTGGGTGGATGGTAAGACTATTCTGTAGTAAGTGGTAAGGACCTTGAAGTTAGGATGAGACATGATAGTCCAAATGGAAGAGAATCCATCGTTCCCCAGAAATGTAAGAAGAAAATTCTGGAACAGGACAGAGGAGCTCTTAAGCACAATTGCATAAGAATTTCTCCTATTTTCTAAATGAAAGGCAACTATAATTTAATAAAAGTGCACCTTGTAAATGTATTATTCAATCTTGCTTATCCTGACTCTGAGTGTTCTCATTCTTGATTGTGGTTTAATTATTAACCCTTTTCTTCTCTTAAAATTTTTAAAGCACCCCTGCAGATAATGTTAAATGATGATATTTGTCGGGACTCCTGTGCTTTGAGGGGATGGACCAAGCTAAGGAGATAAATTCTTTAAAAATTTTTTAAAAAATATTTGTTTATTTTTGATAGAACACAACAGGGGGAGGAGAAGAGAGAAAGGGAGACACAGAATCTAAAGCAGGCTCCAGGCTCTGAGCTGTCAGCACAGAGCCCAACACGGGGCTCGAACCCACAGACCATGAGATCATGACCTGAGCCGAGGTCGGCCGCCCAACTGACTGCACCACCCAGGCGCCCTTCAGTAGGTAAAGTCTAATAGACTTGCTGCCTTGGTTTTGGTGTATCATACCCTGTATCTGTGATTCCCGGGTTGATGTCGGTGTTTATCTTCTTGTGGGTGCTTGAGTTGTATTCAGGGCGAACTGGCTCTGGGTGTACGATGTCCGGGTTATGTACAAGTCTGTTGACAGGATTAACAGGAAGCCATGGATTCCTTGACAAACACTTTTAAAAATGTGTTAAACAGGATACTTGTGGAGAGTAGGATTTAGAGCTATAAGATACTTCTTCTCCCCTCCTGCCCCCACCCCCCATCACAAAGGGATTGTAAGCATAAAAAATTCACCCTACTTTTCCCATCTGTTGAGAAGAATCTTCCATTTGCTCTTCTGCTTCTAGGCTTTTTCAGGGTAATCAGTGGCCGTAGAAAGCTGGAGGAATCCTGGAAGTCAAAACCTACATCCCAGGAAGTGAAAGCAAAGCCCTGGAAGCAGGGGTTGGGGGGTGGGGGGGATGGGGAGTCTCAGAGGGTGCAAGAGGGAGGGGAAAAGTGAAATGTAACACATTAGCATTTGCTTGTCCGTACTTTTTGGAGTTGACCCCCCCCCCCCCCCCCACTTACTTTTGGATACAAGATGAGACTGTCCTGATAGTTGACTTCTGTATGAATTATGAGTGGACTGCTATCAGCATGTAGTGGTCTTGTCTTTTGGATGTACCATTAGGTGTGGATAAGAGGCTCCTAAAATTTCTCTTCAAGATTTTAAGCTTCTCATTCCTTCAAAATACATTAGCTTTTTTTTTTTTTTTTTTTTTTTTTTTACTTCCCCACCCTGAGAGAGAGCGCTTCTTAATTAGAGCATCCAACCTTTATTTCCCATTTATATTCAGTTTTTTCCTTTTGACACCCCTCTCCCCACCTCCCAGAAAGAAGCAGAATTCCGCCTTGTTGTGCCCAGATATCCGGTAGCTTCCTTGGACTTTGTTAACTGTTCTCTTCCCTAGTCATTCGAGACTGCAGACAGCTGAGGCATGTATTGGAAAAGATTGACTTGGTGTTGCATTTTACTCCTCGAACCCCTAAGTATTTCTGTAGTTCTTGCTTAGACTTCTTTAGTAAGAAATAAACACCAAATATTACAGAACATAACTTTAAAAGGCACATAGAAGACTCACAGGTTTGTGAAACAAGGTAATAAAATGAATCTAAATTGAGTTTGTAGGTGTAGAGTTATAAGGTCTCGTGTCTGTGTACGTGTGTGTGTGTGTGTGTGTGTGTAGTGTCTAAAGATAATTTGAAAGGTGTTATCATGATACCACTTGTTCTAGCCCAGTAGAGCATGATGTTCAAGTATGGAGAACGTGGTTTTGTCCAGTGTTGTCCATCTACACATACCTTGATCAGAAAAGATTTTTTTTTGAAAAAATACTAATAATGTTCTGATTTGTGTTATCTACATAGGTAGAAAAGCTAGAGTTCATTTATTCTTAGCTCTGGTTTGTTAATGCCCCCGTTGATAATACAGTATTTTCATGCCTTTCAGAGTCTTTTTTGGGTCCATTTTCTTTTTTTTTTTCTTTTTTCTTTTATTTATTTTTTTAATATGAAATTTATTGTCAGATTGGTTTCCATACAACACCCAGTGCTCATCCCAACAGGTGCCCTCCTCAATGGGGTCCATTTTCATATATCTTGGAAAATATTGTCAGATACAGATAAATCAGGTTCTTTTTGTTTCCTCTCACTTTTCATCATTTTTACTTAAAAGGTTTATATTTTAGCTGCTGAAAACTTCGATGAACCAGACAGTTTTATACATTCTTGCTAGTTACAGTTAACATGGATTACTTTTTGGCTTCCATTTCAGGTTAGGGAATTGATCAAAGCACACTTGTAACATAAAAGCTTACTAAAAATTTGTGGCTGGTACTCGGTATTAGACACTTACCTATTTATCAACAATGCCCTTGCTTACGATATTTTGCTTGTTTATCTCCAGGTCTTGTCTGCTGAGTTGGGGAAAATATTAGAGCCCCAGGGCAATGAAGCAATTTCTTGTTAGAAGTATTTCTTAATAATCTAACTGGCATTTTAATTTCCATTTCTGCCTATATAGGACAGGTTTTATTTATGTACAATTAAAATGATCTTCCAACAGCTCAAATTCATCCAGCTTCATTATGAGTTGTTTCTGGGCGGCACCGGTGGCATTTAATGTTCTCTATTACTGCAGTGTGTTCTTGCTTAGGCAGGAGATGATAATGAAGAAACCAGTCAGCTTTTTTCTTTCTTTCTTTCTTTTTCTTTTTTTTTTTTTATAAGAAATTAGGTTTAAGTTAGCATTGTGGATTTTCAATCTTTTAAACACCTTAAAGATACCTTTTCTTATAGCCATTTTTTAAAAGACTCGCCAGAAATACTTATTTACTGGTCAAATGTAGAGTTTTGGTCACTGATGCTTATACCATTTGTGGCATTGGAGATCATCTGCGGCTGTCTTTATCTTTCTCATTGAGTTGGGTCTTGGTCTGAGATATTTTGATCTGCTCATAATTTTTAGATTTTATGAATGTAATTAAACTTCTCATGACTGATAACTGCAAAAGTAGTGAAAAAAAAAAACAACCTTTGAAAGTGCTAGAAAAAAGAGGCATGTGATTTGATGGAGATGGAAATAATGAGCAAATAGCCCTATGGAACCTTTTAAAAGAAAAAAATGTTCTGAAGGAATATGAGAAAATGAAAATGCTACATATCTACAGTTGCCTTTCAGCGAGTGAAGGCGAAAGGTAACTGATGAATTGAGGGCAAAGAGAGTGGTCAGGAACAATAGCCCTCAACCTTGATATTCATTAGAATCCTCTGGAGAACTTAAAAAAAATAGGTGTCTGAACCCTACCATTTAACAAGTCAGAATTCCTGCAGGTGGTACCAAGGCTCCAGTATTTAGAAAATCTGTCTTGGTGATTCTACTGTACAATCAGAGATGAAAACTAGCCCAGAGATGGGCTCTACAGGATGAGCCTCATCAGTAGATGTCTGCTAGTGTAACATTAATTCAACAAAAGACTAGGAGTTGATGGAATTTAAAGGCAAAGCATAGAGGCTGTTAATTAATAAAGGTCCTTTGGGTTCAAGGCTAGCTTGAATGTACATAAGGTCAAATTGGTGTTCAAGTAGCATACTGTAGCTACCAAGAAATCCTGATACTTGGCCACTTAACATTTCCCTCTGATGATTTTATCTATTATAACAGATGGAAGAACCTGGTCTGTTTTGGGAAAAGATGCCTAATAGAACAGTATTAATAAGAAGAAAAAGAGTATGCCTGCTTTAAAACCTTTAGTGGACTGACTTATCTTCCCAGTTGGCGGTAAACTTAAAACCCCTTTAATTTAGTTTGGACTTAAGAGACAGCCTTTCAGTTCTTCATTTCTAAGCAGAATAAATTCTATACATACTTAAAAAAATACTTCATAGGTTAATTGGATGCACAAAAAGCATTAATTATTAATTTTATGCTTCCTTGATTTATTACCATTTCCTAACTGGTGTAATACAATGGTTTCCCCCCACGTCAAAGAAAATACGGTTGGTATATCTTCTAATATGTATCACATATCAATGTAATACAAAACTATTTCAAATCCTTTTAAAATCCGAAAGCCTTCAGGCATAGATGAAGTAAACTGGGAACTCTATCCTTGGGTCATTAACATGTGAAAAAATACTTAAAAAGTAAATTTAGACAACCTTAGGCTTTGACTGCTTCTTGTATATTAATACTGTTATACAAGATTTTTTTTTTTTTTGGTAGATTTTTTGTTCCTTGGGAAAGCTGTTCTATTACACTGTTGGTGAGTTAAGTCATTATCTGACATGGTTTTTGTAAAGAATGGTTTTGTTCTCCTTGATTAGACATTTTTGTAGTTGAGTTTATTTATATCAGGTCTGGAATATGTCTTAGGACGTCTCTACATTTTTAAAATGAGTAAGGCCTATGGAGTGACATCCCCAAGATTTGCAGCTAGAACGAGAAACCAAGATTTTTTTTTCAACTTTTTATTATAAATAGTTATAGAAAACAGCAAAACCAAATATGTAGCTTAACGAATTATCATAAGGGAAACACCAGGTTGACAAATGGAACTTGCCGCCACTTGAGAAAGCCCTGCATCTACCCTGTCCATCTCAAACCTCTCCCCCCAACCTCTTTTTTTGAACTACTGACTGACTGACTTTTATAGGGGTCACTTCCTTCTCATCTTATTTCTCCATCTTCTATCGATGGACACTTAGGCTGCTTCCATAATTTGGCTATTTTACATAATGCTGCAATAAACGTAGGAGTGCATGTATCCTTTTGGATTAGTGTTTGTGTATTTTTTTGGGTAAAGATCCAGTAGTACGATTAATGGATCGTAGGATAGTTCCATTTTTAACTTTTTGCGGAAACTTTATACTATTTTCTAGAGTGGCTGTAGCAGTTTGCATTCCCCTCAGCAGTACATAAGGGTTCCTATTTCTCCACATCATTTCCAACATCCTCTCCTGTTTCTTGTGTTTTTGATGTTAGCCGTTCTGACAGGTGTGAGGTGTGAGGTGATCTCTCCTTGTAGTGTTGATTTGCATTTCCCTGATGATGAGCATCTTCTCTTGTGTCTGCTGGCCATCTGTATGTCTTTGGAAAAATGTCTCTTCATGCCTTCTGCCCAATATTAATTGGATTATTTGTGTTTTTGGGTGTTGGGTGTTTTAAGTTCTTCATGTATTTTGGAATTACCCTTTATCAGAGAGGCCATTTGCAAATATCTTGTCTCATTCTTTAGGTTGTCTTTTAGTTTTGTTGTTTTCTTTGCAATGCAGAATCTCTTTATTTTGACGTAGTCTCAACAGTTTATTTTTGCTTTTGTTTTCCTTTCCCTGGGGGACATATCTAGGAGAAAGTTGCTACATCCATTGCCAGAGAAATTACTGCCTGTGCTCTATTCTAGGATTTTTACAGTTTCAGGTCTCATATTTAGGCCCTTTTAATATATTTTGAATTTATCTTTGTGTGTGGTATAAGCCCGTGGTCCAGTTTCATTCTCTTGCATGTCGCTGTCCAGTTTTCCCAACATGGTTTGTTGAAGAGTCTTTTTCCCATTGCGTATTCTTTTTGGAACACACTTGTAAAGAGTCCTTTCCTCTCAAATACTGATTACTTCATGATCTAGGAAATTTAGGATAAATGCTTTATTCTTTTTCCTTTGCCAGTTTTTACTATACTGAATTGGTTTCCTATCACCCTCTGAAGGTAACCAATTACAAAATTTTTTTTAAGTGTTTGTTTAATTTGGAGGGAGAGCACAAGTTGCAAGAGGCAGAGAAAGGGTGACAGATAATCTGAAGCAGGCTATGTGCTGAGAGCACAGAGCCCAGTGCGGGGCTCGAACCCATGAACCGTGAGGGCATGACCTGAACCAAAATCAGACCTATAACTGAGTCACCCAGGTGTTCCTGAAAGTAACCAGTTTTTGATATTAAGATATTATTACTTGGGCACCTGGGTGGTTCAGTTGGTTAAGCATCTGACTCCTGATTTTGGGTCAGGTCGTGAGCTCGTGGTTTGCGAAATTAAGTCCCACATGAGGATCTTCGCTGACAATGAGCTTGCTTGATATTCTCTCTCTCCCTCTCTCTATGCTCCTTTCCTGCTCACACATGCATGTGTGTGTGGGTGCGCACACATGAGCTCTCTCTCTCTCAAAATAAACTTAAAAAAATGTCATTAGGATAACTTATGCATCGTAATTATTACTCTTAGTGAAGCTCAGATTGTCCTTTCTTTGACCAGCAGGCCCTTGCCCGGGTGCTCTTAGTCATTTTGGCATGACCCTAGGAATTTTGGATTGTTTCATTCCTATCTGGCAAGGTCTGACAAACCAGGTTCCTTTCTCACTGTGCCTGGAGTCAATCATTTCCTTCAGGGGGAAGTGGTATTTCAAGAACAGTCTGGGTGTCACGGATGCTTATTGCTAATAGGTTAATTGTTGTTTCCAGGACTTTTCAGTGGAGATCTAGCAAAAGAAAAACAAAGCTGTGTGTATATATTAAAAAAAGGTTTCTTTTGCGTATCCTGTGTCCGACTGCTGCTCTTGTACCATATCTGCATTAAACATATGTAGACTTATGTAGACATTACATTTTACATTTCTTTCTAGTTCCCATTTAGCCTTTCCTTCTATGAGTAACTATTTAGCCCCCATTTCATCTTTATTTGCAAGTAACTGTATTTTAATGCTCACCATCAGTCCTTAAGTTGATATTTCTCTAGACATTTGTCTGAAGTTTGTTTTGTAATAGATTCCTTCAAAGGGCTCCTGGGAACAGTATTTCCTGAGTATTGCATATTGATAACTGTGTATGCCTTTTATTGCTTAGTCAGTTATATTTGGCAATAAAATCTTTGGCTCACATAGTTTTTTCCCTTAGGATCTTAAACGTACCATTTTCTTCTGGCATAAAGCATGACAGTATTGGTGTCCAAAGTTCTGTGGATAACTAAGTATTATCCCTTACAGGTTACTGGCTCTTTTGTTTAAAATTTTATTTTGAGAGATAGAGAGCACGTGCGTGCGAGAGCTTGAGCACACACAGGGGAGGGGCAGAGGGAGAGAGAGAATCTCAAGCAGGATTTGCACTCAGCACAGGATCCCACTACTGTGAGATCATGACCTGAGCCAATATTAAGGGTTGAATGCTTAACACGCTGAGCCACTCCGGCACCCTGTTTTCATCTAGATGTCTGGGTTGGGATTATCTGGTATGTAATATACCTTCATTATGTGGCTTTTATGTCCTTTTTTTTTTTTCCCTCACTTAAATTTCATGAAACTGTTCTATTGTCCTGCCTTGGTTTCTTCTTCAGGGATCCTGTTATCTGTATATTAGACTTGTATATCTTCATTATGCCACTTTGTCCCAAATCCTTTTTATCTTATTTTTGTTGTTCTTATTCTCTGTAGTGTAGTCCCCTCCCCCTCCCCCTCTTCTTCTTCTTCTTCTTTTCTTTTTAAGTTTTATTTATTTTAGTAATCTCTACACCCAACATGGGGCTCGAACTCACAACCGTGAGATCAAGAATTGTATGCTCTTCTGATTGAGCCAGCCAGGCACCACTGTAGTCTTCACTTCTAAGTGAAGACTTCACTTTTTTAAAAATTTATTGTAGTTTCTACCCCCTGCTCCGAGTTCTCATACCTCATTTCTGAGTTTTTGGAATTCTGTTTTAATTTTTTTCCCACTAGGTCTTCTATATTCTCTCAGTGTCTCTTAACTCATATTGAAATTGTAAGTTACCTTGCCACGTCTTATGGTTTTGTTTTTGTGGTGACTGTTCATCTTCTGTATGAACGTTCTCTGTTCTAATTTCATCCTCAGCACTTTCTCCACAGTGCGGGTGCTGTCCTGCAGTTCATGGGACACAGACTACTCCTGTCTCTTTAGATTTTTTTTTTTTTTCTTTTTTTTGCCACTTGGGCTCACCCACAATTGGAGTGGGCTGTATACTCCACCCAGTTTTAGCTGCTGTTCGCAGATTAACCTACTGAGTTTTCTAATGACCACCAGTGGGCTCTTCTGGGGTGGTCGTGTTTTCATGTTCGTCAGCCACCTTCTTGCCTCCTCTGTTTGTTCTCTCTCTCTCTCTCTCTCTCTCTCTCTCTCTCTCTCTCTCTCACACACACACACACACACACACACACACTGACAATGTGTAGATTTTGAGGTTGTTAGTGGTTTCTTTCCAACCACTTGTATTTTGAGGATCACAGAGATAAGTTGTTGCTCAGAATCGTTAGGTTTTTGGTTTTGCCCTTTAGTCGTTTTTTCTGTGGGAATCCAGTGAGTTTCAAAACCTCCACTGCTGCTGTCATCTGCCCAAATCCTCCAGTCTTCTCATTGTGAGTTTCATATTCTTGGTCTGATGCCAATTTATGTCTTGGGCTAAAAAAACAATTCAGGATTACCAGCATTCTTCCTCTTGCCTGTCCTAGCTCCCTTGCCTTTTGGGGTTGAAAATCATGACTGATTAAGGAATGACGTTTCTCTATGTAACCTTAACTCCTAGCTCTGGGTTTTGCTGTTTATGCAACCTGTAAACTTTCATCAAACCTCTTAATGGTCCATGACCTACAAATCGATTTAAATAAAACACTAGTTTTAGTTTTAATTTCTATATTATGTTTATGTGGTGCTATCATCTTCTCCTATAATTTCCATAAGTTATGCAGAATGCATCCTTTTTTATATCCCATGGATAGTTGGAAAATTCAGACTGCCCTTCAGTACTTTACCCCACCCCTGGAAAAATAGGTCTCATCTGCTTGTGTGTGTCTATAAATTAGTGAGTGTGTTAAAGCTATCACAGCATGAAATCACTTCAAGCACTGTGAAAGACTATCTTAAAGAATTTAAATTGATTGCAGATGTTAGTGCAATTAAGCAGGCCTGATGAGCTCAGAATCCTGTTTCTCAGATTTGAATATGAATGCAGTTAAAAAAATTACAGTGATGTACTCCATGTAAATGGAGTTCATAGGCATCTGAGAGTTTATTTCACCTTGTATTATAAAATGGTTCAGCAACGTGAAAAGTGCTGTGTGACCCCTTTTGCAGATACGTACACTACTTGGAAAATGTATCACTCATGAAAATGTATCACTCTTCTTAAGAATATAGTTCCCTGCTGTCCTTAACCGACCAGAATTGACTTTGAATCATTATTTCCTTCATTATTTCATTTGTCTACCAATTTGTTTGTGCACCTGTTGTGCCTATTAACTTATTTAAAAACTATTCTATAGAGAGAACTATAGTATCTCTGCCCCATTTTTAAGAAAAAAGTTTAACAAGCCAACGGAGTTGGCTTAGATAATGAAAGCCTGGGACCTTTTTTCCCCTTGAGGTCAGACTTTTTGACTACTAGACCTCTACCTCCCTGTAGTGGCTTTGGCTTTAAACCGCTGACATGTAAAAGAAATTTTCTGTTTTAAAATACAACCTACTAGGGACATCTGGGTAGTTCAGTCAGTTAAGCGTCCGACTTCGGCTCGGGTCATGATCTGATGGTTTGTGGGTTCAAGCCCTACGTCAAGCCCTGTGCTGACAGCTAGGAGCCTGGAGCCTGCTTTGGATTCTGTGTCTCCCTTTCTCTCTGCCCCTCCCTTGCTTACATGCTGGCATGCGCACGCTCTCTCTCTCTCTCTCAAAAATATTAAAAAATTAAAAAAAAATACAACCTACTGGGTTGCAAATTAGAAAGTGAATTCTGAAATAAGACTGTAACAAGATCAAGTAGAGTGTACGGTATGTTCATTTTCAATTTATTTCAAATTGATCCGTGCACATTAAGTAATTAAACCCATCAATTTCTGTAACACCTTGTAAAATGTTATGGACATTAGGACTTTATTATATATACAGTAGTAAAATAAATTACAAAAATGATGAGTAACTGTATTTAGATACTGTTTTTAAATACTAAGAAAATTACTAAAATGTTGAAGTATAGTAATAATAATTTGAAATAGGAACAGAGTGCATTATATCTTTTCCAGGAGGTATGAATTATTAAATTTGTGTTGAACAATATTTTATGAAAGCCTATTTTACTCATCATGGCAGGCCATGTTTTTCTGAGTTCAGAATCCAGCTTTGTTACTTTTAGCTGTGTGATTTGAAAAAATTCATTATCCCTAAGACTTGGCTTACTTAATAATAAAGTTTAGGAGTGTTAATGTTGGAACATATAGGATGGGAAGTAGGGCAGTGATTACATAAGTTCAAGCCATCAGAGGTTAAAGTGTGAAATGACACTGGGCAAATGTATGCTACAGCTGAAGCATTCTTAAATTGGCTTCATAATGGAATAAAGTTGAATAAATTATTAAAACTAGGCATCATAAAAATTATTTTTGTTTCTACCTAAAAAATAAACCAACATATTCACATGCCAATCTTTGGATATACAGCCAAGTCATTTTCTTTGAATAGAAATTGCTCCTACTTTGATTTTTTCCTATGCACGAGACATACCTGTGAAGTGTCATCTGTGAGCATTCGTGTGATTTAATTTGACCAAGAATTTATACTTGTATCGCAGTCTAAGTTCAAACTTAGGTTTGTATGATTTCTTGAGAGTATGATCTTGTCAGTTACTTGGCCCATACCTAATTGGAAAACAAGGTTTTTTAAAACACCCATCCTAATCTTGTCTTTTCTAAGCATCGAAGTCATTTATCACAGAAACAACTTATCCTTCATTCTTACGTATGATTATGTTAACAGGAACAGATATTATTATAGCTCATAAACTGTTGGGGATACAAAAAATCAACTCTTTGTAGTCACAGAATTCAATTCATGGGAGTAACTATGTTACTATGTGTAGTTACAGTATGCTTTCAGAATAATGGAAATATAACTTACAGAATAATGGAAAGCTTGATCTTGGATGCCTATATCCAGCACCTTAAGGAAGTCCCATGGTGGATTTTTTTCTCTTCTCGTTATCTCTCCACTGGAGTCATAAAAATATAATTTTCCATAATTTAAATTTTTCCCCTACTTAATTATTCTACCCTCTGTTAGAAATAGTTGTCTCAGTTCAAATGGATTCAAGGAAAAGCAGGAACGTATTGACACATGCACCTGAAAAGCTATTGGCTTCAGATGGGCCTAGATATAGGTTTGGTTTCAAACAGACCTAGATCTAGGTTCTCAAATGACCTAGGGACTCAGTCTTTCTATGTTGGCTGCATTTTACTGTGTCTTGGCAGGTTCTTTCCATGGTATATCTAAATGGCTAGCAGAAGCTTCTGGCTTTACTCCTGTATTTTAGGTCAGTAGTCTCCAAAAAGTCTTGATCACTTAACCCATTAATTTTTAAAAAAAATTATCATATACTAATAAATATTGGCTTATTATAAACATGACTACTGTACTAGTAATTCATATTTGTCATAGTCATTTTATATATAAACTAATATGTTAACATGTTAATCTCAAATGGGTGATGTGAATTGAAACTATTAAGATAGAAATGATTTCATTTGAGAATTTTACCTCCTTCACAAATGTTTGGTTTCCCTTTTGTTATGAACACATTTTAGCTATGCCACATTGGTGATAGACACTGGTAAGTTGCCTTTTTCCTCAAATATTTTTCCACAATCTACAAATTACTTTCTGACTTGCTATTTTCATGAACTATAAAATTTTCTGGGTTTGGTGCCTATTTTAAGATAAAACAAATGTTCAAGTTCAAATTTTTTTATCTGTTTTCTCCAAAAAAATTGTCTCCTGCCCCTTAATTGTAAAGGTCTTAGTTTTAAATTGCCCATTCTATTTTTTAAAAATTCTTCTTAATGTTTGTTTATTTCTGACAGAGAGGGAGAGAGAGAGAGAGAGCGAGCGAGCATGAGTGGGGGAGGAGCAGAGAGAGAGGGAGACACTGAATCTGAAACAGGCTTCAGGCTCTGAGCTGTCAGCACAGAGCCCGACGTGGGGCTTGAACCCACAAACCATGAGATCATGACCTGAGCCGAAGTCGGACCCTCAACCGACTGAGCCACCCCGGCTTCCCAATTGCCCATTCTGTTTTTAATAACTGACCCAATCCTATCCATTCAGCAGTGTTCTGGGAGCATGCATAAACCTGCAGTAGCCACTGCAGTTCTCTGAAGTTCAAGGTGACTTCCTTCTTGCCTAGGTCAACCCTTTCTTATTTGTTGCTTCTATCCATTTCTCTGTTTTACTGCGAACTAGCTCTCAGCCTCTATGTAGCCACATTTAAAGACTTGTTTGAATTTGCTGTTTTGACCTCCGCATTACCACTCTTTCTGCCTACTGGGTTACTATTTGAGGGCCCTGAGTAAGAAATGATGTGCCCTTTCTCTGCCTTTCTATGTTATATTGGAGAAAAATGGCATTGAGGTCATGTGTCACATGGACAAGATAGGTCGCTTTAAGATAGTCTTATCTTTGTGAATTTGTGATTGTCCACATATGATGGATCTTGAAGGCTCATAAACTTGGTCAACATTCCAAGACTTAATACACATTTTGTGGACAGGTATACGATCTAAGCTAATAGAGACTGTATAAAAATCCAAATGCAACTTTAATAACATAATGAGAAATATCATTAAGGAGGAAATTGTTTTTAACTAGTCTATATAAGAAGCTAAATGATGGAGAATTGTTTATTTGGTATTGGATGATATGCCATGAGCATAACAGTGTGTGTACCCACAGCGTTATATGGTTTTCTTACCTTAACTGTTCTCATACTTCATATAATTATCCACTGAATTAATGTGATAGATGAGAAGCTCCATGAAGGTGGGGAATACCTGATGGGGTACAAACTAGATATTTGTGTTAATGGGCCTGGTACTCCCCTTCCTGGAAAGTCTTAATAGAACTCTCTGCAGAACTTTGAGTCTCTGGACGTGTCTGCCGGTAGCCATGCAGACTACTTCCTCTAGAGTACCCTGAAATTGCTTTTTATGGTAACTAAATTCATTTTGTCTTGAGGTCATGCTTGATCTTGGTGCACATGTGTAATCTCTTGAGACGTTTTAATAGGCTCATATTATGTGATAAATTTGGATTTTTCTGAATTTCATTATCTGAAGTTAATTGTAACCTCAGATTTGTGGGTGTCTTAGAGTTGGCAGAATACCTCTCCCCGTAGGTTCACTTCTTTTAGAGTGGAATGTGACAAGAACTGGTGTTTTCCTTTTATTTTCTCACTAAATATTTCACTTTCATAGCTCATGATCTTTATACATTTCCCCCCTGTGTTTTTGAGAGTTTTCTTAGGACATAAAGAGTGTTTCAGTAACTAAAGTGATTAGAAATTCTAAGATCAACTTGTTTAGTAATCAAGTAACATTGCAAGTATCCTTCATTTATTCAGATGTTCAAATTTAAAATTATTAAAATCAAAGATACAACTTAAAAAGATAGAGTATCACTTAATGAGATGGTCTACAACCAATATGGAAGAATTTCTTACTATCTTATTGCTTTGTTCTCCACTGAAAAAAAGTAGATGATTTCTAAATCCTTCTTACATTAAAAGTTCTAGAGAAGGAATACTTTTCTTTTAAGATATGATCAGAATTCAAATGCCATCTTAATGCACACTAAATAAAAAATGAATAAATGAATGGAATGGCTTTAAGTAATTACTTTTGTATAATGCTTATTTAAAATTAATAACAAAATCTAAGTTAAGAATATGACTAACGGGAATACACTAAAAGGTATTTAAAACAGCAATATTAAGTTTTTGCTTATTTCAGAAAGGATGCGTTGTTGAAGAAAACTTGGAAAATATAAGATGTAAAGAAGGAAATAAAAAAATCCTACCAACCCAAGGAATCAGCTAAAATATTAAGGTGGTTTTGATTTCGAAACAACCTACAAAGCCATTAAAATGGTAAAACTAAGTTTTCTATAGCAGAAATGTTAAATGCGACTTTTCCTGTTGTCAGAGTTTGGTTGAAGTCCAGAGGCTGAAGACAGCAGGTGCCAGACCAGTGTGGGCCCCAGAGGAGATTGTGAGAATGATCCTGATACTGTTAACTTGTCATTTGCCTCTAGGCTATATAAGAATAGGTTCACAAATATTTTTTTTTTTTAAATGGAAGATTGATAGAGAGGCTTTCTTTGGAGAGAGTGGTGTCAGCGTGCTATGGTGTTATCTTCAACTTATGATGAGGGAATAAAGCTAAATGAGTGGCCCTTTGAGAAACCTCTCAGAGGTTGACTGTGTCCCTTTCAATCTGGGGACATGTGGTTGCAAAGTGACTCTATCTGCAAATGGTAGACTCTAAAGGCAAGAGGCTGTATGAGTTGTTCTGGTGGCAAAGCAAGAAGAAAGACCTATTGTTGGAACAAGTTAGACTTGCACCAAAACATTGACTGGATATGGACCTCTCAGAGGTAGCTAGGTTTCAGTTATCTTCAGAATTTTATATAAGGAGACCATGTACAATGACCCCAACAGAGTCTATGGAAGGTAGATGTAGAAGTCTCAGCAAGTGAGTCTCTGAGTAACCCACACATGCAAATGCTGCCTTCTGGGATGCTTATCAGCCATAACCAGAGGACACTGGCACTGGAGTACAGCTGTGATATCTGATGACAATAGTTTTCTGCACTTTACCTCTTTGCTCTCCACTCCCTTCAGCCCTGAAGGTGTTGGGGAAAACCTGATGAGTAGGGATAATGGAACTGAAAAACGCGATGGGAAAATAGGGAAGATTCACAGCTTTGTTCACTATATTTCCTAGTGTGAGTGACAGTCACACTGAGGAAGAAGAGGAACTTTAAAGTTTTTGATACTATACTTGTCTTGTAAGAAAAAATAACTCACTGTTCCTTACTATGCTGGATAAGTGTTGTGAAATGTAGAATATTCTAAGGTAAAATAATCTGGAGGTGAATGTTTTTAAGTAAGTTAAATTCTGGAAGTTGTGAAGAACAAGATTGACTATGTTTGTTAATGTAACAACTAAAAACTTCTGTGTGGGTGATGGGGAGAGAAAGGAGTAAATATAAAGTTGGAAGAAATTAAAAAAAAAAAACTAGAATAAAATATTTGCTGTGTATCACTCCTGTGTAAAGAATACCTCCAAATCATTAGGAAAAAGATGAATAACCCAATAGGAAAAATTTTACTTAATGTGAATAAGCAATTTACCCAAGAAGAAACCTAAATGGTGAGCAGCCATTTGAAAAGATGTTCAATCTCAATACGTAAATTAAAATAGGTATGGAAAGCATTTTTCACCTGTCAAAAATGAAAAA
This sequence comes from Panthera leo, assembly GCF_018350215.1. Classification (NCBI taxonomy): domain Eukaryota; kingdom Metazoa; phylum Chordata; class Mammalia; order Carnivora; family Felidae; genus Panthera; species Panthera leo. The sequence goes on along the minus strand of NC_056679.1, from coordinate 35,922,947 downwards.
CTATATTGCTGACAGTAGTGTTTGGTGAGGGAGTAGAAATATATAGCAATGCAGCCTTATTGGAGTATAATTTGGCAGTCTCTATTTAAATAAAAAACTTGTATACCCTAGTTATCAAACAACCCCACTCCTTTGAATAGCAATAACTTGATTTAAAAAAATTTGTTTTTAACATTTATTTATTGAGAGACAGCGACAGAGCATGAGCATGGGAGGGGCAGAGAAAGGGAGGGACACAGAATCTGAAGCAGGCTCCAGGCTCTGAGCTGTCAGCACAGAGCCTGATGTGGGGATTGAACTCACAAACGGCGAGATCGTGACCTGAGCCGAAGTCGGATGCTTAACCGACTGAGCCACCCAAGTGCTCCAAATAACAATAACTTGAAAGTATAAACATGTACGTATGAAGTGGGTCCTTGCAGCACTGTGTAAAATGTCTAGAAACTTAACCAAAATCTCCATCACTGGAGAAGTGATGAGTTTATAGCACATTCATGGAGTGGTGGATAATCCAGACATTAAAATGAGTGAGTTAGATAGGAGTTAGAAAGTTAGCTGATAAGAAAAAAAGTATAGAAATCTATGGATCATTCAAGAAATTTGTGTTTTTTTTAAACTTAAAAAAAAAAAACAAAACAGTTTATTTCGTTTGAGAAAGAGAGTGCAAGAGGGGCAGAGAGCAAGGGAAAAAGCCAATCCCAAGCAGGCACTGCACTGTCAGTGCAAAGCCCGATGCAGGGCTCAAACCCATTGTTCTTATCATGACTTGAGCTGAAACTAAGAGTCAGATGCTTAACCGAATGAGCCATCCAGATGCCCCCAACCAATCTGTGTTTAAAGAATTTGTGAGTATATACGAGTATATGTGAATGGGTAAGAGTGTTCTCTACCCCTTGAAAAAACAAAACAAACTCTTGATAGATTCTCCCTGAACTTACAAAAGCATTCACAGTGTCATCTTAGGCTATGGTTGGAGAAACTGAGGCAAGGACTGATTTCCTTGTATACTTAAAAAGGACTAGTGGGATTATGGCTGACTTTTAGTTTTTGGTGTTTTTGTGTATTTCTTAGGATAAAAAGTTGTTTTTGGACAGAAAATGGAGAGGATGCTATGAGGTAAAGAGCTAGGGGAAGAGGAAGGGCAACCATTTACCATATTATGTCCTACTTCGGGATGTGGTGAGATGTGAACAATGAACTTCAGTGCCTGCCCCTTGATGTTTAGGCTACAGTAATCCATTCTGTGCATAAGAAATTTGGGGACGCTATTGTGAAGAAGACAATGTATTTAGCACTTCAAGGAGCTCACAGTTGAGGAGAGACAAGATGTGTAACAGGTGAGAAGAATACACTGGGATCTGTGGGCCCTAAGTGTGTGGTCAAGTGCTGGATTATTGCCCACAGTACTGTGCTAAGAATGTATTATACTCTGTCTTGGGTAGTTAACGGGGTGGGTGAGGAGACCCTGGACTCTCCTCTGTCTCCAAGCTGGAAACCTGAGCAGTGCGACAGACTGTTCCCTCAATAGCTTCCTTCCTTCATCCAGGTCTTCAACCTTGGTCCCAGAAATTGTCTGTGTAGAGTCATACTTTCTTAGCAGAAATCAAGTCTGATGTTGTTCCTAACAGAATACCGTTTCTGTCTTGTTTACTAAGTCATTTTGCCATGGTGCAGATGGCCTGATAACATGGACCACATTTCAATTACAAAAATAAAAACAAATCAGCAGAGCTAATAGTATGCTGTTTGCAAGGCTTTTAAATGTAACTTGGAATAGCACACGGATTCATTTTATATTCTTGTAGGAAATTGGCACTCATTTAATAATCACTTTTATTTGCCGAACTTAAGTTTTGGAAACATCTGGATCAATCCTAAATAAATTAAATGTTGAGTTTGTGATCATTGCCAAATGGTGTTTATTAAGCATTTTACCTATGTGTGACAATCCTGGATGCTGTAAATATCACAGTAAATGAAAAATAGAGGTGACCTGGAGACTTGATTCATCAAAGAGGTATATTATTACATTGAAATACATGGAAAGTATTTATATTTGAAGTACTTCATGTGATTTTTCTGCGTCTTAGAAATTATTACCTAAAGTGATTTTTTTTTTTCTAGTCTTAAAAATTAGAGTGCATCTGATAACATCCAAATTACTTTCCATTGTTGACATGTCTTTGATTCTTGCCTTTACAGGAAATGTCACTCAAGTAAGAACCCTGTTTTCAAAGCTATTTAGTTGAAAACTTGATGCCTTTATCGGAGTGTTTTCACTGAGTAATGAATGTTTTCATTAAGTAATATATAATCATTGTGGAAAAAACATACAAACCAAAAAGAAGAAAGCGAAAACCATAATTTCTTTGCCAGAGATAATGGTTGTTAACATTTTTGGTTACTTTTCTTTGAATTCTGCAACAGGAAGCTGAGAATCTCAGCCTTCAGGTGGTTGTGGAGAGTAAATGAAATTCTACGTGTTGTTACTGCATGTGTGGTGTCTGTCACATGTTAGGTAAAGCATTTGGCAGGATGTGCTAATGACAGGTGTATTTTCTAGTGAGTTTTAAAGTGTCAGTCTTACTTTTCTTTAATAGTGTCCTGATTGTGTTCTAACTCCTTTTCAAGGGAAAATTTAATGTTGGTGTATGTAAAAGTGAAGTCTGATAGAACATGTAGCTGTAGAGAACACCAGGGTGTATAGATTTTTCTCTGAAATTCATTAAATTGGTCCTGGCATGCCAGAGGTTAGTTCTCATGTTAAATGGTGTACAGACATAGTTGAAAACTTACCGATAAATTAGCAAGAAGAGAGGAATGGTGGAGACATGGTGAAAGCCTCCGTTGAGTGGGTAGAAGAGAAGAATAAAACGAGAGGATTTTCAGAAGCTGCAATAGCGGTATCTGTATCTTTAGATAGGATGTAGAGTGGTAGAGAAGAATAATCAGATGGGGTAGTCTAGGGAGAGGAGGGCCCAGGTGGGAAGATACAACAGACTTGGGCTTCAGGGAGATTGGCAGATGGGCACTGAGATGAGGCCTTAGAGATGAGGAGTTCACAGATGGTCATTTGTAAGAGAAACAGTGTGTGTGTGTGTGTGTGTGTTGGGGGTGGGGGGTGGGGGGAGGTAATCACATCTGTAAGGGCTTAGGAAGTGGATGTAGTGAGGAAGGGGGATAGTGAAAATATACCATGCTTGTCATTTTAGTTGGTGATAGAAAACTAGTAGCCTGATGGGAAGCAGAACCAAGGGAGGTGAGTGTGGGTCTGGATTGAAAGGTTTGTGGAAAAAGAATCATCGTGGTGAAAAGAGGGAAAGAGGTGCTGGGGTTAGACTGAGGCTTTAGTGTTAGTCTTAAATACAGGGAAGCACACAGTTGTGCTGTGTGGGAGATTGCATTGTGCTGTGTGAGATAAGAATACTGATCTTCATAGAAGAGGAAAATGGAGTCAATACTGCCTAGTTTGACTATTTTTAGGGAAGTAAGGGGCAAAGTCCTGTGTTAAGAGTAGGGTATGGACAGGGATAGAGTTTTGTAAAGAGCTAATGGGGGGGGGGCACCTGGGTGGCTCAGTGGGTTAAACGTCTGACTCTTGATTTTAGCTCAGGTCATGATCTCACGGTTGTGAGGTTGTGAGATCCAGCCCCACGTCGGGCTTTGTGCTGGGCATGGAGCCTGCTTAAGATTCTCTCTCTCCTTCTCCCTCTGTCCCTCCTTTGTGCTCACTCTCTCTCTCTAAAAAAAGGCGGGGGGAAGGTAAGGAGTTTTGAACAGGTATTAAACGGATGCAACATCAGTAAAAATATCTGAAAGCTACCTTAAGGGCCATTTGGGAAAATATAAACAAATACTAAGGCAGAATAATGGCTTCCAAATTCTATTTAGTGAAAGAACCTATTTAATAAAAATGTAGTTTTACATGCCTCCCACCCCTCCATGAAATCACAGATAGAAGCACTCATGGGTTTCAGTGGCCATGGTTAATCCTTGAATTGACCATTCAATGGTCAATTCAAGGCTGAGGCTCGTTTGTGGAAGCCTGGAGCTCCAAGGGACACTGTCCTGATAGGAGACAAATAGAATGCACAGAAAAGGAAGACGACCTAGATAAATTAGAACCTTGATAATCTTTTTCCCTTTGACTATGAATAGGCCAGAACAATCCTGATTGGGCAAATAACACCAATTCAAGTGACCCTAAGGTTGAGGCTAGGCTCAGGAGCAGGTGCCAGAAGATCAAGTAAGAAGCTAGAACACACGCCTAGGAATTTGTCCAAAGGAGGAAGCAGCATGTGGATTTGAAAGGGTTCATGTTAAGCAAATGGTTCCTCAAGTCTGGGAATCAAAAGAGAAGCTGAGACAAAGCTATGTAGCATATGAGGTTAGTATTGCATGGTTGATTTTCATCCTATTTTCACACATCCATCGGGCCACTGCAGATAGATAATGGAGTGTGGAGACAGGTGTGTGCGTTCTTGGGGGGAATGAGGTCTGGGGACTCCAGGGCAATACTGCTTCTGGAATTGTGTATGGCTGTTGTGGGGAGGAGTGTGCTGGGAAGCTTTCTCCAGATCCCACTCCATGAGTTCTGCAAACACAGCAGATGATTCAGTGACTCTGCTGCTGCCTTCAAGTGTGGCTTCTAAATCTCAAGGAATGAATCACAGTAGCCTGACTACTGAGTAAATGGGTAAATCAAATGTGAGCTTTATAAAAACTTCCTACCTAAAGCTCTCCAGAGAGGTTCCGCGGATTTGTGTTTGTCCTAGATTGACAGAACTTTTTTTACGCAGCCTTCCTCAGCTCACCTGTATGGTGAGCCTGCATGTCTGATTTCTTCTTTCCTTAAGCATGAGATGATCTCAGTTCAGACTATTTGGGGCAGCAAAATGTTGATATAAATCTTCTCTTATGTAGTTTCTAAGTGGTAATTATGTAGTCCCGTTGTTTTTCTCTTCTTCTAAATATTAAGAAGAAAGGTAGAATTCTACAGCAATAAAGCCATTAGGGATCTGGGTTTTAAAACGAGAACAAACATGTAAAATTCTAAGTACTTTCTAAAATTGTTAGCCATCATATCCATAGCTTTTGAGTTGAGTATCTGAAAGTAAAGCTTATCTCACTTCTGGTATAAAAAGATAGAAAATTTTAAAGGGTAAAAATTGTGTGAAATTGTGTGTTAAGAAAATGACACATTTGTCAAATGGAAACTCTAAGTGTATTATTACCCTAGTTCTTAGGAGTAATTTAAATAATACTGTCAATTATACATAAATTTCAAAAGCTTTAGCTATTGTGCATTAAGAAATAATTAGATTTCATTTTCCTTAAACTATGTAGTGATATTTTCTTTGTAAAAACATGTGGGGCCTTAGAAACACTGACATGGATGGTGAGAATGGGAAAAAAAATTATATAGTACTGATTTTGCCGGTACATGTATAAAACCCACGGTGCATCACATTTAGCAGTTCATTTGGGAGAGTACATCACAATGTTAGTCAAATCTGTGCAGGTTCAGTGATAGAAGCACAACTTGAAGTAATTTGAGCAAAAAAGGCAACTTATTGACTCTTGTACCTGGAAGAGAAGGGATGACCAGAATGAGGGTCTGACGTCAGGACTTTGTCTTCCTTCTTCTCTTCCCCTCTGAACCTTGGTGCCTGTGGCCCTGACTATAGCACAGCTTTCTCCAAGAAATGGAAACCTTGGAACTGTAAAGACAACAAAGGCATAATTAATTGTTAAAGCTAAAACCATTTGTTTAACAAGCTTAGCATTGGCAAAAGACCAATAATCTGGTAGACACATATATTTATATATCAAGCATTTATGAATTGTCTAGAAAAAAGAAAAACAAATCAATAGAAAAATGGGCTAAGGGTCTAAAAGGACCATTCAAGAAGAAGAAATCTAAATAAATACAAAGATCTATAGTTGTGGATCTTCAAACTAAAGTGACTTTAGACCCATCGCATATTTTACTCTTCTAGTGAGAATGTGGGGAAAAGTAGCTTCTGCATGGCTGGTGGAACTGTACTATGATACAGCATTTTTGGAAAGCTATCTGAAATGTCTGTGAGAAATAAAAAATATACATGCTCTTTGACCCAGGGCTTCCACTTCTGGGAATCTATGAAATAAAAATAAAAGCACCAATAGACGAGGACCTCACACAAAGATGTGTTTTCTTTAATAGTATTCACTATGTTAAAAACCTGGAAACAAAAGGAATGGATGTGGAAATAACCCATAGCATTGAGTATTCTGCCAATATTAAAATAATGAATTAGAATAATACTAGATAACTGGAGAAACTTCTATGAGGTGTAAACCAGAAAAGGTGCAGAGAATTACATAAGGTGATACCATTAAAAACAAAAAAAACAAAAAAACAGGGGGGCCTGGGTGGCTCAGTCGGTTGAGCGTCCGACTTCAGCTCAGGTCACGATCTCGCGGTCCGTGAGTTTGAGCCCTGCGTCGGGCTCTGGGCTGATGGCTCAGAGCCTGCTTCCGATTCTGTGTCTCCCTCTCTCTCTGCCCCTTCCCCGTTCATGCTCTGTCTCTCTCTGTCTCAAAAATAAATAAACGTTAAAAAAAAATTAAAAAAACCCCAGCTTTCTGACTATATAATTTGTGTGTGTGTATATGTACACGTGTGTATGATGTGTGCCTGGATTAAAATATGAAAGGGTATATACCAGACAATTTATATGAACTACCTTAGAATGGGAATGGGGATATAGTAGCTAGGTGAAAGAAAAAATTCTTTTATGGATTTATGAAAAAATTACATGTATTTATATAAATTATATATATCACATTTAAATATTTATGTATATATACACACATGAATAAAGAAATTAAGAGTTTCAAAACTTAAGAAAACCATATCAAAATGGCAACAAAGATTTAGCTACACTAAAAAAAAAATTACTATTAAGGGGTTATAGGATGCCATATTTTAAATTTTGCTCAAACTAAGTAGTTGAGAAACATGGGAAACTTAACGTTTGGGCATAAGTTGAAGATGGCAAATATTTACTGTGAAGGAAATAAACTTGAGGCAATACCTTAATCACTTTTGTATTTCATCCTCCTAACAAGAGGTCTGCTATGTATATATCTGGTGTTTAATAAATGTTGAATAAAGAGGTGTATAATGCCTATTAATCAGAGTGTATGTGTGTGTATAAAATCAGGTCGTATATATTGCATTTAATAAATACTGGTTGAGTAAATGTATTAGAAGATGTAAATTGAAAGTAAAATGGACTTTTAGAATACCAATTACATACAGGTAATAAGCATATAACTCTTTAGGAAAGACCTGAAATTCATTGACACTTGAAACATTTAAGTTAACTTGGCACTTAGTATTGAGATGGAGATCAGATGGGTGGCTGAGCAATTGGAAACGAGAACAAGCCTTTGCCAACTGAAGGTGAGAGTCATTTGTCTTAGATTTTTAAGTAGTTTGAAATACATACAGCCTTGTGCTATTCTAATTTACACGAGAACTAGAATTTCACCCTAGCACGGGGGTTGTGTGACGGTCAACAAGCCCCCGTCCCCACCTGGTGTGCAGTGTATGCTCACAAAAGTTACTGAAGGAGTGATTTATACCCACAGCTTGTGCCGTCCACCGGCTACTCCAGCGCAGTATGCTTTTCACTGGTGTTCTGGAGCTGGTTTGCTTCACATTCAGTGACCTCGCATCGCTTGCTTGAAACTGGCCATTGGGGAGTATTTACCTAGACCGGCAAACAGTCCCAAAAAGCTGTTTTTTTGTTTGTTTGTTTGTTTGTTTTTTGTTTTTTTCTGAGAGGTGGCTGTTAAACACTTTCCAGCGGTGCCATATTAATTATGAACCAGGACCCGTGATACGGTGACTGAAAATTGGAAAACAAATGACATTTCAGAGTTTAGTTGTAATTTATTTTTATCAGGATTTAGTAAGTAGGACCTACTCAGGAAGTGTAGGATATTTTGGTTTTCAAAAGTGTTAACTTTTACTTTGATATTCATTAGGAATGTGTAAATTTCTGCAGACGATCATCGAAGTTATTCTGAACTACATCATTTTAAACAATGATTAAGCAATGCCTCTAGGACCTTGTATTTCCTACTTGGTTTTTGGAAAGATACTTAATTTTCCCCCCCTTTTATACCTGTATTTGTGCAGTTCTTTGTAGAGCACCTCTTTTTATTGTTTAAAGCTGTGATTAATGGGCATTTCCCTCCTCTTGAGTTAGCAGTGATTTTAGTAGTTAATGACAGTAGTTAATGACAGCCTATTTATAAACTACTCTGAGAATTTAAGATCAAATTCAGAGATGAAAAACATGTCGACAGCTTGACACAGGGGAGGTCTTTGAGTCATGATCTTTACTTTGAGTCCTTACGATATCAGATTAGTAGAAATAGATTAGTAGAATTGTTTAATCTCATTCATTTTTTTTTTTTTTTCTTTAAACAAGTAGTACTTTGTGCCAGGCACCGTTCTAGGCGGTAGGGATTGTGCTGAACAGAGCTGACAGTACCTCTGTGCTAATGTAGCCTACATTTTAGTGGAGGAAACAGATACATAATAAAAATGTAATGTAAGACCAGGTCTGGGAACACAAGGAATTTGTATTGTTTTTTTACCATGAATACTTGTGTTCACATTCATCTCCAGTACTCCAGAGCCCGATATTTGACACTTGGATCTTTTTTACTAGGACAGGTATCTTTATTTATCCAGGTGGCTCATGAGGGCATTGTGTGCTTGGTGGGTATATGAAGGTAAAGTTTTAGGAAGTAATTGAAGACAAATACTTTGAATAATTGGTCGAAGTAGTAATGATACTGTAACTACCTTGGAAAGGAAAGAATTACCCCCTAAACTGGTAATAAATAAATAAAATTCTCAAGAGTGCATTTCCAAAGCTCAATCTTTTTGCTGATTTTGTTCATTATTTTACAGTGTAATTCACTGCTGGCATTTAATAGATGCTCAGCAAATATTGTTGAATGAATGACTATAACTATGTTGTTTTAACCAAGTGCCCCAACATGGTTTTGATCAAGGTGGATTCAAAAAAAATTTTTTTAAACTCATTTTTGAGCTCCTATGTCTGTGATACATATAAAGACAAGCCCAACATTTGTCTTATGCCCAAGGAGTTTTACCCTATGACCCAGCAATACTAGGAGTTTATCCAAAGGATGCAGGAGTGCTGATTCATAAGGGGCACATGTACCCCAGTGTTTAACAGTGCTATCAACAATAGCCAAATTATGGAAGGAGCCAAAATGTCCATTAACTGATGAATGGAAAAAGGTGTGGTGTGTGTGTGTACACACACACACACACACACACACACACACACACACACACTGGAATACTACTCGGCAATGAAAAAGAATGAAAATTTCCCATTTGCAGTAACATGGATGGAATTGGAGGGTATTATGCCAAGTGAAATAAGTCAGTCAAAGATAGATATCATACGTTTTCACTCACATGTGGAATTTGAGAAACTTAACAGAAGAGCATGGGGGAAGGGAAAAAGTTGGAGGCAAACCATAAGAGACTCTTAAATACAGAGAACAGAGTGTTGATGGAGGGTGGGGTGGAGGGGAAATGGGTGAAGGGCATTGAGGAGGGCACTGGGATGAGCACTGGGTGTTGTATGTAAGTGATGAATCATGGGAATCTACTCCTGTAGCCAAGAGTACCCTGTATACACTGTATGTTAATTACCTTGACAATAAATTGTATTTAAAAAAATCTGCTAGGAGTCATAAGATGTATAAGTACACTGATAAAACAAGCTGGAAGTAACTAGCGCACAATAGGAGACCTTAAAGTGGGAATTTGGAGATTAAGATCCCCTCCTGCTGAGGTAAGTAGAAAAAGTTGCCATGGGGAGTGGTGTTTGGCAGGAATGAAGGACAGGCAGGATTTGAACCATTTGGAGGTAGGGATGTGGAGGGCTGCAGGAATCACATCAGCAGGGATTTATTACGTTGTGTGGGAAACCATGATGTGCCTACATGGGTTGAATGTTACTCATTTTGTCTGTAGTGAAGTTCCTTTGAAAGAGAACAGTAGGCTAGGACATTGAAAAAGTAGGTTTAGAAAATTTTTTTCCTCCCCTACTGGAGCACAGAATATTTCTGAGAAGAGTGGGATGATTAGAGAGAGGCTTCTTTGTGTCTGTTAATGCAGGAGAAACCATTCTCCCACTTTTGTCTTGTAAGCGCCTTGGAGGTAGAACACATTAGGTTTTCCTGTGTGAGGTGAGCACACTTTTGTGACCAACTCTAGTAACACTTTCTAGCTGTTTCTTTCTTGGGTTTTTGTTGTTGTTGTTCTGTTTTGTTTTGTTTCTTTAAGGTTATAATAGAACCAAGAGCATGAGATCTTCCTTACAGGTTCACCTGAACTGCCCTTGTGTCTCTAACCTCAGAGGCTCATGTTTTTGTCCTCCTCACTGTTGCTCTCGTATCTTTCTGACATAGCTTTTTGTATTTGATTTCTAATTATGCAGTGACTTCCTGTTAGCTGTGGGCTAATTTGGCTTCCCTTGGGCTGAGGTAGCCACAGCCCACGTTCTGGTTCCTGTGTATTTTGTGTCCTCGTTCTCCTCACTCCTTATACCATCTGTAATGTAGCCATCTAGCTGCTAAAATGCCACATCTTTCACCTTATTGTGCCCATGTTTGTAATTCTGCTTTATACTCCCCATCTTTTAAGACCAGTTCTTGAATTATCTTTACTTGGAGGTTTCCCCTGATTTTCTGGGTAACAGTTGGGATATTTCCACCTCCTCCTCATCCCCCCCCCCCCCGTTTTTGCTCACCAAGGCTGGAGTCCTTGTAACTGTTCAGGTGATTTTTCTTACCTGAGGATGACGACCTCAGGGGCAGAATCTTCTCTTACTCATTTTTGAGTCCCAGTATTCACCATAATGGTACACATAGATCCTTCTATCCATGTTTATTGAGTGACTTGTTAGATGGATAGCCATGTTTTCAGAACATCGTAGAAATGATGAACTTATAACATGTTACCATAGGACCATCATTGTTTTTACTCTTGGCAGGAGCATAGTACTTGAGTAAATTTAGATCCATTAACTTCTTTTTCCTCTCATTTTATTAATGTTTTTTTTTTTTTTTTTTTTTTTTTTTTTTCAGTATCTGCTTGGAACATAATGCCAGGGATTCTGGGAAATGGAAATAGACTGTTTCAGCCTTTTCGTATATGTACTTTGTTACAAGGGAGAACACAAATGAACAATTAACTCCTTTTTGTTGGACCTCAGTTGCTTCTCCTCATTTTAATCAGTTCATTAGTTCATGTTGCTTCCTTTCTAAACAACCCTGCAGACTATGGGTTCTTGCTTTGCTTTGATCTATATGCTTGCACAGCTTTAAAAATAACTTAGTAAAAGGAATATATGCTTTTCGTGATAAAATCACATAATACAGGTATATTCCAAGTGTATTTGAGTTTTACAGCTTCCTCTGCTCCATAAGCACCCTGAGGTGCCACAGCTGGTCAGAGTGGGATGTGATTCAGATCCCAAGATCTTTTTTCCTATTATTTTTCCTCCATATTCCACTGTTAATGTTACTTGTATGAAGAACAGTCTGAAAAATGTTACATTTTGTGCTGGTATATATTTTTTTACTAACATAAACAGGTTAGATTTGTAGGATGCTTTGTGGATATGAAGAAGCAAGTTAGTTTTCTTCTATAAATCAAGAAAAAGCAAAAAAAAAAAAAAAAGGAAGACAGGCTTGTGCTGTAAATGTAACAGTGACACTTGAAAATACTCAGAATTGGGGAGGCAAATAATTGTGCAATTACCTGGAGGGACTGAAAAACAAATTGCCTAATTTTAAAGACTGGAACAGCTGGTGTTTTCTTATACCCCCCCTCCCTGGCCCCCACCTCCCTTTTTTTTTTTTTTTTTTTTTTTTTTTGGTAAATGCCCAATGAAGTTTTGTTGTGGTTTTTCTTCTTACATAAACATAATCAACACAATAAAAAAGATAATGAACCAATGACTAAGAGCATCAGCACATTTTTTCCCTCTCTGTTCAGATGTGCCGAATAGATCTTTATCCTTCACTGAACCATCAAATAGAGGCTGGCAAATTAGAACATCCATGTTTATTTAATCAGCTCCCCCACCCCCAACTGTGGGCTTTTTTGCTTTTTTTTTTTTTTTCAAGTTTTAAAGTGCAGTTTGTTGTTCAGATGGAACTCAACATTTTCCAGTTCTAAAAGGTATACCAAAGATGCTAAATATAAACAAGTGGCCTCATTTGACATGGTGTAACTTTTCATTAATTTCATTTTTCAGCCAGAAAATATGACATTTAGTGTAAAACATTTTAAATGGCATGCTTTAAAACCTAAAGATTTGAAAGGAATTCAATTTGAATGTAACCGTGTATCCTTAGAATAAAGCATAAAAATTAGTAAATTTGAATCTGGGTTTTAAATACTTTCAAATTAAATTTATATAATAAAGTTCACAAATCTTTATTATATTGGTGAATAAGCCAACACAGAATAAACACACTCATGTACCCAGAACACAGCTGAAGCAATGGGACAAGGATAGCGAGCTTGTATGACCTAGTCCCTATGCTTCTTCTCTTCAAGGTAACTGCTAACTTCTAAGACAACAAGTTTCCTGTTTCATAAATGTTTTTTAAAACTTTTTTTTTTGTGTGAGAAAATCCACACACTATAAACTTCACCACCTTAACAATTTTAAAGTGTACAATTCATTGACATTTACTATTTTCACAGTGTTGTGCATTACCACTGTTCAGTTCTAGAACCTTTCCATCAACCCCAAAGGAAACCCCTTGCCCTCGAAGCAGTCATTCCAGGGCCCATCCTCTCCCTGGTATCTTTGGCCAGTAGAGACCCCTTCAGGCTGGTTCCCTTATCTTTTGGCATGTCCCCATCATTCTTGGAGCTCTGCTTCCTCTCTTGCAGAAAACATTTGAGATCATCCTGTATTATCCTAGCCTCTGCCCTGGAATCAGTCCTTTGTTCAAGGAATGGTTTCTTTTAATGGAGAATGCTATTTAGAAGTTGGGATCTGAATGTTAGGTCTTCTAATGGGCCATTTTTAGGCCCTTTCAGACAGAGCTAAGGCATATATATGTGTATGTATGTATATACATATATATATGTTGATATGGGGATGTATATATGTTGTATATGGAGATGTATATATGTTGATATGTATGAGACGTGTATATGGATGTGTGCATATTTGGAAATTGCATGCATACATGTGTATATATATTAAATATAAGTAAATCCATATGTAGAAAACCTATAGTATACATGTATATACATATACCTTTTATTTATTTTTTCCTTATTTTTAGCTAGCTGTATCTATCCAAATACCTTTTCCTTCAGACCACAAATTTATACTGTTACCTTTGATTTTTATATTCTAGTTTATTTCTCTGAAATAATTACCTATTTGAATTATAATTAGGTCGACTTACTTGGGTTCGTCTCACTTAAGGATTTTCCTCCGGTCCTCTTTGATTTTGTTTTTTTTTCTTTTTGAGTGTATGAAAAATAAAAAGACATACACAGAGGTATCCCTAAAGCATTGTCACTTACCCTCTTTTCTTTTAGGGTGTTCTGCTCTCTGTCTTACCTACCATATTCCCATCTCCCCGAAGGTACACAATCTCATGAGTTCCTGATTATTTCTTCCTGCCTGTTTTTTTTTTATTTTTATTTTTTATTTATTTATTTTTTCAACGTTTTTTATTTATTTTTGGGACAGAGAGAGACAGAGCATGAACGGGGGAGGGGCAGAGAGAGAGGGAGACACAGAATCGGAAACAGGCTCCAGGCTCCGAGCCATCAGCCCAGAGCCTGACGCGGGGCTCGAACTCACGGACCGCGAGATCGTGACCTGGCTGAAGTCGGACGCTTAACCGACTGCGCCACCCAGGCGCCCCTCTTCCTGCCTGTTTTTGTACAAATAATGAATATATGAATATATCTCTTCATAAACACAAAGTAATACATTCTTTCATAATTTTTCGACTTCAAACTCTGTAATGAAAATCATGCCATACAGCTCAGAGACACCCTCATTCTTATTTATAATTGTGTGTTATGGTTCATGCAATGTGTTCATGATGTGTTGCTCACCATGGTTGATTTGGCTTCTGTTCTCTGGCTGTGGGTAGAAGCAGTTGACTGTTAACTGTTATGGTACATCCTTTTGAGGTTTAGAAGCTAAAAAGCACCTGAGTTCTGGTCATGGTAACCAGATGGAAGTTTATAATAGCAGGACATTGCTTTGAGCAGTTGAAGCAAGTCTTTTTAAATATACAAAATCGTCTAAATAGTCAACTGTTTTATTGAAGGCAATGGGCTAATGTGAGAAAGCTTTCCTGTGAATAGAAGGGATGTCGATGCTAGTTAAGTATTGATGGATAATACGAGGAATGTAATGTGTTGAATTTCTTTTATGCAAGTTAATTTCTGAGTGGCTAAAATTAGTGTTGGATCAATCTGCTTTTTTTTTTTTTCTTCTGTAGAGCTATTTTAGAAACTGAAAGAGGGAGAGCAGCAGATTTTTCTGTATTTTATCATGTTCCTTTGTAAAATGTACTTGATAATTCTAAACCTTTAACGTATGCTATTTTTAATGTACGCTAAAAGCAGCCTCCAAAATTATAGGAGAAGTTCTTGGTACATAATCATGCTCATTAAATGTTTATGGAAAAAATAATAACTCCTAAAAGAAACTCTTTGCTGAACTTTTTTTTGTTGGTGGTGGTGAACGCCCCTTTCTGCAGTACTTGTCATTGCTCGTAGTTTCTACTATGAGTTTGCATAATATCATCTCTGAATAACAGATTTTATTGGCACTGGAGATCTGTTGGGGTTGTAAATGTTCTGAAAATAAGTAATTCATACTGCACTGACAGTTTAGTGTTTCTGTTGATCTGTGACATTAGAGATGCTAGAAATCATTTGAAAAATGCAAGGAAATTGTAGTAATGCATTTTAATAGCAATATACATGATAGTAATTTAGATTATAATTACCCCCTTGGCAGCAACTGTGTTTACCCATTTTGCACAGTGCTGACTCTGCAGTTTTCTTAAAATACAGTCATTATCAATGCACACTATTTCTTTAAATAGTCTCCACATTTCATATCTTCTTCTCCTTCACTAGTCTGATCACCTGAATTAGGTACCAAGACCACAGGAGTTCTAATACTAAAGAGATACTGAGGCAGTTAACCTAGAGTTACTGACCGGCAGATAGAAACAGGCACACACACACCAATGCCAGACCACGTGTGCACGCACACTCTCCTCGCTATGAGAACTTATTAGGCTTTTTGACTCCTTTTGTTTTATGCTGATGGAATTTTTGTTGTTCTCTGCAGTTTACCTGCTAAAAATTACAAAGTGAATGTCATTGAGAGGGATCTTGAGTCTAGTAACTTACTTCATATAAAGATCAGTTAAGATTTTGGCGTGTTTGGGTAGCTCAGCCACTTAAGCATCTGGCTCTTGGTTTTAGCTCAGGTCATAATCTCATGGTTCGTGAGTTCAAGACCCGCATGGGGCTCTCCACTATTGGTGCGAGCCTGCTTGGGATTCTCTCTCTCTCCCTCTCTCTCTGTGCCCCTCCTCCACCCCTCTCAAAATAAAGAAATTTTAAAAAAGTTAAGGTTTCAGTGTTTTCTTACAGTCCCCCAATATTTCAAGTTTTTAACTGCCAAAGGCTATATATTTTGGGTCATGTTAAAACATGCTGATTTTTCTTTATGGGTTTAGGTGTGAGTAAGAGACCATTACCCATGGTTGAGGATGTAGTATGGGTACAAGGTACATTCCAGGAGGAATAAGGTATGATTCAATGAGTTGAGTAATTGGGCAAACTTTTGCTTAAAGCAACTATCATGTGTCAGACATTCTACCAGGGACTGAAAGGTCATTGTCCTCACCCACATACACATTAGGGTGGGTCATCTTCCTGCAGAGCCTGCAGGCTTTCTAGAGATAGCTTGTTTTACTGTTTTTAAAATTAGGTCTCCATTGAGTGGTGAATTCTCCATATTTGTATGTAAATCATTCAATTATTTGAAAAATGAAAGAATGTTCTCTAATACTTTCTACCGGTAACTGGAAATAGGATATATTTTTAATTTGTCATGGAGATGGTATTTCAAATTCTGCAAACAAATAAATGAGACAGAATAATGGAGAAATCTACTGAAAAGTTCTGATACCTGACCTGCGATGAAATGCAGGCATTGAGGCAGGTACAGAAGAAATGACTACCATTACCTTTAATAGTTACATAGCAAAAGAAAGAATATTTGGTTTCAGAAATATAGAAATGGTGAGGGAAATAAGTTGTGAAAGTGCATATTACTTTCTATACCTTAGAATACATTTAATAAGGAATCTGACAAGAGGAATGTTATGTACTTTTCTTTCTATCCTGCATTTGGTATTTCAGAATAAAATTTACTAAGGGATTAAAAAAGATTTAAAAATTATGTTGGATAAATATCCTTCTAATTTTTGTGATGTCAGGCAGACATCCTTATCTCACTAATGTGTTTTGATACCACAGGGGATAAAGCTTTCTAAGTATTTTCATCTTCATGGCTAATGGAATCAGAGATAGGCAGACGTGAGTGTCCTTCCTCTCTCCCCCTACTTCCCGCTTCCTTTGAAGTTATGTGAAATGAAAGAAACACAGGAAGAGCTGTGCTTAAAAGGAATATTTCTGATTATTCACCTAATGTATTTCTCCCCACAATTTCCTTTCTTTTGTACCTGTGTGTTGATAGTACTATAATAAAAGGGGGAAATTCTGGTGAAAGCTAATCACCCAATTATCTGGTCTGTTGCCTGTGTCTTTCATTTGAGATATTCCTTTCTGAGTAAGTATTGAGAATTTTTTCTTGTGACTTATCTTCCTCGCCTTTCTTGTTTTAATTCTTACTCTATGTATACCTTAGATTTCATTATAGCCTCGTTCATTCACTGAGTGCCAGCAATTTTACAACGTACTGATGACACAGTGATGAATTAGGCAGAGGCAGACACTGTCTGAGTAGACGTGTAAGACCTTCTCCAGTAAAATACAAAGAGGTACCAGCACATTCACAGATTTGGCCCCTAGCCTTTGCTTTTTTCCTGCTATTACCGCTGCCCTTGTCCTTTCTGACCTCATCATTCACACAGAGGATCCATCCAACATTCAGTCCTCTCATTTTCTCGACTATCATTTCCAGCAATCTTTGGTTTTTCTACCCAACCTCAACCACTCGTTGCCTCCCATAGTAAAATACCACCCCTAAATATGGTTTACAAACTTAGCGGAACATTACCTGTCTTTCTGCTTACTTAATATTCCCACTGAAAGAATTCCATAACCCTTTTAGAACTACCGATCCATCGACTCTACCATTTGTTCATGTCCATCACTTTCCAACTGCTGCTACATCCTTCTTTCCTTATTGACCTTAGACACATGCTCCATTGTTACCTTCAGTAAACAGTTCTTTTATTTCCCTCTTGGTCCATATAAACTCTCCCCTTGGTTAAACTAAATTTCCTACCTCGTCTGCTTTTGCATCTCAGCACAACATGCATTTGGGAAGAAGCATACAGCCACAAGTAGTGTTTTCTGAATGACTACGGTTGACAAGTGAGCCCTTAACAGATATCCTACCACCTGACCCTTGCCAGCACACTTCTTTGCTTTCTGGAAATGATTTCATACCTTTTCTTATACCTCCAACTCTGCGTCCTCACTTGTAGCCGATTATATTGCTATTTCTATCCCTGAGAAGGTTGATGCAATCACAGTAGAACTTTCACGCCTCACTTCCTAATCACCAGGTCTAACAAGCTACCTGAATCTGTTTCCCTCAACTTTGCTTTTGCTCTTCTTATGGTGATAGACTTTGCCTGTGACTGTGTAAGATCATTCCTTCCTCTTGTAGGCTACATCCTGAGTCATCTGCTTGAGTTTTTTGTTTGTTTACTTGTTTGTTTCCCTGCATCTTTACCTACCTTCTTCTGCATTATTAGTTTCTTCCTCCCTGCTTGGTCATTTCCATCAGCCTGCAAACATCTTGTAGTTTCCCCCAAAGAAAATCCACACTATAGCTCCCCACCAACTGCTGCCCCAGTTCTTTGCTCTCCTTTATGGGAAATCTCCTCACAAGAGTTGCCCCCTTTTTTTTTTCTTTCCCCTTGAACTTTGGACCGGGTTTATCCCCAGTCCACCACTCTTGAGGCTCTTGACAGGGAATCAATGATCAGTAGATGGCAGCACTGCTCACATAGTTGTTAAGACCAAAACTTCAGCATCATCTTTGAATTTAACTTCTTTCAATACCTCACCTCCAAACTATCAGCCAGTCTTGTCTGATCTAACTTCATATTGAGCAGATCTCATGCCTTCCATCACTGGCTCCTTGTACCAGGCTACTGTCCACTCTTGACCAGACGCTGTACTGGCCTTCTAACGGGTGGTCTTGTTTCACATTTTGCTCCTTACATTCTGTCGCGACACAGTAGTTAGAACAGTCTTTAAAAAGCGTTTGATTTTGGGGAGCCTGGGTGGCTCAGTCGGTTAAGTGTCTGACTCGTGATTTTGGCTCAGGTCATGTTCCCAGGGTGGTGGTATTGAGCCATGCTGAAGAGAATCTTAAGATGCTCTCTGTTTCTCTCTCTCTCTGCCTCTGTTGCTGTCTCTCTCTCCTTGTCCCTCCTCCCCGCCCATCTCCCCCACTTGGGTGTACTCTGTAAAAAAAAAAAAATGTTTTTTGATTTTAATAGATCTTAGAATTTATCTGCTGGATATCTGCCAATAGTTTTCCATCCATTCAGAATAAACCTGAAGCCCTCACCATCAGAGACCAGAGAACTTTGTATTAAATAGCCAGACAGTAAACGTTTCAGGCTTTGCAAGTCACATAGGGTTTCAGTTACTTCTGCCAGTGTCAGTGTTTCCTCTTCCTCCTCTTCCTTTTTACAAGCGTTTAAAAATGTAAGCAACACTCTTAGCTCGGGAGTCCTACAAAAACATTTCGCACTCAGGCGGCTGTTTGTTGATCCCCTGCCTCCAATACCAGCTTGTTGTGTCTCTCTTGTCCTGTTCAACTCTGTCATTTCCTGGGATTTTGAGGTGTCGTTTTACCATCCTTTGAATATACCTAGTTCTTTCCTGCCTTTTGCTTTTGCTTGAAACATGTTTCATTCTCCTCTTCATTCTGGTTTTTGCTGAATGTTATTTTCTTAGGAGAATGTCATTTGCTCAGACTTGGAACTCTTCAATAGCTGCTTCTGCTACCACTTAGGTCACCTGTGTCTACATCATGTAAACAATGTCTGGAAAGAGTAGATGCTCACAATATCCTCTATACAATAAATAAGAGTGGCGAGTGTTAAGAAGAAGGAATCCGTGGACGGGGGATTCCCCTTTTGTGGCTCGGAAGAGGCCTATCCCAGGAAGTGAGTCTCAGCCCAGATGTGCTGTCTGGGAGTAGGCTTGTGCAAAGATTCAGTAGTGATTGTGACAGTTTGGGTGAAAGGGGAGGGTGTTAAGAGGAAAGAATCTCGGGCAAAAAGGTGGAGGTTTTTAGATAATAAATTGCTCAAACTGGAAGACTTTCTATGGCTGAAATAAAGAGTTACTTTGAGCCAGTGAAATTATTCTGTCTTTCCCAGTGTTTGTTGGTGAAGTCTACCTGCTGCCCCATTTAAGATGCTGTCTGTCTGTACCTCCATCTTCCACCCAAATACAACAAAAACTATTGACACGTTTGCTTTTATACTGTTAGCTAGAGAGTGGAGCAGGACAAAGGACTGACAGGTTGGTCTTGGTCTTTCATATACATACAACCATATATTATGTGCTCTTTTTTGTTTGGCTTTTTTTAACCCAGCAGTTTTTTTTTTTTTTTTGGGCGGGGGTGGGTTCATCTATCTGGTTGCATTATGAGTGAGTCTTTTTTATTGTTGTACAGTATTCCATTGAATAGATATACCACAACTCAATGAATAGTTGGGTTGTTCCCAGTGTTTGAATATTATGAATAAAACACCTCTGAACATTGTATGAATTTTTGTTGTTTTGTTTTTTCTCCTGCGTAATACCTCGCTGTATAATTGCGGAGTCCTCTGGTCAGTGTACATTTATCTTTAAAAAAAAAAAACAACAACAAAAAACCTGCCAGACTTTTTGCCAAAGTGGCAACACCATTTTACGTTTCCACCAGTAGTATAGGTGACTTTTAGGTGCTTCACATCCTCCCCTCTCTAGGGGATGTGAAGTGTTACCTCATTCGTGGTGAGTTGTTTGTTTGTTTTTGTTTTTTTCACTTGTGGTTTTAAACCGCATTTCCCTGGTGGCAAATCATCTTGAACATTATTTCATGTGATTATTGGCCATTCATGTATCTTCTTTGATGAAGTCTTTTGATCATTTTTTAAACTGGGTTATTTGTCTTATTACTACTGAGTTGTAGGACTTCATTGAAAGTTCTGAATACAAATCTTTATGAGATGCATTTATTGTTGGGAGAGGCAGTCTGCCATGGTTCCTGAGTACCTCTGTATATTTATTCTAGTTACACCAAGAATGGAAGGCTTGACTGCTCTTTACTGAATCCATTTCTCAGGGTTGTGCTTGCAGTGAGCTGCCTTGAAAGGTGGTTATGTCTCCCTGTAGACAATGAGCAGGCTTGTTATTGTTCACTTTAAAATTGGTGAGTTCCCCATGCTCAGTATCCTATAATGCATTCTACGGCATGTGGAGGCGTTGATCATCCATCAGGGAGCCCTGTGTTGCCCCTGTGGGACTTGGTGGATCAGGGAACCAACACAGGCATAATACAGCCCTTTGTCTCTAACTGCAGACTCATGTTTTCTGCCGCCATTCAGGAACCAGTAACAGGCTCATTTAGCTTGTTACGTTATGTAGACTCGGACTGCACACTTCTTGACTTGTATTATGGATATTTTCCCCTAGCCTGTGGCTTCCTTTTCATTGTCTCAATAAAACTATCTTAAGAGTTGTTTGAAAAATTGAAGGTTTAAATTTTGATGAAGTCTAATTTATGAATAATTTTCTAGTTAGTGCCTCTTGTCCTAAGAAATCTTTGCGTTCCCGTAGGTAGTGAAGCTTTTCATCTATGTTTTCTTATAGACATTAAGTTTTAGCTTGCACATTTAGGTCTAAGGTCTAGGTTCACTTTTTCTCATTTGGATGTCCTGTTGTTCCAGCACTATTTGTTGAAGAGATTCTTCTTACCCTATTAAATTACATTAACACCTTGGTTGAAAATCATTGACTACATAGGTGCAAGTGTATTTCTGGATTCTTTTCTATTGATGCTTCTACTATTCTAACTTGATTTTAGTAGCTTTATAGTAAATCGTGAAATTGGAAAAATCCCCCCAACTTTATTCTTTTAAATTGCTCTACTTTAGGTTTCCTGCATTTCCATATAAATTTTTTTTTTCCATATAAATTTTAGAAGCTGCTTCTCAATTTCTGAAAAACTTGCTGGGATTCTGATGGTGAATATATTGAATATATACATTGTCCTTCAGAAAATGTATTTCTTAACAATGTCTTAATAATACCGAGCCTTCTGACCCATGAACTTGGCATAAGATCATTGATTTAGGTCCTCTTTAATACCTCTTCACAATATTTGTAGTTCTCCATATAGGTATTTATCTTCTTTTGTTAAAAATTTTCCTCATTATTTTGTGAGGGCTTTTTTTGATGCTATTTGAAGTGTTAAATTGTAAAATTTCATTTCTCACTTACTAGTAATATTTAGAAATAAAAAAATATTTTTTAAAGGTTGAGCTTTTATTCTGTGATCTTGCTGAATTCATGTAGATAATTTCATCTGCAAGTAGAGACTGTCTTACTTCTTCTTCTTTTCTAATCTCTATTGTTGCTGTCGTTATTGCCTTGCCATACTAGTTTGTACCTCCAGTAAAAAACTGAATAGGAATGGGAAGATCCAACATGCTTCTCGCATCTCCACTACTGTGGGGGCACCAATGAGTTGGTTTGACCAACGTGGGAATTATAGTAGCTGGAAGACTTTATGAATGGGGGCATATGATGTCCTATTTTGTGTCATGAAACAAACTAAAGAATTACTAAGTTCAGTGATCCAAAAATCTCTCTGGATCTCATAGAGCCTGGATTCAGTCAGCTTCCATGTCATGGAATTGGCATCTTCTGGTTCAACTGAGTTTACTTATAACTATAGTCAGAAGATGGAAGAGTACATATTCCATTGTTTTAATATAACTAGCTCCTTATCTTTCATAATGGAAGTCAAAGGTAATATTGAAAACTTAGAAGTTTAAGAAAATCAGAGTAAACATGTTATTTAGACATATTAAGTAACCATCAGAAGAAACAGTTAAGGGAATTAAAAGTGATGGCCTCTGAAAGATAGGGTTAAGTGGTGGGGCAGGTGATTACTTTTTTTTTTTTTTTTAATCACCTTTATTTTTTATTTACTTATTTTTTAAAAATTTATTTATTTTTGACAGAGACGGAGTGCGAGCATGAGTTGGGAAGGTGCAGAGAGAGAGAGAGAGAGAGGGAGACACAGAATCCGAAGCAGGCTCCAGGCTCCAAGCTGTCAGCGCAGAGCCTGACGCGGGGCTCGAACTCACAAACTGCAAGATGATGACCTGGGCCGACGTTGGCTGCTTAACTGACTGAGCCACCCAGGGGCCCCTAGATCACTTTTATTTTTATTCAAATGCATTTATTGCTTTTTATTCTTACATTTTAAAAGTATTGACTATATGTGCTTACCCATTTTTTGTTGAAAGGAACCAGTTGATCTCAGCTTTGGTGTATTTTGATCCCTCCATATCATAATTATTTCAGTGATAAATTCAGAAAGTACTACAAAAAGATCTAGTTTAACTTCTGTTGATACATATTTTGATAAAAATATTGACCTGATGGATCACCTGGGTGGCTCTATTGGTTAAGCATCTGACTCTTGATTTTGGCTCAGATCATGATCTCACAGTTCATGAGATCAAGCCCTGCATAGGCCTCTGCTCTGAGAGTGAGGAGCCTGCTTGGGATTCATATTCTCTCTCTCTCTCTCTCTCTCTCTCTCTCTCTTTCTCCCTCTCTCCCTGCTTGCATGCGTGTGCTCACTTACTTACCTTCTCTCCCAAAAGAAATAAGTAAGCATTAAAAAAATATTGACAGCATGTACAGGAAACTTGACAAATTAAGATACCAAGAAAGTATATTGGGCAACCTACGCGCCCAATAATATGGGTCTAAATTATGTAAGTAATGGTATGTTAACAGTCTGTAGCCAGGAAAAAAATTTTCATTTAAGATGTGGGATATATTCATGAAATATTACTAAAGATAAAAGTAGCCTACTGAACAATCTGTATGACATAATATTTTTGAAAATAAAGTACATGTGTTTATGAATGTATATGGACTATTACATATTCTAAATGAGAAAAAACACTTAAAAGAGAAATATCAAGTTAAGAGTCATTTTGAGGCACTTTTTTTTCCTAGTGCTTTTCTGATTTCCAAATTTTCTGTGTTGAACAGGCAATACTTAAGTAATTTAAAGCAGAAAAGGATACCGAAAATGCTGTCAGTACAAGTTGAATGTATTCTTTTTAATAATACGTAACAGTCACTGATTTCAAAAGTGTTTATTTTCACTAAATCATTTCATTTCTCCTTTCAAATTTATTTTTGTAGATTTTGCTCAATTTTGTTTTTCTTTTTGGTAAATAACCACTCTGCTATTGATGAAAACCCTCTGTCTTTCCTGTGCTAATTTGTTTTGTGTTATTGGAAGTGTTTTCTTGGGCAATATTATGGCAAATTAATAATAAAAAATTTAAAAAAAGTGGATCTGATTTCCTGACACCCCAACTAATCTGCTCTTGAACATGTATAATTCCTTCCCCTTGGATGTGTAATCCGTAATTTAAGTAGATTCAGTTCTGGACTTTGTTCATGCTGCTTCATTTTTTCCTTCTGGACTATGTTTGTGCCTTTCTAACCAGTCTTGCTGCTTCTGTTGCTTCTCATCTGAAAGTAAAATCAGAGTTCTTTGGGTGGCCTCTGAGGGTACAGTCCCTTCCATTACAACTTTTCAGTTACAGGTATGGTTACTTCTCTGTCCTTCACACCTTTATTCTAATACTCAAGTTTGAGGCCTTCAGATTCTTCTGCGAGTCTTTCTGTGACCACACTGTTTGAAATTGCAAACCACCTCCTGTGCTCCTTATTCTACTTCTCTGCTTTTATGTTTCTCTGTAGCACTTTTCCATAGCTACAAAGCAACTACTTTAACTGCTTAGTTCATTTATTGACTGCCTGGCTTTATTCTTCTCCATGGAGAAGAAAGCTCCATGTACCTAGGGATGTTTGTCTCCTATTGACTGTTCTCTGTATAGCACTTCAAACAGTGTCTGACACTTAGTAGGCACGAAATGTTGAATAATGAATGAACTCCAGCTCTTCTAATCTGCATTTTATACTGCTGCCAGAGTGATCCTTCCAAAACTGCCCTGGAAAATCTGATTGATTAGCGGTGCTCTGTCCCTCCCTGATCTGGCTGATATCTTTGGCTATAAGTGCTTCTGGTTTTCTTTGTGGTTGTACACATGTGCCCTATTTCAGTCTGGAAGAAGTTCCTAATTCTCAGTCCCCTTAACTGACTTCCCTTTGCGCTTTTACTCGGGCTTCCCTCATCTGCTCACCAAGTTAGGGATTCCTCCTCTGGGTCCTTAGGTAGGTACTGTATTGCAGGAATTAGATTCACCAGAAAGTATTACTACTGTGCTTGCATTTCTCCTTCCAGACTTAGGTTTTGATCATCTCTTTGTATATTGTGCTTAGAACTAGGCACTTACTGGTAGTTGAGTCAGTAGCTTCAAGGCTTTTTTTGTGGTGCTTAGAAGATTAGTTTTAACAGGGCTTTTCTTGTATTGAGTTTTGATTTTTATGTTGCAAGTGCCTAAAATAGATTACTCTATTTTCAGATATTTCCTATGATATGTATGTCTCCACACTTCATTGTTTTCCATGATATTTTGCATTTGAGAAAGTCCTTTTACTTTTAAAATAAATTTTTTAGTGTTTATTTATTTTTGAGAGCAAGACAGAATGCAAGCCGGGGAGGAGGCAGAGAGAGAGGGAGACACAGAATCTGAAGCAGGCTCCAGGCTCTGAGCTGTCAGCACAGAGCCCGACGCGGGGCTCAAACTCACAACCGTGAGATCATGACCTGAGCTGAAGTCAGATACTTAACCAACTGAGCCACCCAGGCACCCTGAGAAAGTCCTTTTAATTTGCAAACCTTTTGGTGTTTCATCTTTGGTGAATATCGTAGATGATAATTTATATTTGTGAGCAGAGGAATCATTCCTGCAAAGTAAGACTGCTCGGAGTAGTTGCATGCAGCTGCTATATGAAAGATAGGATTAATGTAATTGATAGTGCTTTAATGAAGATAAATTTTTTTTTCTTTAAATTACAGGGAAGTCTTAAGAGTAGGCGACAGATCTCACCTCAGGAATTCATCCATGAACTGAAAATGGGGTCTGCAGATGACATTGTCACATGCCTGGAGTCCCTCCGCGTATCTTTGACTAGTAATCCTGTCAGGTAATTCATCTATCTGAACATCATCAGGGCATGTTAGTAAATTAAACAGATGTCTTTAATCTGTTATTTTCATTTAACACTTTCTTTATAGTATCTGTTCCTGGGTGGTATACCTCAATGGTGTCTCAGGGTAAAAACTGAGTATCTAATGTTTGTATGCATAATGTAATATAATGCCATCAGTACTTTTGTGTTTATTACCAAGTGATACATAGCCTGGGGACTTAAAAACAAGAACAAATTTACTCTTTTTTTCCTTAAAAATGTGAAGAAATGGTGTTTTTTTAAAAGAAAATCATCATGATCAAAAACTATCAATGTAACATGGCTGAGTTACATGCGAATTTTGGTATTGTATATATAGTGGCTGATTTTTGTTTGACACACAAAGAAATACTATTATTTAACTCATCCTTTATTGGAAATTATGTCTTTATAGGAGCACATAGGTTAGTATTGCCAGATGTAGTGAGTCAAAATACAAGATGCCGAGTGAAATCTGAATTTCAGATATACGGACACTGTGAGATTTTATTTATCTGGAATCCAAATTTAACTAGGTGCCCTGGATCCAGCAACTCTAATAGAGATGTCTCTATAAATCAAGTTTTAGACTTTTAGGCTCAGAATATTCTTGAAAAAGTTCAAGCAGAAGTTGTTATGAAATGTCTGAGCAGTCATAAAATTTCAGAGCTGTAAGGGTCTGAGGTAGATCAGTTTTGGCTTCTTTTGTATAATAAATGAATGCTTGTTTTTGCATAAGAAAATACTGTGTATTAGATGTGTGTAAAATATGTGTGTTTGAGGGGCACCTGGGCGGCTCAGTCAGTTGTGTGTCTGACCTTGGCCCAGGCCATGATCTCATGCTTCGTGAGTTCGAGCCCAATGTGGGGCTGTGTGCTGACAGCTCAGAGTCTGGAGCCTGCTTCAGATTCTGTGTCTCCCTCTCTCTCTTCGCCTGCACAGTCTCTCTCTCTCTCTGTCAAAAATAAATAAACATTAAAAAAAATTTTTGAAAAGTGTGTGTGTGTGTGTGTGTGTGTGTATAAATAATTGTCAGGGCTAGAATGACTACAGAGGTTAATAATATGTAATAGAATCTCTTTGATGTCTGCTCTGTTACTACTTTTTTGGACACTTCTGAAGTTTGGCTACAGTATGAAAAAATCCTTCACAGTACACCTATTTAAAACAAAAAGACCTTACCTGTTGAGACATGAAGTGAGTGAGGTTTAACTGAGGAGCATGAAGAGGAAACAAAGTATATTTCAACTTTATCTTTGTTTTTCCATATTTCCCCACATCCAGCTTGTTTTGTAGGCTGTAAGCTTAATGAGGGGAAGGAGACCAGGACTTGCTATGTCTTACTTACTTCTCTTTACCACTCATAGCACACAGTACATAAAAAGTACTCAGTGAAGACTTGTCAATTGAAACAATGAAGTTTAATTTGAGCTTCCTTCAGTTTTACCTTGGCTATTGTTAGACACTGAGTTGAATTGAGAATTTATTTGGCAGGTATAATCATACATGAAGAACTCTGCTTTCCAGTTGAATCTGTACCTATTTAATATATTCATTTAAAAAAATAATTACTGAACACCTAATACTTACAAAGCCCTGTCTTGTGGGGCTTGGGTAAATAGCAAAGCAGATCCAGGTCCTGTACTTATGGAGTTTAAATGTAGCAAAAGGATATTTTGGGGTTGACTGGAGAGATGCACTCCATGTCTTAGTTTATCTGGCAACCACTGAGCAATGGTTGTTTTTGTGGTTTTTCAATTTGATTAGAAGCAGACCCTTCCTGCTATCTTCATAATTTGATTAGGTGACTATGATAGCAAAAGGAAAACTTTTATGTATGAATTCATGTATATTACAGCGGATACATTTATATGTGATTTCGCCTTAAACTGCTATATTACCTGCTATATTACCAGGAATCCACAAGCTATCGATGTTTCCCTATAAATGATAGAAATCTTACCATTGGAGAAGTTTTTCTGAAATTGTGGCACTTGATGTAGAGAGAAAATTGAGAAGATACTCAAGACTATTTCTGTGTGCAGTGCTCCAGTTAGTGGAATGGCTTCTTTGGATGTGTAAAAGTTGAATTTATGCCTATGTTCAAATCTTTGGACTTTTCTATTAGTTTTGTGTCTGCTGGTAAAGTGTGTTTTTCATATTTTTTGATGTATAGTGTGTGACTCAATTTCAAGAGAAAAATAATTAAAATTCTTTTAAGAATCTTTTGAGATCGTTGTTAGCCCTGTAGTATTATTGAGTAAATCAGAGTTAAAATTCTTCCATGTCTGTGAATAAATTTGAAAAAAGAAACACAGGAACTGATTAATGATGGTTCTCCAATATTGGTTTGGGATTGAGTTTTATTTAAATAAAAAGTCAAGGATCAAGAAGAAAACCTCCCTTCCCTCCACCCCACCCCCATCTAGATATGCAATACTTGCAGAATCATTTATCTGCTTCTGAAACGCTACCTACCAATTATGAGCCATGTCAACCTTCTACCCTCCAGACAGTGAATTATGTGAAAACCAGTGCATTAAATATCATGTTATTTGCCACCTTTTATGAAGAGTTGATTTGAAGACCACAAAGTTCTTCTGTTTTGAAGTTTTATTGATTATTCAATA
This sequence comes from Panthera leo, assembly GCF_018350215.1. Classification (NCBI taxonomy): domain Eukaryota; kingdom Metazoa; phylum Chordata; class Mammalia; order Carnivora; family Felidae; genus Panthera; species Panthera leo. Next base: position 35,894,543 of record NC_056679.1, on the reverse strand, counting down.
TTCTCGGTGACAGTTTAAAGCTAAAAGACACAGTGCTTTAGCTTTGGAACACTAGGAAAAGACCAGCTTCTTCAAATTGTCAATTATAACTGTTAGTGGATCTTGACATAGGCAACAATTATGTTTCAGCTATTGAACACGTTGAGGTGGAAACGTAAAAAAGTAGACACTAACATTATTATGATTGATAACAAGCATTTTTGTCCATACTCATCTATGCAGATAGCAAATGAATTACAGAATGTATCTTCATTTTCTCAATTTGATGTAGCTGTCAAGGGCACGATTTCTGGCTCAGAAAATCCAATCTATCAGGTCTCGTGTTAATCTTAGGCATTATTTTCCTTTACTCATAGTTAACATGTGCTTTTTGAAGTTTACAAGAATTTAATTTTTTTTTTTTTTTTTTTGCTAACATTATCTTTTCATTAAATTTCTAAGGGGTTTTGGAACTAGGTTTGATTAAGGTAATAACTGTAACTTCCAAAAAATCACTTTAAGAAAAACGTGCAGTAAAATGTTTACCGTAAAGCAACTGAGCAGCCTTTGTGGATCTTTATTCCATTTGATCAGTGCCATGTTTAGAATCTAGTTTTTCTGTGCTTAAACACAAAGCTGATAGAAGAGCTTCGTTTTAGAATTGACACATATTTTGTGCCTTATACCACTTGTGTGAAGAGACAAAGAAGTTTGTGGCAAGCAATGAGATCAACATACTCATTGATACTAACATGATCTGGAGAAAAAAGTCAAGACCGATAATTTTGAAGTTGCTAATAGTTATTTAAATTTTTATGTATTTTTATTTATCTCTTAAAAATTTTTGTTAATGTTTATTTTTGAGAGTGAGAGAGAGAGTACAAGCTGGGGAGAGGTAGAGAGAGGGAGACACAGAACCTGAAGCAGGTTTCAGGTCCTGAGCTGTCAGCACAGAGCCCAATGCGAGGCTCAAACCCACAAACTGTGAGATCATGACCTGAGCCAAAGTCGGATGCTTAACCAACTGAGCCACCCAGGCGCCCCTAAAATTAGATTTTTGTAAAACGTTAAACATGTAGTAAAGACATTGTGATAAGAGAAAAACAAGCACCCACTTGCCTACCTGTGAAGCTAAGATAGAAATAAGGCTTGTAACTTGGAAGCTTCCATGCATCCCTGCTTAATTCTATGTCCCGTTCTCCCACTATACTGTGGTTAGTGCTGTTTTGAATTTAGGGGTTATCTTTGTTTTTTCTTTTCATTATAGTTTCACCATATATGTCTTCTTAATTTGTGTATTATTTGGTTTTATCTTTGTCACTTCCTGTAAACAGCATAATCTTCCGTGCATTCTTCTGAGACTTTCCCTCTCTATTGTATTTGATAGACTTAAGTACGTTGATGTGTGCAACTACGCACACACCATCACAATCCATACTTTCCCATACTTTTATTTTTTCTTATGTTTTAGGAAGATCTATTACAAATAGTATACAAATGCTCTTTTTTAACAAATCTGATAGTCTTTGTCATTTTCTGGTAGTTTTATGTTTTCATCGCCACTGTAAAAACGTTTTGGAATCTGTACCTGACATTTCATTTTGAATTTTCAAGTAGTTTATGCTGCTTCCATTGTGTTCATCTTCCTTTATACACCCACCCTTCTGCTCTTTGTTCCTTTTCTGTATTATTCCTCTCCTTCTTCCTCTTCTTCCTTAAATTCTTTTGGGTAGATTTTTAATTTCTCATTTCACTTTTTTCCTTACTTACTAATTTGGAACACATTTTCCCTTTCTGATCTTAGAAAAGAAAGTTAGCATGTACACACTCAAAAAGGAAATTTAATTTTTGCCTAAAAGGGACAAAAATAAGCAATATCCTGTGTTTTGAACCTAAGAACATAGACCTAAAAATACTTGAACACCAATCACCTTCCGTTAATTTGTATGCTAGTGTTGTGTGATATATTAATTGTATTTTTTTTCTTTTTAATGTCACAAATTAGCTATTACTATTGAGTCAAACTACAGATATGTGTATATGTGTATATGTTTGCACATTCATTTAGTCATTCCTTTTTGGGTATTACACATTTGTCTCTGATGATTTTACTCTTGCTTCAAGTATATTATTAGGCTCCCTTGGCCAAAGTCTTTTAATGGTAAAACTCTTTAATTTGTCAGAAAGTGACTTAATTTGCCTTTACTTTTGAAGGATGCTTTTCCTAAGGCATGACATGGAGGGCTTTTAGATAAGTTAGTGCACTGAAGATAGTATTTCCTCTTCTGCCTTGCATTGCTGTTTTCAAAGGGTTGGCTCTTGATCTAAAACTCATTTTTTTTCCGGGTAATCTGCCTTTTCTCTCTGTTCTGTGGCTAGGTTGAAATTTTCCTATTTATCCTCTAGGGTTTTGGGGGAGCTTGCTGAGTATGGTTTGGTGTCCTTAATACATTCTGTGAAAATTTCAGCTATTATCCCTTTACAATTTTTCCTCATTTTATATATGTTAGGATGCAGGCCTTCTTCCTCCATATGCCATTATTTATTATCAACTTAATAGTTTACATTCCTCTATATCCCTCTATATTCTTCCTCTATATTCTGGAAGCATTTATATTTATTTATTAGATCTTCTCGTTTTCTTGTTTCTTCACTGGTGTCTAATATGCTATTGAGCTATATGTTGCATTTTAAATTTCCATTATTATAATTTCATCCCTGTTATTTCTCCTTCGTTCCGTTTTATTTATTTATGTTTAAGTTTATTTAGTTTGAAAGAGAGAGTGTGAGCAGAGGGAGGGGCAGAGAGAGAGGAGCTCTGCTCTGTCAGCACAGAGCCTGACGTGGGGCTTGATCTCAAGACCCTGAGATCATGACCTGAGCTGAAATGAAGAGTTGGACACTCAACCTACTGAGCCACCCAGGTGCCTCTGTTTCTGTCTTAAAACTCCTTGTCTTTTTCATAATTTGTTGCTTCATGCTTGTTTTTAATCCTGTTTTATTTCTTTAAACATAGTAAGTATCCCTACTTTCTAGGTCTGTAATCTAGTAAGTGAAAATTTCTCAGGCCTGATCTTGGTTATTTGGTTGGCTGGTTAGTTCTTTCCATCTTTACTCATGTCTTGTTTCTTTGTGTGCTCTGTAATGAGAGTGGCCTCCTGTCCCTTTGAACTTTTTCTTTGAGATTTATTTTGAAGATATATTTTGCTAGAATGAATTGAATGATTTTCAACTACTAGACACATATGGATACTAATAACCCAGAGCCAACTTAAACTAAGATTTCTGGCTTGAGGTGTTTTGGACTTTTGTTTTTGGTGTTATGTTTGTTTTAACACATGGGCACCTTACATGTATCTAACTTGGGTTATATGTTACCAGAACATATTTGCCTTGTCCTTTACTGGGCAGGTGGATAGGTTTATTTCTAGCTTACCTTCTTATTGTAGGTGTGACCCTTTGAGATTCTCATTTTTGCCGTGTGTCCTAGCCTTGATAATGGCCTCTAGGCTTTGGCTCTTGTCCCTTTGACTCTGTACCACAATCACAAAGGAAACGTTGATTTCCTTTGTATCTGTCCCATAGGGCAGAGCAAGTGGGGCTCAAGGCTGGCTTACCTCTCTGAATTCCTCTTTCTCTCTCTTTAAATTTTTCTTTTAAGGATACTTTACTTTCTTGTTACCACAGATACAACTTTAAAATCTTGTTTCAGTGACGGTTTTTGGTAGAATTGTTGCAGATCGCTATTTTAATACAAGAAAAACAAGTATTAAAGTTTTGCGCCCCAAATCCCAATTTCTCAGAAGGATATAAACAGACAAGTAGAGGGCTTCCTCCTTTCTGTCATTTATTTGTCAGACCAGTTGGTCAGTGGTGAATTCCTGTTAACTGTTTTTTGGTTTTGCTTCATATTTTTAAAGTGCCTATGTTAATATGTTCATATACTTATTTTACTTTACCTTACTTTTGCTTACCCTGCCCCTCCCCCCCCCCCCCCCCCCCCCCCCCCCCCCCCCCCCCCCCGCCAAGATGAGCTCTAGAGGAGAGCCTGGGTAGCTAAGTTGGTTAAGCATCCAACTTTTGATTTCAGCTCAGGTCATGATCTCATGGTTTGTGGGATTGAGCCCTGTGTTGGGCTCTGTGCTGACAGTGCAGAACCTGCTTGGAATTCTTTCCCTCCCTGTCTCTCTGCCCCTTCCCTGCTTGTGCTATCTCTATCTCAAAGTAAATAAATAAAATTATATATTAAAAAGTTGAACTCTAGAAGTTATGGTTTTATTACTCTGCAGGATATCAGTCTTGCATTTCAATTAGCATTCTTCTATCCTTTAAGGCACCTTAAAATCCTTTGATTTTTCTAGTTCTTTTTGAACCAGCCTCACCATCTTGCTGGTTCCCACATTAATGTAGTAAATAAATATTTGACACTGTTGACTTTATCTGGGTGAAGCGATGTTTATATCTTTTTGAAAATCATGGTTTGGCATTAGAGATTTGTGGAACGTGATAATACTCCTCAAAAAACATCCTAGAAATTCATGGCAGGAGTAAATTTACCCACTTGGGTAAAAAGTCTGCGTTTCCTACACCCTGTGTCTGTCCCTGGGTTGGGGGAAGGGACAGTGACTATGATGAGAGATAGGGTATGCCTTGAGCGAGGACGACTTAGCGTCCAGCCCCCCAGGCCTTCATCCTTCTCTCCTGTCTGCAGAACCCCTAATTTTAGTCAGTGGATCTAAATGACATGTGGTGGGAGGGGGTGTACAGCCTTTTCAAAGCACCCAAACCGAAATATCTACAGGTCAAACTTTTACCCAGATGGACCTCTTCCTAAAGTTTAATTATACTGCATTATGATCCTAGAGGAGTCGCTGTTGCTTTTGTCAGTCTTAGCAAAGATCCTTTCCTAGGAAGGAGATGGGAAGGAATCAGAATGAAACTGTACATACATATGTGCATATATATGTATGTAGTATATATGTTGTCAGAGTCCTAGCGGGAAGACAGACACCAGAGAGCACGCTGTAATTTTTTTTTTTTTTTTAAAGAAGTTAATACCAGAAATAGGTTAAATAACTGATGGAAAGACTGAGAAACCACATAAGAAGCAGTGAGGACCTGATTGGCAGCAGTGAGAAGTTGCTCCACCCCTGGGCTGGAGGGGGAGGACGAGAACTCTGTTCATGAAGCTAACGGGGGCCGGCATTGAGCCTACAAAATGAGCCCCTTTGAAACTAGATCAGAACAGCAGAAAGGGAAGAAGGGGAAGGAGAAGAAAGGGGTCAAGCATCTGTACATTATTTAGTGGGGCAGAGAATAGGTCAGTAAGTGTTAAATTCTCATTTCTTCCAGGTTTTAGTTTCATTTATCTTACTACTAGGAGATAAAAATAAGTATTTTCATGATATGCTACAGGACTTGGATCTGGGCATAAACTTTCTAAGAATACAAAGGGCTGTCCTGCTCTGGATTTGTTGAAACTTACCTCTATTTGAAGATTGTCCGTTTAGTCCAGATAAATAAATGGTCACTAGCTCAGCTCCCACATTGACTTCAATACTTTCTCAATACCTCACTTTTACTTTGCCTCCCAAAGATCTTCTTTTTCTGTTTAGTACTTATCCCTCAATTAGATTAAAAAAGAGACCTTTTACTCTTTATTTTATTTTCTCTAACAGCTGTCCTGTTTCACACAGAAACATGCAAACGACTGGTTTTGAAGAGATGCGGATACATCCCTTTTTGCCCTTGAGTTCTGAACATGTTAAAGTAGATAACAGAAGTGAGCTTAGGAATAACCTCTGGACTCCTGGAAAGGCCAAGTTGCAGAGCACAACTGGGACTTTTGAAGGTGAAATGTACTTCATCCCAGTGAATCAAACTTCCCACACTCTCCTCAGTAGAAAGAATAGACAACTGTAGGCCAGGGTCAGGATCCCTTCCCCACTTTCTCTAATTTGATAAATCAGTCCTTCTGGGTGGTGGTGAATGGGGGGGGGGGAGGGGTGGTGGGGAAATCTCCAAATAATGAGATGGAGGGAGTGACTGGAAGTAATCCCTAATATTCTTTTCTGGGGAACATAGGAGAAGGCCTCTTCTTTAGTAGAACCGAGAGGAGGAGGATAGTAAATGTTCTCACTAATATGCTTCAGTTTATTTTTATTGCCTGACATGTTTTAGAATTTTAAAATAAGACATGAGATACAAAATTTCTTTTTAAAAATAAGCCTTAGAAAAAAGTTTGGGAATTAACAATATGTATAGGTGTATGGTGTTATTAATAGTGGTAGTTTCTCAAGTGGGCAGGAAGGGTAAAGATTTTCCTGGGTGGTCTACATTCTTCTATTTCTTCTGTCTTGTCTTTCCTTTCCCCCCCCCCCCTCCTCTAGTGATGCCAGGAGGCCACGTAATACAGATGGTTCTGTTTTCCTTCCTGTGCTGTTTTAATAAGGTAGCCACTAGGTCCTTGTGGTTATTTAAACTAATGAAGCCGGGGTGGGGGTAAGCATTTCAGGTGCTCAAGAGGCACTTGTGGCTAGTGGCTAGCAAATTGAACCGCACACAGAAACCATTTATGTCACCGTAAAAAAAATTCTATTAGACATTGCTGCTTAAACACCTTGGTTCTTCTGGTTAGCTGCTTGCTTCTTGGACATAAATACTGCATGACGATTATATCCTCAAAGTTAAGTTCAGGACTATGGGAAAATATAAAGGACTTGAAGTCTGAAAGATTAAAAGATTTTTAAAACCTCCAAGGATGAGTGAGCATTTGTATCAAGAGAATCCCAAAAAGAAACGAGCGATCCATGAGAGGCTGCCTTTAGCGGGGAGTTCTGTCTTGGATAAGGCAAAGGGAATGGGCTTTGTACCAGCTGTTAAGGGGTAGAAACGGAGAGGAGGGGTGTGTCTGACAGGCAGTGCAAAAGGTGTGGTCCACGACAGCCTTCAGTGTGACTGCCTGTAGCTAGGATGAGGGAATCGGCAATATGGCACATCATGAAAATCACAGGAACATCCCCTTTGGTATGCTAAAAATACCCATTGGATTCATGTTTATTTTACAGAACTTTTCTCAGGGAGATGTACTTTTACCTCTACAAAGCATTTTTTCTAGGTTGTTTTCAATAGAAAGTCACCAAGTCTAGGTAAGATGTTAATATTCTTTATTTCTGTATTTAGACGATACCATATATCTTAGGATATACCTTGTATTATTTATGTCTAAATTAACATTCAGTATCCATTACTTTTATGACTCTTAATATTGCTTATTAAAGAAATATTTGTTGAAAATGCCCTCTAATTTTAGGTCATTTTGAAGTCCTTTCCAAAGTGTTTTAAAAGAATGAAATATTAATGCAAAATGCCCTGAAAGAAAATATTAATGTTTATAAATGAGTACTAACCTGATATTTTAAAGGGCATGCCAATACTTTCCACTGCTTTCCCAGTCCTACCAAAGCTGGAGTAATTTCTCTGAGAAATCTCCGAGAAGACTTCATGTTCCCCGCTGGCGGGAGACTTCGTCCTTTGTGTATTGTCATTCATACTACAGTTTGGTTTTGGCTTATAGCTGTTTTAAAATATGTCATAATTATTTGGTTTCAAAGTTAACTCTATCTGTGTCTGAAAAGCTTTGACTTTGTATGCAAGGTTAACAATAAAAGTACAGTGCATTGGAAATATAGTAATTGCTTTTAACTGAGAAATACGTATTTTCTGTACACGATGAATAACAGCTGTGTAGCTCAATTTATACTTGACCTGAAAGGCCCTAGAAGTAAAATCCTCCCCATCTACTTGATAATATATATCTCCTAGTCTATTTAAAATAAAATATAAATTGCTGTTTGAATAGTGAAGATTAATTTTCAAAAATTCATATGTAAAGTCTGTCACAATTAACACAGGGTCTCAAATCTTCCTTTTTAAAATAGAGTAGTTTGATATTCAGGCATAAGAGAAAGAATTGTGACTGAAAACTAATTATGGGAAAAGATTAGATTACTGTTTAAAAGACAACAGAAGATAGTGTTATAACAATTTGGGAAAAGTGCTGCTCTTAAACGTGTACAGCTTCTCCTGACCGTAGAAGTGAAATACAAGAAACTTTGCCTTTCAGTTGCTTTGTCCGTGTCCTCAGAGAACGTAAGCCTTATATGTTCACATTTGTAACCGTTACCAGCATCATGTTATTTACTGAATACTTTGGTTTCTTTGGCGAAGATGAATGTCTTCAGTGGAAAAATTATTGCATTGCAGACCCTAAACCCCCCTATTATTTAGTAGCCTACATATGAAGGGTCTGTGTAGTTGCTTCCTGAGACTAATTTTTTGGCCTCGTTACCAACGTTTTAAAAGTATTGCTTGGTGAGTTAAGCAAAGAACTTAAAATATGATTTTTGTCTTGGTATTCCTCGCTGTCTCTATACCTAAAAAAGTACATAACTACAGTTGACCTTTGAACAACACACATTTGAATTATTTTTATTAATACAGTACCGTCCTGCAAATATATTTTCTCTTAGAATTTCTCACCATTTTGTAAAGCTTACTTTATAGTAAGAATAAATACACTGTATAACACATATACAACGTATGTGTTAATTAGCTGGTTATGTTATTGGTAAGACTTCTGGCCAACTGTGGGCTATTAGGAACTAAGTTTTTGGGGCATCAAATGTTTATTATACTGGATTTTCCACTGTGTCGGGGGGAATTGGCACCCCTAACACCCACAGTGTTCAAAGGTCAGCTGTCTACATAAGGCCTAAATACATAGGTGAAATATATTGGCAATAGAAGGAAATTTTAATTTTTATGATTCAGAAAAACTTGTGAAATAAAACTGAATTTTATCATCCATATTGGCCATGGATTTCTAGGTCTTTTGTTATGGGACAATCAATAAATGTAAGAAACTCATAGTCTTCTAAGTTTTCATACGTTAAACATCTTTCATATGTTAACATTCATAAAAGATAAACACATTAGGGTTAGATCCACTGAGGTCACTTGGACTGCCTCTACAGAGCTAGAGAGAAAGTAGGCTCATTTGAGCAGAAGTTCAGTAGAACTTTGTACAGCAAATGTTCTTGGTCTGTGCTTTTCAGTATTCAAAACATGACTATTGAGCACTTGAAGCATGCTTAATGTGACTAAGAAATGCAATTTAAGCTTAAATTCGCATGTCACTAGAGGCTGCTCTTTTGGACAATAATTTGAGATCAAGTCTTGTGATGATATTCTTTGTGCACTTGTTTTGAGCCTTTGCATTCTTGAGTCTGAAGATAAGGCATCTCTGCTGTGGTGTGGCATTCTGAGGAGGAGCCCAGAATATTATTAATTAATTAATTGTTGTTGAGGAACTGTCACATGGACTCGGAAGATCAGGGTGCGTGTTAAATGGAGTTGAATAATGAAAAGAGAATAGGGAAGTTAAAACATGAAATAATATGAAATGCATGAGCTGCCACCAGTCAGTTTTTAGGGTAGGGGGTCCGGTGGTTTGAGTTTCTTCACGCGCCTCTCTGTTGGAAAACTCAGAGAGGTGTAAAGGCTTCTCCCTGGCTTCAGCTTGCTGAGATCACATTTGGAGAGAAACGTTGAACACATAGAGTAAGTGATACCACCAGCTCTTGAAGTGTGTAGTATGGATAAAATGCCACTAGAGTACGGCAGAGGATGTATTAGTTAATCTACTCATGCAACCAGAATTCTCAGGTGCTGTGCTAGGTATCACGGGAATGAGGCATCTAGGGGTGAGACCTAGAAAATATATAACAGAAGATACCAGTTCAGTTAAGAAAAAAATCAGGGACTGAGAATAGTGCATAGAGCACTTTTAGATACAAGCTCGTCAGCGGAAGTCTTTGAGGTAGTAAAGATTAAGAGACTAAGAAGACAAGGAATTAGTTAAGAGAAGCTTAGGCTTTGCTTCAGGGCCAGGAAGCACCTCTCGGGCAGCAGAGACCCTGAGGTGAGGAAAGTGGAGAGTGGCAGGAGAGTGGAGGGAGGGAGTTGAATCCCAGAGGCCATGGAGCCATCAGAGAGGTGGACAGTGGCTAGGTCATGAGAGACCTTAAGGGTGACTTGGGGGGAGACATAAGATTTTTTTAAATAAGTATGAGGCTGTTAACGAGATTTACATGGCAAATGACGTATTTCTTACGTTCAATTATTTTTGAAAGAGAGAGAGACAGAGAGAGACAGGAAGAGAGGGAGACACAGAATCCGCAGCAGGCTCCAGGTTCTGAGCTGTCAGAGCCACCAGGCACCCCATGGAAATCACGTGTTTCTAAGTTTACCTTTTAAAAGGAACTGCTTTGGGGACAGTGTATTGAAGGGAGGATAGAGTGGACAGGGAGATCAGAAAGGAGGCTATGGCCTAGTCACAGGAGTGATGAGCATGGCTTGGATGAGGACTGTAGTAGTGGTGGGGCGATGAGAGGGTGGGTTTTGCAGATAAACTGGAGGTACAAACTGTAGGACCTGTTGACAGATCGGCTGTGGTGTGTGACTGAAGTGGAGGAATCAATAATGACATCTAGATTTTGTGACCTGACGAAAGTAGTGCCATTAACAGCGATAGAGGAAGATGGTTTTTTTACTTGTTTCATACATTTTGTGGAAAACAAAAATGTTTGTTTTAACCACGTTAAGTTTGATATGTTTGAGTTTCACAGTTGGAGATATGAACAAGCAAGCAGCTGGATAATGGAGTCTGGAGCTCAGTGGAGACATGTGGAGATGCCTACCTACTGTTGATATGTAGACTGTACATAAAGCACTGAGAATAGTTGAGAGTCCAGGTGGGGGGTGCGGGGGGGGGAGAGAGAGAGAGAAAGAAAAGGAAGGAAGGAAGGAGGGAAGGAAGGAGGGAAGGAAGGAAGGAAGGAAGGAAGGAAGGAAGGAAGGAAGGAAGGAAGGAAGATACAGTAAAACACTCAGAAGAAGCCCTGGGGAACTCCAGCAGTTATCCATGGTCTAGAAAGGCTAGAGAAACCAGAAAAACAGACTGAACAGTGGTCATTTGGGAGGAGGAGAACCCAGAAAGGCTGGTTTCCTGAGCCTAAGAGAGGAAGAGAGTTTCAGTAGGGTCAAGTGGCAAACCACATGAATGCTCCTGAGACCTGGGGCAAGATGTTACTGCCAGAATGAGCAAGAGGAGTGTTCCTGGTGACCTTCGAGGAAAGCAGTTTTGTGGAGTCTGGGTGGCAGAAGCCAGATGAAGTGAGATGGAATAAATGGATGGTAAAGAATGGATGGTGAAGAAATACTTCTTGTACTAACCATTCTTCAGAGGCAATTGAGACATTATGCTGTAAAAAAGAAACGGACAGTAACTGGAGAGAGATCTGGGGCCAAGTGGGTAAGACCCAGTAAGCAAATGGAGAAACTTAGATGAACTAGAGTTCAAAGAAGACAGAAACTTGCATTGGCTCTTGAAAGGTGAAATAGTTTCGTTTGTAACTGAAGAGGCAGCTCTGTGGAGGGGAGCATTATGAGTGAAGGTAGTAATGAACTTGACAGAATGAGGAGCAGATGATAGACTTAATAATGAAGTTTATGGGACTAGTATTGGGCAATAGTAGCAAGTACTTCGGGTGAAAACAGATGGTGGAAGACCTGCACTATAATGGGTTCTTTCCCCCCTCGCATATTGGTTGTCAAATTAGTCTGTTTAAGGTGAAAAATTCATTAATGCTTTCCTGAAGTAATGATATTTTGATTTGATACCAAGAAACTCCTTTACTCCTATTTAATACATTCCAAAAGATTTTTTTTTTCTGCAATGTTTCTTTTAATAGTGGACTAAAGTTTTGATTAGAGCACATGCCAGTATATGTTATTTCAACTCTATAGTTCTTTTACTGTCTTTTCACTTAAAGATCAAGAGCTCATGTTTCTTATTGGTGATTTGTGTTACATCACTGCAGTTCATCTGGTTTTCTTTTTGTGCTATTTGGACTACTTTTTCTAGATAGTTTATACCTTTCAATATGTTACTGCTAGAAAGTAACTAAGAGAATAGACTACTTAGTTTGTTATTCTACTGTCTCATCTAATATTAGAAGTGAGAATAAGTGACTGGTTTTAAATATATAATTTCTTTAAAAGTCAGTTCCTAGAAAATATATGTATTAATGTTTGCATTTTGAATTTTGGTAGATTTTTAAATCAGATCATTATTTAGTTACTGCATTCCCTGTATAATTTAGTGTAATTTTTGTGGATGCCCATCAGTTGGGATGGAGGTGTATGTTTGTTTTGTCCTATAGGGCATGTTAATTGCTTTGTGCTTCTCTACTCCCCCCCCCCCCCCCCCCCGCCCCGCCCCCTGCCGGTTCATTGTAAGTATATAGTCACCTTGCTAAGAGTAGGTGAAAATGAAAGCTAAAATAAGCTATAATTATATTCAGCATTGGTGATATATTACTCTGACCGAGGAATGTAAATTGGATTTGGATATTACACAGTATTAAAGCTGACCTTCTAAGGTTAAGGTATAAAATTCGTTACTTTGTCACATGTGACCAGTGATATTTTTTTCCCCCTTTCAGGATGTTTCTTATATTGATTTTGAGCAAAATAACTTTGTGTTTCCCTAGGTGTTTATGTAAGATTATTCTTGGAGGTAATTAAAAATTTTTCTTACTACAAAAAGTAGGAGTTCATTATAAGAAAATAGATAAAACACAAGCAAAATGAAGAAACAAATGTGTAATATCACCTACTTAAAAAGGCACTATATGGAAGTGTGTGTGTGTCTACTGAAGAAGTCCTTTTGTTTGATGCTGTTGGTTTCTAGGGCTAACACAGGGAATGATAAATGATTTACATATGTCCTAAACATTCTTTGGATTCAAAAGATTGAACATTTTTTTTTCCTCTATACTTTTGATGAGGAGGTCAGAGTAGCACCTACTCTACTTCTGAGTAGAAATAGATGATTATACAAACCACATCCATGATGCACTCTCTTCCTCATATTGGTATTTTAAGGTGGAACAGAAATGTAGAGGCTCTTATAAAGTATACAGAATTCTTTTGTAAAGTCTTTTTGATGTCTCTCAATAGTAAACACTTGTGTTCATGTCTACTTCTCTGGCATTTTTAAAAATGCCATTTAAAAAACTTTTTCAAAGCATTAGGCTTGGTTTTCATAGAAATAGTAGCTTCTTTGGCAGTGATTTGTCTGTTTATGTAATTTTTATTAAATTAATTACAGTAATAGGTACACCTGGCAAAAACAGATTTGGAAACAAACCTCCCCTCCCATTGGTTCTAGTGGGGGTTACGTGAGCATAACAAGGCAGTCCTACTTCTCCCTGCCAGGGAGGTACCATGGAGGCTAGGTGGGGAGCTCAGACACCCATCCATGTCCAGCAATAACAAGAAGCCTCTTTCTGAGGTATCAGCAGAGGCCAATTGGAGAGCACGGACTCGTGTGTTCACCTGGCGGTATTGAGGGGATGCCTGTCCTCCTTCCTCCACCTGAGCTGTATCATAGGAAGCCAGCTAAAAAAACAAGAGGTTGAAATAAAATCCGAAGTATCATAACATAATAACCTGTTTCCAGGTTTCAATATAGAAAACCTGTCATAATAAAAAGGAGGAAGGTTTCAAACTGAGTGCAAAGAGACCTTTACTAATAGACGACAACAATGAGTTGTCAGAGATATTTGGACATTCTAATAAAGATGTTCAAAGGAGCCATCCTAAAGATGTTTTAATGAGCAAGTATGAATATGCTGAAAGAAAAAAAAAATAGTCTCCGTAAAGAAATAGAAGAAACTTTATTCTTTTTAAAAGATCAAATAGAAATTTTGGAATTGAAGACTACAATAACTGAAATGAAAAACTTACTGGAGGAGGGGCACAACAACAAAATGCGAGGATGAGAGGAAAGAATTGGTGAACTGCACTATAGAATAATAGAAAATACCCAATCTGAACAGAGAGGAAATGAAAAACAAAACCAAAACAGAGCCTGCGGCAACTGTGGCACTATAATAAAAGATTTAACATTTTGTTATCCAAATCCTAGGAGGATCTGAGAGGTGGGAGGATAGCAAAGTTACGTGAAGAAATAATGGCTAAATATTTCCCAAGTTTGGCAAAAGACCTAAACCTACAGATTCAAGAAACCTAGTGAAACTGCAAATAGGGTGAACCCAGAGAAACTCACGTTAGGACCTTCCATAGTCAAACTTCTGACAACTGAAAACAGTAAAAATTCTTGAAAGCAACCCGAGATGCCACTTTGGTTATGGAGAAAACCAATGGCATGACACTGGATTTCTCTTCAGAAACTATGGAGGCCCAAAGCATGTGGTAGAAACAGTTTTTAAATGAAGAAAGCCAAGAGCAGCCAGCTCCGAATCTTGCGTGCTGTGAATGTATCCTTCAGGAGTGAAGGCAAAATCAAGAGATGCTGAGATGAAAGAAAACAAAGGGAATTTTTGGCCTTAAAAGAATAGCTAATGATATTTTCTAAACAGAAAAATAATAAAAGAATAATAAGAAAAAGAATAAGAAAATAATAATAATAATAAAAGAAATACAAGAAGGCATCCTTGAAATACTGGGAAGAGAAAGTGTACAGTGTAAATAAAAATGTAAGTGTACTTTCCTTGAATTTTCTAAATTATGTTTGGTAGAAGCAAAACTTCTATCTGTCTGATGAGGTTCTCACTGTACATAGAGGAAGCACTTATAACAATGATACTCTAAATGGGGAGGGTAAAGTGCATAAAGGGAGATGTGTTAGCTTGGGGTGCCATAATAAAAAGGCTGCAACCTGGGTGGCTTAAACAGAAATTTATTTTCTCAGTATTCCAGAGGCTGGAAGCCTTAAGGTCATGGTCAGGTGCCCTCAGGGTTGGTTTCTTCTGTGGCCTCTTTCTTTGGCTTGCAGGTGGCTGCTGTCTTGTAGTGTCTTCGCATGGCCTTTCCTCTGTGGGTGTGAAATCCTGGTGTCTTCCTCTTACGAGGACATTCGTCATACTGGATTAGGGCCCTATCCTTGTGATGTCCCTTAACCTTAATTATCTCTGTGAAGGCCTTATCTCCAAATATTATCACATTGTGGGTGTGGGCCTGTATGTATGAATTGGAGGGATACTATTCTATTCATAACGGGATGGAAGACTTCTACCATTCGCACAAGCGTGTGAGACGATGATGCCAATAAGCTTTGATATATTCTGATGTACCTAGAGCAACCTCTAAAAAGCTGTAGGAGCTATAAATAAAAAATACAATAAATAAATCAAAATGGAATTCTAAAATAGTTTCAAGTAAACCACAGGAAGGCAGGCAAAAGAAAATGAACAAACAGAATGAACAAGATCCAAAAAATAAGTACTAGAGCTTAACATGTCAATATTACATTATGTGTAAATGGTTATGCTAATTAAAGGAGACTGGCAGAGTAGATTAAAAAACATCACCTGATTATATGCTTTCTATCAGAAATTCACTTCAAATATATTGATATAGACAGATGGAAAGTGAAATGATAATAAGACATATTATGCAAACATTAATCAAAAGGCAGTTGTGGCTGTTTTAATATCCAATCATTTAGATCTCAGAGTAAAGAAAAAGATTGATTTTTAAGAGTCAATCCACCAAAAGACCCATCCTAAGTATACATATCAGGCTACAGATGTCCACAATATATGAAGCAAAAATACTAGAACTGAAGGGAATAGATAAATCCACAATTAGATTTGGAGACTTCACAACTCAGTCAATAATCAATAGAACACCTAGGCAGAAAATCACTAAAGATATAAGAACTCAACACTACTATTAAGTAAAAGTACATAATGCATAGTATAGAACATTTCAGTTAATAGCAGAATACACATTCTCTTCTTAGAACATGTACCAAGTTAGACCGTATCCTGAGCCACAGAGCAAACCTCATCAAATTTAAAAGAATTGAAACCATACCAAATGTGTTCTTCTACCAAAAGACTCAAACTAGAAATCAATAACAAAGATAACAGGAAGATATCCAAACATTTGGAAAGCAGACAACATACTTGTATATAATCCTTGAGTCAAAGGGGAAGTCTCAAGGAAAATAAAAAGATACACTGAAGTTAATGAAAATACATTTCAAAGCTTGTGGCACACATCTGAAGTTGTACGAGAAAGGGAATCTGTAGGACTAAATACATACATTAGAGAAGTAAAAGGGCTCCAATAAATAATTTTAGTTCTCACCTTAATCTAAAAAGCAAAATAGAAAATAAATAAGGTAATGATAACGAGTAGAATCAATTAAATTGGAAACAGAATAACAATAGAGGAAATTGGTGAAACAGGGATGTAGTTCTTTGGGAAGATTAATAAAACTGATAAACCTTTATTATTGATGAAGAAAAGAGACAAATTGCCAGTATTAGGAATAAAACAGAATACCACCACAGACTCAATGTCGATAGGGTAATAAGGCAATACTACAAACAACTTTAAACACACAAATTTGACAACTTATTTGAAAGACTAATTCTTGAAGAAGAAAGTACTACAACGTACCCAATATGAAATAGAATATTTGACTAGTCTTCTAGCTATTAAGGAAATTAAATTACTATTTTAAGAGTCCCTAAAAGATCTTCTAGTACAGATGCTTTCACTGGAGAATTCTACCAAAGATTTGAAGAAAAATTAATACCAATTCTACACAGCCTTTTCCAGAAAATACAAGAGCAGGGAACAATTCACAATTTATTTTATGAAGCTGATACTGATAGCAAGCCAAACAAAGACAATAACAATCAAAACCCCAAACTCCAGATTTACAAACTAATGTCCATCACGAATATAGACATGAAAATCTTAACTGAAATGCACTATATCAACAGGGCTAAAGAAGAAAATCACGTATCAATAGATGCAAAGATTTGACAAAAACTAAACACTTCTAATAAAATCTCTCAGAAGAGGAAAGACATTATGGATTGAATTGTGTCCCCCAGGAAAACGTTAAGTCCGAATTGGCGCCTTAGAATGGGACCTCATTTGAAAATTGGGTCAATACAGATGGAGTAAGATGAGGTCATAAAGGAATAGAGTGGGCTTTTAATCCGATTTATGTTCTTTTAAGAAGAGAGACACAGTGCCATGTGATGGGAGGTAGGGAAATCCTGGAGTAGCCGTTAACACCGGAACCTAGGAAGAGGCAAGGAAGGGGTCTACCCATGGTCTCAGAGGGAGCCCAGCACTTCTGACATTGGGCTTCTAGCCTCCAGAACTATGAGAATGAACTTCTCCTCTACGTATTCTATTTCGCGGTACTTTGTTACAGCTACTCTCGGAAACTAATACCGAGGAGTACTTTCTCAATTTGATAACCTAAATCTACAAAAATTCTCGAGCTAACATTAAATGTGAAAGGCTGAATACTTTCCGCCTCACACTAGGGATGAGGCAAGGATGTTTGCTTTCACCACTCTTGTTCAACACAGTGCTGGACATTCTAGCCATAGTGATGAGGTACAAATGAAACAAAAATGTATAAATCCCAAAGGAAGAACTGTAACTGTCTTCTTTGTAGATGACATGTTTACATAGAAAAGTTGAAAGAATCTGTAAAAACTACAACTAATCAGTAGGTGCAGCAACATTGCTGGATTCAAGATAAAAATCGACTTTATTTTGCAAGATGCAAAAGTTTCAGAGCTGTGTTGTACAGCAGTGTGCATATATATCATTGATAATACTGCCCTATACACTTCAATATTAAGAGGAAAATTTTCACCTGAAAAAAGTTGGTTATATTCTTTCACTAGCAATCAGTTTTATGCTGAAAACTACAAAATCATAATGAGGAAAATCCAAGAAGTTCTGAATAAATGGAGAGCGATCCTTTGTGCTTGATGTTTACTTGATTGAGTTAATGGCCAAATTCAATTCCTTGCAGTTTTGAGACTGACATCCCTTTTTTCTTGCTAGCTGCCATGTGAGGGTTGTCTCAGCTTCTAGAGGCCACCCACACTCCTTGGCTCCTATTCCCCTTTCTCTGTCTTTAAGCTTGTAAACTTTGAGCCCTTCTCATGCTTTGCATTTCTCTTCTGCCTCATCTCTCCAATCCCGCAGGGAAAGGCTTTCAACTTAAGTAAATTAGGTCATTAGGTTGGACTCACCTGGGTAATTTAGGGTCATTTCCCTATTTTAAAATCCTGTGATTTGTAACCTGAATTTCCTTTTCTGTTTCCTCTTTTTGCTATATCAGATAATCATAGTTTCTGCTGTTAGGACGTGGCCATCTCCCGGGTGGGGGTGGGGGCAGGGGTGAGATTATTCTGCCTACCACATGTGCTAATGGCTTCCCATTGCCCATGACATTGTATAGAGTTTTTTTCAGAAGCTCCTTCCTACCTTTTTGGTTTTACCTCCTACAGCCGTTTCTGGAACTCGGCACAGACCATTTCTTTTAATGGCTTTGCATGCATTCCCAGTGCCTTAGAAACAGCTCTTTCTCTGACTTAACCTTGAAAACTCAGGTCAGACATCAGTTGCTTTGCTCCTAGGAGAGGTAGATGCTGTTATCTTCTGTTCCCTTAGCACCATGATTATAGCATTTATTATATTATGGAAATGATTTAGCTCAACATTTGTTTCAACCACTAGTCTGTGATCTTTTCAAGGGCAGAGAACATGTTTTATTCAGTTTTGTATTTGTCATACCTATTGTAGTATTAAGCACACAGTGAGACCTTCATAAAGGCTGAGTGACTTTGTTAATGAACACTTGTTTGAGTAGTAATGAAACATCACCCTTTGAGCTGCAGTCAATCAAGTCCTCAAGTGTGCTAAGGACAGGGACTCCAGATTCATCATCCTTGGTTCAGTATGGATAAGTACCAGTTCTGAAATCAGAATTGATGTATTTGGCATGAAGGTTGGAACAGGCTCAGTGATACTGCATGGGAAGCGTCATTGCTTTGTACTTTTTTTCTAGGTATGTAAAGTAAGGGTGTGAATCTGGGCATCAGCAGACCTGGATGCTATTTCTAAGTGACCATAACCTCTCTCTGTGTCTTCTTTTCTTATATATAAAAATGGAAGGAGATTCAGTTTTATTTTAAAACCATTTATTGAACGCTTAGTCTATTCCAGGTGCTGGGGAATTTAAAGACAAATTAGAAATGGTCCCTATTCTCCAGGTGTATGTGACTGGTAAGGTTGCCCTTACGACGTGGTTGGTTTATTCTTGTTCTGACAATCTATGATGCATTTATCTTTACCTTCCTTGGAGCACATTTGGGAAGAGAGGTGATAACTAACTTAAGTCTGTGGGAAACATATACATGGATAGTGTCCTTGGGCCAGGAAGTAAATCTGAGACCTGATTATTGCCTCTTCTGCTCATTGAGATGACTGTATTTGCTTCATAAAGCCAACAACACCTAGGAAACCACTTTGCATACCTTTGATTTCATCCTGTGTCTCAGGAAGCAACAACTGAATTTCAAAGCATAAGCTGCTTTGAACATTTTAAGATGGTTTGGACATTTAATCCTAGAGACCTCTCTTTCTCCCTCTTTTTTTTTTTTTTTCCTTTTGTTACCTCTTCACCTCTTTTTTTCTCTTACATGGAGCCCCCTGCTAGGAAGTGCTAAATGGCAATATACTTAGAAGTTTTTCTTGAAGCAATTAAAAAAGAAGAGTTTGATATTTCCTGTTACGGAATTTTAAGAGGTAGATTTTGTGTTAAATTAGTACTTAGCACATTACTTTTTGCTGTTTTTAAGCAATTTTTTCCCCGTACAAATGTCATACTAATCTCTATGTCATTTCTATTCATGAGGAAGAAACATTTGCACAGTGCTTATTCATCCATGAATGCAGTTTATAGTTAAACCACATAATGCCTGATGGTACTATGCTGACAGGCACAGAATAAATATAACAGATTTTGTTTCCTAAAGATTGATCATTTATAGATCAGTTGATAATTTTTTTTTCCAGGTTGCTTCTTACATTGATGATGAGAAATCTTTTACTTTTGTAAAAAGCTATGGATTTCAATGAACCTCTGTCAGCACCACAGGCCTACCTACTCAATATCACTTTTTATCTTGCACGTCTTTTCCAGAAAAGATAAGAAATAATATTTGCCCCTATTTTTAAAAATCATGCTGAAAATAGTAGAGGTGGGGGCCAAGGTTTTGAAAGAATGGGTTTGTTAGTGACAACTTGTTAGTACAACAATATGCTGGCCTTGCAAATTTCTAAGAAAACAGAGAGCGTTTTTACTTAATTTGTGTTTTAATATTTCAGTAAGTACCAGCTTTTTATGTTTAAATATTATATATATGTATTTTTTTTTGTTATCAAGCATCTTTGTTTCCTCCCCCTGCCCCCTCATTTTGTTTTTGATGTATTTTATGAAATGTATAGTCTGACTTTCATTAGGCTATTACCATTCTCTCCGATTTTATTCAGAAATTAATTTCTACCACGAGTTAAAAGATTGCAGTGTAAAGTAATTTGGTATAATGTCTCTTTACGTTTAATTTATTAAGTTTATTTTATAGAGAAGTAGTTCATATATAATATGCTTGAGTGAATGTAAGTTTTACCGCAATGGCTTATATTCTATAGTTCAGAAGAGTTATTTAGTGGGTCCAAAAATAGTTAATATGAGACCTTCTGTGGGTCACAGCATTCTGGTTATAACTGTTATATTAAGGGTGATAAATTTATTTATTTATTTATTTATTTATTTATTTATTTATTTATTTATCTTTTTTTTAAATGTTTTTTTATTTTTGAGACAGAGAGAGACAGAGCATGAACGGGGGAGGGTCAGAGAGAGAGGGAGACACAGAATCTGAAGCAGACTCCAGGCTCTGAGCTGTCAGCACAGAGCCCAATGCGGGGCTCGAACTCACGGACCGTGAGATCGTGACCTGAGCCGAAGTCGGACGCTTAACCGACTGAGCCACCCAGGTGCCCCAAGGGTGATAAATTAAAAAAAAAAAAAACAAAAACAAAACAAACAAACAAACAAACAAAACTATGTTCTATTAATTAGACCAAAAGACTTAACTTGATTTACTTGGATCGATAAGCTTCCTAAATTCTGTAGTAGGCTTCACCATGAGCATATTAAGTGAAACAAAGTTTATTTCGTTATATTAACCTAGTTTTAAATTATTTTGGTATAAGGCAGTTTTAGGAATAGTGACTTTATTTTCCACAATGATTGAAAGGGATAGCCATATGAATAATCCTATATCATTTATGTTAGCTTTTGAATGTCTCCATGGTTATACTTTTGCATATACAGATTGTTAAAAATTCACTTCAAAGTAGGAAGTCCCGCTTGGAGACACTAACACAGGAGGGTACGATGAATACAGTCTGTCCACGTGTGTCAGTGTCGGCCCCAGTAAAACTCTCAAGTTACTCTTTATGTGTTTGATTTCAAGCTTCCCTGCTTCATGTGAAATAAGAATAAATACGGAGTAGGATGTCAACAAGGCAAACAGTTAAGCAGATGCTGTAGGTGTTTCATGAAACATGAAAGTGAGATTTGAAATGCCTACAGGTAATCTGGGTGTTGCTGATAGTGGAGAGTAAACTCGTCACTTTTGAAGTAGCATCCTGGTTTGAAAACTCTGACTTCTATTCAACTTTTTTTTTCTCACCTTCACTGTAATAGTGATTCCAGGCTTTTCTTTTCCTAGGAGGGTATCAGAGTATGTTTCTTGCTTAAGTACATTCTTGAATTAGTTACTCCATGGCTTTGACTGGACAGGGAGGAGACAAGTGAAATAGTTGACAAGTGTCTGCCAATCTAAATGACAAATAGCTTTTTTTTTTGGTGTGGTAGGAATCAGAAATTCTGAATGTTTATAAGTGAGTAAGCTGTATTCACAAGTGTACAAATGAAGAAGATTTTTTTTTAAACAATATTTGTTTTCATTTAAAAATGTTGTGTTTGGTTTTCTTATTGTCATAGGAAATGTTCTATTGTGTCTTAAGAAAATGGTATTATATCTTGGTATGTGACTTAAACTTGTTCTTAATGTTTATAATATTTTGCTTTTGGTTATTGGACAAAACTTTGTCTTTAAAGTTCGATTTTTTCAAAGGCCACACACACACACACACACTCACACACAATCATACATACAAACACATATACAAAGAGATAAACACAGTTATATATCCTAAAATTTTCTTTCCCCTACTTTTTAAAAAACAGATGATATTCTTGCTCAAAGCTTTCTAAATCACCACTGGAAAAAAAATTGTATTAATTCCCATTAAGGTAGTTTTTCTATAACCAAGGTAAGCAATTGTCTATTGGCAGTGATGTCCTAATTACATTAGTGTACTGTGATTATGCCAGTGGGTTTATGAAAAGAGGTGGTTTGGTCAAGATGAAAATGTTCATTTAAAAATAATGATGAAACTCTTAATCGAACTTTGAAGCTTAGGAAATTAGGATGCATTTCAGTGGTTTGAGAAATTTTCCTAAGACTTTTCTTTTCAATACATACATTTGAGTTCTCCCTCTTTAAATCTTTTTTTTTTTTTTTTTTTTTTAAAGTTTATGTGCTTTATCTTGAGAGAGAGTGAGAACCAGCGCAGGAGAGGGAGAGAGAGAGGGAAGGAGACAGAGAATCCCAAGCAGGCTCTGCACTGTCAGTGCAGAGCCTGGTGTAGTGCTTGAACTCATGAACCGCGAGATCATGACCTGCGCTAAAACCAAGAGTTAGACTCTTAAGCGACTGAGCCACCCAGGCGCCCCTTCCCTCTTTAAATATTGCCCGATTTCTGCTCTTTGTAAAAGTTGAAAGTGAGGCTTATCCAGTGGTGTGTGGGTAAATGTTTAATGGCCAGCTCTCTGGGTGGGGGCAGATGGGGTGATTGGCAGCATTTGCTGATTTCTGCATTGTGTTACTTCCCACAGGGCAGATTCTAGCTACCAACACAATGTTGCTGGACACAGAGCACAGAAGTGATGGACATAGTCTGGTTTATCCCATCACTGCTCTCACAAATAAGATTATGTATCTTGAATGATTTTGCACATGATATTCTTATGTTGTATTTATGCTTAGAATATAACAAATATGAAATATTTGTGAGCATATCTCATTGTGATATTCTAAACTAGAATACTGACCATGCATAACTGCCTTTGTTTTTTTGTTTTTTGTTTTCCTGTTTATCAGTTGGGTGGAAAGTTTTGGACATGAGGGGCTTGGATTATTACTGGACATTTTGGAAAAACTGATTAGTGGCAAAATGTAAGTATATTCATTTTTATTTTCAATTAAGCTACATTTGCATGTCCAGCGATAATCCCAACAGTGATGTTTTTTATGCCAATGCAGACAAGAAAAAATTGTAAAGAAGAAGCAGCATAAAGTCATACAGTGTCTAAAAGCTTTGATGAATACACAGGTATGTACATAGGTAATTACATTGTATTCGTTCTTCACTGGTACTTACAGAATTCGTATAAAATAGAGTTGTGTGTAGTACAGAATTTGCACTGAAGTGATGTACTGCTTTGATAAGCTATTGAGTACAAATCCTTGTGGGTGGGTTGATCCTCCCTTTCTACCCTCCTTTCTGTTCCCCCCTCTCTCTTCCTCCTTCCTTCTCAATTTTCAGAAGTATAGCAAAAATAAGCTTTGAAATCATACATGATAATTGAACGTGATCTGCAGTAATATTTATTATCAAAGAATCAAGTGGGAAAGAATTAGTTTTCACAGCCTAGAAATTTAAATCTACAATCAAATTAATGTAAAAAGGTGTGAAACGATTAGAAGCAGGTCCCAAAAATGGAGCAATGATGCTTCATACAAGTAATATTGAAACCAAAGGCAATATGGCAGGTCTGCAGAGTTTGCAGATTTGAAGAGGATACGTAAGAAGAGAGGAACACTTGAAGCTCCTAACTGAAGTTAGATTTTTCGGACAGTGTTCCCATTTTTAAATATTGTATACTGTTAATTGCAGAAATTGGCTCTATCACATGCCATGTCTTTAGCTTCAACATCTAAACATATCTACCTCATGATGGGTACAGTAATGATCGGTGTTTTAGTTGCCATTAGACAGCAGGAGAGGAATTTTACCTGTGGTGTTAGGATGATTTGTGTTTCACAGCAAAACTGCCTGTATATTTCTGATTAATTTCAAATTTTTAATATTTTGTCTTACATTTTAAAAATAAGCCTTTAGAGCCTTACACACTTAAGTACTGGTACTTCAGTTATTAACATTCATATTTCTTTCTATTAAATGTAGCAAATACTTCTATTTTCCTTTTTTTCTTTTTTTTCTAATGTTTATTTTTGAGGGAGAGACTGAGTATGAGAGGGGAAGGGGCAGAGAGAGAGATGGAGACACAGAATCCAAAGCAGGCTCCAGGCCCTGAGCTGTCAGCACAGAGCCTGATGCAGGGCTCTAATTAAGGAGCTGTGAGATCATGACCTGAGCCACAATTCGATGCTTAACTGACTGAGCCACCTAGGTGCCCCAATATTTTTTAATCCTTCACGTCTTATTTATTTTTCAGCATTTTCTTGAGCTGAGATTTCTGTTTTTACACAATGAGATATTTTTCACCTCCCTGCCTTCTCCAATCAGATATGATTTTCTTTCTTTTCTTTTCTTTTTTTTAATGTTTTGTTTTTTGAGAGAATGTGAGTGGGGGAGGGGAAGAGGGAAAGAGAGTAGAGGATCTGAAGTGGGATCTGCCCTGACAAGCTGACAGCAGCAAGCTCCTTGTGGGGCTCGAACTCACGAAATGTGAGATCACAGCCTGAGCCAAAGTTGGACGCTCAACTGACTGAGCCACCCAGGCGCCTCTAATATGATTTTCAAGGGGAATATCTGATGTAGAAATCCTCTTTATATTGTTACATATTCACATATATTCTATATTTGAACGGATTGTTCTGTGAGAATTAGTTTTTAGTTAGACTACATATTCTTTTTTACAATATGTCTTAAGAGTAAACGAAGAAAGCGATTTTTCTATCCTGAGGACATAATATTGCTTTAGAGAGGCTCCTTGTAAATTGAGAATATAGAAATTGGAAATTTCCCTGATGATAAGGCTGACAGTAGAGAAAATCCGGGAACATTTTTTTAAACTAAAGGGGCATGTGGATCATTCTTTGATTTTGGGAAGAATACCAGGATTAAAGTGAGATGAGGTAGTGTACAGAAGCAATTTCCTACTTCAGACTGACCTGGGGAGGGAGTCAACTTTATGTATTTAGGTTCTGATTGATACAGTGTGTTCCCTTATAATGGATTCCTTTTGCTTATAGTTTGTATCTGTGGAGCTGGAATCTATTTCCATTTGTGTTGATGGCTATCATCTGTGCTAATAAGAATAAAAAGTTGCTGATACTTGAAATTATTCTATTTTCTGAATTCTAAACTTAATAATATATGAAATACTTTTTTGGTAAAGTCCCCCTCCTCCCCAAGATTTGTTGATGGTTTTTCATTTATGTCACTGTGTACTCTTTACAAGAGTTCCCCGAATAATGAAAAAAATAGAGGCTCTGAGAGGGGAAAAAAAGTGGTACCTTCTTAGGTACTGGTAATTATGTAATTAATGAGTAAATCTGGTAACAGATGAAAGTGAGTTTCTTATAACACTAAATTGGACTAAATAGTATTTCCTAAATGGAAAAAGATTTTGAATATTAGGGGAAACAATAAAATGATGAAAAGTTAAATATGTTTAAGAGGTGAGTAGAACAGGGGCTACATTTTGGTCTGTTAACATTTTGTGTGTTGCTTTAAGGTGTGCATCCCCCAGCATAGGTGTTTTGCTCCTGAAGCCAGCCCCCTTCCCAGTGTTATCTCTGCTACTGGGATTAACTCACCATAGGTAGCTAGTGATTGAGGATCAGGATTCATGCCCTATTGAGTATCATACACAAGGATTTAGGGCCTTCACCTTCCCCTACCTAACACTTTTCCAGTGGCTTGACATTCTATCTGTTAGGTAATAATGGGCCTCAAGTAGAAAGCAAATGGAACCTGGCTTTATTCCTCGATTTAGAACATATGAGTTTTCATAGAAACCAGAGTGGCCCCTTGATATTCAGTAGAGAGACACCTTAGACCTTCCAAAATTTGTCACCGCCTCTCTAACGTTCTAATAGGCTTCATTTAATGCATTTTAAATGGTAGCACTGGTAAGTTGATTATTTCTTTCACAGAGTCAACAGTTTTTGTTTGCTTTGCTTTGTTTTTTAAATAATTGAACAAGAGTAATTTTAATGAAGTAGGCGGCAATTCTGTCTTTAGTTCTAGGTGCTCAGTGGTGGTAATCTGGCCTCATTCCAGTCTTAAAATGAGCGCGGCATGTTTTTATGTTAGCAAAGTCAGAATACTGCCGATGGTGGAGCCTTGGAGTTTAGGAAGTGCTAGTGAAAACTCTGAAATCAGAGAATGCTCATATTTTGCTCTCTACGCATAATGGTTTAGTGCTAGAGGGCTTCACAGAGAAGGTAGTTAGTATCACTTGGAGGAAATCACCATGAGTTGTTTTGAGTATTTGGAGGAGCCACAGGACTCTGATTCCAGACGGGCAGGAGTTGGCTAAGGACATCCAAGTGGGTGGGAAATGAAAGGGAAATGCTTTACTGAATCCTCTGGTTTCTCAGGACAGAGCCAGCTCTTTGGCACTTGGTAATCATTGACTGATTGGCTTTTTGAATTGCATCTAAGTGGTACTTTATAAACCTCTGACAATTCCCTATAATGGTTATTGAAGAACATTGTAGTCCTTGGCCCCATGCCTGCTTTCTCTTTCTTTGTTTCCAGTTAGGAGACAGCCCAGGGCATCACAAAAGGGATCATTTCCTGACTGGCTTAGCTATCTATTTGTAAACTTTTCCCTGCCACCAAAAAGACCGAGATGTCTCTCCAGAAAGCATATCCTGGGCGCTCGGCCCTTCTGCCTGTGCTGCTTCCTTGGTACCTGTGTTCCTTAGATAGTGGTTGAAAACAAATGCAGTGTTTTCAGCAGTGTGACGGCTTCTTTATATAAATGACGTAGGCACGATAGGAAAATTAGAAATAAGATTTCATACCACTCACAGCATTTGGGTCTAAGCTTGTTATAGATTTAACTTTGATAATTATATCTAGTGTTAACTTTGAGTTAAGCTGTAGTTCATAGGTCTGTAATTGGGATTAAAGTCCTTTTTAGTGTTCAGTAGTAATTCTAATCAACCAATTTCTCACTCTTTAGAAGGATCCTTTGGGATACATAGAAGATAAATCATATTGTTTTATTGCTTCTATTTATCCTCTGTTATTTGATACTTATCTCCCATAGATTGTAAGTGGGCCCTAAGAGATGTATATATCCTCAAATCAAAACACGAAGTCATTAACATGACTCCTTATCTTCTAATTGGATGTGGCATCCTGGCAGTAGCAAACAAACTTTATCCTTGTCCAGCATCATCCCATTTATATAATGTGTTTACAACTGCATTGTCTTTCTGATGATAAAATACCAGTCGGATCAGAGTATCTATGCTCCTCATGGCAGTTTCTACACGGGATCTGTCCAAATCTTCTTTCAACTTGTGCCCATTTTATGAACTCAGCATTACTATCTAGGTGTGTGTTATGTAATGTGGTCACCACCTGTGGCTATTGAGCACTTGAAAGGTGGCTTGTCTGAACTGAGATGTGTTGTAAATATAAAACATGCATTGGGTTTTGAATACTTAGTTATTTTTTCTTCCTGTCTCATCAATAAATGTTTTATATTGATTATGTTGAAATGATAATATTTTAGATATACTGGATTAATTTGATTAAAATTTTACTTTTTTATTGGAAAACTAGATATTGTGTGGGTGGTTTTCATTATATTTCTCTGGGTTAGAGCTGATCTGTGTATTTACTTGTGTGGTATATCCCTTACCAACCATCCTTCCCAGGAAAGCTCCTTATGGCCTCAGTGTCCGGTACAAAAACTGACTTTTTATTTTGTGTGTTTCTGTTGGGAAATCTCCATTTTCCTCACTGTTTCTCCCTTTCTCCAGTTGGATACTTAGCTTTCTTAGTAATTGTAAGTCATACTATTGTAAAATCACCTTTGAGGAGTTATGTTTGGTTGACTATCATAGTTTTTGATGTGAATAAGTCTATGAATTTTTTCCAAGATGTTATACATTCCTTATAGTTTCTAGCTTGTACAAAGTAAAAAAAAAAATATTATCCTATAAACTTTTTTAATAACTGTATTTCCTCTAGGGCACTATTTTTTTTTCCCCCAATAAACTGCTAACATTTAACCTCTTATTTCCAAAATGTTATAGTATGGCTTGGAAAGAATTATGAGTGAAGAAAGGAGTCTTTCTCTATTAGCCAAAGCCATCGATCCCAAGCACCCAAGTATGATGACAGATGTGGTAAAACTCCTCTCTGCAGTATGCATTGTAGGGGAGGAAAGCATGTAAGTCCTCTCAACTCATTTCTCTAATTATATAACAATATAATTTGATTTACTTAATGTTTTCATTATTCTATTTTAGACCAGAATTTACTGTTAATAAATGAAGTATTACTTAAGCAGCTGATTTAGATTCATAATTGTCTGAACAGAAATGTTTGAGTAATAATTATTCTCAATCAGTATAGTAGTTATGGGCTAACCTTTTTCTATGAAAAACTTATTTCTTCATCGTATTTAAGTTGTTCCGAATTCAAACCCTAAATAAAAATTCTCAACAAAGACTTAAAAAAATATGCAAATGGTTTCTGTTTCTTAAGTGATTTTTGTTTTCCAGATAGAGTTAATTCAAATTGTAGGTCATGCAATTTCCCTTGTAAAAGCAAACATCATATTATTTGAAAATCTGTTTGTAAGGCAGATTTTAAAAATGCTATTTGTGGGGCACCTGAGTGGCTTAGTTGGTTGAGCCTTCGACTCTTGATTTCAGCTCAGGTCATGATCTCATGGTTCATGGGCTTGAGCCCCCGAGCCTCCCCACTCGCCCCCTCGGGCTCCATGCTGGCAGCCTGGAGCCTGCTTTGGGAGTTTCTCTCATTCCCTCTCTCTTTGCCCCTCCCTAGCCCATGCTCACACTCTTTCCCTCAAAATACATACATAAACTTAAAAAAATAATAAAAGTGCTATATGTAATAGTACTTTACTGGTTGAGGGTAGTCTTTGACCATAAAATACATCCTGAAGTTTTAAACTTTAAAGACATTATCCACACATATTAGGATTGTAAGCAAAAGACCATTACATACATATTAAAAGATAATTATAAAGATAAACCTCCACCCCCCTTTTTTTTCTTTTTTGAAAGATTGAGATTCTTATTACAGGAAGCATTTAAAAATTATTTAAAATATCTTTTAAAAAGGGTGAAGATATAAAAACAGAACAACCTACAGAGTAAATAAATAGCCCTTTCATAAAGGCTAGGTAGAGAGGCCTATAAGCAGAACCTCCCGCATGCATTTGAAAATTGTCCTTGTGGCGACCCTCCTGGGCCTGGCAACTGTTGAGCTGCTCTGTGTGGATTATTGGAGAGTCAGCAGGCAAGACTCAGGCCCTGCCCTCGGCTGCACGGGTAGCTACGGTGTGTGTCCACAGACAGGGATGTCCCCCCGTGGCTACATGAGTAGCTACAGCGTGTGTCCACAGACAAGGATGTCCCCCCGCAGCAACACGGGTAGCTACGGCGTGTGTCCACGGACAAGGATGCCCCCCCGTGGCTACATGAGTAGCTACAATGTGTGTCCACGGACAAGGATGTTCCCCCGTGGCAACACGGGTAGCTATGGCATGTGTCCACAGACAAGGATGTCCCCGTGGCTACACGGGTAGCTACGGCGTGTGTCCACGGACAAGGATTCCCCCATGGCTACATGAGTAGCTACAGTGTGTGTCCACGGACAAGGATGTCCCCCTGCGGCAACACGGGTAGCTACGGCGTGTGTCCACAGACAAGGATGTCCCCCTTTGGCTATGTGGGTAGCTACGGCGTGTGTCCACAGACAAGGATGTCCCCCCATGGCTACACGGGTAGCTACGGCGTGTGTCCACGGACAAGGATGTCCCCCTGTGGCTATGTGTGTAGCTACGGCGTGTGTCCACGGACAAGGATGCCCCCCGTGGCTACATGAGTAGCTACAATGTGTGTCCACGGACAAGGATGTCCCCCCGCGGCAACACGGGTAGCTATGGCGTGTGTCCACGGACAAGGATGTCCCCCTGTGGCTATGTGGGTAGCTACGGCGTGTGTCCATGGACAAGGATGTCCCCCTGTGGCTATGTGGGTAGCTATGGCGTGTGTCCATGGACAAGGATGTCCCCCCGGGCAAGACGGGTAGCTAGGTGTGTGTCCACGGACAAGGATGTCCCCCTGTGGCTATGTGGGTAGCTATGGCGTGTGTCCACGGACAAGGATGTCCCCCTGTGGCTACACGGGTAGCTACGGCGTATGTCCACGGACGAGGATGTCCCCTGTGGCTACGTGGGTAGCTATGGCATGTGTCCACGGACAAGAATGTCCCCTGTGGCTACGTGGGTAGCTACGGCATGTGTCCATGGACAAGGATGTCCCCCTGTGGCTACACGGGTAGCTACGGCGTGTGTCTACGGACAAGGATGTCCCCTCGCGGCTGCACAGGTAGGTGTGTGTCCACGGACAAGGATGTCCCCCTGTGGCTATGTGGGTAGCTACGGTGTGTGTCTGTGGACAAGGATGTCCTCTCGTGGCTGCACAGCTAGGTGTGTGTCCATGGACAAGGATGTCCCCAGCAGCAGCGCCAGCACGTGAAGCCAGGTACAGCTGCACCACATTCCCTTAACTGTTTCAAAAAGACCATAGTAACTTTATTGTAAAAACCCTAAGAGGGTATTTAATATTGACACACAAGATGCACCTAGTGCTCCCCCTCCGCCTTTCTTCCTCTCCTCCTCCTGCTCCATTCTCCTCCTCCCTCTTTCCACCCATTTCTTGTGTCTTCTCTCTTCCCTCTTGCCTCCTTAACACCTTCTCCTTTCCTTTCCTTTTCCCTCCTCTTGGCCATCTCCTTTCCCTCTTCTTTCTTTACCCTCTTTCTCTTTTTCCTCCTCTTTTTTCACCTTCCTCTTCTTCTACTTCTTCCATATTTATTATTTCTTGACTTCATAATAGGTTATTAAAATGATACAGATAACATTTACAGACTACACGTTTACGTCTACAAACTGACCTACAATACACTAGATCGTGTTAACACTGTTCTTTAAAAGTGTAGCGACTATAGATCTTTAACTGTTACTTTTTATGTGCGTATTTTTATGTGCATATTTTTTATGTGCGAATGTGTGTATATAAATCCTTACTACTGTGTATTTTTGGCTATCAGACTTCATTTACACTGAAAAGGAAGTAGAGTGTAATGATTAAGGAAACCAGGACAGTGCTCACCACAAAGACTGTCTGATTTCAGATCCTTGCTTCATCATTTAGGAGACGTGAGACCTTAGAAAAATCGCTTAACTTTTTTCTCCCTCAGTTTCTTGCTCTATAATATGGGACAATACCAACTTCATAGACTTATATACATTAAAAAGAGTTAATATTTGTAAACTGATTTATATAATGCCTGATGTGTAGAAAGCACTTTATAAATGTTTGATAAGTTACCCTCATCATAGGGTTATTAGGCATAAATGAATTAAAACATGTAGCTAGTACTTGATACATGCTATGTACTCAGTAAGCTTTTAAAATGTTGCTGGTTCTGGGAGTAGTGACTCTGGAGTTGAATAGATCAAGCAGTTGTATTAAGGCATTTAGATTATTTGCTGTTGGCAATTTAATTAATTTCAAATTTTCTGATAGCCTTGAAGAGGTTTTAGAAGCTTTAACATCAGCTGGAGAAGAAAGAAATGTTGACAGATTTTCATCTATTGTGGAAGGTCTCAGGCATGATTCAGCTCAGCTGCAGGTAAGTTTCAGGTATAATCTTACATATTGTTTTATAACTGTTTTCTGACTGGCTTATATTTAAGTACGAAACCCTGCATGCCATTGAATGTTTTATAACATTTCAAATAAATGTATAGAATTCTAATGTGTAATATATCACAATGTGTTCTTATAGTTATAACTTGGTGTATACCTGTTATTATTTC
Organism: Panthera leo; assembly: GCF_018350215.1. Lineage (NCBI taxonomy): Eukaryota > Metazoa > Chordata > Mammalia > Carnivora > Felidae > Panthera > Panthera leo. Next base: position 35,862,379 of record NC_056679.1, on the reverse strand, counting down.
CTTGGGTTACTTTCTTAGATGCTGACTTCCTAGGGATTTCTATAAAATCGATAATCAAAGTCCATGAATTCTTTATTTTCTGTTAGTCTTACTACTTGATAATTACAACTTTTTATGAAGTTTGGACAATTAAGTGAATTACGGCTTTTTGCTGAATTATTAGTTTTTATATCTGAAAAGTTAAGAGTTTGCATGAATAATAAGGAGACCAAGGTACACTAGGATTTTCAAAGATATTTAAATATTTAAGTGCTATTGGGGCACCTGGGTGGCTCAGTTGGTTGAGCGTCCAACTTTGACTCAGGTCATGATCTCGTCAGGCTCTTTGCTCACGGCTCAGAGCCTGGAGCCTGCTTCCGGTTCTGTGTCTCCCTTTCTTTCTGCCCCTTCCCTGCTCACACACTGTCTTCTGTCTCTCAAAAATAAATAAATATTAAAAAATAAATTAAAAAATATTTAAGTGCTGTTATAGAAAGTCACTTTTTTTTTTAAGGAAGTTATTTTTAGACTTAACTAGTATAGTGTCCAAGCTGTATAACTAATGTTTATATAATTTCTCCTTTTTTTTTTTTTAAAAAAAAAAAAGAGGGGTTTTGTTTTAATTGCTGGAATTGTTAGTTATTGCTAATAACCTGAGTATCTTTAAGGAAATAATTAATACCTGACTCCCACCTCTGGATATTTTAAAAATTTAATTGGTATGACTTGGCTATTGGGATTTTTAAAGATTCTCAGATGATTCTAATGTGCAGCAATGATTAAAAACCAAAATGTGCTAATAATAGCTACAAAGTAAATTTATTTCCCCCTTAATTAGTAAGAAACTTCTAGTTTTAACTTTTATTTAAAGGTCTGTGCAGCTTGGCCTCTGTATTATTTTTCATTGTGGTAGGAATAAAGAAACCAAATCTTACGTTAAATTAAAAAAAAAAGATAGTATTTGATGAGCAATCAGAAAATTTTAGAGATGTCAAAATTAAAAAAATGTATTATGGTATTTCTGAGGATGGTGTTTGTGATGATGACCTTTCTGATGACAGTGTTTGTGAATGGCTGGTGAGGAACCCTGTTGTGATTTGTTTCTCTGGGCAACAGGTAGGGCTGGAGATCCGAGTATATATTCCCTAATGCATAGGTCCTGTTACCAGAGCTTCTGGAAAAAAGCCTCTACTTACTCATCAGGGCTTGTCAGAGAGCATGGGAGTAGGGGCCTGGGATGTGTTATCACCTCTGATGTGGACCTTACTCCTTCAGATTTTTCATATGTATTCTAGAGTCTTAGAGTCTACAGTGTGTATCCACGGACAAGGATGTCATTGCTCTCATTTCCCTTCTCTCTTTTTTTTTTTTTTTTTAAATGTTTATTTTCTTTGAGAGTGTATGGGCGGGGGTGGGGCAGAGAGAGTGGGGGACAGAGGACCCAAAGGGGGTTTTACACTGACAGCAACGAGCCCCCTGTGGGGTTCGAACTCATGAACCGTGAGATCATGACCTGGTCCAAAGTTGGACACTCAACTGACTAAACCACCCAGGAGCCCCTCCCTTCTCCTCCTTTCTCATCTGGCCCCAGGCCTCCTATTTACCACAAGCCTAAGGAAGAGGGAACACAGAAAAAACTTCGTAGAGAAAAGCTGGTGACTTTACCTGAATTTTCCTTTAGTACCCAGGTTACCTTTTACCCGTATAATGTTTGTGCAGATAGCAACAGGTTATCAGATGAATTTTGGTCATTTGCATAGCATATTAGAGATCACGTCCAGTTTTTAAAATCTCACTTAGGAAATGTAATAGTCACATATAAACTTTATCCCCTAAATACTTTTTGTGCTAGTGTATACTTTTTGTATTTAATAATACATACATCCCAAGAGTGGACGGGATGCTGTCTTGGAATGGAAGGAGTAGACTTCTGAGTCAGATAGCTTGAATTTAAGTCCCAGCTCTTCCCATCCTGGCTCTGTGACCCAGGATCATGCCCCAGACCTCTTCTTTGCCTCCATTTTTTTTTTTAATTGTAAGATAAGGAGACTGTTGATCACTACCCCATGGTTGATGTGGGGATTATATAGATTAATGTATTTAAAATGTTTAGTTCATTTGCCGTAAGAGTTGAGTAAATGGTAGACTTCAAAAGGAATTTTGTTCAATTAACAACAGTGGAGATTGGAGACTGAAGGCAATCTTCCTTTCTCAGAAACATTAGGAGTGTTGATACTAAAATTGTTACATAACTAGAGGCACCTGGGTGGCTCAGTTGGTTAAGCGTCCAACTTCGGCTCAGGTCATGATCTCACGGTTCATAGGTTCAAGCCCCACTTCGGGCTCCGTGATGACAGCTCAGAACCTGGAGCCTACTTTGGATTCTATCTCTCTGTCTCTCTCTCTGCCCGTCACCTGCTTGCATGCACACTCGCTCTCTCTCAAAAATAAACAAACATAAAAAAAAGAAACCATCAAAAGATTTTAAAAAATTGTTACATAATTAGAACTTCGCAATACCCGTGAACATATCTCAGATTAACAAAATGCATGCTCACACACAACCTGTTTATGTATTTTTATAGCAGCTTTATTTGTCATAGACTCAAATTGGGAACAACCCAGAAGTTCTTCAACAGATGAAGGGTTAAACTGTGGTACACCTGTATCATAGAATACTACCCAGTAATGAAAAACAATGAACTATTGATATATACAACAGCTTAGGTGAATCTCCAGAGAATTACCTTGATTGAAAAATGCCAGTGCTAGGGGCGCCTGGGTGGCTCAGTCGGTTAAGCGTCTGACTTCAGCTCAGGTCACAATCTCACTGTCCGTGAGTTCGAGCCCCGCGTCGGGCTCTGTACTGACTGCTCAGAACCTGGAGCCTGTTTCAGATTCTGTGTCTCCCTCTCTCTCTGACCCTCCCCTGTTCATGCTCTGTCTCTCCCTGTCTCAAAAATAAATAAAATGTTAAAAAAAAATTAAAAAAAAAAAATGCCAGTGCTGTTGGTTACACACTTTGTGATTGCACTTATATAGCGTTCTTGAAAGAACCAAGTTTTAGAGACAGAGAACAGTTTAGTGGTTGCCAAAGATTTGGAACGGGGTCTGAGAAAGTGTTGGGTGTGACCATAAATGAATGGCAGCAGGGAGTTGTGTGTGGTGAAACAGTTCTGCATCTTGATCGTGGTGATGGTGACAAACGTACACATAGGATGAACTCACATAGAACTGTACATATACACACAAATGAGTGTAAGGCTGCTAAAAGCTAAGTAAGTTCTGTGGGTTGTACCAATTTCACTTTCCTGGTTTTTGTGTTGTATTATAATCATGCAAGGTGTTAGGAATACCTAGGATCTACTGTGCATTTGTTTCTTTTCGCAACTTTCTGTGTATCTACAATTATTTCAAAATAAACAGTTAAGAACAAATCTTGGTAAAACTAAGGTCCCAGTTTATGGCAATATTATATCATTTAACATTTTAAAGCTCTGTCTGAGGAAAGGGGTAAAAAATGTCTTGTTAAGAACAAAGCCGTTTTGGGGTGCCTGGTTGGCTCAACTGGCTAAGCATTTGACTCTTGGTTTCCACTCAGGTCATGATCTCATGGTTCGTGGGTTTGATCCCCACATCAGGCTCTGTGCTGACAGTGTGGAGCCCGCTTACGGTTCTCTCTGCACCCACCCCCACCCCCCCGCCCCTCATCTCTCTCTCTCTCTCTCTCTCTCTCAAAATAAAATTTTAAGAAAAAAAAGAACAAAGCCATGTTTAATCTAGGTAAATAACATGATTGACAGTTGAAAGGTGACCATTATAACCTTAAAATTCGTTATTTGCCTATTAAATTTGTTTTGGCTATCAAACATTGAGGTACATCTATTCGAACTTTAAGAATTATAACTGATTACCATATGAACCTGAAGGCAAACTACACGTATCAAAAACATTCTTGGGTATATTTAGTCATTTCTATTATGGTAGTTACTCTCATTGAAGGTGCTACCGTATGGAAAGATGATTGGTGTAGTTATGATAAATTTATATTTAGCTAGTAAATATCTATACAATTCTCTGAAAGAGAATAGTCAGTTAACAATTGAGAGTGGATTACTGGTTTAAAGACGACATTAAGACTTGAAGAAATTTAAACATTTATCTAAAGATCTGATATAAATTTGAAATGATTTTTTTAACAGCTTTATTGAGATAAAATCCACGTATCATAAAAGTTACCCATGTGACATAGACAGTTCAGTATTTTGTGTATAATCAGAGTTGTGTAGCCTTCACCATAATCAACTTTAGAACCTTTTATTTACCCCTAAAAGAATCCCCCCACCCTACCCCTTCACGGTCAGCCTGCAATGCCCTCCTTCCCTCTAGCTCTAGGCAACTGCTAATCTACTTTCTCTCCCTATAGATTTTCATATTCTGGACATTTGATAAGAATAATACAATATGAGGTCCTTTCTGACTGATTGCATTCACTTAACATAATATTTTCAAGGTTCATTCATGTTGAAGTATGTGTCGCAACCTCATTTTTTTTCTGCTCCAAATATTATGCGTATTGTATGGATATTCCACATTTTGTTGATCATTTGTCAGTTGGTGGAGATGTGAATTGTTTCTGCTTTTTGGCTTTTATGAGTAATGCTGCCTGTGAAAATTTGTGGAGATGATTTCTTTTTTTTTTTTTTCAATGACTGCTTGTTTGCCGTATTTAGTGTTAGGGGAATAAGGGTGGGGGCAGGGCTAGCAGCAACACCTCCCCTTGATAGTTATTTAAATCATCTGATTCAGTTCTTGAGAAATTTTATACCAAGATCTAGGTGGCTGATTGTATTTGCTTTTATGAAAGTAATTTGTTTAGTTGTAAGTAATTATATTTTGTTTTATGGTTAGTTGTGTTATTTTTGAAACACTAAAATTTCTTCATACAGTTTTTAAAAGTTAATTTTCATTGAGAAGTGAAAATTCATTTTAGCATTTTTTTCCCCATTTTTCTGATAAGGCCAGATTAAATTTGTATGCTTTTGATGATGAATAAGCAATGGGAAGAATTTTAATTCTTATTTTCCCTACTCAACCCTTTTGTTGTGGATTTTTATTCTGGAAGGAAGGTTTCTCATTATTACTAAGCCTAATATATGAAATAGCTAGCAGGTGGCAAGCTTAAGTTAGGAGTTAAAGGTACTGTTTTCCAGATAACTAACTTAAGGAGAAGGGTTGTGTGTTGGGGGGGGGGGGGGGGTAGTAAGTAGATTGTCTTTTTGGGGGTTGCTGGTTGTTCTCTGTTTCCTTTAAAAAGATCATGCAACACTTTAGTAATACCTAAAAATACTTTTCTCTTTGGATATTTCTGAATTTTCTACAATAAAGTATATTTTAGAGCTAGCTCATTATCAATTTGCCCATGAAACTATTGAGTACTAAGTGCCCATTTTATACCATTACCTGTATACTTTGCATTGATTGAAATGTGCTAGGCTGGTGGATATTAGCAAATCACCAAATTAAAAATAAAACTTGTTTGTCACTGAATAAAATAGAAACCAATTGTTTGCTTTTAAATTGGAGTAAGTGGGAGATGGTAAAATAAAAAAAAAAAATCTCATTGTTCTTTTATTGCAAAGTATAACATAGTACTTTTGAAAGGAGTGTTGTTAGATTTTTTTTTTTGAGTCTGATAATAATGAAGATAATGTGACTGCCTATGTTTTTGATAGAACTGAACATAACTTTCATTCCTCCCACGCATATGGTAGAGAAAGAAAGTGAAAAACTGAGTCCCAGAAATAAGTTAAAATTATTCTCAGGCCTTAGAGAGTCTTACCTATCAGAAAAGAAAGTACAAATATAAATATCAGACTTAAATTATACATTACTTTTTCTCAAGTGTATCAGAGAGATGTTTTCAGCTTCAAGCAGCATAATCCACTGTGGGTAATTTAAGCAGGAAATGGTGCTGGATACCTTAACAGAACTTGTGGGAGGGAACTGTGTGTGGATGGGTATTACAGACGTAATGTAGAAGAAATGCCAGACAACATCCGTGAATGTTCTAAGGGAAAAACCACTCCCAACATTCTATTCTAGTCAGCACCTGAGACCCTAGAGCAGACAATAGTGCTTCTGCCACAGACCCAAACCTTTCCTCATAGGGTCCGGTCTTGATATGTATGATTGTCCTCTCATACTGACACAGTCTGCTTTCCCAGAAGAGGGTTGGAATAAGTGCGGGTGAACCAGTCCCTAGTTTCAACCACATGTTGAATTTATCTATTATTTTCGTTTCTTTCCCTTTATTTTTCTTTTCCTTTCTACGTGTATCTTCTCCCTTCTCATTTTAGAGCCATAATTTGCTAGCGTATCGGAAACATTATCTGGATTCTAAAGAGTTTGTCCAAAGCCTTGCTGTTGGTCGGAGGACTGTTTGAATTGTGGTAGATTTTTGTCAGGAAAGGAATCAAAGGGTGGTAATCCTTGAGTTTTTTGGGGTGGTTGTTTGGCTTTGCTTCTGTGTACGTGTTTTCAGGCCTGTGGTGACTACGTGCTACATTTTTTCCTATGTTGTCTTCCTCTTTCAGTCCTCTTGGACTCATGGGTGGGGAGTGTCAAGAAGATGAAGGGTCTGTGATTTTGTGTCACTTATAAGTTAATGTGTTAGTTTGCCTTGTTAGTCTTATGCATGCTATGAGAAGACATAAATGCCTGGGTCGAAAACAAAGGACTTCATTACCCACAGCAATAGTAGTGGCTCAAGTACAGCTTTGTATCAGCCTCAGTTTCCAGTTGCAGTGGTTTGTGTTTTAGGAGAGAAACCTTGAGTTTAGGGAATTCAACTCTTCCATCACAGGCAGCGCTTTTTTTGATTGATAAAAGCTATGACAAAATCTCTTCAGTTTATCTCAGAGTATTTAATTAAAGCTCTTGGTCAGCCGTACTCTAAACAGTAAGTTGAGGCTAGCCTGTCATATGGACCTCAGCCAGGCCTTCCAGGTCCTAGATCCAGTCAGCTAAACAAACCCCACAGACCATCAAGGTCTGACTTTGAACACCAGGAGGCTTTTTTCTTAATTTTTTTCTGTTGGTTTTTCCACCTTGTCTGAGGTAGTCAGGTACAGAATGACATATTAGTGATTGCACAGACTTCCCTTGGTTCAGCAAGAAGGAAGTCTAGGGCAATACTTTTATCCATAACAACCCTGGCTAGTGAGTTGAATCTGAGTGCTTTCTGGGGCTAATGTGTGGTATCATTGATAATGTCAACTAAAATCGGGGACAGATTTCTTAGCACCTTTTCCACTTGGGTGATTCCCATCATAGGGATAACTGCCTGCATGTACACATAAATAACTTTTTTCTCCAGGACCAACGGTAGCCTCAGTTGGAGAGTGAGCTTGTCATGGTTGTCTGAGGACTGCACGGTGTACCGCTAGCATTTGCTTAAACACTTGAACATCTCTTATGATCACCTCTAAGGTGAAAGTTGGTGTTTTTCGAGAGACAAGCAAGTTAATGCCTTGCTTCTTCATAAGATGTGTGGTCTTGAATGTCCACATGGTGCTTCTGGAATGAAAGCATTGTTTACAGTTATTGGAGCCCCCCAAATGGGATCTTTATCAAATAGGGGGCTAATGGGTAATAGTGCTTAAAACGTGGCCTCCCAATTGTCTGATAAACAATAGGATTCCCAGTTCAGGATAAAATTGAGTGCAGGCCTTTGTTTTGGAGAGTCTAAAGATAGGGTGGGGATGCCAGGTTGTGCTACAGGACAGGAACTCTGAATTTAGGAAATCCTAATCTTTTATAATGGGTTGTAATTGTGCCTGCCTTTTGCTCCAAAGAGACATTATCTTTATTAGACTGGACATGAAGCATGCCTACCCATTTGCTGTTCAAACTTCCTTGAAAAGTTCATCCAGAAAAATGGCAGTCAGTGCCTTGGCTTGCAATGCATGCAGAAATGTAAGAGACCCATGGTGGTGCACTGTCATGCATTGGGGAGCAGACCACTAAACCTTCTCTTGTCACCCTCTTATTCTTCAGTCTGTGCTCTTATTGTTTTTCCTGTCATTCATCGTACCTTGGTGTAGATAGAACGGAATGCATCCTTCATTAATTTTGGTTCATGCAGTACTACAGAGTATTTTTCTCTACCTTAATTACAGACTGAGTGGACAGTGGACAAGAGTAGTAGATTATATCCTTCCAGGATTCGGTGGACTGGGGTGAATGATAGATATGTCTTTCTAAGATTCCCATAGATATTGCTCTACCCTGAAATGTATTTTCCAAAGAAGCAAAAGGGAGAAATATAATCCAGGTCTTTGTTGTCTCAAGAACTGTTACAAGAGGAAAATAAGGTCTCAAACATATTCAGACACCTGGCATGCACATGGTGTTAACGAATGTCTCATGCTTACATACTAAAGTGGATAGGGTGCTCACATTTAGACAACAAGAAGAAAAAGTGAAAATCTCTGTTACAAAAGAAGTTTCATGTATAATACTTAAGAATCAGAAAAATTGAAAATGATATTCTCTGCAACTTGCTTTGTAGAACAAGGCTATGTTAATCTAGGTCCTTTGAGAAGCAAGTGATTTGATCAGCAGGGAGCTAGGGGAAATGCCTACTAGAGATCTGGAGAGGGCTGGGGCAGGTGGGGAGATGTCCAGCTCAGTGCACACTTGACCCCAGGTGGAGGAGAGAAGGAAGGAGGCTTGGGGGAAGTATCTTAGGCTGCTATGCAGTTCTGGGAGAACTTGGCAACATGGTTGGGGAATCCTCAAGTCAAAGCCCTTCATGTCCTGTCTCACTATTCTTGCTGTGTGCAGACATTGGCTGGGAGAAGCCGGTGGGAAGTGTGGGTTTGACTCAAATCTTGTGATGGATTTCACAGGGAGCAGCTGGGGCTGGGCTGTTAGTCATTTATACTCCCTGCAGTCAAGGAACTGCATTCCCATGGCTGTTGTAAAGGCACAGTTTCTCTTAAAAACAAAATAAAAAAAGCCTCTTCAATTTCTGGATTTTATTGAGTTCAAATACAGAATAGATATTTGTAAAATTGATTGGATCACATTTTCATATGTCTCAGAAAGTAGGAAAAATTACCTTTAATTGAGTTATAGTCACTGTACCTTGAAATCTGTTATTAGACAATAATTGAGAAATCGAACATTGAAACAAATCATGGGTTAAAATACCCTTTTAGATACAGTCAAGTTTATTTGCTTCTGTTTCTTTTCTTTTCCGTACCCCTGAAATGCTCAAAATATTCTCAAGTTTAATTTTGCTTAAGACCAAATGAAGTCCTCATTATAATAAATAGTCCTACCTTAATTTACTATTTTGTCTTGTTTCAAGTATCTCCACCCTCCCCCACAAAATTACTAACCGAAGTTTTTAGTTTCAGATAACTTATTCTCACTGTTAATGAAGGACCCAAATGAAGAACAGAGAGTATAGAAAATGTATTTTTAGGATTATTGTGGAGGCATTCCAGAAGGATGCAGAGATCAGTTTAATTCCTCTCTGTTTTGACTACTTCTATTGAGGTTTACATCAGTAGGATTCATATGTCAATATGAATCAAAAGGTTAAATGTATTAAAATGGACTGGTAAATAATAGGCCATTAAGCGAAGACATTAAAGAAACATAGTGGGACAATCTAATGTGACCTCATATTGTCATATGGAGTACACACTTAAGTATAAATTGTGGCGAACATTTTTGTCTAGCACATACTGCCAATTTTCTTAGTTTACATAATAAATTTATTCAGTTATGCTATAGTAGATTGCCAGAAAGATAAACTTACCTCATGCTTCAGAGGTAACTGCACAGAGTTTCATAATTAAGCAGTCAATTAGTTAATTATTCAGTGACTGCTGTGCGCTGAATTATACTAGGACCATAAAGAAGTATACTCCTGCCCTTAAGAAGCTTATACTTGGGAATCTGAAGATAGCTAATGTTTCATAAGAAAAATGCGGTAGTTAAGGCGTACAGCAAAATGCATGAGAGGACACAGAAGAAATTAATGCTGTTTCAGAGGGAAGTTTCTGAATAAATATTTAAAAATCCATTTGTTTTTCCAGTATTTCTATACATATAAATCGTAGCCTCTTGAATCCTGCAGTTTATTTCTCTGTGTTTATGTGGGTTCTATGCAGGTACCTTGGACTCTGAGTTGTTCTTTGTGTCTATAATTGACAGAGCACTGAACTGGAAGTTAAAATTATAGAACTTGACATCTGCTGATCTACTTAAATGTTTCTGTGTTTGTCCATATAATGTAGTCTGGTTAGTTTTTATTCTGAATTAATGCAGTGCTTTTTAAATTCTTTGGAGTTTGTCTGCAGTAGAGGGGAACTTCATCTGTAAGCATCATTTACTCATTTTAACTTGAGAAATATGAAATTTGATTGTGCAAAGAAAAACAAATGATTTCAGCAATGGGTTAGGAAAGACGGAGAGCAGACTAAGTTGTATCTTCCAAGCCCATGTAATAATTATTCACAGATTCCGATAGAATTTCTATGTAAGTACTTGACTGGTACTTGTTTATAATGTGAATTTAGCTTGTGCAGCTGATATATTTTCAGTGTCATATAGCCATCGTTTTACTTGTAAAAACATCTACTTGTGTTTAGAATGAACATGTTGACTGAAGTGTGAGCTTTCTTTTTTGTTTTGTGTTTTGTTTTTAAAGTATGAGCTTTCTAAAGAATATGCTTGCTTTGGCTTTCAGATATCTTCTCAGTTCCTTCGGCACAATCATGGAGAAGGCATTTTCTGTGATGGCCTTCGAAAAACTTGGATGAGCTTTTATGGTTGGGCCTCAGGCATCACACCTGTTAGGGTCCCTTGAATTTTCTGCTTGGAGTTTTGCAAAAGGGTCAAAGGTTCTTGTTCGAAGTTTAAAAATGCATAAAGTGGTTTTTTCTCCTCATATTTGTTTTCAGCATAGTGATAATTAGCCATAGTGCAGTTGTGTACCAGAGGAAATTTAGGTGCTGTGTATTCACATGTGAGCAAACCTGCCTGTTTTCAAGGGCAGAAAGCTGCTTTGCTGCTGAAGTGATGTACATGGGGCATCTTTCTTTCTTTGTCTTGCCGATTAACCTTTTTCCAGGTCGAATGATTTTTCTTTGATCATTTGCTTTGTTCCTAAGATTGCCTTGGAACAGCTCTATTCCTCATATTGAGTATCTTTGAAATTTCTGTTTACGGTTTATTTACTTTGCCCCCTGTTGCGTGTCTGTGCCTTCTAGTCTCTTGCACTGTTTACATTTCTCTCACTATTTATAATTACAGCTCTGGCTGTGCATTTTCCTCATCTTTGTCTGTGGGCTTTCCCAGCCCCAGTCCTTACAGTGCACCTTCTGTTTGCCGCTGCTCTTGAGGAAACCTTCAGCCATCCTAAGCCCTAGATGGACATACACACACTCCTCCAGCTATAACTTTTGTTAAATACTTTATTTCATGCAAGCCTCCTTTTTGATAATTAAGGTAAGAGTAACAAAATGAGCTTACAGTATTTGCTTTCCGAATCATCAGAACTGAGCCCATGATTTAACACCTAAAGAGAAGTGCCTTACTCGCTGAAACCAAAGGTTAATAACCAGTATTTCTAAAGTATAAAGATGTGCTTGGAGCAAGGAGAAGAATATTTTAGTGCCGATTTTAATGGTATGCTTTTGTTTGCTGATTGCATATGGTACCCATGAGAAGGCAAGTGTTGTCCTACTTGGGACAGCAACTCTGCCTTTTTATAGAAACTGTTCTTATCAAGTCACCAATTTGACAAAACCAATGTTAATTTATTGGTCATCTTATTTGACCTATTAGAGCCTCTGACTGAGTTGATCACCCTCTCTGTTGAGAAACTTTTCCTCCCATATTTCCTGAGCACCACAATCTTATTTTTCTTCTACCTTTTTGATGCATTTTATACTTAAATTTTTTTTTTTTTTGAGTTTACTTATTTATTTTGAGAGAGATAGAGACAGCATGAGTGGGGAGGGGCAGAGAGGGAGATAGAAAATCCCAACCAGGCTCCATTCTGCTAGTGCAGAGCCAGATGCAGGGCTTGAACTCATGAAACTAGGAGCTCATGACCTGAGCCAAAAAACTAAGAGTCACACGTTCATCCACCTGAGCCATCCAGGTGCCCGGATGCCTTTTTACTTTATTTGCCCAGCCTTGAAAGCAAAACCTGCCATTGAAATGCCCCATCAGTTCCTGTATGTCACCTTTCCTTTCTGCTACTCCTAGATGGTTCTATGCAAGACCTTGATTTTTATGTACAGTTGCTGTGGTCATCTTTTTCTTGAACCTGGCTGTCCTATATCCAGTTTTCTTCTCCACTTTATTTCGATGCTCATCACTAAAATGTATTTCTAACCCAACTCCCCTGATCTGTCGTTCCAAGCCTCTTTCTCCCATCTTAATGAATGATTTAATTTCTACCTTAATAAATGATAATTCCATCCTTTGAATTGCCCAAGCTAAAAACCTTGGAGTCAATCTTGACTCTCATTTCTGATAGTGATTTTTGTCTTTTCTCATAGCTATATCCCTACTACTGAGAAGTGCTGAGGGGGCACCAATAAATAGGCTTTGAGGAAATGAAATGGTTGAGCTAGTAAACAGAAAGTGAATTCTGCATTCTGATGCCCAAAGATAGAGGCTTTAGTTAAATTAGGATGTTTCCAGGAAGGCAGAAGCACTGTTTACTTACCCTCATCTACTTCATAGGGAGGTAGATTTTGTCACGCTATTAAACAATTAGAATGCTAAATACAAATTAATGAAAATCGTATATGCTACACTTTTGGAACATGAAACAGGATGGTGATTCTTTTATGATGAATATCATAATGCCATTATTTCCTTGAGCTTCTGTTAATATCCCCTGCTGACACAGGCTAGGTACCCAATAACTAAACATTTTTTTTTTTAATGAATTAATGATTCCTAATGTACATTTTAATCTCAGAATTTTAAAAGCAGGGTTTATTCTATTCTCTGAATCCCATTTCTCATAGAGTAATACACTCTGGCTCCATCCACACTGTTGCAAATAGCAAGATTTCATTCTTTTTGTTGGCTGAGTAATATTCCATTGTATGTGTATATACACACACCATATCTTCTTTATCCATTCATCAGTTGATGGACATTTGGACTCCATATTTTGCTGTTGTTGATGATGCTTGTATAAATGTCAGATTGTGTGTGCCCCTTGAAATCTGTATTTTTGTGTCCTATTATGCTAAGTGAAATAAGTAAGAGAAAGACAAATACCATAGAATTTCATTCATATGTGAACTTTAAGAAACAAAAGAGAAACATAGGGGAAGGGGAAAAAAATCATAAGAGACTCTTAACTATTGAGAAAAAACAGGGTTGATGGAGGGAGGTGGGTGGGGAATGGACAGCATGGGTGATGGGTACTAAGGAGGGCACTTGTTCAAATGAGCACTGGGTGTTAAATGTAAGTGATGAAGCACTAAATTTTATGCCTGAAACCAATTTTACCATATATGTTAACTAAATAGAATTTAACACTTGAAATAGCCCCCCCCTCCACCTCTTTCTTTCCTTGTACTTTATAGCTTTGTTAATGGTACCTCCTCTTGTCTAGTTGAAGAACAAAGGAGAGGGGCTCTCACAAATTCTTTTCTTCTACCCCATGTCCACCAAGCCATCAAATTCTGTCAGTTTTCATAGATTTCAAATGTTCAAGCTCTCATCATTGCTCACTAAAGTTGCTTCTACAATAGTTTCTTAACTAATATTATTACCTCTACTGTTGCCTCTCCTTTACATTCCTTGTAGTTTCTCCTATTTCCAGTTGAACCTGAACTTTCTGACTTGGCATACAAAGCTGTGCCTCATCTGGCCTGTGTCCTTGTCCAGCCTCATCTCTAGTGACTCCTGGAGCCGCTCTCTCCTGAATCCTTTGTGATGCAACGGAAGGGCCCAGGGCCCAGGTTTTCTAACCGGTTAATTCCTTAGATGCTGAGAACATCTCATCTCAGTCCTTCACTTCATCAGGCTGCCTTCCTATTTATCTTTAAGAGTCAATGCCGTTACCCAGCTGTCCTTGTTTTTATTTGGTTTCTCCACATTCCCAGTATATATGGAACATATCTTTTCTACATAGTATATTTTTATCATTGATCTATTGTCTTCATGAGGACAGGCAGCATGATCTGTTCACCTTCATAGTTCGTGAGCCTTTTCCACTGTCTGTAGGAATTGATTTGTATGACATAGATGCTATATTGGCCCCTGCTTCTGCCGGTATGCTATATTAGTTTGAAATTGTGTGATAAAACAAGTCTTTATGTCTGAGTATACATTTTTAAAAACCTAGAAAGAACTCTTTGATCCTTACCTTGATTATAGAATTTTTTTTTTCATTTCTATAATGAAACATTACATTTTGCTGTGTATTTGCATATTTTCCTAGGCCTGTGTTTACATGACATTAATTTAAGAGTGGTTATAGGTCATGATAATGGCAAATTACCATTAGAATTGGGAAGGGATTTTAGATAATGAACTTAAATTCATTATTTCAGCTTAAGTCAATTTTCTGTTTTTCCTTTTATAGAAAATTGCCCTTTAGGATACTTCCTGGAAAGAATGTGGATTATCCTTTTCCCTTCTTTCTCTTCAATTTCATGCTGCTATTGTTCTACACATATTTACTTTACATTTAGATCCTATTTCCTGCTAATTTTTATGCTGCTATTTTTGCTGCATTGAGCCCTTTATAATTTACATCTTTTCCAGAAACCTCGTGATTAATACTAATTTATTTGCTCAAATGTAGAGAAATATTATCTTTGTAAGATCTTTGAGATCTTTTAAAAGTCTATACTATTGCTGAAAAGGTATTTTTGTCGGTACTGGGTAATGACTGACAAGGAGGTGGAAAGAAAGTATTTTAAACCTTGTGACATGAACCAGTTACAGCTGAGTGAATGTGTACTGGAAAGGTAGCCTCTGTTTTTAAGTTTATTCTTTTTTTTATTCTAAGTATTTCCCTTTTCTCTATTTATCTTCTGGCACATTTCCTTCCTCCAGTTTAAATAGTCTTAAGTTTTGACAGTAGAGGCATGCTGGTCAGATTTTAGTATTTAGACATCAAATACAATAATTACGATATATTTCAACCAGCAGGACCTGAGACCCCTGGAGGTGTCTTAATCCAAAAGAGACATTTTAAATTCATATAAACCTTGCCTTAAGGGATGGAGAAAGGACAATTTAGGGAACAGCATGAGGTTAAACATATTGATCAGTAGGCCAGTCATTCTTGTTAAGACTCTGGTAGAGTGTAGACAGAAAAATAGCATCATCATCAACAACAAAGAGTACTTCACTTCTCTAGAGACCCATCTCTTTTGCTTCCAGTCTCTCTTGCTTCCATTATATGGATTTCAGATAATGAAAGATAGGTTTTAGCCAGGGATACAAAAAAAATGCATATCCAGTTTGAAATTTGGGGTGTTAAATAACTGGAAAGTATAGTGATTTTTACATTTTTAGCACTTGAGGAATATACTAAAGGATTTAATTAGCTATGTTATTTCTTTATGCCTTTGGAATAAACATGACCTATATAATTTTTTAATTCTTGTGAAAGTGTAAGAACCATTGCCTGGTTAATTCTAGTAATTAATTGTGCAGTGATAAAAAGGTAGTTTTTAGTTATAACAACGCCATTGACCAGATTCACGACACTTGCTGACCTTGAAGTGTTTGAAACTTTGGGTTTCTCTCCATGAATGGCAAGTTACTTTACTATGTCAGGTAAGTATTACCTATCCAACAGAGATCTATAATTTTTCTACTAGGACATTCAGTTTATGTTGTATGCACATATAGCATGGAGTGATTTTCTTGGATAAGAGCTGAACTTTTGGCTAGAGTGAAATTTTTATGGAACAGCTCCAGTGCCTAATGTTTCTCTCTCCTCTCCCACAAAAAACCCCCCAAACAAATAAAAAAGAAGAAAACTCCACCGAAACTATATTTCTTGTTTAATTTTAATTGACTAAAATAATTTACATACAAATTATTGTTCTAATAGATTCTCCTGGGAAGAAAGGTATTTAATGATTCTTGGAACAAAACCTTCATGTTTCGGTTGTATTCCTCTTTCTTTAATGTTGGAATCCAAGCTTAAGTCTCACCGTGCAATCTTTTGTAGGTAGCATGTATGCAACTCATCAATGCCCTTGTTACATCTCCTGATGATTTGGACTTCAGGCTTCACATCAGAAATGAATTTATGCGTTGTGGATTGAAAGAGATATTGCCAGTAAGTGCCCTGCAGTCTCCTTATTAATATTTAAATTAGAGGAGTACTTGAATAGGGGGAAATTTAGATAAATTACCTTCAAGAATAATTTATCTGCGGGGGAAAAAGGCTTGAGTATAAAAATCTATTTTTGAAATATAGATAAGATTGGAGTATTAACACTTTAAGTGTTTGAATGCTGTAAATCAAGTCAAATGGTTGGTTTATTGTTTATATGTTTTTCATTAACCTTTTTGCATTATTAAAAATAAAACCGTTAATTGTCATTTCTCTTTCATATCTCTAGAATTTAAAATGTCTGAAGAATGATGGCTTGGATATCCAACTGAAAGTCTTTGATGAGCATAAAGAAGAAGATTTGCTTGAGCTCTCCCATCGCCTTGAAGAGATTAGAGCTGAGCTTGAATATCCTTTTGTTCTGAAGTTACTGACATATGTAAAATTGTTGCTAAACCCCAAACAAACTTCACACCCCAAGATACTAAACTTCTGAAGCCATTTCTGTATAAACAGTATAAAGCCAAACCTTTATGAATCAGATTGATTTTCATATAAACTTTTCTTAATAGTTTCATGCGTGTTTTTCTGAGTCCATGCATATGGAAAGGGACGTTCCAACCCACAAATTCCATGAGGCCTCTTGTGTATGTGTACAGTGTGTTGTTTTTTCTTCTCATGTGTGGCACCTCCCCCTCCTCTAGTGCTCTCTAGCATTAGCCTGTTGGCTCCTATGCTACACCTTGGGTGCACACCCCTATGGGCCTTTGTTAACTCTGTGGGTCTGCAGATCTCTGTGCTTTTCCAGAAATCCACCAGGTTCCTGTCCTCCACTGGGGCTTCCCCATGGTGGATAATGCCTGGCACCATCTCTCTTGGTTAGGGCACTCTGTACACCTAATGTGGTATTTCCAACCAGCTGCCTGTTACCCTTGCCACCCGAAACATCTTGGCTTGAGAGAGGCAAATGGTTGGGAGTTGATTTTGGAGGAGAAGACAGTGCCAGGTGAAGTTACCATTTGCACACAGTTTTCCTCTACTTCAATCCTAACTACCTGTGTGGTACCATATGTTGAGTATACATGATGGTATGGGGTAAGACACACAATAATCTTTTGAAGCCTACAGAACAGATTCTGTGCTGTGTTATTGGTTGTTTGGTGTAGAGAATAAATAAATTCACATATTCCTTAATCAGTGTACTGAAGCATATGATATTTACAACATGGTGTGGAACACAGTTAAGGAAACTAGAGCGGAAGGATATTTTATTTCCATTCTTCAGCATCTTTTGCTGATTCGAAATGATTATTTTATAAGGTAAGAGGAGGCTATGTTCTAATGTTAAATTTCACTAATAAAATTCTATTAATTGTGAAATTCACTTGATGTTTGATTTGGGCAAGCTCATAATTTTCAGATTTTTATTTCTGTCTTAATACTGACTCATGGAATGTGGCATTTCTTCTGGGCATATATTTAGACAGGTGACAGTAAAATGATATTACTGTTATTTTGTAAGCTGCACAGATTCTTGTTACCAAGTTTTCATCTGAATAAAAAATGCGAACTAGCAACAAATTACTAATTTATCTTGTGATGGATAATGTTTTCTCATTAGTCTTTAGGTAGTAGGAATGGGGTTGATAAGTTTCTTTTTATAAGTTACATGAAAGGCAGTAAACCTTGTTTTTATTAGTATTTAAGTAGCTAGAAAGTGCCTGGGTAATACAGTTGCACTTAATGTTGCTAATGTATCGGAAAAGCTAGACAAATAACATTCAAGTTCGATTATATCTCAGCCATCTTGAGTTTAACAAATTGTTTATTCCATCTGTACCTTATCTATCTGTAGCTGGGCAAGCATATTAACACCTACGTTCCTAGGTGGTTCTGAAGGTGACACATAGTAGCATGGATAAATCTCCTAGCCAAATATCTGGGCACCTGGTGTATGTTCAGTAAATGCTCTCTATATCTGCTTTCTACTTTGTTACTGTTTTATGAGGAAAGTGGAGATCCTTGAATATAAAACCATTTTTGGTGCCTTTAATTTAGCTTTGCTGAGATTCCATTCTCAAATACTTTGGGTAACGTGTCGTTTCTTACACTGCTTTCATGTGGAAGAATTTGCTAGAGATGTCTCATTTGGGCTGTGTCCCCTGGGTGATGTCAGAGGGTGTAATTCAGGCTTTTGATATATCTGACAAGTGAATAGAATAAGAGTCAAAGAAAAAAAAAAGTTTACGTTCTTTGGGATGAGCACAGATTGCCCATCTTATCTCCTCCTTTTGCAGCACAAACATGCTAATATAAAATAAACACTAATACATTGACAAAAATATTAATACAAATATGAATACATTAATTAAAATCAAAATAGTACATTGATTAATATTTTTAAATATCAGAGGTGCTTGCTAGTTATAAAACTGTCTTTTTCCCCACATGTGTTTAAATTTGAAGCTTCCATTTACTCTAAAGTAAACTTGTCCTTTTTTTAAGAGCGACAGAGTGAGAGTGGGGGAGAGTCAGAGAGAGGGGGAGACAGAATCTGAAGCAAGCTTCAGGCTCTGAGCTGTCAGCACAGAGCCCAGTGTGGGGCTCAAACTCATGGACAGCAATATTAAGACCTGAGCCGAAGTCAGATGCTTAGCCACCCAGGCGCTCCAAACCTGTCCTTTTCTTGATCCCTATATGGTTGGTCCTGTCAACCTCTGATTGCTTGATGCTGCTGGAGTTTTCAAGAATTCAAGAATATTGTTTGCTTTCAAAGTTTTGAATGTGTCTTAATGCTGCCAGAGGGGGTTCTATATTACTTATGATCCCTTCATTTTTACCCTAATCCCTTAATCTGTGCTGCAGAAGGCCACGCGGTTGTGTCTACCTTTAAAATAGATTGAAAAGCACAACTCTCCTGGGGCATGCTCAGGTAATCCTGTCACTTCAGTGGAATTAAGAGTCTCAGAGAAATATTAAACTATAGCTGCACCAAAGTGACGTTAGTTATTTTGGGCATTTTTCAAGTATCACCTTTTTAACTTGATACTTATGTATGTTGCATTCTTCGTGGACTCTTTAAGCCCCAGGACCTTGGTCTCTGTTTCACGTATGGTTGCTGTGAAGGCGTCATTCTTCCTATGATTTCTGTAATCAAGACCATTCCATCTGTTTTTTTTTTTTCCCCATGTTCCCAAATTCTCATGGGTGGTTATTGTTGTTATTTATTCTTACAGAGAATATATTTTTATTATAAGATTGTGGCAGATTATGATCATTTAGATAGTTTTTCATTCATTTAAAATTATTTAGCTTTTTATTTAAATACAGTAAAACTGTTTTTGGTGTGCAGTTCTGTGAGTCTTGCTCTTTTGGTTTTAGCTTCATGGTTTTTTGTTGGTTGGTTGATTTTCACTGTCTCCGATGGACATGGACTTTACCTTTTAAAAATCTTTGATTATCTGAACACCTTTTGTTGAATGAACATTCTTAATTCCTATTGATATAAATAAATGTTTTCAGATTTTTATAAATTGCTTTGCTTTAGAATGCAAGATAGTCCCATTTAAAAGAATTAGCCAATAGGAAAATAAGAAAATTTTCTCACGTTCACATTTGGGACGAAAGGAAATTTTACTGAAATGGAACTCAGTTGGAGAATGTACATGCAAGGTAACCTCTGCCCCCAAGAAAAATGAAATGTGGAAAGAATATTGGAGTGTGGAGTGGGAGATCAAATTCATTTCTCTAACAAATACTTAATGGCTTACCATGTGCAAAATATTTGCCTAGTTGAATGTGCATGGGAGATAATTTCTGATATTTGGTAAAAATACTAAAGAGAAAGTGAAGATGATTTTAAAATTCCTCCAACAAAAATGACATATCAGTGAAGTAATGGCAACTTATCTTCATCCCTTAATTAGGTTATTTACATATTCCTCTGACATATTCACTAACTCACCAATATTGCTCATGGTGATTATTTTCTGGATGCACATTTCTAGAATCCAGAAGTACATTATTATTTTGCTAGTGTTGCCTTGAAAGAGATTTTGCAAGAAATTTCAGCTACTTTGTAAATGAGCTTATCATTGGGAGCTGTGGAGGTGAGAAAACATTTACTGAAATAATGATTTATTTAAAAAGTCCACAAAATAACCTATGTTATTGATTAATAACCTATGTTATTAAGTCCACAAATTAACCTATGTTGTTAATTTAAAACATGTTTATATTAAAACAACACTAGGGTAATGTTGAATAAGAGTAAAAAAGAAATAGAATGCTCCATCTTGATTTTCCAACGTGGTTGATACTTTGTACCTGTGTGTGCAATTTATGTACCTTAATTGTACATGTGTTTGTTATGGCGAGATAGTAGGGAATGGGAGACTATATTTTTGGAAGCAGTGTAGAACATTAAGGAAAGCGTGGTAGTACCTTCTTGCTTTGACATGTACCCAAGAACACTGTCTTAAACATTTTTAGTTGATGACAGTCGATGACCATCTTTTGTCTTTGCTAATGTTCAGTTATTTTGGATTTTATTCTGCATAATGGGCCATTTATTAGGTGTGAGGTAAGTAGATTCAGGGCAGTAGAGAAGAAGCTCTAGTGAATAGAAGCGCCATCACTTACATGGTGAGAAAGATTTGGAGAGGAAATGTGTGCAAGAAGTCATTGAGGGAACAAAGAAGTTGTAGGGGTGGCTGGGGATGAAAGACTGACCTCATTGAGATAGCACCCACCCTTTCTGTCATTTTAGTTTGGTTTTGTTAATAAAATCTAGATATTTTAAATTTATTGGCTTAAGTTTTGTTTTTTAATTTTTTTTTTTTTTTTTATGTTTTATTTATTTTTGAGAGAGAGAGAGAGGCAGTGTGATCAGGGGAGGAGCAGAGAGAGGGAGACATCAAATCCGAAGCAGGCTCCAGGCCCTGAGCTGTCAGCACAGAGCCCGAACTGGGGCTCGAACTCACAAACCGTGGGATCATGATCTGAGCCCAAGTCAGATGTTTAACTGACTGAGCCACCCAGGCTCCCCTTGTTGGCTTAAGTTTTAAGGGAGGTTCTTTTGCTTATGACGAACATAGGTGGACTAAAACCTGCAGTGACAACGTGATCCCTATTTGGGCATTTATTTAAACTCTAATTTTTGAAAAAAAATGTGTTTTGAGTACGAAATATTCATTTGTTACTGTATATATTTTACAGTACCTGTTTTTAATTGGACTCTGCAAACATTCTTAAAGTAGTAAACTGTATAGTTTTAAGACCCAGATAACTTTTTTGAAAAAAATGGATATATTTTGGCTTGTATTAATAAAATGAATTAATGGTAGATATTTCAGTATGGTACAGTGGTAGGTTGATCTCTGTTGAGGACTGCTTTTAAGCACCTATCACTTCATCTCAGTGCTTTTTTTTTTTTTTTTTATTGCTTACTAATTAAGTCAAGGTTCTGACTTTTGTAAGCAAATCATCATTAAAACACTGTATGTGCTAAAAGAGTGTAAAAACTTAACGTCGTAATGTCATTGGAAGAAGGAAAGCGATGACTATTGTATTTACCCTCACTCCCATGTTAAATCTGTCATGTCAGTTGTTGACACTATACGAAGATAAATTATTGAACTTGAAATCAAGCTTACCAAAATACTTTGTTTTGATGTAAAGTTATTCTTATAAATGGAGTGTGCATTGGGGCGCCTGGGTGGCTCAGTCGGTTAAGCGGCTGACTTCGGCTCAGGTCATGATCTCGCGGTCCGTGAGTTCGAGCCCCGCGTCGGGCTCTGTGCTGACAGCTCAGAGCCTGGAGCCTGTTTCCGATTCTGTGTCTCCCTCTCTCTGACCATCCCCCGTTCATGCTCTGTCTCTCTCTGTCTCAAAAATAAATAAATGTTAAAAAAAAATTTAAAAAAAATGGAGTGTGCATTTATTCTTTTTCTTGGTTTTAGGCAACAATACTTCAAATTAATTGATGAGTGTGTATCTCAGATTGTATTGCATAGAGATGGGATGGATCCAGACTTCTCATATCGAAAGAGACTAGATTTAGATTTAAGTCAGTTTGTCGGTGAGTATTTCTCTAATATTTAAATGGAAACCTCTTATCGTCCCTTGCCCCACAGGTTAACTGCAGTGTCAGTTCTCCTAGTGTGACCTGTAGAGTCCTTAGGGCCCTTGATACCCTTTCAGGGGATCCTAAGAGTCAAAACTGCTCTCATAACAGCACTAAGACATGATTTGCCTTTTCCATTGTGTTGGTATTTGTGCTGATGATGCAAGGATGGTGAGTACAACTGCTGGCACTTAGTTAGGAATCACGGCGGTGACCCCAAACCATGTTAGTAGTCCTTGAATTCCTCACAGTAAACAAAACAATAAAAACTGCCATTTTTTTTCACCTGAGTGTCCTTCATAGAGAACTGAAAGACATTAATTTTATTAAAAATCTCCCCTGGAGTACATATCATTTCAACATTCCCTGTGACAAAGCGAATTGTACACGTCAAGCACACGTCTGCATACTGAAGTACAGTGAGCAAATAGCTGCGTATGTGCTTGTATTGCGAGCTGAATTGGTTGATTTTTTTTTTACAAGGAATGATTGTCATAAAAACTGTGGCCACTCATGCTTGACTGTCTGGCACACACTTTCTTAAAAAGGAGATAAAGTAATTCTATAATGTCAAGGAAAATGACTGATAGAATTTGTTACCAATGATAAAATTCAAGCTCTCAGGGAAAAATTTGAGTTTTGGAAAACTTGGATCTGCTACTGTTAGCTTGACAGCTTTCCAGTACGCGAATTTTTTTTCTGGTGAGGTCAATGATGATAATAACCCATAGGATTATTTTGATATTGTATAATGAGATGTGTCAACATTTGGAGAATCTACGTGACTCCGCAAACCACTCTTTTCCAAATTCCCGTGCCTGATTACACATTCTGCATGGGTGAAGAATTCTTGGATTTTGAAGTAACAGAGTACAAAACATTCACTGATAGGTGATTCCACACAGCAAGTAATGTGCAAGGAGTTACCATATGTCAAATTTTGGTGTAACATGAAAAAAGAATAGTCATTTTTTGTGTGAGGTTGAGGTTGTTTTTCTTCGTATATTAGAGTTCATAAAGAAGTACGGAGTGCATAGAATGAGAAAGGACTAGATTATATTAGTGGCACTGATAAAATGCTCATTTTTCTCCACTGGAGGGAAGTAATTAGAAGTTCCTGGTAGTGGGAGGGACAGATATGAGGAAAAATAAAGCAAACTAAAATGTGGAATGATTTTGAATAGGACCTGAAAAGGAAGTTTATTCTACCTGGCCATTAGGAATGTTTTTTCTTGAGTAGATGAGAGGTTTGTTTAAGCATTGAACTCTTGAGAAGGAAATAGACTTTTTAACTACTGCTTGGCTATATAAGTGAAACATATTTACATAGTTACAATAAGTACATTGTATATGTTGATTTTAAATGTTTATAGAAAACTTAGACACACTGCAGAGGACTTACAGTAATAGGTGAATGGGGATCTGGGGCGAAACAGTAGGAGAGAGAGATGTTGGCAAGTAAATAAAGATAACTTTATATATTATAGTGGAAATCAGTAGATACTGTTTATGTAACAGTGATCGGAGGTTTAAGTATTTATTTAGTGCTACAGAGCCAGGCAATTTAGAAAGCAAAATTATTAAAATAAATGGGATTAGACAGGAAACACTATTTTCATCTTCTATAATAGGAAGCTATCTATAATGTATTAAATAGATGAATCAAGAAATAATGGTGTACACATCTTATTTAGAGTTAAGAATCTAACTGCCAGAATAATCTAATATAGAAAGAACCATAAGAGGTCTCATTTAGGAAGTGGGATTGGGTTTTTAATGTAGTGATTTGGTTGTTACTTTTCATTGTAAGCCCTTCTGTAATATGTTTTTTAAAACCATGTTTATTGCTTTTATTAAAGAAAGAAGGGAGGGGCGCCTGGGTGGCTCAGTCGGTTGGGTGTCCGACTTCAGCTCAGGTTATGATCTCACAGTTCGTGAGTTTGAGCCCTGCATTGGGCTCTGTGCTGACAGATCAGAGCCTGGAGCCTGTTTTGGATTCTGTGTCTCCCTCTCTCTCTGCCCCTCCCTCACTCACGCTCTGTCTCTGTCTCTTTCAAAAATAAATAAACATTAAAAAAAAAATTTTTTTTTAAATAAAGGATCAACTACAGCATGGGGAATCTATATGAATTACTTCTCCTGCATAGTGTCTCATCATGTGGATCTATATCGTAGCTTATTTAGTCAGTCTGTTACTGATGGACCTTTATTTCCAGATATTGGCTAACAACATTTTAATGAACATTCTTGCTTAAAGGCAGAGTCCTAACAATGCAATTGCTGGGTGAAAGAAAATACATATTTTAAATTTTAATATATATTTTCCTAGTTACTCACCAGCAAAGTTCATGAATTATACTTCTATGGCATAGACAAGTCATTTTTTCTGTGCCACCTCTGACACTCAGTATTATGGATCATTTAATCATTGCTGTGTTTCATTAAATAAAATTTATATTTTTGTATTAGGGAAATGAACTACCTGTTCATACATGTTAGCAATTATTAATTTTGTTTTTGCTAATTTTCTGTTCATTATTGTTGTGTTGGTTATCATCTTCTCTTCTTCCTTCAAAATACTTACGTGTTGATGAAAGACACTTTTTGAGTCTTGTATGTTACATTTGTCCAATAATTTGAAATTGTAATTGGGTTTGCATTTATACTTTGTGGCCTTGGTATCATGCTTGGAAAATCCTTCTCCATTCAGTATTAGCTTTCTTTGTTTTGCTTATTTCATTACTGACACTATTTCTAAATGTTTTCTTTTTCTAACCTTTTCAAGTCATAATGATTTTAACAAGTACTGGAATTAAGGAAAAAATGTCATTGCCATTTTAGATGCTTGCTTAGATCAAGCGAAGCTAGAAGAGTTTGAAGAGAAAGCATCAGAACTTTACAAGAAAGTAAGTAATTCTGATTGAGTTTGCAAGACTGTGAAGAACCATCTCGCATCATCAGGCATGCTTCTCCTTCAGGGATTTTGCTTGTAGTTTCCACTCTCTTCTTTACCTCCTTGAGCTATTTGCATAAATGCCATCCTTAAGGAGGATTTCCTAGACCATTATATTTAAACATTTTAACTCTCCACTCCCAGCCCTGGCCCTGTCTGTGATTTGTTTTCCTCTGTTTTATTTGTTATCTGACATGCGACATGGTGTATGTATTTACCTGTGTATCTATGGATGTGTTGTCTATTTCTCCCTCTAGAGTAACCTTTATGAAGGATATTTCTTTGTTGTTGTTTGAAGGATTTTGTTTATTCAGTGTCCCTGCGCCTAGAACAATTTCTGCCCTCAGAACGTTAAAAAAAAAAAAAAAGGGTCAACGAATAAGTGATTGAAGAAAATTTGTAGAGTCAAAATTTTAAGATTGGAGTATTTCTCAAGAAATCCTATTTCGAAAAGTTTTATTAACTTTTCTGTTTTGGTTCATGTGGCTTCATTAGGTCTAGGTGAACATAGAAAAGTGTCATTTTTATAGGTCAGAAGTATCTGATATTGCCAGTTGGGTTGCTTCGGCCCAGTAGTATTGCTGACCATCTAGCCGTTCCCCACTGTTCTCGAAGGTGGTGTTCTGTGCTTTCATCTCTGCTTGGCATGTATCTATTCCACTCTTTTTCTGTTTAGAAAAAAAAAAAAAAATGTTGCTTTTGTGGGATTCTTCACATGTTAAGCAGTCACTTTGATTTAAATTCGTGTGGCTGGAAAGCATAAGAGACTGTTAAAAACTGAGAACAAACTGAGGGTTGATGGGGGGTGGGAGGGAGGGCAGGGTGGGTGATGGGTATTGAGGAGGGCACCTTTTGGGATGAGCACTGGGTGTTGTATGGAAACCAATTTGACAGTAAATTTCATATATTAAAAAAATAAAATAAAAAAAAAAAAAAAAAAAAAAAATAAATTCGTGTGGCTGGTTTCTCACATTGGAGGAATAAATGATAATTACTACCCCCAGCCCCTGATGAACATACACTAAATAGACTTTTACTGTGTGTCAGTTACCATGCCTAAGAGGCTATGTTTTTGAACTCTCTGGATCTTGGTGAATATTGAACGAATCTTACACTTCTGTAACAGTTTAAGATAATACAACTTGCAAATGGTAGACAGTCTTTTATAAGTTAGTGGTAATTTATGACAAACTTTGTAAATGCCCCATGTAAGAAGTCCTGCGTGTCCCCCACACATAGAGGTTATTAACCCCTGGGCCTCTGGCTGCAGGCTAGAATTCCAGCTTAAGCATGTGATACTGTCTTTGCCCTGCAGGAACTTGAGAAACAAATGAACACATCATTGAAGTGTCATATGTGCTACAGCTGATAGGTGATCATGGTGTAGGGTGATCCCTTATCCCCTGACTTGGTATTCTAAGCCTTCTACTTGGTATTCTATTTTAACTCTTCCTGAGAAAGTAGTAGTAAACTTTCAGGTACTTGCTTTGGATGTATCCCAGGTAGTATAAATTTGCTTCTATAATCATTTTTAGGTATATGATGTATATGAGTGTTGTTAAATGTGATACCTTTCTCAACATATTGTTTTAAAATTTAAAGTTTAAGTGTAAGTAGAAGAAAGACCTTGTTCAAGGTTACTTGTCTCCTTTTAGTCAGAAGTTATATGTCTTAGGTATATTTAAAAAATATTGTTTGCTCCATAAAAGATTCCTATTGCCATACCATTTTGTATATATCAGCAAGAACTTCTTTCTGATAGCTTTATAAGGACACATGTAAATACTTTGCTTTAGGCAGGAAGCTATCATAGTTGCTAGACACATTCTTTATTTTGGTGCATAAATTTGAAAAATGAAGACCAGAAATGTCAGAAAGTACATAGAGAATATTGAATTATCAACCTTCTTGTACAGATGCACTAATACATTTACCCTAGGGAATGAAATTAAGCAGAGCCTCAGCCTTAACTGTGTTTCTTGACATTTTTGCGTGTAATTTTGTAAGCGTAATATTGCTCTAGAAACTCTTTTTGGAGAAGAAGGCTATCATATCTGTTTTTATAAAGTATGTCTTTAATGGAGATTCATTTTATCCCCAAGGCTACTGTGATTTGACTGTAGATATTATAAAAATGCTAAAGCAAAGTTTATATTTTGTCTCATCCTTTTATAGGGGAGGATATAGAAATTTATCTCTTTGTTAAGTACAGATACTTTAAGTATGGCCAAGTTAATTTAATAAATTCTCTTAGAGTATACTAATTATGACTCTGATTATTTTGGTAGTTTTATCTTTGTTCCCATAAATCATCCTTTTTCCTCCTGAATCTTATTCTAAGCCCTACTAGTTAGGGTAATGTACCTACTGATAGTGTGAAAAAGACTTCATTTTTACTCTCATAAGAATTTAATTTTTTATTTCTTGCTAAGCAGAAGTAAACACTGAGCAGTCATAAAAGGGAGAATAGAGAACATGACCTCTCAAAGATTTTTCATGCCGGGAGATTGTGGAACTTTAATATATGATATTGACATATTTATTCACAACATATAAAGGAAGACTTGACAGGAATTGGCTCCATTTCTTCATTCGACAAATATTTACTGAGTTTAGTTATAAATGTAAGGCTTTGGAAAGGTGATGAATAAAGTGGATTCTCACTGTGAATAACCTTCCAGGCTGGTGGGTGTTACTGTGGTGTGTGAATAGTGCATTTTGATATTTTTATATTACAGTGTTATGACTGCTACAGTAGGAATACCCTATGCAGAATGGGAGCCTTCTGAAAGGACTCCTCATCTAGACTTGAGTGGCCAGGCAAGGCTGACCCAAGGAAGTCATAGCTAATGTGAGGCGACAAGGTGAGATAGCCAAGAAGGAGGGAGACAGGAATTTATTGTGAATTTCAACATAGCCATCTCAAGGTTAATATTTCTGAAACCAAATTTATTTTTCTTTTCCCTAAAAAAATGCCTTTCCTTCTCCATGAATTTTATATCCCTATTTCCCCCCTAAAATAATAATAGTTTCCAGCTTGCAAAGCAATAGAACACCATCATCATCTTAGAGATATACTCCCCTCACTCATTTCCTTCATTTAGTTGTACACTAATTTTTTAGATTCTGTTTAAAAAAAAAAAAAGTCCCTTCATTTTTTTTTTTTTTTTCCTGTTTTCTGTTTCCCTGTCTTCCCCTTCATTCAGGCAAGCCTTAAATTCTTGGTTGGGTAACTATAGCAGCTCCTCAACCTATTCACATGCCTCTGGTGTTTTCTTTCAGTCCACCTTCCACACTGCTGCAGGCTGGGTTTGCCAAAGTGCAAATTTGGTCATGTTAATTTCTTATTATAAATACTCTTAAAAGCTCTCCATGGTTTACAGGAAAAAAGAGAAACTTTTTGACTTTAAAATTCCTTAAAAAATTTTTTTTCCGTTTATTTATTTTGAGAGAGACAAAGAGAGTGAGCAGGGGAGAGGCAGAGAGGGAGGGAGAGAGAGAATCCCAAGCAGGCTCTGTGCTCTCGGCGCGGAGCCAGATGTGGGCTTGAACCCACGAACTGCAAGATCATGACCTGAGCCGAAACCAAGAGTTGGACGCTTAACTGACTGAGCCATGCAGGTGTCCCCAAATTTACTGTAAAATTCCTTTAAATGGTTTAATTCCTGTCTACATCTATAACTTCATCTCTTGCAATTTGTTTTCTTACCTCTTTTTATGGCCCTTGCATGTTGTTTTCATTTGTGTACTGCACTAAACCTTCTATTTGAAATGCCAACTGCACTTATCAGCTAACTACTCAAATTCTTCAAACCTGGGGCCAAATTATCACTTCTTCAGTAATCACTCCCATGCCTCCAGTGTATTTCTCCATTGCTGGTAATTTTCATACGTTCGCATTGTTACTTTCCTTTTACTTTGCCACCAGACACTATACTTACTAAAAGTGATGACCATATTGTATTCAACTCTGTATCTCTAACACCTGCTACTTTGAGGAACACATCAGATGCATGATATTCCTTACAGTATAACGAGAAATAGGTAGGTAGTTTGGGGCCAACTCCCAGGAGGTTCTTAGGTATTAGGTTAATGACGTAGCCACCGTAAGTTGAAAAGCAAAAGAGTCATGTTTTTTGAGCCATCCTTTAGAAAGAACAGCGATACTCAAAAAAGTTTGTAGAGGGGAAAGGTAATACTGGTTTTAAAAATACTGTTTTTGTTCGTCGCCTTGAAGAATGTTCATTGGGCAGTTGAAGATACGTTTATGGACTGATTAGTAGTCTGGAATTCAGACGAGAAGCTGAGCTGGTGATGGGGATTTGGAAGCCATCAGTGTATGAATGGGGACTAAAACATGTGGGTGTGGAAGATACCATTCTACCAGGCGTATGAAGTGAGACCATCAGAGGGGCAAAGGAAGAGTCCTAGGACAGGACAATAGTAGACGGTTGGACTGAGGAATAGGAACCTATAAAAGAATTGGTAGAAACAGCCAAGGAGTAAGCAGGAGGACCAGAAGAGTGGGTTGTAATACAACACACTGGGGAAGAGAGAATGAATACAGAGGCATATTCGTGAGTATTTAATGCTGTAGGGCAGTCCCATTCGATACGGAATGATGACAGTGTTTGATGATCTTTGTTCAGCATGCTAGCCTTCAGCCTGTGCCTGTTGTGCCCTTGTGACTGAGGAACTGAAGTTTTAACTTTGATATTAGCTAACTTAAATTTACATTCTAGCAGCCACATTGGCTAGAGGCTACACCATTGAATAGTACAGGTATTAGATCAAGTAAGAGGAGGACCGGAGAAGTCTGGGGGCTTTGGAATTTGGCAAGCCATAGTTTTTAGAATGAAAGATGGTGTCTAAAGTGGATAATGAAGTGAATGAAGTTCAACAGGCCAGAAAAGGGAGTATGATCCAAGCACACTTGTTGAAGGAGTGCACGTTGAAGCAAGAATAAGATTAGAGTTAGGTGACTCAGGGTAAGGACAAAAAGAGGGTCAAGGAAGATTAGCGGCTTTTAAATTCTTAAATGGTAGGAGGGGTTGGGAGGAGCTGCAGTAATAGGAGTGGTAATGTTGGTGTGGTGTGTGGGTGAAGTGAGGGATATTTGGTTTTTTTACCCGGTAGTTTCTGTTCTCTTTATAAAAGCGCAAAGTTTAGAGTGCGAGGATTGAATGTGAGATTTATTTAACCTGTAAATGGGAATTACAACAATGTTTATTATCTCAGAGTTTTTGCGTGTGTGAATGCAATGATGAAATTGCATTCGTGAAATGCAAAAATGCTGACACTAAATCATGGGGAGGCAACCCTCTGGGGGGGTTGGCATATGAGAAATCTCTGAAACTTTGACTCATTTTGCTGTAAGCCTAAAACAGTTCTAAAAAATAAAATCTGTCTTAAGAAAATACCTGTAAAACATTATCTGAGTGTAATTTGTAGGAGGGTGCTGTGGTTTTATCTAAACCCAGGCTTGGAAGACAAGGTCTGGCTTTTAATCTCACTTTTTTAATTTACTGTCTGTACGACAAGGGATTGGATTGCCACCTTTTGGAGTTAAGGACAAAATAAGATTCATAAATAAGTGTTCTTTGTCATCGGTTGCTTTTTACATTCTTGCACTTTCCCTAATTGAGGTCTGACCGTGCTTTAAAGTCTAGAGGCTACATCTGTGAGGTAGTATTTTTTTTATGATTTTTTTTCTTCATTTTTTAAAAAGAAATAAATGTTCTCCAGTATGAGACAATCCCCTATTGCAATTCACCTCTGATAGAGGTTTTCAGTCATGATGATGGCAGGGTGAAGCTATTTGAAGGCAGGGTGGGAATTTGTGATAAGTGGCTGTATAAATTAGAAAACTCATTGGATTCACCAAATTTTACTGTTTGCTTTCCTCCCACAAGGTATTGCACCAGGGTTTTAGAAAGATTAATTTATCATTAATCTCCCAAAGATTAATCTCCAAAAGATTAATGATAAATAACAGACCTTATTCTCTTAAATTGCTGTTGAAGATTAGAGCCTGCATCAGGGCCCTTAACTCTCGTGACGACGTGAGAAGTGATGCATTTACGAAATGGAGTTATATAGTAATAGCAAATATTAAAATGGAATTCTTTTTAATTCCTATCATAAGGTTCAAGTACAAGTTTTTGCAAATAGGGGTCTGGGAACTCACTACAATGCTTTGCTCTCTATTATTTTACACAAAGTTGCAATGATATTTAGGGACTTTTAAGAAAAATGTCAGTGTGGCAGATACCTCCGGGCGAGTTTGCTCTCCTGAGAGGAGAAGGTCACAGACTCCATCCCTGGCTTTGTCTGCTCTCTTGCAAATTGAATGATTTTGGTGGGACCCAGAGAGGGACCTAGGGACAGGCTTTGGGTGACTTAGCAAAATCTACCACTTTTTTCATAAAAAGTTTGTGTTCTACTGACGGGTCTTTAGATCATTAGAACCGTATTTCTTTATGAAGAATAGCGCTTTTCACTGCCATCTTTCTGTCTCCTGTTTTTTTTTTTTTTTTTCTTTTTTTTTTTTCTTTCTTTCTTTGCAGTTTGAAAAAGAGTTTACCGACCACCAAGAAACTCAGGCTCAATTGCAGAAAAAAGAAGCAAAGATTAATGAACTTCAAGCAGAGTTACAAGCTTTTAAGTCACAGGTAAAATACCATCTACCTGGATTGAATTTGGCTATTGAAAGCTTACTATGGAAGCAAAGGTCATGTCACAGCTTCATAGTTCAAAATGTTTAAACTTTAATTTCACTTGTATGTTTTCATAGTGTTGTTTTTCTACATATTTTTGCTCTGTAAATTAAAATTATTTTCCCACTGTTTTTTCTAGTTGCATTTTTAAAAATGTCATCAATTTTTACTAATTAATCTTCTTCCTTATGTTTCATGTGGGTTTTGTTCCTAACGTCATACGTTTCATATGTAATCATAAAGGGTGAGAAAGACTTTTACTCTTAGATTTGTCATTCATCACTGATCTTTATCCCACTACAGGAAATTATTGCTCAAGCTATTTATTTTTCAAAACCTTCAGCCTATGGGTACCTTGCAGTGAAAGATAACCTCTAGCTGAATGAGAACATTTTCTGATAATTTTTCAATTTCCAAAAGTAAACAGATTTAAAACATGACAAAAAAGAGAGCAAATCTGGATTATGAAGCAGATAGCTCACATACACCCTCTACACATAAAACATTTAGATAGCAAGAAATACATCATCTGCATGTTTTAAATGGATGACAGTAAGGAGGTAGAATATTCATAGCTAAATTTCTTCATGCAGATTTACATATAGGATGATGAGTAGTAAGTATAGTTTTGCTATTTTCTTTTCATCCTAATTTATGGTTATATAGAAATAGTCTCAGATGTACCATTTCCTATATGGTATGCTATTTCCTATATTATTGGCTATTTTGTTTTCTCTTAAATACTTAGTGGGTAATTTTGTTACGGAGGCTATAAGAAGAAACCCTAAGAGATAGCTGTCTCTTAAGTGTTCAATTTTAGGGGGAAAAAAAAGCTCTTATCTGTAAGAAAATCACTCTCAACGATCTTTCTTTAGCGTGTAAGAAGGAAGTACAATTTATTGAAACTTTTCATCTTTCCTGTATGGCTCCTTGTCTCTCATACTAAAAAGTAACATTTGATTGTGTTTTACATTTCAGATTGAGTTATAGACCATGGCTGAGATTCTTAGGTCCAGTTTCTCCTTGTCTGGGCCAATATGAATTTTAAAAATATTTCTTTTTCATTTCTTCTAGTTTAAGGATTACTTGTAAATCCAATCTAAAGAATTCCTGTTTATACAAAATGAAAGTATCTGCCATCTTTCGACATGTTACTGCTGCCTGTGTTTTATATTAAGATGGGAATAAATAGTTTTAAAATGAGATTAACTCCAGCAATCTCCTATATTATTTCAAAATGTGGACAAGGGTGACTATTTATGGCTATCAGAAGCAAGCCAACAGCTTAGACACTTAGTATTGGCGGCCATGTTAATTTTTGAAGAATAACTGGGTATTTCTTTTTCCGAGAGATTAGTCGTGTATTTGTCATGAAATCTAATCATTTGTCTTAAGATCCTTTGCTTTGCTCAAAGCTATACTGGTTATGAAGAGTCTGAATAAAATATATTCTGTGTGATTTTTATTCCTTTATTCACGTAACAGCCAAGTATTGTTGGGTGCTGGGGATATAATGGTGAGCAGGTTGATCACAGGATAATCTGGCTTCATGAACAATATATTTAAGTCAACCATGCTACATCAAAGGAATTAGTATAGAAGAGAAATGCAGCCATATCTTTAAGGCATTAATAGTTAATTATAACATGTATATTGAATGTGAGTATAAAATACCTACACCTCCTTAACATTCAGAGGGCACTACTATCCATGTTAACGGCAATGCAGCATAATGCTGAATTGATTCTTCTTTATAATTAATGTTTTTGTTAAGACATGTTCTTTGATTTGTGGTCTCAACTTCTTTTATAACACTTTTTTCTTTGTGCTGATCTCATGTGTCAACTTTAGGCTTTAATACATCATCTATTTTTCATAATTGTGCCATAAAACTTTTAAAATGATTTATTAATGTTTATTAAATGTCCCCACTTGCAGGTGTGTGTGTGTGTGTGTGTGTGTGTGTGTGTGTGAGAGAAAGAGAGAGAGAGAGAATTGAAATCAGTGATTATAGGAAAATAATCATATCACAAAATCAGATCTTCTTTAAAATAATCAAAAAGCATATATTCTTACCATGCCATTGAAACATAAGGCCCGAAGTGACCAGTGGCCACATTTTGCCCTTTTTCTCTCCTGATTTTGCTTTGCTTTTTTGTGACATTTGATACTGTAGAATAGCCCGTTATCTCCCCTCCCTCACTGTCTTCACTTCACTGTGATTCATGAACCTGCGCTTGTCTGTTTTTTTCTCTTATCTTTAATTCATTCATCCAACATGTATTTCTTCAATGGCTGTCATTTGCCAGCTGCTGCTTTAGGTGCTGGGAAAGAGTAGTAAATTATACAGACTTAGTAACTGCCCTCATGGAGCTTATAATCTATCAATGAGATAAATGCTAATGATTTCTTAAGCATTTGACACTTTGATAATAATGGCAATCAAAGAGAAGCACAAAGTGCTATCTGTGTAAAAGGAGTGGTCGGATGAGGCTTTCCAGAGGAAAGGACTTGCTAGCTAAGATTGAAAGGATCTACAGGAGGTAACCACATGCCAAGAAAGTTCCAGGCAGAAGGGATTGCATGTGCAAGGGCCCTGAGAGAGGTATGTGGTTGGCAAATACGTGAAATTGTACATGACAGCCACTTAAAAGGCCAGTTCACAAGGATCATGATGTGCCCTGCAGGTCGTCCTTAGGAATTTCTGATTTTTTTTCCTCAAGATAAAGGCATGATGTGACAATGCTATTTAAGTCTTTCTGGGTCTTCTTCTTCTTGTTTTGCTTCTTATTTAAATGCCAGTATTCCATAGAATTCTGTACATAGACTTTATGCTACATGCTCTATACATACTCTGGGTGAACTTATCTATTCTCAGTGAGTTGAACTATCACCTAGAAACTGCTGTTTCAAATCTTCTAGACCCACATACCCATTTCCTCCCAGGACATCTCCACCTGGATGGCTATAACTACCAAAATAGGAAATAATATTTCTGGCAATTACACTTCTATGAAAACAAAAGCTAAATTCTTGAATTGGAAAAAGAAAAAAACTATTGGGATTGTGTTTTTTTAGGTCAAGCCATGTGAAATTGCTCATCCTGAATTGTCTTTGGTGTAAAATAATTTTTGAGGCAAGTGTACTTTGACATGTTTGGTAGATGTTTTTAGTCATATTTCTTTTCTTTTTTTCCCTTCCCCTCTAGTTTGGTGCCTTGCCAGCCAATACAAGTAACTCTTCGCCACTGGCAGAAGAAAATGGATCTGGCCTCCCAGCACTTGCTCCTTCCCTGCCGCTGCCCTCCTGTGGAGGAGTGCCTCCTCCCCCTCCTCCCCCACCCCCTCCTCCCCTTCCAGGAATGCCCTTGCCCTTTGGTGGTCCTGTGCCTCCACCGCCTCCCCTGGGATTTCTCAGTGGGCGAAACTCTCCTCCTCCACCAACCCTACCTTTTGGGTTAAAACCAAAGAAAGAATTTAAGCCCGAAACCAGCATGAGAAGATTGAATTGGTTAAAGGTAAAACAAATAAATGGAAGAGACATACTGTCGCCTAGATAAAAATTTAACTTTATATTTAATTTCCAGTGGAAATCCTAATCAGAGTGTCATTCAATAGATAAGCGTTATTTGAATTAAATAAAAGTATTGAAACAAAGCCCTTTTCTCTCGACTGAGGCTTTCTGGTTTAGAAATTTGGTGAGAGTTGATGGTTGTTACAATGGGATTTGGTTTGTGATTAAGCTGGTAATTCAACATTATCATCATTGAACATGAAGTGTTTCTCACAAGAACAAAAATAAGTTAGTGTTCGTATGAACTTATCTATGTTGATAGCCATTGGAAAAATTAATACATGTTGTCAAAAGTTGGTAATTAGGACACAGAAATCCTGAATCCTGGAGATAGATGGTTTCATGGTCACATAACCTTGGGAAATGATGTGTGATATATCCTGCACTTGAATTATTGCCGTGCACATGAGTTGTATTCAAGACCCTGAGAGGTATAATTAAGAAAGAACAAGTTTTATTTCACTCTGCTTCAAACCCTCAACTATCTGAGAGTGGAAACTTTTTTTTTTTTTTAATAAAACCTTAGCTTCCGGAGGAACTTGTATTTTATTACATGCACTTTGGGGAAAAATATTAAGGGATTACTTCATAAACATCTGCTGGCAGCTATGGGACATTGGGTCTGAACGTAGTGATTGTGCGGGGACAGATGAAACACCCAACTATTTATGAATCTCTCTCTCTGATTGCAGATCAGACCTCATGAAATGACTGAAAACTGTTTCTGGATTAAAGCAAATGAAAATAAGTATGAAAATGTGGATTTGCTTTGTAAACTTGAGAATACGTTTTGTTGCCAACAAAAAGGTAAGTTGAACATCATGCTTATTTGCTTATTTTAATATCATGCTTATTTTAATATGTTAACATTGCCATTTTTTCTGTATTAACTTTTACAGAGCATTGTTTGAGGAGTCCTATATGTGATATTTTTACTTCATTAGTGGGTAAATAAATTAATGGGAAAAAATTTTAAAATACCAATTTTGTTGTGAGTATAGGATAAGCAGTCTTGAAAATGCAAGTGGTTAATACATAACTTTGTCAAATTTTTGGTATGATATCTTTTTTGAAGATGTTCTTAATTGGGTTTTCATAAAGGAGGATATTTTCAGAGAGAACTTTGGCATGAGAATTCCTTTGAGTCAATGGGAAATAGAAAAACAAACAGAATGTGAGCCTTCTTCTAGCCAGCACTTTACCACCCTTTAATATTACTATGACAGTCACAATAATTAGTATGAGTCACATGGGATAGAAATACCAAATTTATAGAGTACCTTGAAAGCTTAAAATAGAAGTACATGAGTAGGTTATATGAACTTTTTATTAAAAGCAATTAGCGTTCATTTCCGAATTGTTTCATGATAGCTTTTACCTGCTTGGTGTGATGATGATGAATATTTTTAAATAATTTTATTCAAACATCGTTCTTATCTGAAAATTGGGTTTCTACTGTATATGTTTCAGGGTTGATATTGACTTAAACTAGTAGGCTAATTTTTAAGTTACGTAATGCTTACATTTTATGTCTATGTTACAAGCTACTTGGATCAGTGATTACATTTTAATTTTCAAGAAGGAACCCTTTTCACCATAGACCTATGCCACTTACAACCCTGGGCTCGTTGAACACAGAGAGCTGTAGAAGAGAGATTTTACTCCAGCTGGAGATGGGAAGGGTTGCTATATACAGGGAAGAATTAACTTCTTAAAATACCTACTACGTATTAGGCGATATGCTGTATATCTGATTTAACTTGACAGTTGCAGCAATGAAAGGATTTTGGCAGATACCCCTCCCACCCCAAATCATTTGAATTCCTTTGAAATGCTTTGTAAAATATAACTGTAAATTAGAATCTCTTTCTAAAAAGTAAGTTAGAACTCTAAAAGGTAATTGTAAATTAAGGTGGCTTTCCAGAATTTGTGCTAAATCCAAAGCCTTCAGCAGATATTTTTGGGCACTGTTCGTGACTAAAATAGTAAAAATGATATATTTTGATCTTTGAAAACAGGGGGAATTTTCTCAGCAAGCTTATCCTAGGAAAACTTGTGAAGTAAGCAGATCTTAATTTTACCTTTTGATTATGGAGAATGAAAATTTTCTTTGAATAAGATTAGTACACTCTTCAGGCAATCAAGGAAAATATATGGCAGTTAAAATGTGTATTTACATGTAAAACACTTCAGAATTTCAGATTTCATAATCTGGAATTGATTAGTTTTCCCTTTGCTTTCCTAGTAGGGTACAAACGGTGGTACCTTAAAGCTATTTAAGTAATACTGCCATCCAGCTACTGTCTCTCTCTTTTTTTTTCCTCTTTACTCTGATTACTTTCTTAATTAATGAGGCTCAAAAGGGAAACTTGTTAGCATGTCTTTAATTTAGCTGTAGTGTTAGCCCTAAATGAAATAATTGGACCTTTAAAAAATTCTTAAGTCATCTAACTTTAGCCTTGAGATTCAAGGTTGAAAAAAAACAACAATGTATTTGCTCAATCAAGTATTAGTTATGAAGTTTAAGGTGAGGAAATGGTGATCCTTGTCTGAGTATTCCGTACTTCTATCTGTCTCTGCCTTTGTACGTGCTGTCCCCTCTGTCCAGAGTCTCTCATTTGACTTACAGACTGGCAGAGGCCCACGACTTCTCTTGTCTCAGCTCAACTGCTACCTTCTTTCTTCTGTGACAGTGGATGATACCTCCCTGGTGATCAGAAAAGATGGGGATGCCCGAGGTTGTCATCCTGGGCAATGCCAACCTTTCACAATGCCAATAGGAAACAAGCTGTGAAGGTGACTATTTTTTGATCTGGATTTTAAAGAATAATTCCTGGAAAACATTATTCAGGGAGCCTTAAGAATACATTTTAGCATTACCAGTAGTTAAGTATTTTATTGGAAAACAAAATTGCTGCTTTCAGAAAAGCAGGATTTCCTATAGATACTTTGTAGAGAAGATCAGAAAGGAAGGCAAGAGGAAGGTATCTGAAAAGCTTACCGGAGACCAAGGGGTGGTGGTGGAGTGGACACGTTGCTCCTTGTCTCTTTATTTGTGGCCTGGCCACTGAGGCAATAGGTCCAAATCTTCACTTCTACCTTTCTCCTTTCTCCCATGAGTCCAAAGGTTACTTTAACTCCAGTTTTTAATTTCTGCAGAATTCAAAATTGAACCTAGTCACGAATTATTCAGTCCATGGTGGCGATACAGTGACTCTCTGCTCCCTAGCCAGCAGGGGGAGGTAGAGGCATCGCCTCCCGGTTGATTTTCCTTCATTGGTTCTTGTCAGGACTTGGAAGGGAAGGACACAGGATTCCCATTACTGGGTTTTTAGGGAAATAATGTATCTGCTTTTCATTGCAGTAATTCTTTTGTCTAAGAACCAGGGCATTTTGTGACAATATGGATGGACCTCTAGGTCATTATGCTAAGTGCAATAAATCAGGTGGGGAAAGACAAATATTGTATGATTTCTCTTATATGTGGAATCCAAAACAATGAAAAAAGCAAACCAAGCTCATAGATAGAACAGAATGGTGGTTGCCAGAGATGGGGTGGGGGAAATGGGGAGGAGGGGTAGAAATTTATTACATAAACAAAAAACCCAGAGCTATTTCTCTGATTACAAAGGTGGATGTTCCATCCCAGGAATTTAAAAATGGTAAAGGCCAATCATTTGTGTCCCCTAAACATTTGAAATAGGTGGAAAGAAAAAAAAGGAACTGAATTTCATAATTTACCCTCTAATTCTACCTATTCTAATCACATACTCTGTATTTTTTGTTATTATGGCTCCCCCCCCCCCCCCCCAACACACACACCTTATGGAAGACACTGCTTTGGGTTTTATTGACTTTGAAGTTAAGATGATTGGGTTTTAGTGGTCTTATACCCTGAAAGTTGGAAAAGGAAGAGGGCTTAACAATACCAGTGGAGCACCTGTGGTTGTACCACTCCCTGAGCTGGGCCGTCTTCATGTGACCTTGTTTAAATCATGACCACATCTCTGCTGAGATTTTTCTCCTGCCCAACGATGCTAAGTCCCCAGAATACCACCTTGCCCCACTTGCTGGTAGACATAGCAAGATATTCTAGGCATGAGCTTGGATATTTCCTCTTTACCCATGTTATTCTTTATTATATCTTTTTTTCCCTCCCAGTTAAATTTGTATTTTAAACTAACTTCCCTGTTATGTCTAGACATTGCTTTATTAGGAAAGTGCCCGTGTCCTGCCTTAAGGAGTACAGGAAACTCAGCCTCTTCGTACAAAATCAGTATGTTTCCTTGATCCCGTTGTATAATTTTTTTCTTTGATTCCTTTATTTGGCTATCAAGTATCACTTTGGTTTCCTTGCCTTTCTCAGTTCTAACCTGTCTAAATTTTTGAGTTACATCTCAGCTTTTCATATTTTAAATTCTCCTGAAAATAACATGTAGGCATTTTTCCTGGTCATATTTTTCTTTTTCTCATTCTCCCTCATTCCTTTCTCCTGTGTTTGGCTGTCACTGTTCAAGGCAGCCAATATTTATTGGGTGTGCACTGTATGTTAGGCCTTGTGTTTGGCACTGGGGACGCTGTAGAGAGAAAGCAGTTGTGTGCACGTCCACGTGTTGTTTTCTCAACCCCAGTGAAACTCCATCAAGCTCTCAGTCAAGTTGAAGCACAAGAATGAGGAGTGGAACAACAGATGCTGATTTTTGATTCAGAAAGGAGGATTGCCATGTTTTACTGTCTTGGGCTCCTGTTAAGACTTAACAAGATTATAAAAGAAAAGTGTTTATATATCTCTTTGAAGTTTAATCACAATATTCATATATTGAACATTTGGTATCATCAAAATAATGCTAATGATCTGTGTATTTTTTTACCAGATTGGAAGCATCTGCTGGTTAATTTTTACAGGCTGTTGGAAAATGGATTAAAGTATACTAACAGGTTATTGGTGTTGGATTTATCAACTAAAATTAATATTAATTACTTTCATTATTCACAAACTGTTAACTTAATAGGGATTAAAGGGTTTTCTGGAAGTATATGAATAGTCTAATTCACTT
The DNA here is from genome assembly GCF_018350215.1 of Panthera leo. NCBI lineage: Eukaryota > Metazoa > Chordata > Mammalia > Carnivora > Felidae > Panthera > Panthera leo. Next base: position 35,821,626 of record NC_056679.1, on the reverse strand, counting down.
AGACTGATTTATGATAAAAATGTGATTCCACAATTGTTAGCTTTCTGAAGTAATCACATTTTAGAACAGGTGCATCATATTTGCCAGATAGGGCCAATAAACTGGTTTAGAAATAATTTATCAACTGAGCAGTTATGGCATATGGAAACAGTTAATGGATTATGTACTTACAAACAAATCAAGCCAAGATTTCTGACATCATAGTTCAGTGGACAAAGTATTGGGGTAGGGAGTGATAAACCATGGATTATCTCAGGGACTTGGCTGTGTTCAGGATGTCGCTTTGTATTTGAAACACAATTTATTCCTCTGTGTGAAAAAAAGTGTATTAAAAAAATCCTAAACTACCTCAAAGCCTACATTAAGATGAATAATATAATTTATAGTAGAGAAATGTTTTTCATGAATGTGTGTTAATAAAGAGATGACGAATGCACCATATCTTAAAGGTTTCTGAAAAGACATTTGACAAACACTTGTTTGGAAAGATGGAGGAGGAAATCAGTGATGAATTAAATATTTCCCTAGGGATTTATCCTTTGGCTCTTGTCTGTGTCTGAATCTGAAAAGAACTAAAGACTTAAGGAAATGATAGAGCCTGTCAGGAATGTCTTGTTTCACCCTTAGAAAGTATCTTTTTGTTACCAATTATTTGTATTTTGTGTTGGGTTGCGGAAGAAACAGAAATTTATTCTGAAAGGTTTAAAGAAACAGAACTTAGAGAAAAGGGCTGAAGAGAGTAGGTTTGTTTATTAGCCTGGAGCTACAGGCGACTTTCAAGTCCCAGAATGCTTCAGTTACACGCTTAGTTATACCATGTATCTTTGGCACGGTGTGATGGGAATTCTAAAAGTCCCTGTAACTGGGCACATTTCTTGTATATTGTACAACTGCTATAAACAAAAAGGGAGGAAGCTTAGACGTGTGTGCAGGGGTTGAGTGCCCCTAAACATAGCTCCTCTCCCCTTTTCCCCCCTCTTTCTTTTCCTTCTACAGTGGAGAGAGGGATGATACTGGGGAGCATTTGGATTCACCAGGAGTCCCTGGACGAGTGGTAGATGGGGGTAAACTGTGTTCCTTGTACATTACAAGGTCACTTTGGTGTTTTAATTCTTGGAGTTTTCAGTGGTGCACCTGTAGCTGTCCTCCCTTGACAACATTGTAAGATGTTTTATGGTCCTCACACATTTTTTTCTCTCTCAGGATTTCTCTTTCGTTTCCTGTATCTTCTTACTCCCATTTACCAGGGAATCTCTTGTTGCCCTGTGGTTGTTCAAAGTACATTGCCCCATTTCAGGCAGTTATTCTTTGTCTTGTCTGCATTATGTTCTAGCAGCCGTCAAGGCTCCCACTCATAATTATTCACCTGAAAATATAAATGAGACTCATCTTTCTGAATGCACTCTTTGAATCTTAATATATTTATACACCTGGCTGGTCACTGACCCTCTTCTCTCCCTCTGCCCCACTCCTCAGTGTCCCTCAGGCCCACCTTCACATACACTTAGCAGGCTCAGAAGAAATAGAATCACATGCAGTTAGTATTGCAATGATGCCATCCCTGTAGCACAAGAAGAGCGCGGGGTCATGGTAGGAGAGTCATAGGAGAGGGAGGAGGCTTCTTTCTGGATTATATGCTCTGGAAGCTGGATAATAAATAAAGAAGATAGTAACTTCTTTTGTAACAGGCAAAAAAGAACCTTTATGAAAATAACTTTTTTAACCTTGAATTTCTAAAGTTAGGTTTTGAGGTAGTTATAGATTTGTGTTTAGGTAAAGCTGGGTGTGTTTTATCCTTCAAGGTTAAATCATTTAGTCACAGGTTAGGACTTGTACCATGTTGTGCATTTAACTCAAGCATTCACACGTGTCTTGGCATCTGAGGAACCCACCAGGTTAGAAACCGTTGGTATCACATCCCTCCCTTGTCTAAGTACTTGTCTGTGTCTTAAAAGGATGGCTATTTCTGAGTCAGACACGCTCTAGTCCAGGAGTTCTTAACTTGGATTAACTTGGGTCTTTGAACTTGAGTAAAAACAAAACAAAGCAGAATGTTACTTTCACTTACCTGTAACTGAAATTTAGCTTTTCCTTCATTTATAAATATAGGCAACAAACACGCACCTAAACCATTTCTACCTGTGAAGATTATGTATACTTTTTATATCCCATCAGAATTATTTCAGATACGTTAAATATCACTGAAACTCATCACTACTTCAAAATTTGGGTGGTTGTGAGACCTGCAGCTAGATCTTGTTATGCAGGACATTAATTAAGAAATGGATTTTGTCAGTTGGGTCCTCCAAAAGCCGATGCTGAGATGTTGGGGTGCAGGCGTTTTTAGGGGGTGTGCAGTGGGTAACGCGTGTGAAAGGTACAAGGTGGGGGAAGCAGGACCAGGTAGGAAGAACCTCAGGCCCTGATGTCATAGGACACATTCTCAGCCACCCTAATGTGTGTGTGTGGGGGAGGGCGGGGGGAAGCTCTGGAACAGAGGATCTGTTAGGGAAGTCCTGGGATGGGCCCCGGTAGCCAGGCCCAGCGCTCCTGCCGTGCTCAGCCATCAGCTGGGAGCTGCCCAGGAATGGTGTGGTGGCCTGGACTTGGGACTCAGGAGCATCATGAGGGTGGTGACAGCTTGGACCTGACCAGCCACGTGCACTCCTTGCAAGTGAAGGGGGACATTTTTCCTAAAGGGAGATAGCAGTGCACGTCCATGGCTGCCATGCATGTATTTTGCTAGTCACAGACTGGTATTTAATGCATTTTGGTAGCTGCATTTGAGTATCATTTGCTTCCTCTGAAATCCTATGTATTATCTTTTCTGCACTTAAGAATTTTCTGAGAAGCTGTCTATCCCTCTGACTGCCGGTGAGGTCCATGGCAACAAAGGTTATGAAGCCTGCTGTAGCCTTTCTGCCTTGTGCAGTGCTGGGCATGAGGCGAAGGTCAGGAGCCTCTGCCTGGCCTTGACTACTGCCTGTTCACATATATGCACATTTTTGTTTGCTTGCTTAGTTTTATTTTGTTTTAATTCAAGGGGCCACTACATGATTTGTCATGAGATACTTAACTAGGAATACCTTTTTACTGTGACTGGAACATTAGGTCGTCTGTTTTTGGATCCACTTTTTTAACAGACTACTGAAATGCATTTGTTAATAAAAGCATATGTCGAATCTGGCACAAGTACAAAACGCCCTAATTAGACAATAATAAAACAACAGTGTTGATAATGTCTTTTTGTTTCATTTTGTTTTTTTAGCAGTTGTGTTTATCTCCTATCATTTTATTTGTTCCCCAAAACAATCCTGTGGAAGAACCAAGGCAAATATTGTATATGTGTTATATGTAAGAAAAAGTTACACTCTTCATGTGAAGTTGAGCTAAAAGGAGCTGCCACTCTGAATGGAATACAGATCTGAGCTATGCCATGCTGCTTCTCTGATTAAAAGAAATCCTATTATGTTTTATTTAAAGTGCTCTTCTTTGATTTAAAATAATTTCCCTCTCATCTCCCGCCACCTTACTGCTGCCCCCCAGCAGTTCACCCTCATCCCACAATTTATATTAAAGGCTTTAAAAACTTGCCATTTTTTATTAAGACCATCTTTCATCATTTGGTCCCTCTATTCACTTCTGTAAGTATTTGAGCTGTAAATACTAACGCCATGCTGTGGCGTGTACAGGAGGGGAGAGGGACCGTGGAGTACCCCCCACAAGCGTGTGACCCCGGCTTTTGCAGCTGTAGTTCTTTATAAAATGGGGGAGAAGATACCCATCTCACAAGGTTATTGTGAGGATTAGATAATAAAGTTTTTAAAGCATCTTTTGCAATGCCCGGCTCATTGTCGTCGTTCAGGAATTGTTAGCTGAACTTAAATTTTGAGAATGCAGGCTTGTTTCCACTTGCAAAATTTTGTGTACCTTATGTGAATCTTGCATATGAGCTGGCCAGCTTTAGCCCCACTTGCAAATGAAGCCTTTCAAACCATTGAACTGCTGTGTTAACTGACCTATGTTAGTAGCCATTTAAGAAGATTTCTGTAATACTGATCTGTGCCATCAGTTTTAGAAATAGTAATAGATGATTTTGTACATCCTATTTCTTTCATCTTTGTGTATGTCTTAACTGTCAAATGCTTTATTAAGTTCCTAGAGAAGAAGAGAGATCTGTTGAACCAGGAATGAAGACTGGTTTGTCTTTTTTCTTATTTTTTTTCCTGAGTTTTTCCATGATTTTTTTTGTTTTTATTTTCAGTTTACAAGTCATTAATGGAGCTGAGCCGATTTTTGTGATCTTATGAAATTTAAAAACTGAGAACTTTAACTTTTAACTTGGTGTGATTCAGTTTTTGAGCATTGAGCTAATGACTTGAGAGTGAAGTTGAAAAACTCAATCTGTACTTTATAAAATCTGACTAGTTCTTGTTAATTATTCATGATTATTTTTGACAGTTATTTACAGTTTCAAAGATTAGTGAGGATGTTATGTATGGCTTAATGTAATTACAGAACTGGGATGCATTAAGGTGTAGGGAACCTTTTGTTGATAGGCAAATACAAGAGCCAACTAAAGCTCATGGCTAAATTCTCCTTGGGGCTTGCAGGAAGGGTGATAACTGTTAATTTTCTTATTTTCATAGAGTGCTAGCAGAGGGTTCAGAGGAGTGAGAATTTTTCAGGAGTGGCTTGTTTTCGTGTGTGTGTGTGTGTGTGTGTGTGCTGTATGGTGCAAGCTAAAAGAATTATTTAGGTGAACCATATACAAATGTTGAAATTCTACTATTTTGACATATCAAGAACTTCATGTGGTTTAGCCCAATTCTTGTTTTCTGAAGTGGTGACTAATTAAGGAAACACATAGAAATGTCTTTGTAACTTAATTAAAAAAGGAATGTTGGTATTTCTGCTTTTCTCATAGCTTGTCAAATAATTGATGGGGGGTGGGGGGAGTGAAACTCCTGAAATGAGAAGTATTTATTTTGGAATGACTTACATCCCCCAAATCTAAGACTGGAAGATCACCTTGGAATTTTACATGCTGTATTAGTGTATATAAATTAATCTTTTCTGGTGACTCTGTGAGGAAGTTTGCCTGCAAGAAACAGTACCCAGCTAAAAGTGATTTCGACCAGAAGTCTGGTGGTTGGCTGTCTTAGATTTGGTCAATTCAGCATCCCAGTGATGTCCAGACTCAGTATTAGCTTCTCCATTTTCTTAGCTTTCCTTCTACTTTCAGCATAGCTTAGTTAACAAGGGCAGGAGGGATCATTATGCTCACAAGTGGAGTTTTGTATTAATTTTCTATTGCTGCTGTAACAAATTCCTGGAATTTGGCAACTTAATGCACATTTACTGTTTTACATTTCCGTGGGAAGTCCATCATGGTCTCACTGTGCTAAAATCAAAGTGCCAACAGGGCTACATTCTGGGGGCTCTAGGTGGGACCTGTCCCTTCCTTGCCTTTTCCAGCTTCTAGAGCTGCCCACTTTCTTCAGCTTGTAGCCCCCTTCCTCCAGTCTTCACAGCTGGCCACAGCGAGGGGAGTCCTCAGGGTCCATCTCTCACTGGTTTCCTTGACTGCATCCTTCTCAGGCTCTGACCTGTGCTAGGAAAGGTTCTTGAAGAACCATGTGATTAAACTGGGTACACCTGGCTAATCATGCTAATGTCCCAGCCTTTCTGTCTCTGACCTTAATCACATCTGCAAAGTTCCTTTTTCCAAGTAAGGTAGCATATTCACAGTGCTAGGGATTAGAACACGGTTATCTTTGACAGAGGAGGATGGGGTGCCAAAATTAGTTGGTTATCATAAAATTGCAACATTTCACAGGGCACTTGGCCTGGTTAATTCCACTCACTAAAATTATGTCCGTCTTCTTTAGCTCTGTTCTTTTTCCAGGAATGCCGTTTTAGGGTCCTGGGGCATTTTGACATACATCATTTGTTCTGTTCATTAAATGTTATTGAGCTTTGGATCTTTACTAATTACATTAAGATATGTTTTTGTTACCATGGCTAAGTGCCTTTGTGGAGGTTTAGGAAAAATCCTTACATCATGTACTAAGTACTAGAAAATATTTTTTTTTTCCTTTCTTTAGTCAAATATACTATAATTAATGTGCAACAGGTATCACAATCTACTATGCATTTTCTAGTTTGTAATGTACTCTATGGATTTCATTTTTTTCCTAGGAAATTATTAAATTCTGTATATATGTTTTTACTTTATATAATTTTTTTTCAACCCAGAAACACCATCCAAAAACCTATAGTAAAGAACCACTGGCATTTAAAAACAAATTGGTTCTTTATGCTGATTTATTACTATGCATTTTAAGAAAGAAAGAAAGACTGGTTCTAATTTAGAAAGAGAAGTGTTTTATGTTTTATACATTATTAACTTATGGGAGATAACTTTCTACACTTCTGTTGAACAATAATTTCTGTACTTTGAAGTTTAGTTATATTTTAAGTTTTTTTTTATTTTAGTAATCTTTATACCCAGTGTGGGGCTCAAACTCACAACTCCAAGATCAGGAGTTGTATAGTTTGCCAATGGAGCCAGCCAGGCTCCCCAAAGATTAGTTATATTCTAAAATACGGACTGCTACTCTTGTTGTATGATTTTCACAATATATTTTAGCAGAATAAATATTTATATTTTGTGATAGGGACTTTGGGAAGAGGCACGTTTTTGTGGTCCAATATTACTCCGACCTAATAAGCACCTATAAACGGATATGAACATGTAATTTCATTACAACCTGGAAAATGTTATTATAATTGCATATTTCACTGGGCAATTTAAAACACAATATATAAAAAGTTTATTTTAATTGGAAAAATTTCATCACTGAGGAAATCCCATTTATCAGAAAGATCTAATGCAACCCATTGCCCACAAAATAAGCAATTTATTTTAATTTAATTGTTGGCTCTTAGTCATTTGCCAGTCTACTCTTCTATCATGATACTGCCTTAGCCTCGTTCTTCCTGAAGCAGAGCTCTTCTTCCTTCTTTAATCTTCTTTTCTTTTTCAATTAGAGAACCAATTATTTTTCAGGGTTTCACAGGTCACAGTGGGACAGTTTGGCTCTCTGCTCCCACAGCAGAAGATTTAACCCTGAAGAGTTGAAATAGCCAATGGAATAACTGTGTTTGTTTTTAAATGAGGGATATTAGTGTTTGGAGATGTCACATTTTCCTGTTTTAAAATTAGACTTTTTCTGAATAATACTGAATTTTCTCAAGTCTTGTGCTTCATTTCAAATCTTGCCTATCCGTGTCAAAATGAATCTGACCTTTTCGTACTGACCAATCATTTGTATTTCCATTATCTGTTTTAGTAGATTCAGCTGTGTTGTCAGTGCCGCTAGCAAGGAAAACAGCAGTCTGTGCCAATGTCAGTGTGGTGACAATACTTTTGTAATAGAATTTTCTATATGTGTGTGTATGTGTGTGTGATAAAGTTATATGTTTATGAAAGAATATTTTGTAAACCTGATAATCTGAAATTGATAAACACTGGATTGCTACTTCACTTTTTACCATCTTTTTTTAATCTGAAAGATTGTTGGGTACAGAGAAGGCAACTGATAGGATCATCCTATGCCCATTTTTGGATCTCTGAGGTATGCTTTATCAAAAAAGCTATTTTTGTGAATGTGTTCTTGATGAATAAGCATAACTTACAACCTCAATAAATCAAAATTTCTCGTTAATTCTCGATTATATTAGGGTTGTAAGAAGTCTAGAACAGCTGTTGGAAGTGAAAAGCAATGAGAGAAAGGAGCTGACTTGAACCGTAAAGGAGAAAATGAGTGCCTGCTTGGCCCCAGTAACTGTGCCCGGTCCTTACATTGTAAGATTTAGGCCTTCATCCCACTTTAACGCGTAGAGGTTGAGGTTCAGAGAAGTTAAAAATCTGGCCCTCAGGGTGGCATCCTTAGAAAGGAGCTGGAAGTCAAGAAGTCACTTCTTCTGATTCATACCTGGGTTTCTTTCCCCTCTCTCCTGTTTAGAGTGGAGAGGGAAGGAGGGAGGGAGTGCCAATGGGAGTCCACTAGCATTGGTATGGAAATGACCTTGTTATCAGGAACCCTGACTACCTGCTTGTGTAAGCACAGTGACTTCTTTTGTTCCTTTAAACTTGGGATACTGTAATTACCATTTCATTCTCTTCCTCTTTTTAAGACAGTAATGCCAACTGTCTTCAGATTTTCACCCCTACAAATATCACATTTATCCTGACCCCTGTGTGCATGCATTCTAAAGGATTAAAAAGAAAAAAAAAAAACAAGCTTTTCTAACGGAAAAGTTTGGTAGCTTTTTGGAGTCTGTTCCCACTTGTGTTTCTAGCTGTATTCTTTTTGTTTTTGTTTTGTTTTGTTGTTTGTTTCTCTCTCTGTTATATACACTATGCCTCAGTAACTGTGGTCTATTTTTTCACCAAGTTTGGCCATGCGTTTCATTGCCTCTCCCTGTATCTTCATCACTTACTGTGAATGTTTTAATTTGCACTTTCTACCTGTACTTCATTTTCTAGGCAAATCCCCCCTGGGAACTGCTCCTGCCTTGTTGACAGTTATGTCTTCCACCAGCTTAGGCTTTGAAGAGCTTGCCTGGATTCTGCCCCTGGCTTCCGCCTTTCTGCTTTCACAGGGTTGAACCCTTTCTCTCTTGCTGGGAGAGTGCCAAAGCCTCTGGAAACCCTTGGGTTTCCTGCTGCTCTGCTCTCTCACTTCATCTCCTACTCCCTTCTCCTTTGTCCTTTTACTGAAGCCACATTGGTGTAAGTGGAGCCCCCGTGGTATACCCCAGAGGTACCCTGTCTTGGACCCCTTCCTGCATGGAGGAAGAAGTCCCTTACCATTTTTGAGTCTTGACTCCAATATCACCTTCTGGGTGAGATTCCTGCACTTGCTTTCCAACTTAGTGCTGGCACATTTTCCATGGGCTCTATCTGCCCCCCATGCTGATTCTTGCTACCTTTTTTTTTCTTTAAGTCATTTCTCAATTTCTAACATATTATTACTTATTTACTAAGCATATGTTTGTCTTTTTCTTTCTTCGCCCCCACTGGAATTTAAACTCCTTTAGGGGAGAGATCTTTGTTTTCCTTTACTGATGTATCACTAGCACCTAGCAGAATGCCTAACATGTAATGGACAGTGGATTAATGTTTGCTGAATAAGTGAATGGTTTTTCATTCCTTTAAAGCAGAAATACAATAATTTCATCATCCTCCAGCAAGTCCCCCCCCCCCCCATTTTTTTGGATGGAGAGAAGAATTTTTTTTTTAATTTTTTTTAACATTTATTTATTTTTGAGAGGCAGACAAAAGCATGAGTGGGGAGGGGTAGAGAGAGAGGGAGACACAGAATCTGAAGCAGGCTCCAGGCTAAGCTGTCAGCACAGATCCCAACGTGGGGCCTGAACCCACGAACTGTGACATCATGACCTGAGCTGAAGTCAACCAACTGAGCCACCCAGGAGCCCCAAGAGCAGAAATATTTAAGTGATCAATATTCCAATTAACTCTGCCACTGATGACTTTGCTCTGAGTGAATAACAAGCTCTTTTGTAAATTAGGTAAAAAAAAAAAAGAAAAAGAAAAAAAAATGAAGGTGATTGAGAGGGGGGATAGATTCAGAATCTAGATGGTAAAACGATTTACCTTTCTTGCTTGGTTTAGCAGCAAGAATCTATATAAGGAGGAAGAAAGAGATGAGCTAAATTCTTTGTTATTGTTGGATGGAACTCGATGTGTGCAAACCAGGAATAACTATTAACAAACAGATTGCAATAGATGGATTGTTTTCCTCCTGAAAATTATACCTTTGTTGGGTATTGATTTTTTTTTTTTTTTTTTTGGTAGGAGATGTAATTCATATCACATAAAAGCCATTTTTTAAGTGAATAATTCGCTGGCATTTAGGGCATTCATAATGTAGTGCAGCCACCACTTCTATCTAGTTTTATTTATTTTCATTTTCTTTCAAAAGAGTGAGAGTGTGAGTGGGGTAGGGGCAAAGGGAGAGAGAATCTTAAGCAGGCTCCACGCTCAGCACAGAGCCCAATGCAGGGCTCGATCCCAAGACCCTGGGATCATCACCTGAGCCAAAATCAAGGGTCGGACACCCCGTCACCTGGCCACCCAGGCACTCCAACTTCTATCTAGTTTTAAAACGTTTCCATCAGTCCAAAGTGAAATCCTGCAGCCATTAAGCAGTTTCTCCCTGTTGTTCCTTTCCAGTTCTGGCAACCAGCAATCTGTTTTCTGTCTGTGTGGATTTATTCTGAGTGTTTCATATAAATGAGAGTCCTACAATATGTGACCTTTTTGTATATGGCTTGTTTCATTTAGCATTATATATTTAGGATCATACATGTAGCATGTATCATACATGTAGCACGTACACATTCCTTTTGTGTATATACTATTGTGTGTATATCCATGTATATACGTTGTGTGTATATACTATGGTATTTTTATTCATTCTTTGCACATTAAAGCTGTTTCCTTGTGGGGGGTATTGTGAATAGTCCTGCTGTAAACATGTGTGAATATGTATTTGTTTAAATACTTGTTCTCTATTCTTTGGGGTAACAGACTTAGGAGCGGAATTGCTGTATCACTTGACAATTCTGCATTGAGCATTTTAAGAAACCGCCAAGTTGTTTTTCACGGTGACTGAATCTTTCTAGATTCCCTGCAGCAATGGCAGAACTGTTCCAGTTTCTCCACATCCTTGCAAACACTTGTTGTTGTTATTTTTTTTATGGGTATTGACTTTAAGCTTTTAAAAAAATACAAATTTCCTGAAACTATTCTTACATAAAGCTTTGATTGGTCCTAACAAAATCAAGTACATTAACTCTTCTTATAGAGGCTAATACAGGTTTTAATCAAGTGGAGAAAACTTAGGATACAAATACTATTGAATTACAAAAAAAAATTGAGCAGTGGCATAGGATTCAAAGCTACTAGGAATAGAAAGCTTGCAAGTTTGCCTGAGAGATATATGTGTTACGGGTTATTCTGTATTATAACTATAAAGTATTACATGTGAGTGATGTAGACGTGTAATATTACTTAAGCTTTTAAAGATTATGTAACTCTTCAAACTGCTATAGTTTATTCATTATAAAATAATTATGTTACAGAACATTTAGAAAGGGATGAAAGAAAGAAAGCACCACCCTACACTCTACTACCCTACTTGAAATGAGTGGTAGGGTTTGGCTGTTTTCCCTTTTATCTGTTCAAAATTTACATATGCAATATAACTTCTTATCATTTTCGTAGATGTATTCTCTGCTACTAAACAGTTTTTGTAATATCTTCACTGATCATATACTATTACTTGTGGCCATTGTATCACAACTGTTAGGCATATTTAGAAATCTATTGATTGGAACTGGGTTAATTAGAAAAGACCTTACAATGGAGGTAGCTTCATCTTGCTGACCCCGTGCAAACTTTGTTTCTTTGCTCCAGTGTCATTTCCTTTGAGAAATGCCTTCTAGGACTTTCCAGATTAGGACAGTTCCCTTTGCAACTCAATCCCACAGAGCTGTTTTTCATGCATTGCACTGGTTTGGGATTCTCATAAAATTATTATTCGTGTGTTTAATCTCTTAATAGGCTATAATCTTTCCATGGGTAGAATTAGGTGTGCCTTCTCCCCACTGTATTCCTTTCACAGAGGCCAGTGTCTGATGCTCACCATTGCTTAATAAGTTTGTTGGATGGGTTAGTGAATGAATACAGAGAGGAGAAAAAGTGTGAGTAAAGGTAGATAGTGCTGGATGGAAATATGTAGACTTAAGAGCTGAAGAGTAGCAATGGTGGTACTTCATTTTCCATGGGGATTGCAGGAAAGAAATGGGTAATGTCCCTGGAGGATGAATCTGGAGAGAATTGTGTTCATATTATGGAGGTCTTTGTATGTAAAATTCAGGCATTTACATTTAGTTCTGTCTCACATATATATTTATAATTTAAAATATTAAATACAGTAAATTCTGTCACAAACATTGAAATGTATTGAATAGAGATGCAATGTCATATGATCTCTGCTTTAGTATGACAGCTCAGTATTGGGCAGCTCTGTGTTGTAGTAGTTAAAGTCCACAGGCTGGGATACCGTCAGGAGACTACTCTAATTACCCAGGGAATTGGTGAAGTCCTGAATCTAGGCTCCTTCCATGAGAGGACAATAAATATGAGACATGTTTGTGAAAGTACAGTCAGCCAGGTTTAGATGACCATTAGCTGGTGGCCTTTGGAAAGAATTGCACAACATTGTCTGATTTAGGGTTAGTAGCATGAATTAAGCTGGTGTTTATAGATTTTAGGCTGAAGATAAATAGCTTTTATTTTTATCCAGTTGACTTGAGATACTGTTAAGGATCTTCATTATAGATTATATCATAGATTGGCAAAGCTTTTCTGTTTAAGTCTTTGCAATAAATATTTTATTCTCTCTGGGCCATATGGTCTTTGTTATAGCTACTAAGTTGCACTGTTAACAGTGCAAAAGCAGCCTCGTACTCTATGTAAACTAATGGTCATAGCTGTGTTCCAGTAATATTTTGTTTACAAAAATGGGTGGCAGACCAGATTTGGCCCATGGGGCTATAGTTTGTTGACCCCTGCATTATATTAATGGGGTTTATTTCATATCATTAAATTATAGTAGATCCCTATGTGGATTATGTGATTTCCTTTTATAATGATCACTAGTTGGAAGCAGGACTGGAGATAAGGGTTGTTGTATTTACTTAAGTTTGGCAATTCACCTCCTAGACATTTGTAACTAAATGTCAAGTAAGATAGAAAAAGTGTATAGTAGGAACTACTTGAAGTTGGATTGTAAAATCTAGGTTAGGTGGTGGGAGAAATAAAAGTAGAGGGAGTTTCAAAGGGATACTAGTTAGAAGTACAAAGACTAAAGATCTTATGAATTTTAAGAGCAAGCTTCTTGGACATGAGAACAGTGGGAAAATGTGGAATTTTTAAGTGCTATATCTTAAAATAAAGGCCTTTCAGGAATAGGTCTAATTCTAGAGAGTCAAGTAGTTGTGCAGCTGAAATGCTGGAATAAGATCATGGAAATAGAAGCAAGATGATGATGTAGAAATCAACAATAAAAGGCTTCATTTTTGGGATCAGAATGCCAGAATGGAATTCTTTCTCTGACTCTTTTGGAATTTGGATGAATTTGCAATCTTTTCCAGATTAATTTTCTCACCTGGAAAAAGGTTAATAGCTACTCACAGGATCATTAAGAAACCATGTCTACTGAATGCCTAGCATGGTACTTCATAAAGGCAACTATTATTGTTGGTTTGCAGGCTGGCCCCCTGTTCATAGAGGGCGAGGAGAGACTACAGAAAGAGGCAGATCATTGCAGACTGGTAGGTGGCAGATTTAAAAGGCAAGGGGACTTACTTACAAGGCTTGTTTTGGGCAGTTGCAAGATGAGTAGTTGTCTGCACCTACCCATCAAATCTTAAAGGTTTATATAGAGGCTTTAACTGGGTTCAGACAAATATACATCCAGATGGTTTCAACATCACCCTACTCTCTGAAGGCTATGTTCTTGGAACAGCTCCTACTGTGGGAACGGTAGTCAAAGCATACGTTCCAAGCAGGTAAGTAGTCCTCAGTTGGTTGGGTCCAGCTGGAGGATCAACCAGTGATTGTGTCCTCTTGACAACCATCTCCAACAATTATACTAATTTTATTTGTATTGCTTTATGGCAAAGAAGAGTAGCTGTTAAACTCTTAGGAATGGGGCATTTGGACTACATATTCTCTAAGTTCCCTTCCATAGCTAGGATTCCTTTTGTAATGATATTTAAGTTTTTTTCAGTGGTGTTAATTTGTCTGAATTCACATTTTTAAGACCGAGTATTCATTGCCACTTTTTTGAATAATAATGACCTAATGAGATTTAATACAAAACAGTTGTTAGAAAGATGTAAAATGTTCCCTTCCCTCCTGGTGGTCTTCAAATTAGATCATAAGTTTAGATTATATCTAACTATATTACATCAAAATTACTGCTTCCATTCATGAAATGGTACAGTCACTGGGGTCAATGGTTGTCATTGCTTTATATCAAAATAGTGAAGTGTTAAGAGAGTCGGGCAGTGAGCCATGCAGAGTTAAAGTTAGAGGGGATTGCTGGTTTTGCTAATGACATTTTCTTAACTTTTTTTTTGAAAACTATTGAAGACGAGCATATGACTCTTTATACTAATTGTAATGCATTACTGTACCCCATAATCTATGAGAGTGTTCACCTCTGCACTCTGCCTGTCCAGCTGTTGTCTTGAACAATTATCAGCGAGTTATTATTCCGGTATGAGCTGTGTCATGCTCGAAAGTGGGATAAAAAAAATGTTAATGAGCATGCATGAATGTTGGCTGATGAAGGTTAAGTGGTTGCAGATATGCTCTCTGCTTTCTTCCCGGTGAATGTTTGGATGGAGGCAATGGGTTCTGATGAGGGATTACAAACAAATGGTGTTGATTGACAGTTCTTGATTTAACATTAACATGGTATCTAAAGGCAAATTCTGTGTTTCCGCTGAATAATAGACGCAGTGTTGTTGACCTCTGGTGCAGCTCTGTACTTCACCATCAGTTTTATTTTACAGTTTTCTTTTTCTTTCTGTTGTACCAGATTTTCAAATTCTCTCATTTTGTGTTACACATTATTTTAAAGTTGTGCCTGTTGATGGTGGTATAGTTTGAAAGGAAACACATGTCTATTATGTACTTATGTTTTTAGAATAATAGCTTTGCAATTTTAAGTATGATCGAATTAAAATATTATACACAATAGCTATTCAAGCTGACAAGCCTGGTCCAGTTCTCATCAGCAACATGTTCTTTGTCTTGGTGTCTTGTTTGCTTGTATTTTTAAATGATGACCCAAGTGCTTTTCAGCATTTGTTGTTTGTATGCTAATTAAAATCAGCTGCATCTGTATTCATTAGGAATTTTTGGAGTTGATTTTTGTGAACATTGCATTTCCCATGGTGTATATTGAACATGAACTTCAAATGCATTTTTGTTGTTGTTGTTGTTAATAAATGACAATGCAAGGCGATGCCTTGGTGGGTCACTCAGTTGAAAACCTGACTCTTGATTTTGGCTCATGTCATGATCTCAGGGTGGTGGGATTGAGCCCCATGTCAGGCTCCGTATTGAGTGCAGAGCCTGTTTAAGATTATCTTTCTTCCTCTGTCCCTCTCCCCTGCTCATGTGCTCGCTCGCTGTATCTCAAATTAAAAAAAATAAAAGGGGGGGGGATGACAATGCAAGGAACAATGTTAAGCAGTCTTGATGAGGCTTTTTTTCCTTATCATTATATCATTTTACCCATTATTAATAATCCAGAGTTCGATGTTCCAACTGGCACTTCTGCTTTGTAAAGTATAAAATGTTATACACATGTTTGTTTTTAACCTATTTTAGCTGAGAGGACAATACAGAGGGATCATAGTGCTTTGCGTCTTATAATGGAAATAGAAAAAGTGGGAATGTTCATTAGGTAAACACAGAATTGTAAAGTCAGTATGATCTGTAGTGATCATTTATCATTTAATAGATGAAAAATGCGATGGCTAAACAACGACCTAAAACCGTTGCCAGTAGAACCATCATTGGTCGTGTTTGAGTTATTTACCACTCAGATATTTTCTATATGTGTCCTATGGAGATGGCACCCTGTAATTCAATGCCTATTTAGGAAATTTTAATCATAAGCTAGAGTGTTCTCTATTTTTTATATAAGCATATTTTTAATATGTGAGGCTTGCTTTGTAAAATTGAATTTATAGGATTTTTTCCTGGTAACCCTAATGCATAATAATTACACAAAATACTGATGCATTAACTCTGAATTCTGAAGGAAATAAGACATGGGTATCTACCTGTGCCTCTTGGCACTGGCTCCCACATCTGTTCTGTAGATTGATATTCCTCCGCAGAAGAGGGCCTTCTTATCTCCCAGTCCAGCAGCTTTGTGCTTGCAGACTGTTTCTCCTTGGAGCTGCGTAATCCCTATTGTATTAAGTGCTTAAGACTTAGTGCTCGTGTGGCTTTTTTTTTTTTTTCTGTCAGCAAGTGAAATTGGATATACAAATCATACTCCCTCAAGGCTAGCTATCTCGTAATACTCTACAATTGCGGTTATCTGCCATCAATCAGCCAGCAAAGGCTCTGGTTTTGGTTATTGAATCAGTCATGGCAAATCACGCAGCCCAGTCAACCAGCCAGTCAGCCAAACAACAAATACCGGATGCCCCTCCTATGAGAGGTCCTATCCTAGCCCCTGGGATGCACTGCTGAGCAAGACAGATAAAATTCTTGCCTTCTGGTAGTGCATTTTCAAATAGAGATGATAGAAAATAAATAAGTAGACAAAGAAAAACAACCACAGTTTCTGTATGTCCCGTGTAAGTGATGAACAAGTTATGGTGATAAGTGCTAGACTGAAGAGGGAGGTCACAGAAGGCCTCTGAAGTCCATATCACATTTAATTGGAGACCTGAAGGAGAATTAGGAATTTGCCAGAAGAATTAAGGCACAAGTTCTACAGGTGTGGGAAACAGTATGTTCAAAATCCCTTAGTTTGGGAAGAATCTAGAATCCTTCAGAAGCTGGAGAGTATCATGTGAGGCCAGAATGACAGGAGATGGGGTTTGAGGCCTGCATTGTTTGGAAAAGCTTCCAGCAAACATTTGAGTGTTTTTGAAGGGGGAATATTGTTTTGGAAAGCAGGAAGGAAAGGAGAAGGCTAATCCTACAGAAGGAATGGTCGCATCAGTGAAAGATTTGGCACACTTTTGTACTGTCTGCTGGCCGTGGGCTAAGACTGTAGAAGGCCTTGCTGGCCTGCCAGATGTGGGGTGGGTGGTGTTACAAGGCCAGGAAGTGGCCTGCTATGATCCTACAATGACTGATGCTAAGGACAAGTTCTTTCTAGATGCTTTGCCTCTCTCCTTTCTAAAAGGAGGTGTAGAGGACTACAGCCTGCCCCCCCCCTTTTTTTTTTCTAACACACAAAAAAGTTGTTGGAAGCAAGTTAGTGTTAAATGCAGTGGCTTTGACTTAACTATGCATTGACAAATAATAAAGATGTATTTTATTTATTTATTTATTCACTCATTTAAAATAGGCCCCACGCCCAATGTGGCACTTGAGCTCACCACCCTGAGATCAAGAGTTGCATGCTTTACTGACTGAGCCAGCCAGACGCCCCAAATACGTATTTAAACAAACTTTCAAAATCCCATTGCATACAAGGCATGGATGACAGTAGAAATCAAATGTCTCAACTCCCCTCTTTAAATTCCATAATTGCAATTCTTCTTCCCTGTGAGGATCCGTTTGCCTTGTATCTCAGAGATGCACTATGAGTTCGTGTGTAACGGCAGTCTTGAAATAAACCCTCCTTGTTCTTCAACTGCCTTGTGCCGAATGAGACTGGAAAAGCCAGAAGCTCTTCTGTTTTGGATTTGTAGGTTGTTACCAAGATTTTTTGTACATTCTCAGAAAACTTATTCAAAACAGTGTTTTACTTCTTTGTGTATATGTATGTAAATTAATGTATTTATGTATAGAAAGTGACTCTTCAGAGAGGGGAAAGAGAAGCATTCTAATCCCGCCTCCTATTCATCTTTCAAGGCCCACACCTAAAACCACTTATTCCATGAAGATTTTCCTGATAAGTCTAGCTGGATTTTTTTTTTTTTCCTCTTTGAATTTCCATGTATCTTTTCCCTCGATTGGACTCGTTTCTTTTAGTCATTCAAAAATCTGCTACTTTTTCTTCTGATGGGTTTTCTTTCAAAAGATGTCTGACTCCTTTAAAATGTTTCACTTAAAAAAGTGTTTCACTTTCTATAAATGATGATGTTATTGTCTATTTTTCATCTTTGCACATATTATTGCTCTAATTTTAATGGACGTTCTTGAAGGTCCAGCATTATGTTTTACTTTTCTCTGCCTTTACTTGGAAATCTCACTGCCTAATGAGCAAGTGAATGAATGAAATGAGTGAATGAATGAATGAAACAGCTTAAAATTGTCTTCGTAGTGACCAAGGAGTCCTTGGGGACACTCTGGTATTGACAACTATTGCAATTCTAGTGGTCTCATTGCTGGACTAGCGTTTTCATTGCTCTGGGTGTCCTTCCAAAAGTGGAGTTTGGTACAGTGAGAATAGAATAGATGAGAATCCATAGTCTGGTTTTAGTCTTGAACCTGTCACTTAGGTAGTAGTTCTTTGGCTTTGGGAAGGGCAGTTTTCCAGGCCTCAGTTACATATCTATAAAATGAGAGTGGATTTTAGGTGTTGGTGTTTACATAAACAGTTATATATGTATATTTATATTTTATGTGAAGCCTTTTAGAAGGCTACCAATAGTAGCTTTTGTTACCAGTAACTGTTGTTACCAGTAGTTTTCTTTGGAGGAATATTTACAGTAACATGTAGTAAGGTAAAGGAAACTTTGGTTTATTATTTGAATTGTTGTACAGTGATTTTTAGCAATTTATTTTTCCTAGAAAACATTTCCAGAATCATAGGACAATTTGCAGGACTAGTGTGCTAAGTTTTTGTTGTTGTTGTTGTTTTTAAATACATATTTTACACGTTTAACTGGGAAGTAAAAAGGAGACTTTGCTTTAGCCAATGTAAATGAATCCTAAAAATTGTAACAAGATATGTGAGTCATTTATTTGATTTTTAAACAGTCACTGCTTAGAAATGACCTTAGCTTTCCAAAGTGAAAGAAATTTTCGTCAAGTATATTACATACACAGGCTTCCATTAATTCAGCAAACTGCTTTCAGAAAGCAGAGTATTCGATAGTTAATTATTCCAAATGGTGCCGGTGATCAAAAGGGACACCCATTTGTAATGAAAGGAATCTGTGTAATGGTTGTCCTGAAGAATGTTTGCTCAAGTGTGAGGGTAGAAGTAATTGATGTAGTGCAAGTTGCATACATCTTCCTCAGGCTTAGAAGGAGCAGCCTGCGAAAAGGTGAGAAAGCATTGTGAGTATACAAGTAACCAAGTAAAGAGGACTAAGTATGGGGATAAGAGTTTAAATTTTAAATCGTTGGATGTCAAGTATGATATAACTTCATAGAAATGCATGTTTTAATATGTTCCTTTTTGGGCATTTGTATGTGTTTGTAGTGAGAAAAGTGTTTGCAGTCCTCACTGACTTCTTAGAATTTGGAATGTAATACTTGCCGCTAGTATATTTTTTCCTACTGGAATTGCAGGGAAATTTATATCCAATGTGAATTTCTCTATTATTTGCAAAGTCTAGTGTAATGTAGCATTTACTTCTGAAAATGACACGTACACCGACTCTTCAGCAGTGGCATGTCTCCTGTTGACCTCTTCACAGAGCAAGATAGTCTTGTAGGTAGGTGCGCTTGCTGCCTAAACATGTTGTGCATCACTCTTGCTTTCCAGAACTAGCTGCACATTGGTTGAAGGCCATTCTTCCTTTGGCGGCCCAGACAGGAAGCTGGGTGCAAATACTCTCTGTTCTTAGGTTTCCAAACCCTCTTCTGTCTTCTTTTATCTCAGGCCCTTCTCCCACAGCCCTTTTCTATCTGTGGGAGGAAGAAGGGAGCACACCCTGTGTGGTTGGGTCTAAATTCTGATCTTACCTCCTCTAATCTTCTGCAAGTTTTCTTTTGGTCCAAGACCTTCTTTTTGTCTTCCTTGTGTCCGTCCTTACCTTCTATTCTGCATCTTCCCTTTGCACAGTGGAATCCTGTCCTGTTTTACATAGTTAAAGGAAAATGTTGTGGGCTCATTTCAACACATTCTCCCTGTAAGTACCCAGCTCTCGAATTGAACCACATAGCTTTCAAGACTATTGTCTCAGTGTAGATATTAACAGAAACTTCATTTTACGCTCAGTGTTGAGGAATGACCTCTTACTCCGAGCATTATCTTTCTGCTAGAGGAAGCAAATGCCATTGATCCTGAAATGGCAAGGCTATGGGAAAAATCTCCAGATAGGAAAAAAAAAAAAAAAAAAATTAATCATCAGCATCTCCAATTGTTACCAGGCTGTACTTTCTCTGCAGGGTTGAATGAATCTTAGTCATTCTGCCTTTAATTCCATTCAGTTCTCATCTCGTCACATTTGTAGTTTCTACTGATAAGCCGGATAGGCTCTGAATGACCAGGATCATCAAGTATCTGGAGTGTAAAAAGCACAAACATGGAAGTCTAGAGTCCTGGTGTCCATTTGACAGACTCTTAGCTACTCTCTGCTTTAGTTTTCTTACAGTAAAATAAAATTTTTATTAGGTGATATTTTACTATTCATTTTAATGGGGGAGAAAGGATTTGAAGTTTTGAGAATTTCAAGTAATCATTTGAAATATGGATTCCATGTTTTTTGGGTAAAAAATAAGTAACATAATAAGAATATTGTTATGATTTATGAAAACATTTTAAAGATTAGGAATTTTGACATGCACCAGAGTCCCCAATTAATGCGTGTTTCTAGATGTCAAAAATGTTCTGTTTAGTATTTCATTTCCAGTTCTGCATTGGCTTATTGGTATATGTCTTTTGAACAGTAAATTTTACTGTCTGACATTTTCATGAAGCATTTAAACCAGAGATAGTTTTTAATTAGTAAGATAGGGTAGTTTACAGTAAGGGATATTTCGTTTCCGGTAAGGATTGTTCTCTACCATGGTGTTAATGCTTCTCTGCTCAAGTGTCAGGTGGCTCAACATAATGTGAAGTAATTGAGTTTAAAGTGAGATTTTCTAATAAGATTTAAGCTACTGCACTCCCATTAATGAAAAGTTTCTTCCCATTCCCTTTCACAGAATGGTTCTCTTAAGTACTTTCTTCTTTTTCATAGCGCATTTGGTTAGTGTGCTAAAGATAAGATGTGGAAAATGATGGTTTTATAAGAAAAACCTGTAACTTTTAAATATGAACATTAAGAAGGAGGTGGAAATGTTGCGTATCTTAAATTCTTAGAAGTATTTATGGGAGTTTGGGGGATTGTAAAACATCAGGGGATTTCTGAATCCTGTCTTGGTTCAGGCCCTCCTTTTTCCTTGGTCAGATATATGTACAGGGATCCACAACAAAGGAAGATAAAGTACCATTTTATTGTTAACATGGCTTTTGTCTGAATATACCAAAGGCCTAAGGCTGTCTCCTTCGCTAGAACTCAGCACGATAGTTTATGTGCCAGCTGCCTATGTGGGGCAAAGACCAAGGAGATGAGAGGATCAGTTTCAGTGCTTGGAAAATGTCAGGCTGTCTTACCTGTGCTGACTCTTCAGTAGGTAAGGAAATTAAAGATGAGAGGGCCGTACTCCATGCTGAACCTTTTAAAGCGGAGGAGCAAGAAGAGGGTGGAAAGAGGAACTAAGATCTTCGTTTCATGTAAAAGACTACCCTTGCTTCCTCACTTGTCATCCCTATTGACAGAAGAGTTGACCTGGGCTGCCATAGTCGCAGAAATTTAAGAGTTGAGCTGCGACATTCAAGGAAATGGAAATGTGATTAGGCTCTCGAAACACAGAATTGCCAAGAAGTAAACTCCTTGTGCAATTTGGAGAGGTAATTCCGAATGAGATAAGAGAGGAAGGGTTCTTCTGTAGCAGCATTGTCTGTGCCGTCATATAAGCAGTCAAACTAGTTGTCCACGTTTGAGGTATAGTGTGTGGTGAATGAACACATCCCTGTCCTTCAGCAGCTCTTGGGAAAGACCACATGCATTTTAAATGATCCCAGTTTGATCTGGTTTGAGAATTTGGGGTCACTTAGATTTATGTCTTTTCATTAAAAAAATTACCTAATCCCTACATTCATTTCTAAATCAAAAAGAGGTCAAACTAACATTATTAAAAAAGCAAGTGGTTTGGAGTGCATGGGTGGCTCAGTTGGTTAAGTGTCAGACTTTGGCTCAGGTCATGATCTTGTGGTTCATGAGTTCGAGCCCCGCATCAGGCTCCGTGCTGACAGCTCGAAGCCTGCTGCTTCAGATTCTGTGTCTCCCTCTCTCTCTGCCCCCGCCCCCCCACCTTGCACTCTGTCTCTCAAAAATAAATAAACCATTAAAAAAAAAAAAAGTAGTTTGAAATCCAGCCTTGTATTTTTGTTTCTATTTTTTTCATGGTTAATTTACGTAACATAAAATTTTATCAATTAAACCACATTTAAGCCTACAGGCCTATGGTATTAAGTACACTCATATTTTTGCACAACCATCACCACCGTCCATCTCCAGAACTTTTTCACCTTTCTTGCTGACACTCTGTACCCATTAAACACCAACTCCCCATTCCTTTCTTGCCCATATAAATATCATTTTTTTTTTAAAGCATTTCCCTAATCCTAGTGTACATGAACCTGCTACTCCCTTAACCACTTCCCAGTGGTTGAAAGGTACATGTGGGGCATTTGGGTTGCATGTGGGAAAGGTGGTACCTGGAAAAGAGGTCTGAACATGAGCCAAGAAGTTTGTATGACTATGTAGGATCTACATAATATGAGATCTAGCTTGAAGGGATGATAATCTAGATAAGTATCAAACGCCCAGGTTAAAACAAAAACAGAAATATCCTACGTTCAGGTGGTTGTGGGATAGAAAAGTGCCCAAGCTAGTTGATTCTAGAAAATAGGCTAGTCAAAGAATGGAGTTATAATTAGGTAGACCATTTAGATGCCAGGATGATCTGGAATAGTAGCTGGGAGCATCTTTGATCTCCCAGGACTAAAGATTTAATAACTAAGAAATTGAGGAAATGACTTGAATTTTCAACTGAACTATCAGTGATGGGAACATGAAATTGGAAGGACAGGAGAACTACTTATCAGAAAGACCATATAATAAATGTTGAGTTGAACAAATAACTAGTATTCTACTTCCTCCTCTTTTACACACGTACACATACTCACACACACATTATTTTTTGACCGGAGATGATGTGTATAACTCCTTTCCTAGGGCAATGCTAATAAGCCCATAAGTGGCAGCAAGTCCGTGGTTCTTATGGCAGGAGAGGGGTAGCAACTTTAGTTTTCTAATACTAAAACAAAATGTTAATTGGAAATAGACATTGACACTCCACATTCTGGTTAGTTTGTTGCAAAAATACAAGATCCTGAGGAATACAGGCATGCTGTCATTGAGTCTAATTAAGATCATTATAAAATTCTGCTTCTTAAGCCTGAAATTCTCTCTCATTACGTTGGAATAATGGTCGTTTTTATGTCTGATCACATTTCTTCTCTCAAGGTGTAGATAATCACTCTGGCCATTTTGATGAAATTCTGTCTTTGTTTTCCTCACCCTCTGATACACCAGGGATGGTCTGCTCACTGTGTAGTATGGCATTCCTTCTTATCTGTTAGTTAATACAATTTATTGTTACCTTTTCTATTCCCAAGTTGCTTAGCACTGTGTGTACAAATACTAATAAGTTGGCTTATTAAGTCTTTCCATTCTACAGCATGCTAGATATCCTGAATTACCTGTGTCCTCATTTGGATTTAATCCTCCTTTTAAATTAGGAATGTACACTAAGTTCTCATTCTTTTTATAATAAGTTTTTTCCCCCTTTGGTTCATTCTCTTGTGTATGCATTAGCATGCCATGCATTAACTTTTAGAGTCTTTGCTCTGTAATTTCTTTTAGCAGGGATATATTTTCACATGCTAACATTAGCTGAGGATATATGGGACTAGGTTGCACTGGGAAAAACAGTAGTTAGTAGAAAAATTATATTTTATGAGTACATGTATTATTCTATGACTGAGAAACCACAACATGGAAGAATTCCAAGGGTGCGGGTACTTACAGTGGGGAGACTTTGAGGATACATAATAAAAAAAACCTTTATGATGTTTCTATGAATTGTGATGAACCAATAAAGATCATGTGACACTAGGCCTCCATGTTTTTGGGGCTGAATTTTTAACCATTTCCTGATTCCTTTAGTTTCGCCTCTGACACCTTTCGTCCATCTAATCAAAGCTCATGTCAGTTTGAAATTAAATTATAACAGTTAGCGCCAAGATACGCATGAAAAATAGACCTGACTGACTGGGTTATTTTTCTCCCCAGCGTACAGCTTATTAAAACATTTTGTTGAATATATGAATTTGGAGGATATTGATATTTTCTTTGGTCTGAGCTCCTGTTTTTCTGTTATCTCAGTCTTAGTTATGAGGGAGTGTTTACACACAAGGGGACCTCAAGAACATCATTTTTTTAGTTTGTGGTGCTAATACTTTTGAAATGAGCAAAATCGCTAAGTTCTGTGATTGCAAAAAGGTCCTTAGAGATGCAGCAGTTTTTATAACCTGTCTTGATCGCTTTGTTATTCCATATGGGAATAAAAAGGGAGGAAACATATTTTTTGTTCAACTCTGTTGACTTGGTTTTGAAGTATGTTTCAAGTTTTTTATAGACCGTAATCCCAGGACTTGAATGATTCTTCTGTACATGTAGTAATGGTTAAAAAAATAAAACATTAAAAAGAATTAGATACAGCTCTAATTGAGGATTTGTGAAATAGTGAAATCCTTCTCCCTGTTTGTGTAAGACTTGAGTTATACAGAAAAGTCCTTCAAGACTATTTGTTTTGTGACATTGGTTACTAAAATAGAATGTCGGATAAAAAGAAATATGCATTTGTTTGCTACACTTTTGATGATTGCTGTAGTTGAAATAATCTATTCCTCAGTATTTTAGTTAGTGCATTAGCCGCTTTTCTTCTTCTTCTTCTTCTTAGCCTGAAATTGCCAAGCACACATCTCTTTGCTAGTAAAATACTCTGATTAGTTATGGCAGTCATATATTAATATTTGAATAGAAAGATAGCCTGTTTCTCTGTTTATTTTCTGTGTAGTTAGGTACATAGTCATTTATTTATGTGCCTAGAAATACTAAAACCGGGTTTGACAGATCAGATATGACTAAAGCTATTTATACTATTATGGTTTTCAATACCAAAGCATTTACTTTGACATTTTGCCAAGGGGGTATTGCCAACTTAAAAAATAATTCATTCCAAGTTTTCACTTTTCTTCTATATATTCCATATCTTCTGCCTTCAAGCTGCCTAAATCTTCTTTGAAATAATATTCTCCTATCACAGATACTAGTAGTGGTAACTCTTAGAAATCTATTTTCCTTTCCCAGCTATTAGATTATCCTCTAATTCTGACACTTGAGGTTTTCAGGTCCAGTCTATTCACAATATATTGCTGGGTAACTGAATCGTATTCGGTTAGCTACCATTTGAAGTAGTGATGGGTGAATCCTTAATTTTTCCCTTTAGGAACTATGTATAATTTTCCATAGTGTTAAATCTTGCTCATTGTACTCAGGAAACCAAGCATTTCTCTTTGCTCCCCCAGGTCCATTCACCTTCCCACTTTCTCTCCCACTGAACATGGACAGTGAGGAAAAATTCTATCTAGTGTCAATGAAAACCTTAGGGAGTTATCTTTCTCTTACGTGCTGGGTTGTAGACTACTTTCCTCATGGGGATTCCCTGCCTCGGAGGCTGCTCTTAGCCTGTGGTGTGGTGGTCAGTGCCATTGTCCGAGAGCTGGCCACCACCTAGCCCTTTGTGTGACCATGGGCAGATAACTCATAAACTCTGTGCTCAGGTTTCCTCATTAGTAGAATGAGGTAGTTAAACTTCATATTCAAGGACTGTTCTTCCAAAATCTGGACCTTATAAAATCTTGATACTTTTTATTAGCCCATTAGAACCTTGGCAGTTAGAAAGTAAGAAGAAAAACAATTGCAATTAATGCAAATAATCTTGACTTTATAGATGTCTTCTGGCCCCCACCTTTTACCCTATATGAATTCAGACTGTGCTAGGCCTCAGTTGTCATTTCCTAAATACATGATATATGCGTGCTTTTTTTTCTATAGTTGACTTGATTTTATTGGCTTCTCTGAGTGTCACAAAGAATGCATATTTAATCTGGTACATGTCCTTTTATCCTCTCAAGGCTAGTGTAATCTAATGAACAAAGGTAATTTACTGTGAACATCTAACGTGTACAATTTAATAGCATTTGTGCTAAATGAATACCAGGAAAAAATTGAAACGTGTAGTATTTTACAAACATAGTGACATGAGATACATTCCAGGAAGCACCAATAAAAAAAGAATAAACAATTACTAGTAGCATTCATTGACTTAGAATACTCCATTATGGAACGAGAAGCCTGTGGTGTTGCCTTTTGTGTGGTATTACTTTAGTGGAGACTAGCTGCTTACATACCGATAACTGAATATTCTAGAATTTTTTGCAGTGAGAAAACAATGTATGAGAGAATATGTGAATCTCATTCCTGAAAAAAAGATCCCATTTTAATCAATCTGATTGGAGCACAATGCAAAATGAACTGGAATAAACTGTATAACCATGTACCATGGAATTAGGATTTTTAATGGAAAATTTAGTATGAAAGCAAAGATCCTGAAAGGAAATTTCTTTATAAAATTTTGCTGCTATTTTTGAAACTTTGAAAATAGAAAAAGAATAAAGAGAAAAATGTAATTAAAAAAACACTTTTTCAGTTCATGGCTCTTGGCAACATAGAAAGTTTTGTCATCTTTGACTCCATTCTGACATAAAACACTCATAAAATGCGGCATATGCTGTGTTAGTGATCAGAACCATTTTTGAACAGTATTAATCTTCTGTTGGAAAAATGCCGCCTTACACAACCTCTCTAGGAAATAAGATTAAACACAGACCTCTAATGGCAAAAAAGCTAGATCACAAGTACAGATGGCCCTAATAGTTGGACTTTATGTTTCAGAGTTTTGTCTTACACTTGAGAAAATCTAGTGTTTTAGTGAAAGTGTTTTTTAGAATAGCCTTAGAAGAGGAGCTCTACCAGTGGATGGGAGGAGCCCAAAAAGTGTTCTCCTATTGGCTCGTGAGCTGTGGTTAGGCGCTCTGATTCTTGTCCCTTATCTCCTTGTCACTGCGGAGGCTGAGAGAGGTGATTATCATCCTATTGCCTTCTGATGGCCCATCTTAGAGGTCCAGTGTGTCCCCAGGTCTTAGATGAGGGATGTAAGCCACGCTGAGTTTCGGTGGTGGGAGCTGGGGATGCAGGACCTGGTGGCAGATGCCAAGCCCAAGTTCCCCTGCGGGTCTCTGCACTGTGTCGTGGCTTGTGTCTCACAGAAATGATGTGAGCAGAGGTAAATGAAATAGGACCTTGTGTATGAATTTCATTTCCACTAGACATTGTCCTTTGTTCTTATTCCTCTTGAATGCATCTTTATCATTGTTGCCAACATTTAGATCCTGCTTCATCAGGACCTTTGTATAAGCATCTTCACTGCTATCACACTGATTTGAGGCAGTCTGTTAGCTGGCTTCATTTTATTTGTTCAACATTACTTAAAAACTTTTTTTTTTCGTGGTTAAGATTTTATCCAAATCAGTCTATTTGGCTCATGGAGTGATTATCTGATTTCTACTGTTGTTTTTTTAATGCTTTTGTTCTTTTCAGAAAGCTTTACTGCTTCATATCCTTTGGTCTGTATTCTGCTTACTATTTCAGTTGCATCTTTTCCCAATCGTCCTTTGGCTATTTGGTAATAGAGAAGAGAGGAGAAAACCATAATTTCATTGCATTATGGGAATGCTGATACGTTAAACTCAGTAAGAATCTAATTTGTCATTTTTATGGAAAGGCAGAATTAGTTAAAATTATTTCAGCCTCTGATTTGGAGGTTGAAGTGGTCAAGCTTACTTGGTTATCTCCCCCTCCCCCACTTTGTTATTTTAATGTGACACCTAACATATTTTGAAACGAGAGGAAGGAATATTGGAGAGGAAGTCTTGTGATCACTGTCTTCAGATCTGCTGCTTGAAGTTACTTGCCCTAAACATTCCTTTTCTCACTGTGATTATGGTGATAGCTGTAGTATGAGTACTGATGAGAATTATGCAAGGGAGTGTAACAAAGTGTTCAGGGCAATGCCTAGTAGATGGTCAGAACATACTTAAAATTATTAGTTTCTTTGACTTTTTTTCTTTAAATAGGCTAGAAAATTTTTCAGAATGTCAAAGGAAATTGGTGTTGAGAAATGAACTGATTAAAACAAAAATGCTGGATTTTTTTTTTTTTTTTCCTGATGAAGATAAAAAAAATGTACATTTTCTAAAAAGTAGAGGATTGCCATTTGGTCAGGTTATGGAGAGGAAGTCTACTAACATAATTTTTATTAGCCTTCATCTGAAAATTGTAAACCTTTTGTCTCATTCTGTTAACTACTAGGAGTAAGGTGACAAATGTGTCATTTTTGGTGGTAACTGGAAAAATCTATGACAGCGAGTGGACTAACTGGTAGGACTGTGCCCTGTATCTCCATTCCAGGTTTCTCTTTTCCACATCTGTACATACAGCCTCCTCTTGGACATGACTGTGTGGATGTACAAGAGCTTCTCAAGCACAACGTGTTTAAAACTTGAGTATTTAAACATGTTTTTCATTTCTTGATGAATCAAATAAACACCATTATCAGCTGCCTGGTTGCCCCGAGTGCCCTTCTCTTTTTCCCTTTTGTGTGCAGGTTCACACATACAAACCTACATCACACAGATATTTACTGAATACCTGCTATGTATGTTTCAGACCATACTCTTGGTGCTAAGGATATAATGATGAACAAAGTTGCTACATTTTAAAACACTTTTTTTTGGAATGAGGGGAAGAAAGACAAATGGTAAATTGATAGTATGCCAAGAGTAAGTGCTTTGGAGGAGAAAAATAGGTATCATAATGGTGATTGGGAATACTGGGTGGGAGTTGCTATTCCATATAAGGCAGTAAGGGAAAGCAGGATTCTTTTGCTGCCTTGTGGTGAAGAGATTGAGATTGCAGTCAGTCAAACCAGGAGGTGGGCGATGAGTTGAAGGCAGTTATGAACCAGGTGAGAAAGGATGATAGGAAAAGCAGTAGCTGGGGAGATGGTAAGGAGTGCTTATCTCAAGGAACATTTTTGAGTTAGAGTCAACTGGGAAGTAGCAGAAAACAGGATGACTTCAAGCTTTTTGAGTTCAGCAGTTGCAACAAGAGCATTCCCATTTTTTTGAGATGAGAAGGTGTGGAGGGTGTGTGTGTACATGTGACGTTCAAGGTGCCCCTTAGACATCTAAGTAGAGATGTTGAAAGTAGACCCCTGGGTATTCACTCTGGAATTCAGGAGACAGATGTGGGCTGGATTCTCCTTTTGGAAATCATCCCTTCTGTCCATCCCAGTTTCTGCTGCTTCAGGTGAGGGCACCATTTTTTCTCCTTTGGATTTCTGTAACTCCCTCTGTCTTGACCTCCTACCCTCGTACTTTTCCACTCTTTCCATAGCCTGAGTTTTTTTTCTAAAATGCAGTTATTTTGATATCTGTCACATACTTAAATCTCAGTGGCTCCTCATTGTCTGGAGGATAAAATCCAGACGTATTAACCTGGCCTAAAAGGTTTTGCATGATGTGGTCCCTGCTACTTTCTGGTGTCATTTACTTCTACTCAATATTCTCTGTTCTTATTATTCTCTCTTCTTTCTGTACCCTTCAAGTTCTTGCACCTTTAGATCTCCAAATACTATCCTTTCCTTATCTGATCCTTCCTCCTCCCACCCCAAAATCTTCTCTCCTACCTAACTCCTTTTCCCCTTCAAGCTTTTGATTAGATATTTATTACATGAAGACTGTCCCTGATAAGTATGGGTTATGGGATTCTTCTTTATTTAGCTGTGGTTTCTAATAAAATGTTACATATATATCCATGCATTGTAATTGGCATTTGCTTTGAATTTACTGCTGTTGGTCTTTATTTATTTTTTTAAATATAATTTATTGTCAAATTGTTTTCTATACAACACCCAGTGCTCATCCCAAAAAGGGCCCACCTCCATTCCCATCACCTACTTCCCCCTTCCCCCATCAACCCTTAGTCTATTCTAGGTCCTTAAGAGTCTCTTATGGTTTGCTTCCCTCCCTCTCCGTAACTCTTTTTTTCCCCCTATTCTGTGAGGTCAGGATGTCTCTATTTTGTTTAACAGTGTATCTGTATTGCCTAGCACAACCCCTTTTAATTGGTGCTTAATATTCATTTGAATGAAAGTATAAGTGAAGTTACTGATGATAAGCATGTATGCAAAATTTAGTAGTTTTTATATACCAGCCATAACTAGTTACAAACTATAGTGGGGAAAGGTAGAATTAACCACTCCCTCCACTTCCCATCCCCATACTTAAGAGTATGATTTGGATTTACTTAGGACACCTAATAGTAACAGTGAGTATATAGGTTGCCTAGGAAGATCACTGTGGTAAGTTGAATAATTATAAACACATGTCATGTTGATGACTAGGAATTTTGAAAAATTGTCAACATATCAAATCTCCTTGAATCTATTTATAAATGCCTTGCAAGTCAAATGCAATTCAAATGAATTTTATTTTTGGAACTTTTGAATTACTCTAAAGTTCATGTAGAAAAATAAATGAAGGAGAAAAGGAAAGAAAATGTAGAAAGGGAAAAATGATTTGAACATTCAATTAAAAAAGATATATCATGCAGTGCTTAAGACAGAATGATAGTTGACCAGGAGTAGTACTTAGAGCAGTGGAACAGAATGAAAAACCCAGAAAAACAAATGTGGGATAAAAGTGTAATATAAAATTGGTTGAAAAAGATAATTATTAATAAAATGATAGAGATAATTAATATTTAGAAAAAATATAAAATTTGATCCCTCCAAACTATGTAACAAAACATATAATAGGCTTTTTTGGTAGAAAATAACATAATGTGCCCTCTTATATGTTTGAAGATTCTTTTAGAAGCTATTTCCCCAGTATTAGTGATTTATTTGTACATATCTAACAAACACTGCTCCATTATTCTTTGTTATCAAGATCCTAATTTTGTATGATTGGCCTTGACCGGAAGAGCTATCCATGAACACAAAGGAGAAGGAAGATGATAGGATGTTACAGATCTTGATTTTGACTATCCTATACCTTGCTGTGAGGACAGGTCATAGATTCGTGTTTAGCATGATGCTTATTCTGTTATTCTTTTACTAAGGAGAGGGAGGCTAGATGCATTTATTGATTTTAAAACACTCAGATAATGTAAGCTAAGTATCAAATTTTGACTGTTTTTATAGATTTGGAAAACAAATAATAAACCATCTACTCTTCTGGTTTAGTATGAGCTATATTTTTAAATAAGCATGGTATATCAGACATAAAATAGCTGTGTGTGTTTGCTTAGCACTCTTTGAGCTAACTTCTTAACTTACCCTAAGTGTAAGTCTATTTCTGTAATTGTGTCCTGTATACTGTTCATATGAGCTAAGTGTTCTCATTGTTATGCCCAATGGTATTGGTTAAAATAATGCAATCAGTTTTATTTTTAGTTTTTCTGTTAGACCTTCACGTATTTACTCTTAGTTTTTCTAGCAGAAGAACCACCAGTGCCTATCTGAAACAGGCCTTGGGATGTCTATTATTTTTATATCCATGTTCTTTAAAAGATTTGTATCTTTTTTATATTCTTTGATAATAGTTCACAAACTGTCCTTTTGCTGCTGAATGCCTTACTGACATGGATCTATCCTTGCTTTTACAGAGAGAAGAGAAGAGGAAGATTTGGAAGAGAAGAAAGCTATTAAGAAAAAAATTAAAGAGCTTAAATTTTTAGATTCTAAAATTGCCCAGAACCTTTGTACGTATCAAACTTCAATACTATTACATTAGCAAAACACTGGAGGTGGTTCCTTTAAATTATTTCTTTATGACTTGTTTTTCATTTTATGTTATTTTAATATTTTATTATTTGCATAATAACTTCAAAGATAATTCATTTAAGCAAATGATGGGTTAAATTTTTCAAAATGTAATGTACTTTAGGAAAAAAGCCAAGGAAAGGATTTAGAATGAAAGTATATGTTGTATAGCTGAATAAAAAAAGGCTATCCTTTGTCTAAGCATATAAATAACAAGGAATTTGGGTGACAACATCATATTTTAAAAAATAGTAATGGATTATTTCTTTTATACCTCTGAATCTCTATTATTTTTGATACTTGATCACACACAAAAGAGGTTGGAATATTAATGGAAATTAGGATGATGAGAAAAATGAATTCCATTATCCCATGTGAGCAGTTCAAAGCCTTTCCTCAAAAGTAATGACTGGAAATATTTTAGATTTAATTACTGTTACAGGAGCTAAATACTTAGCATTGAATTGTCTTTCTGACTGAATGGGAGAAGAGGGCAAAGAGTTTTGCTTCTAACTCATTTCTAACTGCAACTTAAATACATCAAAGATAGTTTGCTTGGAACTGAGATAATAGGATATGTATGTTATTTTCTGATGTTATGAGAGGGATGCAATGTGGAGAATCTAGAGGCATGAAAAGTTAACATGGCTTTTAGTCTTCCTTTCAATTATTACATGACTCAAGAGAGCTTTTAGCAAGTATTGGAACAAAAATTCTTTGGTGAGAGGATAAAGATCCATGCTATTGATTAAAGAGGGAATTATGTTAGAGGCAGTAAGTGTGAAAGACAGAGTTGACATTCCTTTTGTGAAAGTTTTGCGATCTCCTTTCTTTCCTGCTTACTCTGACAGAGGGCCACCCCTTTTCTGCAGTGTAGGTATGCCAAGATCCACATGGATAGTGTGTAGACGTTAATGCTATTGGCCAAGATATTGCTCTCTGTTTCTGGGGCACAAGTTGATAACCTTTGAAGTTAGATGTCATCAT
The DNA here is from genome assembly GCF_018350215.1 of Panthera leo. Taxonomy (NCBI): domain Eukaryota; kingdom Metazoa; phylum Chordata; class Mammalia; order Carnivora; family Felidae; genus Panthera; species Panthera leo. The sequence goes on along the minus strand of NC_056679.1, from coordinate 35,788,757 downwards.
GTGACTTGCTTGGGCCAATGATAGTATAAGCGGAGATGAGATAGCTTTTGTGTGGGAGCATTTATTGGTGGTGTGAGAAACTCCAGTGCCCTTTCCCCTGCACCCTGTATGGCAGTCACAATGGTGTCTATCACCCTGATGAGAAGATCACAAGTATCAGGGCTCTGTCTTTCTGATGTGTAATGGACATGTAGTCTGAATTAGAGATAATTTACGTGTATGTGTATGTGTGTGCATGATTAGACTATTGAGATTTGGGGGACTGTTACATGATACAGGCATTTCAGGGAATTTTCCCCCTTAAAGGAACATTGTCTGGCTTCAAAGCATTATTAACTTAGATAATGACAAAAAAATTATATTCTCTGTGATGTGAAAAACATAGATTTTCTTGAAAAGTGTCTATGACCCAGATTACAAATTCCTAGTCTAGACTCTAAACAGCCTTGTTATAGGGATCCTGGAGAAGTACCAATTCAAATGGATTTTTTTTTTTTTTTTTTTTTTTAATTTTAAGGGAAAGAGAGAGAGGGAGTGAGCAGAGGAGCGTCAGAGAGAGAGGGGGAGCAAGAGAATCCGAAGCAGGCTCCGCACAGTGTGGAGCCAGATGCGGTGATTGACCTTAGGAACTGTGAGGTCGTGACCTGAGCTGTAATCAAGTTGGACACTTAACCGACTGTGCCATCCAGGCGCCCTTTACATAGAATTCTTTTTAGATGAGTCAGTCATAATAAGTTAGCTTAAATATCTATCTCAAAGTTGAATAATTGACTTTAGTATTATTTATATATGACAGAACACGTGCTAAATGGGATTTCAAATTTAATTGCATTGGTTAATAATTATTGATTACCTTTCTGTGTTCTAAATTTGGCCCTTTAATCTTAACTACAACCCTATCACATAGGTAGTAGCATTGATGTTGCAGATGGGTATAACCGTTCAGTGACTTGAATAAGGTTGCCTGTTTTGAAAATAATAGGTATAGCATACACTATTCCTGTTTAGAGATAACAGAATCACATTTTCATGGAGAAGGATATTGTTTGTCTTTTTTGCTTTAGCTGAATATATGGAAAAAAATATATATATATATATACTCTTTTAATTATTAAACACATTTTAAAGTATAATATTGAAAAGTCCAGAATTTATGCCATTCATATTATGATGTAATCCATTCCTGGATTATTCTTGCCCTCTCTGATTGTAGCAAGTGTTATGATTTAAGCTTTAAGAAGCTTTAGCAACCTATAATCTTGACCATAATTATAATCTGGTTCACAGCTGTTTTTTGTCTTTGAAATTCAGTCTTTTGAGATACTGAATTGTGGGAAGAGTCTTGTGATAGGACAAGACAGAGTCTTGCCACTTAGAAATCTGCAATACATTCTCTTAGATTTCTCTTAACTGAAATATTTGATAGAATTTTGAGGAAAGGGTGTAAAATCTACTCTCTTATTTACCTATTTATTCAAAAGTATGTTAGGTTCCCTATGTTTGAGTTCATAAAGGTTTTGGCAGAGACCCTGCGCTGAGCATAAAAGAATTCCAGGCACTCGAGGATCAAGAGAGGCCTCAGGAGTTTTACAAGGTTCATATGCTTCACCAGATTTTTGGAATATTAGAGCTCTAAAGGGAGGAACCCTGGAATCTATGAATTAATGTAAAGATTTAAATATTTATAAGTTCCCTTGAAGAAAACATGTGTGACTGGTTCCAAAATCTGCACACTTTACATTTCTTCACTGAACTCAAAGCTTCCAGTGGGACCTATATAGTCACATTTTGAAGGATAAGATGTGTGTTAGTAAAAATATTCACTTTAATGGGTCTTTTGGAGGCTTTAAATGAGTATCTCCTATCCTCAGTAACTTCTAATTTGTTTTTTAAAGATCTATGCTTGTCTTCTGAATTGGGTGTTATGCATTAGGCCATTTTCAACTTTTCTGTCATTTTTTTTCCCCCTTAGAGCAAATGTTTGCCAGAAATCTTATTCATAAACTATAAAAAAAATTGTTCAGTCTTTATAGATATAGGTGTTTAATGTGCATGTTATTTTAACTGTAGAATATTAATACTGGAAGGCAGAGAATGAATTACAAATATAGATGAAAGTAAAGGAATAAATGATGTCCATTCACACAGTAAACCCTTCTGTTAACATTTTTATCTTTTTATATAGTTGTTACTATATTAGTTATGCATGTTGTGTTATTTATGTTTACTTCTGTTATTGTACTTACATAAATGTGCAAGTGAGATCATAGTAGGTTTTTATCTGCAGTTTTGTTGTTTTTTTTATCTCCACGACCACCTTCACTTCTGACACCAGTTAAGTTTGGGGGTCTCCAAGACCAGTCTTAAGTATGATGGTTTATTGGAAGGACTCACAGAAATGACTGAAAACTCTTTGATTTATGATTAAACAGTACAGATTAAAATCAGCCAAGGAAAGAGGCACATGGGGAGGTGTCTAGGAGAGTTTGGAGCACGAAATTTTCACCCATGGACATCTCTAGCTTCTCCCAGCAATGATGTGTAATAATAGTCACAGATTATTGCCAACCAGGGAGGCTCACTTAAGCCTTGGTGTCCAATGTTTTTACTGGTTCTTGGTTTTGGGTGAACCTGACCCAAAACTGTGTGACTGACCTTGGTTTTCAGACCCTCGGGAGGACAGGTTAATACTGTGTGACCCAAAATCCCCACCATAACTCACATTATTAGCATAGACTGTTAGTGTGACCCAGTGTCCCCAGTAAACATAGAAACTCTTATCAGGCAGGACATTCCCAGGGCTTTTGAGAGTAGCTCCCAGGAGCCAGATCTCACTTGATTAAGCTTAATCTGTTACCACACAGTATGCCACCCTTTTTCCCCATGCATTTTGTTTCCATATTATTCATTTAAAATTATTTTAATTGTTTTTGTTATGACCTATTATCAGAGAATATAGAAAATGCATGTTACATTTAATGATATAAATCAAACACCTACAGCTAAAGAAATAGAACATGACTCATACTTTAAAGACTTACATATGACCTTTTCCAATTTTATATCCCTTCCTATGAGAAGTTACCATTCTCTTAAATCTTGGTTTAAATATTTCCTTCCTTTTATTTATAGTTTTACCAACCATGTGCATATTCCTAAATAAGCTGTTTAGTTTTTAACTGACTGACTTTTATATAAACAGCATCATATCATATTAATGCATCTGGCTGTAGTATATTCATTTTTATTGCCATTTTTAACACATTCTTTGACTGTTACACTTTATTCATTTAACCCTTGATTGACTTCTGTGTTGTTTTTCATTTTTGGTGGTACTAAGGCAAGGTGTGGCAAACTATGGCCTTCAGGCTAAATCTTGCCCATTGTCTATTAAGACACAGTCTACCAGAGCTTAGCCAGGACATTTGTTTACATAATGTCTGTGGGTGCTTCTGTGCTCCAATAGCACAGTTGAGTAGTTGTGACAGAGCCTGAATAGCTTAGAAAACCTAAAATAATGGCTATGTGACTCTCAGCAGAAAAAGTTAGGTGACTCCGCCTCTAAGTATATATCTGGGCAGCGTTTGTACCAATTTATTCTTCCACCATCAGCGCCTGAATGTTCCTACTTCCTAACCTTACCAATGCCTCGTGTTTTGCAAGGTTCTAGAGTGGCTTAAAAAATATATATCATATTTGGAATTTGTTGGGCCTTCGTGTTGTTGATGATTTGTGTCTCTTTATAATTCTGGAATATTCTGACATTTTCTCTTCAGATAAGATTTCTTTCAACTCTGTTCTTTTTTGTGATTTCCCTTTGTAAATCCAAGTAGACATTTTTAAGGTATCTTTACTTATCTTCTGTATCTCTTAACCAACTATTTTTCCATCTCTTTAAATTTGTGTTTTGGATTGCTTTTTTGCCTGTGGTCTTTCATGTCCTCAATTTTCTCTTTATATTATATCTAATCCATACATTGAGTTTTCGATGTCATTAGTGTATGTGTGTATATATATTTTTTACTTTCAAAAAGTAAAAAATCCTCCAAATCTTGTTTCTTTTTAGTAATCTTTTTCTTTTTCCCTTGGCCATTATTTCAATCTTTCCTTGAATATTTTTTTCTCCCAGGATTTCTGTTTTCCTTCCTTTAAGGATAGCTCAGAAATGGATTTAAGATTTAAATACATGCACACACTTATGTATATTTTTTAGATATTTCAAGGGTTTCTTTTTTATTCTTGAGTTATAGCTGACACACAATGTTACATTAGTTTCAGTTGTACAGCATAATGATTGGACAGCACTATACCTAATGCTATGCTAAGGATATTTCTTGATTGAGATCCAAAATATCCTTTTTCGGGAGGAGGAAGTAGATAATTCCAGGGCATCTCTCCACTTTGTCTTAGTGGCTGAAATATGTAAAAGTATAATTTTTCTTTCTCTCCATGACTGTGTTATGCCTCAGAGTAATTTTATCCTTTGATCTTTGTATTAAATGTTATAATCTTTTCTATATCTTCTTGTTGTATCCATAGACTAGGTTTCTTGAGTAGAATTTATTGCTTCTCAAAGGGAATTAATAATTTCAAAGATTCTGATTAATCTTACTAATCCTACAGAATTTGCAATTCAGGTGTATTTTAACACTTTGCCTTCTCAGTTTGCTTACTCCTAAGGTTTAACACATTATTACATATTATTAGTTTTGTTTTTTTCTCTTATTCTTTTAATTAAAGTTACATATATTTTTTAAGATTATATTTTTTGAGAGAGACAGATAGCATGAGCGGGGAGGGTCAGAGACATCTCATGAACCTTGAGATGATGACCTGAGCAAAGATCAAGACTCAGATGTTTAATCTGAGCCACCCAGGTGCCCATAAGGTTATATACATTTTGCTCATTTTCCTTTTTAGACCTCAGGGTATTCTAAATGAAGAAAAAAAATGCTTTGCTTTTTGGGGCAGATTTATCCCCTTAGCTTCCTTATTTTTTAATTGTTTAAGGTGCTTTGACTTGTTCTCCTTTTATGTTGTCAGAGATCACTCTTTTCACATATTTTCCAACAACTTATATGATTAAGATGTTCTCTTACCATAAAGGAGCTAAATTGTCATGTTAAATTTATTTTAGTATTTGTTTTTGTTAATATTTACATTTAATTCTGCAATCATAAGCAACTGGTTTTGTACATGATGTATGTATTTAGGTTTTGTTCTCTTCCCATTAATTATTTACTGATGACCTCTTTGAGATCATATAGTTACTATATTTTTTGCTTTTCAGCGTCTACTACAGGGTTTTTATTTTGTAATTTCATTAATCTGTTTTGTAATAACATTTAGATATTTTATTCCATTTGTTGGTATACTAAGAATTATACCCATCCATAATTTCTAGAACTATTATCCCTTATTTATAACTATTTGAGTTCAGAAATGTATCAGTGAAGCTGGTGTTGATGTTGAACATGTTGTTCATCTGTAAATGATACATGGTGTCCTCAGGTATATGGAAGCCTAAAGATAGCCTTTAAAAAGAAGATCATGTTTTCCAAATCTTGTAAAAAATACTGTCTGTGAAAAGACCTACAGACAAGATGACATAAGTTCAGCATATAAAATAAATGGTAGCGGTAGCAAGTTCTGAGTATGTTCACAGAGTGACATCTGTCACTGAAGAAGAGACACATTAATAGTAGATCAAGGGGGGAAACGGCAAAAGCATTAAATCTAATACTATGAAAATATCCTTATTTACCTCAGTAGCTTTTGAGAAGATCACTGTGGTTTAATATTAGACATATGAGATATTAGAAAAAAATGTAAATAATGTTGGAATTTTCAGTAATAATATATTACCCAATATAATCTATTTGTATGGTTTCCCAGGAAAATTTGTTTTCCAATATTCGGTATTCAAGCTTCAGTTACATATAAAGGCTATTTTTCTGGCATATTGTCTATAATGTTTTTAAAGAGCAAAGTGCTATTATAACTTGCAATAGTGTAAATGCACTACTCACCAGTTTTCTTAAAATATTTTTTTCTGAACTATTTAGTAGAGCTGCAGGATATTATAAAACCTAATAATACACATGTTTAGACAAAAATTATATGTGCATATTGGAGTTTTATGGTTCTTTTCATTCCAATGTAATATTTTTATAGTGTACCAAATATATTTCAGTTTTGTTTTTTTTTTATCACATGAAAATTGGCACCATTCCTGTGATAGGCTAATAACTAAGCATTAAAAATCAACTTTGGAACCAGCATAATAATAAAGGGCTGTTGCTTAAATACTAGTTCTAAAACTAGAGTAGAAAATGTGCTAATGAAAATTTCTCCCATAGTCATTATATTTAATCCTTAAAGTCTCTCATTTTATGAATTATTTTTGATTTTATACATAGAACTACATCTCAAATTCTTTTCTTCTCTTATTATGAACCTTTTTCTCCCCCTTTTAGCAATCTTCTTGAGCTCTTTTCGGGTGCCATATGAGGAAATCAAAATGATGATATTGGAAGTGGATGAAACACAGTTGGCAGAGTCTATGATTCAGGTAAACAAACTGGCAGAGAGCTTAAATTCCAATATTTCATTGCAAGCTTCTCATTAAATACAAATCTGTAAGTGAAGCAAAATTCTTAAACCAAATCATTCAACTGGAAAATCATTGCTGCATAATTAGTTTTAGCATAACTTCTGCTTTGCCAGGAGATAAAACTGCATCTTTTCTTAACTGCAACTAAATATAATGCTATCAAAATGATTACATTTCAATTATTTTAAATGACTGTTTTTGAAAGGCAAATTGTTTAATTCAACATGTATGTTTTTGTTTTTGTTACAGTTAAGGTTAGTAATATGCGACTTAAAGTTTATTTGTATAATCCTTTCAGAATATGTTTTTATTAGGCTCTTATCTTGTAAAGTTGCATTATGATTCAGTGCAGAAGATTGAGGGACTTTTCTCTTCATTTAGAGTCACCTTTATTAACCACCCTTCCTTGAGTCATTTGTGTTCCTACGAGTACTAGAAATTGTGGGCATAGCATTCTGAATTCATTCAGGAGGCTGCCAGCTTTTTAAATGGTGTCTACCCACAGTATTATTTAAGGAATGCTAGCGTGGTGCCAGAGTTATTTGCTGAATTCCACATAAGACATCAATAATGCGTGTCTTGATAAACTGTAAAATCAGAGTATCAAACCACAAATTATATAGGAAGAGAATAATATCTTCAGTTTACTATCTTTCATTCTTATAGTGGATGTACTTAGAAAAATGGCTTTTTAGCAATAAAAAGAAACCAGAGATTATTTGTTAGTGTGAACACATGTTTAAAATTATTTTGGACATTTAATCCATCAATGAATGGTATCTTGGAAAGTTTTGGGTTTTGCTTCTCCTATCTTGTCTTCCCAAGGTGGTTGCGATATAATCCCAGTAGGGGTTTGTGCTGTGAGTAGCTGAGACTCATATACACCTGATTCAGTAACTCTTCCCTGAGCCTTTTTTCTCTAAGCACTTTCTTTTTACTAGGTTTTTGTCTTTGTTAACTGTTGATCGTAAATGTGCCTTGTTGTTGGGAGTAAATTTCAAGTTCCTTAAAGAAAACTTTTCTGCTTCATACATGTTTGTATTTTTTTTTTGATGCATTTATTGAATTTTTACAGAGTAGCTTTTAACTTGATTACACGAATGTTTTGGATATTCATGTGGATTTTGTGTGTAGAGATGGGAAATTTGCATTTTTAAATTCACGTCCAAAGAACATCCAGTTCCATATAATTTCTTAATATATTAGTTTTCTATTGCTGCTGTAACAATTCACCGTAAATTCAGTAGCTTAAAATAACACAAATTTATTAGTCTCCATTTCTGTTGAACAGAAATCTGGCATGTGTCTTATTGTGCTAAAGTCCAGGTGTTGGCAGGCTTGCCTTCCTTTCTATAGGATTTAAAAAAAAAAAAATCCCTTTCTTTATCTTTCCTGGCTCCTCATGGCTTCCCACATTCCTTGGCTTGGGACACTTTTCTTCAACTTTCAAAGGATATTGACTCTCTTCTTTTTTCCATGGTCACATCTCCCTCTCGCTCCATGTTCTGTCTCTCTCTTCCACTTTTAAGGACCTTTGTGGTCCTTTAAGGACCTTCTGCAGTTCTGATAATCTAGGGAAATTTCCCCTATTTTAAAGTCAGCTGATAACAACCTTAATTCCCTATGCCACATATCCTAATATTTTTACAAGTTTTGGGGATTAGGTGTGGACATCTTGAGTGGTGTGGTTCAGGTCATCGTTCTGCCTGCCACACCTACTACATTTAAAACCCATCTCGGGAATTTAAAATCGAAAAATTTAGTTTGGACATTTATATGCTGACTAAAAAATAAGAATTCCGTGCTATTTGAAGTCTCAAATTAATTTTATTTATTTCAGTTTATTCATTTTGAGAGAGAGAGGGAGGGAGAGTCCAAGTGGGGAGGGGCAGAGAGATAGGGGGAGAGAGAATCCCAAGCTGGATCTCCAACCTCCCGCATGGGGCTCGAACTCACGAAAAATGAGATCATGACCTGAGCTGAAATCAAAAGCTGGATGCTTAACTGACTGAGCCACCCAGGTGCCCCTCTTAAATTAAATAAAAAAATAGGTTCCTAATTGTAAAGTGAAGAACTGCTTATTTTTCACAGGGTACAGGGGAAACCTTACTTTATAATAATCATCATTTTGGTAAGCTATGTTCACAGTCACGATTTTGTTTTGGCATATCTAGTTACTCATTCATATATAACCAGATGTCAGTAGTATGTCATTTTTGATGTCATCCTTCTAACTTATTCTCTCCCCGTTTGCCTTCATTTGTCTTTTATTAATTAGTTCATTTAGCATCTATTTTATTATACCCCCCCCCCCCCCCACCATGTGCAGGGCATTGTGGTCGGTTCAATTAAACATCGATTTTGCCTTTCTGGGATATTTAGTTTGACAAGTGAAATGATGTGTGTGTGTGTGTGTGTGTGTGTGTGTGTGTGTGTGTGTGTGTGTAAAATTATAATACAAGGTACACATGGCTGTATCAAGACTTTTTTTTTTTTTGGTATAGATTAGATGATGGGTTAAGGGAGTGCTGTGCATGTGTGGAGGTGAGGGTACGTGTGTGTGTGTGTGTGTGTGTGTGTGTGTGTGTGTGTGTGTGTAGGTGAGGGTACTTCAGGACTGAATACAGTATGGATGTAGAAAAGCCAATAGGGCTCTGTGACTAATATGTAGCAAAGGTCAGTTATTCTGGCACTAGTAATACTCTGAGCTGTGAGGGAAAAGCTGTGGGTATGTGGGCAACTGTGAAGAGTTGGTTTAGTCTGAAAGGACCTTAGGATTTATGGAAGGTTGGTAACTTTGGTAAAGAGACACAGGAAGTTTGGGCCTGTATTCTTAGAAATCATTATAGTTTCATTACTCTACAAAGCAAAAATAAAGAAGTGAAAAATTAATAAATACATGATAAAAGATTATATATTAACTCATAATATTTAAGGGGATTTGATGGTCATCTACAAGGATACTGAAGAAATTCAGAAGCCTGATTATAAATAACTCAATCCAGCTGTTAGCTAGAATGGTTAAAAGAAACACAAATAACCAGGTCTTTTGGCTTCAGGCAATTTTAATAAGAGAAATTTCTATTTATATGGAAAAATCCTCTACTTGCATTGTTTTTATTCAGTTGGTAGTATTAATAGTAAATACTTTTGTTAGGGATGATCTTAAATTGCCACTTTTTTTGTTTGTTTTCGGCCAGTCAACCAAGTTTTTGTCTAAAGGTACACAGTGAGTCCAAAACTTCTTCTTTGATCTAACTACTTTGATAAATAACATTCTCTAACAATGTCTTTAACTAATGACACCTTTGGGGGCGTTTTCCCCATAAATATATAGAGCATGATATAGGCTGAATTATAACTTGTATTGACTTTGGGCTTGAAGACAATATACTGATGCTAAAATTTGGGATTGTGAACACCACTCTTTTTCTTAATTTTAATATCAGGACACTAATTTGTAATGACACTGTTAAAATCAATTACATTTTGATACGGAAGATCTATATAGACTTTGTCCACAAGACTGTATAATCATTACTTTATAACAGGGAAGAAAATTTGTTTATTTGGTCTTCATTGGGAGTGTTTGCCTGACCTTAAGTGTGTGGCTTGGGAAAGACTGTTCATGGACAAAGGAACAAGAATAACCAAGCAAGCCTGTGGTTTCTGGATGGGAGGTGATCCAGGCCAAAGGCAACAGGCACTTAAATTCCTAAAGGATCTCTTCAGAAGCTTTTTATTTGCAAAGTGTATCATTCCATGTCTTTAGTACCTTTTCAAGTTTTCTTCCACATCAGAAAAGTTACTTTGTCTTCATTTTAGAGATACTTTCATTTTTGTTATTAAAACTGTAATCATGTTGATTAAATCTTGCAAGCACTTTCATTAAAGTTCTCTGGATTTCATTTCTTTCTCTTGCCTTTTAGTAGTAATATGATAATTTCTTTTATCACCCTGGATGAAGCGTTAAAATATGTTTGGCTTTGCTTGAATATCTGACATTTAATTCCCTCAATCTGAAATGTAATTGATCACATTTACCCAGGTGAGAAAGCTGTTCCTTTGGTATAGGTGGAGTTTTTCTTTCTCAGTTATATAGCTAATCAAATAAACATTCAGTAGTGCTTGATTTGAATATATAACTCTAGAGAGTAAAGAGGAAAATTGACTGCTTTCAAGATGCAGAGAATGTAGCGTAAAGCTGAGTATAAGGGAGGTTACCTAGAAATAAAACTGAAGACTGACTTTTTTTAGTGGTTTCTTTCCAATAGTTTATTGATGGATTTATCTAGAGTGCAAGAAGCACATTTAGTGAAAATATTTTCTTATGTTTTTAATTTTTAGAACCTAATAAAGCATCTTCCAGATCAAGAACAGTTAAGTTCACTGTCTCAGTTCAAGAGTGACTATAACAACTTATGTGAACCCGAGCAGTTTGCTGTTGTGGTAAGTACTGTCTTTTGGCGTTAACTCTCCTGTGTGGGCATCTTTATACCAGGCAATGCAGGAAAGAAAATGTCAGGCCTTTTCACATCAGGATTGTCCCATAAAGCTTTGAAGCCCATCTTGCTTTTTTTTTTTTTTTTTTAACCTAAGGATATTTATGGGAAATTATTTTGATTTCAAATATGTATATTGAAACTGTAGCCACAAATGAAGTCCAAGGAGTTTTTAAAAAGTATAAACCTGATTTCTTGTTGTCATTATTGTCAATTTCATGTCAAAATGTAAGATGAAAACTGCACTCCTATGACTGACGAGAGTATTTATGGTTAATGCTGGAGCATCGTAAGCCAACATATTGCAAAAACAGCATCAGTTTCTTGTTGTAATCACTCACTTCCTTTCATCTCCCATGTTAGACTCTGAAATTAGAAGTACAGTCTCCTCCTTGGTGATAAGGGTGAAAAAGGAATACCTTTAAAAAAAAATCTTTGAGACACCTTGATAATCATCTTGTTCCAGCCTCCTATTTTATTTATAGAAGTTGGGGGTCTGCAGAGGTGAAAATTCTTGCCAGTGCTATATATTAGCTGTGTTGCCAACTTAAAATTAAGATTTTTATCGAGCTTGCTTTCTCCTATTCTTTTCTCCTATCATTACATAATCATTTTGAGGTTGGTTACATTCAGTCATCATGATGATACTGTAGTGTTTTGATTCTTTGTATGTAAGATTATTTTTTTTCCCTTTCATCTGAAGTTCTATTACCAACCTCCAGGGACATGATGGAATTTGTGTTTGATATAATTGTGAAGATGTGGGTGGCTAACTAAAGGACTGTGACTGCATACCGTATTTTGCATGTTGTTGGCATTTGCTCTTAAACTGCTTAAACTGCTGCCATTTCTTCATAAACCTATTGTCTTCAGCCCTCCCCGCACTACCTTCCTGTACCCTGAGTTCACAAAACTCTGCTTAGCACACATAAGGGGAAGAAAAAGGCGGGGTTTTTCCTATACATAGTCTTACAATTTTTATTATAAAACTTTTAACTTATTTTCTTTACCAAAAAAAAAAAACAAAAAACTTTTTTTTTAAACCCAGTTCTCTAGGGTACCATTTTCTTCTTTTCTCTTTTCTGTATTTCCTTGTTTGCTTTATATTCTATTACCTGATCATTTTGTCTTTCTTTTGCTCCATATTTGATGCTCTACCTGCAATGTCTTCCATTGGGTATAAGTAAGTAAGGGAGAATTTGCATTACATTTTTAACCACAGACTATGCAGAATTTTGGGGCTTTTTTTTTTTTTTTTGGCCCAACTTTTTTGACTCTTGAAGAAAATTATATAATGTAAAATTATAATATAAAAATATTTCCTATTCACATTAAATCTGAAACACATATAAGCTTAAATGAAAATGTCTATGTAGCAAGTAACTTTTTACATTGCATATCATCACAGGAAAAATGTAAAATTCTTCTCACGTTTTAGTGATTTTCACAGAAGAATGAGCTCAAACTTGCAGTTATTTTAAAATAGGCAGGTTATGTCCGTCTTTGAAAATATGGAGTTCACATCAAAGAGCCATGATTTACAAGCAGTATTCTCGTAGGGGCCAGAAATTTAAATATAGCAATTATATTTCCAGATATTAGTGCCAGAGGTTATAGTTTTGATTTTAAGACAGAGATAGACCACTTCCATTTTAGGACATGTCAACTCAAACTTGACCTTGAATCTACACATTCCATGCCAGGTCATACCTGACTGAAAATGGAATTTAATGTTGAGAGAGTAATGGTATTGAAAAACATCTGCTAGAGACATTATGAACAGTGTTTTATTATATGTTGATTGTGAATGTTCTTGAACCCATTGTTGTACATTCTAGTTTGTGTGGTACTAATGTTTTAAAACATAATTGCTTTGGGGCGCCTGGGTGGCTTGGTCGGTTAAGCGTCTGACTTCAGCTCAGGTCATGATCTCACAGTTCGTGAGTTCAAGCCCCACGTCGGGCTCTGTGCTGACAGCTTGGAGCCTGTTTCAGATTCTGTGTCTCCCTCTCTCTCTGCCCCTCCCCTGTTCATGCTCTGTCTCTCTGTCTCAAAAATAAATAAACGTTAAAAAAAAAATTAAAAAAAAATAAAATAAAACATAATTGCTTTAGTGAAGAAAGGAGAAAGTTGACAGGAAAAAACAATAATATATATAGTATGTAGTGTGTGTCTGTGTGTGTGCATCGTCATATTGTAATGTTCTTCAACTTTACCTTCTTTCAGCTTTTTACCATTCCTAATATGTCTCCCTTTACTTCTTAGATACTTCCCCCCTGCCCAAAGGGGGACAAACCTGCTTAAAGTTCCAAACAATACTGCAGAATTACCAAAAAACATGATGGGCAAAAATTGTATAATAGTGTGGAATGCCTGCAGATTTTAGTTCTTTCTGGATTAAAAGCTCAATATTGTTTGCTAGTTCTTTAAATAACGATATGTTTTCAATTTATCAAGATTACATAAGTAATATGATAGTTTGGTAGTTTCAGGAAACTGATTATAATTATCATGTTTATTTCTATGATTCTCATTATACTGTTTTATTTTATAAGTAATAAACATGTTTGTAGTGAAGATGGGCTATTAACTCCCGAGTAAACTGAACTGCAGATTCCTACATGACTTTGATTTCATAGAAGAGCATTTACTTACTGACTAAACTTAGATTTAAAGTAGTAATCATTTCCACCTAAAAATCATCACCATATCAAAAACAAGGGTAGTCATAGGTTAGGGTAACCTTTGTACCCCCAATAGGGCCAATTCTTGCCTTTTCATTTGTTTTCACCAAAGATAGGCTTACTTTCAGCTCTGTATCATCTTCAGGTTCTGTAACGGTTGATTTCTACATTGTTTTCAATTTAGCAAAATCACTTGAAACTCTACAGTTACACTACTTGTCAGTTTAACTTTTTCTTTTATCCAATTATATAAATTTATTAATGTAATTCATGTGAATTTTAGAATTCTCAGAAAGGTGTGTTCCATTTCAACAAACATAGGAATTTGACACTATGAAATCACCATAGTTGTTTGCATTATATAATCAACTTTAATTCCACTCAAGAATTAGGTAAAACAATAAGCAAAAATCTGCCCCACCAGGAGATTGGAATTTGCTTACATTATTTTCTCTTTGGTAGAAAGGGAATGTACAAAAGTAACACACCCAAAATGCCTGGTAACCAGTGTCAATTAAAGACCAATTAGAATATATAAGATATAACACATAAATTAGAAATATCTTTTACTTTTGTCATGTATTACTTGGATACAACTTTTCAGGACTCTATGTCCTATATAGTGTGTGGTATACAAATAGACTATTGAGAAATACTGTGTCAATATTCATGAAATTGTATGTCCTTGAAGCTTTCTTTCAATCACTAAACCATGTTTGTATTCCCTCCAGGTTTCCAATAATATAGTGTTTCATATGCACTTTATTTCTCCCTTGAAATTGGAAGCAAAAATTTTTAATGCAGACACTATCTCGATTCCTTAAAAAAAAAAAAAAAAAAGTTTTTTAATGAATGAATACTAGATACAGGTCCTTTTATGCTGCTACTAAGGGTTTAGTCACTCATCTATTATTTTAATAATTCAGAATCTTCCTGAACTAGTTTTCTTTGCAATCCTTATGACTTGGACATTGGCCAGTTTGAGCAGGACAGTTCTTAGGTGTTCAAGAGCTGGCCTTGTCTGTGCACTGTAGTCTAGTTGTGATCATCACAGTGGTGGCGTTTGGTGGGCTGGTACCTTTTGGAATTGATCTCCGGTGCTGTGAATTCAGGTCCTAATAGTTTAATGGTAGAATTGATTTGTTTTTTGTAGCCGATTATAGTATACTACCATGTCCTATGTTTTCCAAGAGATTTTGGCGTAGGAAAAGTAATATCCCACCCCAAATCTGAAAAAGTTGTCATTTAATGCTGAGAGACTGAGGATTCTAGTCAAATGGTATTTTAAAGGAGTTCTCTGGGAGGTAGTCTATATCTGTGTCTTTTTGTGTAACTTGAAATGAATGAGACAGTTGGCATGCTGATTCTATTTGTTGGTTTAGGTTCTGGGCAGAGGACACGGAGTACTGACTGATGTGCCTAATTTGAAATATTCTTTTCCCTGGATGGTTCAGGATAAAACTCTTATTGTTGCTGAGAAAGTGGTTTTTATTTGGTGTGCCCTTTCCTCATCCTTTATTCAACTTAATTGTCTGTCAATAAGAAGTGAAAATATATCTCCTAGAAACTCTCACTCATTAAACCAATTGCCCGTCTCTTTTCTTGGATTCCTTCCTTCCCTCCCTCTTTAGCCCTAACACCACCTCACCCCCCCTCCCAAAATATGGCCTATTTACCAAAAGTTGGTTCCCATTGAGTAGAACTTGATTTTAGTTGCATGACATTTTTTTTTTTTTTTTAATATTTGCTGTTTCTTTGATCAGTAAACCATTAGGTAAAATCTCTGTTCTCACATTATCATGGTTTAACTGTGTGAGAAATAAGATATGTGAATATTCAATGGGATCAGAGGCTTAGTTGAAGTTTGGAAAAATGCCTAAAAATTTGCATTTGAAACTTAGTGCAGTAGACTTTCTTTGATTAAAAATTCTAGGTTTTCGAGTCTATGTCTCCATATTATTTAATTCCGTTAAGCTGCCTGTTCTTCAAAGGGATCAAATCTTTCATAGGAAGGTTGAATTGAACAAATGTCGTGTTTGTGTACTGTATTTTGAACTGCCACCATTTGGTGTCACTATAGGGCAGGGCTTTTAAACTTTTTGCAGTAGAGACCTCCATTTTTTTTTAATCAAAAAAAAAAAAATGTTGTAGGAAGTTTATGCATATTTCCCTGCATTAAAAATGCCTTGTTTTAAAATATACCCTAATATTCTTGTTGTAAAACATTCAAATAACATATAAAAATAGTGAATACAATGTGGAAGTTCCTTGTATCTCACTAACTCACTGCATTCCACACAGAATACAAAATTATTTTTAACATTTTGTTGGATTTCCAATCCTGTTTCTTTGTACTCACAAACGTGTGCGTGTTCATATGAACATTTAGAAAACAACTATTCTGAAACTTTTTCATTATAAAAAATACGTTTTGGAGATTTTTATTTTCATCATGTACCGGTTTTAGATTCTTATGTGGTATTTCATGGTCTCTAACTATGACTTTTTCTTTTTAACTATTTCCTTAAAAAAATATGGTTGGTTGGAGGGTTTTAAAATAATAATTTTGTATACATCCTTGTGTACATATTTGAATATACTATTCAGAAATATTGTGTCAATATTCATTAAATTGTATGTCCCCAGGGTTCTTGAAAGAGTAACTCTGCTTACATCTTTATGCATTTGAAGGCAGTGTTTTATAGACATTGTGAATAGGGACTCTGGGTTTAAATCCTAGGCCAACCTTATTAGCTGTGTGTTCTTAGGTAGTCGTTTATTTTTCTGTATCTCAATGTCCTCATTTATGAAATGGGATTTTTCCTATTGCTGCTGTAATAAATTACCATAACCTTAGTGGCTTCAAACAACAGAAGTTGATTATGTTTTAATTCTGGAAGTCAGAAGTCCAAAATGGGTTATCAGGGCTCCATTCCTTGTGAAGGCAGGGGATTTGTTTCCTTGCTCCAAACTTCTAGAGGCTGCTCACATTCCTTGGCTCATGGTCCGTTGTCATTGTGGCTCTTGTCATCACATCTTCACTGACCCTCTCCTCTCTGTTTATAAGGGCCCTGTGATTATATTGGGCCTACTTGGATAATCCAGGATAATCTCATTTAAAGATTCTTAGTCAAGTCTGCAAAATCCCTTTGCTATGTAAAATAATCTATTCAAAAGCGTTGGGGATTGGTACTTGGTTATACTTGGGGGGTCATTAGTCTGCCAGTCAGAGGGACAGTGATAGTGCCTACCTCCATTGTGTTGTCCTGAGTATTTAAAAATAGTGAATTTGTGTAAATCATCTTGTAATAATAAACTCTTTATATAAAGGTTAGCTTTGTTATTAATACTACTTTTGGAAAAGAGTCCCAGAATTTCAAATGCTAGGTAAAAGGTATTTTTAATCTTGATATTTATTGCCAAACTATCTTTCTAAGAGGAGTGTCAATGTATATTTTTATGAACAATATATGTATGGGTTTTTTTTCTTGTACAATCACCAATATGTAATATTATCCTTTTTCATTTGTTTTTGTGTATTTTTTTACTTTATATTTCTTGGTTATGAGATGAAATTGAAACAGTTACTATATATTACTTTTATTTCTTCTTTGAATTGCTTATCCCTATCCTTTGTTTGCCTCTCATCTTTTTTTTCCTTCTAGTTGGTAGGAGCTCCTTATGTAATCTATATGATACTCCTTTGTAAATATTTGCAGTTTTTCTTTTAAAAACGTTTTTTTAATGTTTGTTTTTGAGACAGAGAGAGGGAGAGAGAGAGAGAGCACACGCAGAGGAGGGGCAGAGAGAGGGAGACACAGAATCCAAAGCAGGCTCCAGGCTCTAGGCTCTGAGCTGTTAGCACAGCTCTGCAGCGGGGCTTGAACTCACAGACCTCTAGATCATGACCTGAACTGAAGGGGAGGCTTAACCCATTAAGCCACCCAGATGCCCCTATTTGCAGTTTTTCTTAATACTTCTCACTTATCTCTTTGCTTTTACTTATGATATCTGCTGGATTTTTTTTTTGCATTTTTGAAGTTTGGTTTAAAATTTTTTTTAATGTTTGTTTATTTTTGAGAGAGAGAGAGAGAGAGAGAGAGAGAGAGAGAGAGAGAGAGAAACAGCATGCGAGTGGGGGAGAGGCAGAGAGAGAGAGAGAGAGAGAGAGAGAGAGAAAGACCTAACCTGAAGCAAGCTCCAGACTCCGAGCTGTCAGCATAGAGCCCAACGTGGGGCTTGAACTCACAGACCTGGAGATCATGACCTGAAGCTGATCATGACCATGACCATGATCATGATCATGACCATGAGCTGAAGTCAGATGCTTAACTGACTGAGCCACCCAGGAGCCCCAGTTTGGTTTTAAAAGTGAGTTAAGGAAGACCCATGTTACTCGCTTAAGGATAGGAATGTATTCTGTGTATATGGACAAGCTTGGTCCTTTGTATATAATAAGAGTGTGGTTCTTTGCTTATAATAGGACTACAGATTTAGCTTGATTGTAGGGAACATCTTGTGAGTATGTAAAATGAGTGTGAAATGCCACTGACTATCCTTCACTGCCTCCCTAAAGTCCTTCATTTGTTCCCCATAGCTTTTACATGGATGTCCAGAATTCTTAGAGTAGCATTAGGCCTTTAA
Organism: Panthera leo; assembly: GCF_018350215.1. NCBI lineage: Eukaryota > Metazoa > Chordata > Mammalia > Carnivora > Felidae > Panthera > Panthera leo. The sequence continues at coordinate 35,770,314 of NC_056679.1, read as the reverse complement.
AAAAAAAATTGACATATAATAAAATGTACATATTTGAAATTTGTAGAATTTGACTCATTTTGACATATAAATATACTCATGAAACCATCACCATAATCAAGATGATGAGCGTACCCATCACGCCCAAATGTTTCCTCAGATTTTTCTATAATTCCCTCCTTCCCATGTGCCCAGGCTTAGGTCTTTAATGAAGCAACACCTGCCACCCTCTCCTCCTCTAGTCTTCCTTTTCCCCTAGGCTTCATCTTTCCTCCACAGCTGTGCTCTGAAGGCACCATACTGAGGCCAGCTGATAATGCTTCCTTTTCCCTTTCTTTCTACTTTGAGAGAGACTTCTCTGGAATACATACCCTACAAAATTCAGTATCCTTCCTCTTTTGTTACCGTAATACAACATGATGCAACACATGATACATGATACACATGGTGACCACATGATATTGGCTAAATGAATATGTGAAATAAAGAAGAGATAAAAGAAAGAAGGGAAAATATATGGTTAAGAACAATAAAGCATGCACAAAGTTTGAGGAATTTAAAACTATATATATATTTTATTGTTTTAGAGCAGTTTTAGGTTCACAGCGATATTGGGAGGGAGGTACAAAGATTACTCATATACACTCCCCCTACCACATTTATGCCCTTCCCCATTATCAACATCTCCCCCAGCCCCTGAGTGGTACATTTCAGGTTAATGAACGTGCACTGACACATTATCACCCAAATTTCGTAGTTTATAGTGCATTCTTGGTGTTGCACAGTTTCTGGGTTTGGACAAATGTATGGAGGGGTGTGTCCATCATTATGGTATTATACAAACATTTTATTGCCCTGAAATAAATGTCTTTTAAAATCACCTTTTTATTTAAATTTTATTTAAATTCCTGTTAACATGTAGTATATGTTAACTTAAGGTGTAGGATATAGGGATTCAACACTTCCATACAACATCTGGTGCTCATCACAACACATGAACTCCTTAATCACCTTCACCTATTTCTCCCATCCCCCTACCCACCTTCCCTCTAGTAACCATCATTTTGTTCTCTATAGTTAAGGGTCTGTTTCTTGGCTTTATTTAATTAATAAATAATCATCCTTTCATTTATTATTTCTCTAACAGAGATCGCTCTCTTTATTTTTCCCTTTGCTTGTTTTGTTTCTTAAATTCCACGTATGAGTGAGATCATATGGAATTTGTCTTTCTCTGACTTCTTTTGCTTAGCAAAACGCTCTCTAGTTCTATCCAGGTCGTTTCAAATGGCAAGATTTCATTCCTTTTTATAGCTGAGCGATACTCCATTGTGTGGAATACACACCACGTCTTCTTTATCCATTCATCAGTTGATGGATACTTAGGCTGTTTCCATAATTTGGCTATTGTAGATAATGTTGCTGTAAACATCAGGGTCCATGTATGCCTTTGGATTAGTATTTTTGTATTTTGGTGTAAATACCTACTAGTACAATTGCTGCATCATAGTTCTGTTTTTAACTTTTTGAGGAGCCTTCTTACTGGTTTCCAGAGTGGCTGCAGCAGTTAGCAGTCCCACCAGCAGTGTAAGAGGCCTGCCCTTCCCCAGATCCTCAGCAACACCTGTTATTTCTTGTGTTGTTGATTTTAGCCATTCTGACAGGTGTGAGGTGACATCTCACTGTAGTTTTGATTTTTATTTCCCTGACGATGAACAATGTTGAGCATCTTCCCGTGTGTCTGTTGGCCATCCATATGTCTTCTTTGGGAAAATGTCTGTTCGTGACTTCTGCCCATTTTTTTAATTTGATTATTCATTTTTGGGTGTTGAGTTTGATAAGTTCTTTATATATTTTGGATACTGTCATTTGCAAATCTGTTCTCTCCATAGGTTTGCCTTTTAGTTTTCTTGATGGTTTCCTTTGCTTTGAAAAAGCTTTTTAGTTTGAGCTAGTCTCATTTGTTTATCTTTGCTTTTGTTTGCCTTGCCTCAGGAGACATAAAACACTTTTTAAAATGAAAATGTGAAGTATTTTTAAGATAATTATTTTAATTTTTGTTAAAATGAATCTCTAGATAATGACCTCTCTGTGGTGAGAATGGGTTAATTTAAAAGCAAACCAAGTAACTTTTGAGCATAAAATCTGAATTCACTCTTTTTTTAAAAATGTAGAACTTAACCACCCTGTGTAATTCTACCACTTAACTTGTTCACCTGTCACAACACATGACTGTTCTGATATCACACTGGACATTTTCCTTGATGCTTTTTTAACTCAGAATGTCATTTTCTTTTTAAGTTCATTGAATATTCAGGGTACCCTGTACAGTATTTCTTAGGGTACTTAGTGGTTTTATTTTATAAAAGGTGTTGAGGAAATTGTGATTCGATATGAATCATGGCTTATTGAGGGGCACCTGGATGGCTCATTCGAGTAAGTGCCTGACTCTTGATTTCCGCTCAGGTAATGATCTCACGGTTGGTGAGATTGACTCTTGCATGGGCCTGTCAGTGTGGAGCCTGCTTGGAATTCTTTCTCTGTCGCCCCCCTCCCCCCCCCCCCCCATTCTCTCTCTCTCTCTCTCTCTCTCTCTCTCTCTCAAAAAAAAAAAAAAAAAAAAAAAAGATTACAAAAGAATCACGGCTTATTGAAACACCTTTAGGAAAGGAGTGACCAAGATAGGTAAGGAACCTGAAAAAGTACCTCTGCTGAGCGATTGCTTTTCCAGAGGAAACATCTCCAGGGCTGTCTTTCATTTTTTAGGTGTTGATTATTTCAAGTGCTTTGCAAATGTCCTGATACAAGGTCAGTCCTGTTTCACAGACTTATCACTTTACAACTTAATAAGAGACATGAAGTTAGTATGATACAATTTCTTTTTCATTTTGGTTTCTGGTAATTACTTCTTCCTTTTCTCTTTGATAATTCATCTTCAATCTCGTCTGTCAATGAGAGAAATCTTGCCAGTCTCTCCTCCTGGAAGACAGAGTTCTATTTTGTCGTCTGCTTTTGGTGCCTGTCCTGGAGTCCAAGTCCTCTCAGATTTCATGATGCTTTAGACAGCACTTTGGCAAACTCATCTGCAAATCTTTCACTACCCAGGGAGGACATTTGTTTAGAGTAATAAATGATTATAACCAGATTCATAGCTATTTAAATCTTAGAGGTCTGCTTCTCCTAAGATCCTAAGCATTCAGCTGTTCAGTTATTCTTGTCACTCTGCTTTGCAACCTTCTTGACATGCTCTTACCAGGATCCAGGACTTAATATAGGCTCGCCAGCACAGATGGTTTTTCTTTCACCTAGTTCAGGGCTTATTAATTTAGCTTGCTTTCAATTCTCATTGATTTGCAGCGAAAATCCTGCAGACGTTTAGTACTTCCATCATTTTTCTCACGCTCTGGTTTCTCTCTTCCATCACCTTCAGCACTGTAAGCCAAAATAGTCACAATGCCATTTGAAGTTTTAATTAGACATAAATTTTGTTGGTTTGAGTAGTTACAATCAGTGGTCAGCTGGAAGGTAGTTCTACCTTGTCCACTCTAGTATAATATTTTCTCTGAAGATCTTTTTCCTCACAGAATTTATTTTGTAGTTCTTCCTGCACATGACACAGTGGACTTAGACATTGACAAAACCTTTAAAAGGCCATTTACATCTTCTCTTTACAAGTTTAACGGGTAGTACAAAATAATGTGTAACAGATGTATCGATTTAACCAAATACTCTGAAATATACAGAAACTTAGAGGTTTTCTTACAGTTGAACTTTACGTGGCTTCACTGCCAATGGATTGAGTATATTTAAGAACCTTTCTAATATTGATTTGAGCTCGCGTTAGATTCTTACGAAATGGCTCCAGGTAGCAATTTTTTCATTAGTGTAGGTCTTGGCCTTTTGATGCTATGGGGGCTTAGATTGCCAGATACTTAATGGGAGAATTGAGACCTTGAGATTATATTGGTAACTGCACCACCATCTGATCTTTTTATTTTAAGACCTTGTCTCCTGGGGTTCAAAAATTATCCAATCATTTGTTCATTTATTTGACACATATTTATCGAACACCTGTTATGCACTGAAAATCGCTCTAGGCCCTGCGTTCATTGCATTGAACGTGTCTCTTATTCCTTGTTGGCCTTACATTTCATCTGAGGACAGTAATAATATACACATAAACAAAAACATAGCCTAGTATCAAATAATAAAAAATACTCCTCAGGAAGTGTTAGGGTGAGGGCCCACAGGTGCAAGTGTGTGTGTGTGTGTGTGTGTGTGAGAGAGAGAGAGAGAGAGAGATAACAAGGCTAGGGAAGATCTCTCTGAAGAGATAATATTTAGCCAGAGCTTAAGTGACTGAAGTTAGCTGTGTGGCCGTCTTGGGCAAAGCATGTTATAGACAGAGGAAACCATAAACTCCAAGGCTTTGAGGGACAAGTGACTTTGGCACGGCGGAGGCGAGTGGCTGTGGCAGAGCGAGTATGAAGGAGTGGTAGGGGATGAAGTTACATCACTGGGGCCGTGGAGCCATGGCGTGAGGCCCATGGACTTTATCGTATGAAAGCCATCAGATAGTTTTAAGTAGGTGAAGTGATCAGACTGATGCTTTCAGACTATTATTCGGGCATCCGATGATCTAGTTATTAAGGTGAGAAATGGTGCTGGCCTGAAGGCTTGATGGTGCTGTCAGAGGTCAGATTCTGTTGGAAAGTAGGGAAAGTAGGATTTCTGATGGGCTGGATTTGGGATAAGAGTGATATCCGGCTGACTCAAAAATTCCTGCCCTGCCCATTCATGGAGGTGAGGAAAAGGCTTGCGAGAGGAGCACACTGTGTAGGGACACACCTAACGTGTCTGTGGACATCCGAGGGGACACATGAGGTATGCAGTTGGGATGTAAGCTGGCAGTTCAAGGTTGGAAGTATAAATTTGGGCACCGTGATATTTAAAGCTGTGGCTCTGGAGGAGCTCACCTGAGGAGTGAATTAGAAATGCAGCGCAGGAGGCAGCAAAGGGAGAGGCAAAATATGCAAACTGTAGTGTGTTTTCTCAGTCTTGTCCCTAGAGAGGGATCACCATCAGCAAAATTTGTTTGTTTTTGCAGCTATCACCTCTCTGAGGAAAATCGTAATCCCCCGTCTAGGGAATTGTACCAGGTGATATTATAATATGACACTATTGCAGTTGGTTTCACAAACTAAGCATGAGCCAGGGTGAGAGGGCTATTTGGCATTTGTAGAATATAATTCATCAGGGACCTTTGGAAAGAAGCTAGTGGTCATGAGAATATGTGTCTGTGGAAAGAAAGAAAAAACTTTGCCTCCAAACCTTGCTCTCGTATGAAGGAAAATGGAATAATCCCTAATACATCATAATATTAAACATATAGTGCCTATATCATAAACTAAGACGATGTTAAAATGCCAGAAGTATGTACGCATTTGCCATGATAAAATAACTCTCTCATTTAATCAAGGGATTGAGTTCATTTAGTTCAAATCGACATAAAAATAGTAATAGCAAATCCTGCCATTAAGGGGAAAAATCACTCACACATTACCAATTGTATTCTCTGTAGAGTGGGTGGGTAAGTGGAATTGAGCTCTAAACAGATTCTCTTATGAGCTTTTGTTACCCTTTTCCCTTGAAATTAGTAGAATGTCAGCTATATTAAATAACTTTGCAATTCCTTAATTTATTAGAACTAATGAAAACACAGCATGATCAGAATAATAAGCTCTTTCACTGAGTTGCTCCCTCTGGTAAGTTTCTCACAAAGTTTGAATTTTCAACCGTGATTCGTCTTCATCTTCCCCCTTTATTCGCTTGATGGCAAAAGGTACAATGTTTGCTTGTGTTGCGTATAACAGGCATGTAAAATGTGTGAAAGATTTGATACTAAGAAATAATACCTATCTTAATTTATTTTCAACCAGTCTATTTTTAACACAGTAGCCAGTGCTGTAAGTCAGATAGTATTCACTCTACCGGTAACCCTATAATGGCCTCCCACCTCAGAGAAAACTCCCAAATCCTTGCAGTGGTCGACAGAGCTCTCACAGAATCTGCCATTGCCTTGGTGTTCTAGCCCCATCTTCTGCTGTGCCCCCGGGAGGAGTCTGCTTTAACCACACGGCCTCTATACTGAAATACCAGTCGCATTCTTCAGGGTTTTATACTTGCCTTTTACCCTCCTTGGACCTTGCTTCCATTAGACCTCCAGGTGACTTGCTCCTTCACATCCTTTTGGTCTTTGTTCATATGTCAACTTCTGGAAGTCTTCTCTGAGTGCCCTGTTGACAACTACATGCCCGCTAGCCCGTAGCACTTCTTTTCCTCATCCCTGTTTTAGTTTTCTCCCAAGTATCCATCATCTTCTCGTTATATTCGATGTATCCATCAACCTATCTATTAGCTTATTATAAGAATATCTGTCATCTCAGGAATCATTCTCTCAGGTATCTCTTGGTGAATTCCTTATGCACTACTTGGCATATCATACGCACGCAAGTATCTGATGAAAGAATGAATACATTTTCTGTAAGGTACTTTATGACTTATTGAAAATACTGAAATGCTAAAGCTCTCTAGCTCTGGGCTTACCGAGGCTTGCTGTGCAACATGTTCCTAGTATTGAAACATGAATCTCAGTTAAAAACAACTTGGTCCTAGAATTCCAAATTCCTTCAAATATCCTTCATTGCATTCTAGCCCTGTTAGGTCTGGGGTTGAGTACTTAATTCATCATGTACTAGCTATGAAACTTTGAATAAGTCTCTTAACACCCCTCAATTTCAGTTTTTCAGTTTCTTTATTTAGGAAATGTGGGTGATCTTAGAACCTATCTCATTAGGTGGTGGTAAAATTTAAAGGAGAACGTTCATGTGCAGTCAGTACTGAATCAGTACCCAATAATTATGTTAGCTGCTATCTTCATCATAGTTGTATTTTAAATGTTTTTCTTCTCCTGTGTTGAGATCCAGTTAGGACCCACTTTGATCCTCTAGCATGTTTTATGTATATGTTTTTCCTTCCATTAGGTCTTGTGAGTTACTCTCAGGGTATGCACAACGTCATATTTCCAGATCCAACTAAGTCCTTTCATGTCTCATCTGTATGCTCTTGACATGCGGTCAGCCTTTCACCCCGTTAGCTTTATCTACTTGCTTGTCATTCTCCTGCGGCTCCCATGTGCTGCTTGTCTGTCTCTTTCCCAGACTCTCTTCCCATTTCTTTTGATACTTAAATCATGGTCTTACTCAGATTCTGTCCTCTGCTCTTTTTTCATACCCTCCTCTTTGTCAATGATTTTGTCCACCTTATAATTATTTATCAATTCCTTTTGAACAATTTTAGATATTCTAGGCTTTTTACTTTGTATATTTTTTAAATATACACAATTCACTGTTGCACGAAGCATAAAGGGGATGAGTGGGGATGTGGTAGAAAAATAAGTACTGATTGATGAACATTTTAGGTACGATCAATTATCATGACTCCTGGATTTTGTGTTGAAAAATGGTGCCAGAGTAGTTATTTTCTGTTTATGGGAAAAACCTTCAAGAGTACAATTCAAGTTACTGAAAACCTGATTAGGGTAACTTTCACTTCTGATATTAGTTGCACATGTTAGAACCAGAAATATGAGCTAAGTTGACCTGACTGGATCTATCCAACTGAAGACCTTAGCCTTAGAAATCTCCTGAAATTAAAATCGTCCAGTTGTGTATAGTAACAGCTTGATGGTTATTACAAAAAGTGTGCTCAAGGGCAAAAAAAAAAAAAAAAAAAAAAGATGGCAGAATTGAATTTAACTATATGAAATATAATAAAACAGCAGTTAGACTTCTGCTTGTAAGTCATCTCATGTAATGGGGTAGCTAGAGATTAGAATCTGACTCTATGATAGTTTAGTTTGATTATTTTTTAAATATGATATCTGAAACTTGTTACATCTAGAAAGTGAGGGTTTGGATGATAGGAGCCAGGAGAGCAATTTTGGAGTTTTAGGTTAATGATGTAAGTATTCCAGCAAATGAGCAACCATTGAACATCCAAGTAACCACATGACAACTACTTTCTCTGACTTTTGTATAGTGATAAACATTTCGCAAAGTATGTTTGTATACATTTGCCTGATAATATCCCTCATCCCTCAAGGCAGCCCTTTTAGGGTTGCAAGAACTGAAATTCATAGAGAGTAGGTGACTTAACCCCCCTACTTTATAAACAGAAGAGAAGGATTCACGTTCAGGATTTCTGAATTATATTTTGTTTCTACCATACTGTACTATTTCTCGGTTATAAAGCTCTTGATCTGTTAGGCAAGAAGTAGATGCATACAGCAGATGGGCGAAAGGCAAACAAGGGAAAGGTTTTTAAAGCTAGGCTTTAGCTTACATTACATTTTTGCTTCAGACAAGTCCTATCCCTGCTTTTCTTTGTAGAAACCAAATACCATTTTTTATCTTCAGAAACTTAGGGCCAAATGTGAGGAAAATCCTCTGTCCTTCCTTGGAAAGCCTGATGAGTGTGTATGTTTCTGGAATGTCACTGGCCTGACCAGTGACTTCACTGAGAAGCTTTTCTCTCATTTTCTGTACCCTGGTTGACAGAAAGCTGGCATTGTGATATTAGGGGTGAGAGCCATTGAAAACTTTTCTGGGATACCCAGATTCATTGTATAGTTTCATTTAACTTAATTTGCATGATGGCTCCTGAAACAGAAGGTGATGGTGTTTGGTCCTATATTTTTTTGGTTCATTATGGAACTTGTCTGAGTTTTGTTTTGTTTTGTCTTTTCCTTTTGTTTCTTCGCTTATATTTTCATTTTGTATTGAATTGTACGTTTCATTAAACATCCTTATCTTCCATACCAGACGTGGCCTTTTTAAGAGGATAAATGTGTTTGTTTTCTTCCCTCTAACATTGGGTCAAGTTTCCTGTCCTGCAACTCAGCTATTATCCATTATTAATGTTATTTTTCTTTCTTTACCAAGGATGGCAATTTTCTATCCAAGTCCATATATTGTACTTATCTGAGGCATAGGATAGGAAGCAAAGTGATTCCCCACCCCCTTCATTGAAAAGCTCATGTTAACTTTTATACCACCAGCCTCATCACTACCAAGTTATTTGACATATTATATTTGTCCAAGTTCCCATCTGCTAGGAAAATCTAATTGTGTGTGTGTACTGTAGCACTTACAGTACATTAACTTATAATGATACATTAAATAGTCACGATTTAGTATAAATTTTAATATGTTTAAGAGTTCTCATAGTCTGTGGCTTTATGCTGAAACTGTGATTGGACCCAATGTCGTATTGATTTTTTTTTTCAAAAATTTTTTAATGTTTATTTTTGAGAGAAAGAGAGCACAAGTGGGGGAGAGGCAGAAAGAGAGGGAGACACAGAATCGGAAGCAGACTCCAGGCTCTGAGCTGCCAGCACAGAGCCAGATGCAGGGCTCGAACCCGTGAACCATGAGATCATGACCTGAGCCGTTGGAGGCTTAACTGACTGAGCCACCCAGACACCCCTCAATTGTTTTTTTTTTCTTTTTACTCATTGACGTCACATTACGTGTCTTCCTGCGGTAGTTGTTGGCATTACTGAAGTTTTATGCTGTGGCCAAATAGAGTCTGTCTATCCTATTTTATCAGTGTTTCCTTTGAAAGTAGCTGTCCTTGGAACCACTAGCCACAGTAAAGCACCTAAATCATTCTGATCAGTTGAACGCTAGTATGTTCTGAAAGGATTTAAAGTTCCAGCAGCTTTGTAGTAGAGGTTTTCTTGACACTTCCTTTATTTATGCTTTGCCTAAGTTCTGACCCAGAATTTTTTTTAAAAGCATTCTATAGTTTGAATGTACTTAAGAGAAAACCAGTTCAGTTAGCTTCGTGACAGTCCTTCCCTTTACTGTTTAATTTTCCATCTACCAGTCTGTTCTCTCTCATTCTGTAACTTTATGCACTCTTTTGCCTTACTGACTTTTCTAAGTTTTTCTCTTAGGAGGGCTTTATCTGCTGTGTTCTTAGCCCCTTATTTCTTACTAGATTCTTATTATCTCCTTTGGAACTATCTATAATTCTTCCTGCTGGCTTTAGTAGTTACCTTGCTTGCCAGCTGAAGACTACCTTTCCCCAATTTCATCCTCCCCACAATGCAGGTTTCTACTTAACTTTTCCCTAACCATGGCTCTGAGCTGTAGCCTTATCCTTTATTGGTTAAGTCCACTGCCTGAGTCCTGCCATCAGTGTCTACATAGTTCCCCATTTTTCCTGAAATGCAGACACAGACCTGGCCCCTCTGACATCTTTGAACAAAGTAACAGACATACTTCATGGCTGAAGAGCAGAGGAGTTGCCAGAAAAATGTATCACAATGATTTGGCTTGAACGCTCTCAAACGCACCGCACCCCCCCCCCCCCCCCACCAAATCAATGACTTGAACTGAAGCACAAACCCAAATAATGAATTTCCAGACCATTGATTTTATTTTTAGAAGCCCCTGAATGAATTTTATTTTGTTCTAATGTAGAAACAGAGTATAAGAAGTGCAAACAATCAATAACAAGAAACACAGCAAGGTATCATTCTTAATGATAATATTGCCATTAATATTCTGGCATTGGAGAAGGAGCAAGAATTTGTAAAATGGCATAGGAGAAATTAAAGTCAAAGCAAGGAATTGGCCATTTAAGAATGTTTGGGGTAAGTTGTTACTTTAAAATATGAGGTAATTAGCAAATGTTACAGGAAAAGACCCTCTTATTCTTCATTACTTTTGAATAATCTAATATATAACAGAGTTTTTCCTGTGTCACTCTTACCTCCACTACCCCTGACCTTCCTTCTCCATAGTTCCACCCAAAACTTGAAAGTCGGCTAGTGAGATCAGCTTCTGGAGATAGAGATAAAAGGGTCAGCTGGCTAGAATTACATCCAAAGGTCTGACTGTGGTGTCTGTGTGTGTGTGTGTGTGTGTGTGTGTGTGTGTGTGTGTGTGTACACACACATACATACATATGTTTGCATCTTATCTTCAGATCCAACTTTCTGTTTTACTCTGTGACTAACTAATTTTTATCTGGTCCACTGATCAATCTTCAGCATGTAATTAATTAACCACTTGAAAGTGTAGAGGATTTAGCCAAAGTGGCTCTTAAATGTAAGTATCATGTTTATGGTATTTTGAAGATTTCTCATAATCCCTCTTTTATTAAATGAAGCCCTGCAAGTCAGGCAGGGATCGCCATGCTTAGAGTGCTTTTGTTTCATACATGTTAATGAATGGTAAAGGGGAGCCAAATTTAAAATAAAGTGTGGGTATTAATTTTAGGACAATACTGTTGAGAAAACATTAACCCTTAAGGATGGTGTTACTGGGTTAGTCCTTCATTAACTGCATACATTTTTGTTTTTACTGTTTGTTGATTGCTTACTGTGTTTCAGGCCCTATGTCTCATGTTTTATTGTCATTTATATTTATTTTTTGGGTGCAAAAAACGTGATTTTATTAAAGCATGGGGACAGGACCCGTGGGCAGAAAAAGCTGGACAGGGGTTGTGAAGAGTGAGTGGTTATATACTATGGAGTTGGGGGAGGTAAAGTCAAAAGGGAGGGCTCCCGAAGGATTTTGATGTGCTCAAGAGGGCTCCTAAGGTACAGAGGCCTTGATATTGTCAAGCTAAGGTTGTTTTCTTTCTAGTAAGACATTAACATTAAGACACTAGGGAGTTCCTGGAGACATGTTATACCATGTATTTGCCCCAAGTATTTGTCAATGGACTGCGGGTCATAAAGAAATTTAGTTTCACCTACCATTTCCTTCTTGTCTTTGTTCCCCCCGTCACTATGGAGGGGAGGGTGATGTTGGGGCTCCAGAAAATTGAGTCTATAAATTTCCAGAGATTAGGCTATTAATAAGATTGCCTTTTTCTTGTAATTTACTAAGACATATAACTGACAGAGATCACATGATCTCCAGGAGTGCCTGAGGAATATCCCACCTGTGGGAGAGGATGTTTGCACTGTGGCAGCCTGCCTTACGCTCCCTCATCATACCCCCCCTGAACAGATTTGACCCTTAAATCTTTAAGGTTGCTGAAGGTGGAATGCCGCATGTTTTAAATGTATTGTCTTTTTCCACATAGCATCTAGTGATCACTTATCATAAAACTAAATGGAAAAAAATAAAAACCCTAAATGAGATTATGTCACCTCCAAGTTTTAAAATACTCTCTAAAGGTTTTAATATTTACTTTGTGCTGTGTTAATACAGGCACTCCAGCTTTATTTTGATTAGTGATAACATGGTCTATCTTTTTTGTTCTTTTCCTTTTAAGCTACTATTGTTACAGACAGCATAATGACTTTTTAAATCCAATCTAATGATTTCTACCTTTTCAGTGTAGTATTGACCGTTTTCCTTTAATGTGGGGTACTAATATGGTAGGGTTTGAATCTACTGTTTTGCTATTTATTTTCCCTGTCATCTATTCTTTGGTACTCTTTTTCTCTTGGATTAAATATTTTAGTGACTTTATCTTCTCGTTGACTTATTAGTTACTACTTTATTAATGCTTGCATTAGTGTTTATAATATATATTTTTAACTAACTTCAAATGATATTATACCATTTTCTGTGTAGTATGAAGTCTTAAAATGATGTACTCCTGTTTTCCAACACTTGGGGGCTTTGTGCTATTGTTATCATACATTTTGTCTCAACATGTTTAAAACTCCTAACACATGGTTATTGTTTTTACTATCAATAATCATTTGTCTTTTATGTCTGCTCACATATATACCATTTCCAGCACTCTTCACTTGTTTGTGTAAATCTTGACTTCCATCTAGAATCCTCTTCCTTCTCCCTGAAGAAATAACTGTAATATTTCTTACAGTGCTAATGAATTCTTTCATTTTTTGTACGTCTGGGGAATTGTCTTCACCACCTTCATTTTGAAAAGTGTTTTCACGGATATGGAATTCCAGATTGATAGTTTTTCCTTTCAGTACTCCAAACGTGTTACTTCACTGTCTCGTTGTTTGCATAACTTTGGGCAAGCAGTGTGCCATCATTCTTACCTTTATTCCTTTGTTATGTCTTTTTGTTTTTTTTTTTTATTGTCTGGTTTTGAAGATTTTTCTCTTTCTCACTAGTTTTGGACAATTTGATTATGATGTACCTTGGATGTAGTTTTCTTCATATTTCTAGGCCGTGGAGTTCATTGAGCTTGTGGATCTCTGGGTTTATAGTTTTTGAATTGTAAAAGTTTAGCCATTACTTTTTTTCAGTTACTTTTTCTGTACCTCCTTCCTCTATTTCAGGGACTTCATTTGCATATATTTTATTATTACACATATATTAGTCCTTTTAAAGGTGTTCCATATTTGTCTCTGTTTTTTTGCTTGTTTTCTTTTTAATTTTTTTATTTGAGATAATTTCTGTGGCTATGTATTCCAGTTTTTTTCTTTTGTGGTGTCTAATCTGTTGTTTTTCCTATTCAGTCATCTCAGATATCATAACTTTTTTCTCTAGAAACTCAGTTTGGGTATTTTTTAAAAAAAATATCTTTTCTCTTCTGAAAATTCTCTTTCTTTCTACAACCCTGTCAAACATATGAAATAGTTTTATAATAACTTCTTTCTGGTTATTGTTTCTGTCATTCGTGTATTTCTGGATCTGTGTTTATTAAATATTCTCCTAGGTGGTTATATTTTCCTACCACTTTGGGTGGCTAATAATTTTTGTTTGGGTGCCATTTTTTTTTTTTTTTACCATGTTGTGCTGTAGATAATTTTGTACTCTTATAAATACTCTTGTGCTTTGTTTGGGGAGACAGTTAAATTACTTGCAAATAGTTTGATACTTATATGGCTTGTATTTAAGCTTTGTTACATGGAATCAGAGGAGCCTTCAATCTAGAGCTTATTTTCCCCCAAGAGTGATACTCAGTAATAGTCTGCTGAGTATTCTACTCAATATCCCATGAATTTTGAAGTTTTCCCACTCTGGCTGATGAGATCAAGTACTGTTCCCAGCCCTGTGTGAGAATCAGGCACAGTTACCTCCAGTGCTTTTAGCTGATTCTTTCTCCAGCCTCTAGTGGTTTTCTTACATGCATGTACTCATCAGTACCAGAGTAAAGACATAGGGGAAATCTCTTGAGATCTCCCGAGCTTTTTCTCTGTGCTACTCTTTTCTTTCTGGTACTCTGTCCAAAGAACTCTATCTGCCTTGGCATTAGCAGACTCTCACCTGCCTCTCCTCAACTCATGGAGACCCCATGATTCTACCTGGCTTCCTCCTCTCTGTGCTGCAGTTTGGAAACTCTTTCTAAAAAGTGAGCTAGCACAGTCATAGAGCTCACCTTGCTTCCCCTTTCTCAGGTGCCACTGTCCCACACTGGTGTCTACTGTCTGAAAACTATTGCTTCAGGCAGGGTGGTAAGTCTAGTCCCTGTTTTTCCATCTTTGGCCAGAAGAAGAGTTTCCCTTTGGAAGTTCTAATAGTTTCTAATTTGATTATAATTTGTAAGATGATCTAGTGTCTATTTCTTGAAACTCAGTTTACCACTCCCTTTGTTATTTACTGTGTTGCAGCCATACTCAATTGCTATCCCCACCTCAGATTTGTCTTTACTCTTGCAGATCCCTTTGTTTCAGCCCAAATGCCACTTTGTCATGAACGCATTCATCATGATGATGCCCCCCATCATTCTCTATCTCTTGAACCCTACTTAGTCATAGCACTCGTCCTTTTCTGAAAGGATCTTGTCTATTCGTTTCTATTTTTCTCTTCCTTTCTCTGCCTGCTTACTTATAGCACACCCCATTTGGACCAAGTTCTTGTCATCTTTTTTTTTTTTTTTTAAGTTTTTTATTTTTTTTATTTTATTTTTTTATTTTTGAGACAGAGAGAGACAGAGCATGAACGGGGGAGGGGCAGAGAGAGAGGGAGACACAGGATCGGAAGCAGGCTCCAGGCTCCAAGCCATCAGCCCAGAGCCTGACGCGGGGCTCGAACTCACGGATCGTGACCTGAGCCGAAGTCGGACGCCCAACCGACTGAGCCACCCAGGCGCCCCCTTGTCATCTTATTTTTAATGTGAATCTCCAAGGCCAAAAAGAGTGTTTGGCACATAATAAATGCTCAATAAATATCTGACACATAAATGAGTAATTGTATCAGGTTCTCACATAACTCCAGAAATACGCATTACCATTTCATAGATGAGGCAACCTGTTCACTCAACCAATAACTGTTACTGATCAGCTATGAGCTCATACTTCTAGGACATGAAAAGATAATTCTCCGTTTCTTGTGGTGCCCACCACTCTTACGTTTCTGTTTGCTGTAGATGCCCACTGTACTTGAAGTTGTTTTTAGTTGTGGTTTCTGTATGCTTCATTACTGGACCAATTTATTTTAGTATTTAAAGGTTAACTTTGAGTTATTAATAGATGCAAATTATTTAGAATGTTCAAGTAGGAGCTGAAATTGTTGAAATTAAGTTTTTAGGAATTTGGGTGTTTACTTCTTTGGGATTTTAAATCATCTAAATAGACAACTAAAAAGTGGGGCATTTAAGTCCGTAATAGGAAATGTGGATTCTTTGTTGTTTTTTGGTATGGAAATATGATGCTTTCTAGTTAGACCATCTATATAGTATTGAAATTTTATGGCACAATCTGCTTAATTTGTTTCATTTGCAAAAACAAAACAAAACATCATTACAGTCACATACTAATTACTAGCCATACATCATTCATTTGAAATAAAGCCTAAAGCATTTTGTAGTTATAAGCAAAAAGGTCTCTTATGATTCATCACTTTGCAAACAACATTGTTTTAAGGTTGCTTTTTTAGATCCAAATATCATCTAGTGCCTGGGAAGCATTTTCTGTATTCTGCAACTCTCATTATATAGGTTTCCATATTCTCTTCTGAGACTATTTTGGAAACATAATGGAAAGGGGGAAACTGGACTCATGGAACTAAGTTACCATAGACTAGATAGTTGTGTCACACTTGTGGCTTAAGGTGTAATTGTAGCTCTAGGCTGCTTTGCGTTTCATTCTTGAGGCCTTCAGAAAGGGTCTTAAAGTGCATTTTTAATAAGGTTGAATAAATACTATAATACTCTCCTTAGTGGTCTGTCCCCATTAACATGAAGGTGAAAAATTGATGAAAATGGATTATATACATACTATTCACAAAGTCTCAAAGTATCTCCCTATAAAATGCTTATTGTAAAGGAAAAATATAGCAACTTTACATTGGAAAAACTGGCGAACATCACTGTAACCAAATGTGTATGTGTGTGTGTGTGTGTGTGTGTGTGTGTGTGTGTGTGTAAGATAGAGAGAGAGAGAGAGAGAATAGGATAAAACAAGTGGGGCAAAATACAAACAATGGGTTAATCTGGGTAAAGATTTTTTGGTATTTTTAAAACTGAAATTATAAGTTTTTAAAATTCCATTTACGGTAACATAACAAAAACATAAAAGACTTTGGAATAAATTAGCCAAAGCTGTGTAAACTACTAACAGAGATAAACTAGGCAAAATATGCAAGTCGTCTGTTTTAAGACCGTAGACAACCAGTAGAGAAAAATTGCAAGCCTTGAGAAAACAGAAACTATACTAACTTCATGAGTGCCCAGCTTTTGGCCTGGTGAAAAATTTATAGTTATAGCACAGAGAACTGAAGTTTAAGCAGAGGCTGTTTTTCTCTAAGCAGAAGAAGCAGAGATCAGAATTTGTAGCAGTTGAAACAGCTGGACTCTGCTGGGCAGGGCATTAAAGGGGGAGGGGTTGTACAGAAAGGGTCCTCTCTGGTCCTTGTGCAGATCTCCACTGAGTCTGTGCCTGGAGGCTGCGCTGTTCCTAGGCTGATCGAGATTTGTCACAGGGCACTTGTTACAAGTTGGGAGTGGAGTGGCGATCCTAGAGGTCCAGCATTGCTGGGAGGCATGGGATTTCTGGCTCTGCCAAAATAGAGAAATCATCTTAGCACCTCATTTGCTCACTTGGGTATTTATTCAAACAACTGGAAAGGTTGTACTTGAGGAATGAGTACCACACCCTGAAGAAGTACCTACTCTAGGGGCACCTGGGTGGCTCAGTCAGTTGAGCGTCCATCTTTAGCTCAGGTCATGATTTCACCGTTTGTGGGTTCGAGCCCCGTATCGGGCTCGACAGCTCAGAGCCTAGAGCCTGCTTTGGATTCTGTGTCTTCCTCGCTCTCTGCCCCTCCCCACCTTCTCTCTCTCAAAGATAAATAAACATTAGAAGAAATTTTAAACAAAACAAAAAAGAAGGACCTACTCAGGACTCACCTTAAGGAAACCTATAATCGAGTCTTGCAGACTCCTCTGGGAAGAAAGTTTAGATACCAAGTTCCAGGGGCTAGGGTGAATCCTTTACTTCCCACCGCTACACTAACAGTGAGTAAACTCAAGCCTGTACAACTTAAGGTTATCACCCAGTGATTTGCCTGCTAAAACTAGAATGAACGTTCCTCAAAGGAATATTATAACTCAACAGTTGTTGCGGTATTGTAACATTAAATAGTAAAGAAAAATGAAATGGGATTTATCATCAAAGAAAATCAAACCAGACCCAAGATGGCCCGGATTTGGGATTTCACAGGCAAAGACTTTACTGTGGATATTATGAATATGTTCAAAGAACTACAGGAAATTATCTTCAAGGAATTAAAACAACAACAACATGGTCTTAATGGAGAAGTCTCTTCAGGGAAATGAAAACTATAAAAATTTACCATAAGAAAATTCTCAAACTGAAAAGTTTAATCACTGAATTGAAATATTTAGCATGTAGGTTTAATAGTGTATTGGAGATGCGGAAGAGTCTGCAAGTTTGAAGGCAGCTCTACAGAGGTAATTTTATCTTAAAGATGTAGGCCAAAAAAAAAAAAAAAAGTGTAAAAAACGAACAGAACCTTAGGTATTGTGGGTCAATACCACTCATTCCAAAACACTTGTAATTGGAGTCCCCAAAGGAGAAGAGAGTGAGATTGTGGCTGACAAAATATTTGAAGAAATAATGGCCAAGACTTGCAAATTGGGTAAATTGGGTGAGGAGTAGAAATTGAAGATTCAAGAAGCTCAGCATATCCCAAGCAGGATAATGTAAAGGAAAAAAAAAAAAAAAAAAAAAAAAAAAAGACCTTGGCACATCCTGGTCAAACTGCTGAAAGCCAAAGGTAAAGAAAAATCATGATAGTAACCTGGTGCATTAGGGGTGGGCAGACACATTGCATGTGGGAAAATGAGAGATTTTGCTAACTCTGCAGAAATAATGGAAAGCAGAAGTCAACGGAAGGGTGTAAAGTGTCGAATTAATAACGAAAAACTAACCCTGTAGGGGCACATGGGTGGCTCAGTCGGTTAAGTGTTGGACTCTTGATTTCAGCTCAGTTCATGTTCTCAGGGTTCCTGAATTCCAGCCCCACCTCAGGCTCCCCGCTGCCCCTCCCTCCCTCCCTCCCTCCCTCTCTTTCTCTGTCTCCCTCCCTCCCTCCCTCCCTCCCTCCCTCAAAATAAAGAAACTTAAAAACAAAACCTGTAAAGTCAAAATTCTCTATTTAGTAGATACCCTTCCAAAAATAGGGTAAACTTAAGACATTTTTAGTGAGCTGAGTTTGTAGCCATCAGACCTGCCCTACAAGAAATAAATGCTAAAGGTTATCCTTCAAGCCAGAGGGAAATGACACCAGATGGAAACTTCCAATCTACAAAAAGGAATAAGAGTGCCTGAAATAGTAAATAAACTGTTTCCTCTTCTCATAAATTACTTAAAATTGATAATTAAAAAAAAATCCGGCAGGATGGGGTTTCTAATGTACATAGAAGTAAAAGCTAGTAATTGCACAAATGATGGGGGTACCACAAATGGAATTGCACTGTTATAGCATTACACATATGAAATGAATCTCAGGCAGTGTGAGATGTGAGTGAAATGTAGAAAAAGGAAAATATATACACGTACAATATTGACCTAATAGTAACTCTAGGAGGCTGATATATAAAGATGCATTTTGTTAGTCTTCCAGCAACCAGAAAAAAATATAATTAGAAGAAATAGAGCTCAAAGGCCAATGGAAGAAATAAAACGGAATACTAAACATTGCTTGACTACATCTCTTTTATCTTTTTCTTGCTTTTGTAGTTGAAAAGCAAAAGGGACAAATGGAAAACAGAACAATAAGAAAAGTAGCAAAGTTACGTATATTTCAGGAAACGTATACTTCAAGGCAGAGCGTATTATAAGAAATAAAGAGTGATATTACACAATGATAAAAGGAGTAGTTTACTAGGAATAATCGTCTTAAATATGTAAGCTCCTAGTAACAGCATCAAAATTCATCAAGCACAAACTGGCTGAATTAAATGGAGAAATAGATAACTCCCTGATCCTAACCTTATCATGACCCTTTTTCAGCAAATTCTAGGAAAAACTATAGACTAAAAAAGAAAAAAAAAAAAAGACAGTAAATACATAGAAAATCAAGTTCTGTCAGCGGTTTTGTTCTAATATTTGTGGGGCTTCCTCAGAACAACTCTAGGGTATGCATTGTCTTCAAATACACATGGTACATTCACCAAAGTAGACCCTGTGGGGACATAAAATATATCTCTATAATTTTCAAAAGATTGAAATCTTGCTGAGTGTGTTTTCTGTTAACAGTAAATTGGATAATAATAATGGAACATCTCACTGTTTGAAAATTGCATAATGTGGTTTTTTAATTACCTGTGAGTCAAAGAAAAAATTATTTTGAGTGAATGGAAACACTGAGAACAAAACCAAATTCTCAAATTATGGATATCAGGACTCAAAAGAATTTCAGTACAAAAAATTAGACTCAAACATACATGCAAAGAGTAACAAAATATTTTTATATATCAAATATTTCAGTACATAAAAAGACCAAGTGGTATAATGTTGGCTTAATTTAAAAATTAATGTACTAAACCACAGTACCAGAGAAAGGAGAGAAAAATCACATTACCTAAAGAATCGCAAAATGAGAAGTATTTAGAATTTGAATTTATGATAAAAACTCTTAGCAACTAGAAATAGAAGGAACTTCCTCAACCTGATAGAAGACATCTATGGAAAACATGTAACTCCCCTCATAATTGATGGTGAAGGATTCAATGCTTTGTCATTTCTGATTGGAATCTAGGTGAGGATATCTATTCTTATGCTTCTATTCAGCATTACAATGCATGTTTTAACCTGTATAGTAAGAAAAGAAAAAGAATTTAAAGTCCTGTGCATTGGAAATGAGGAAGTAAGCCATCTTTATTTTTGAGTGACCTGTTGTAAATTCCTTATGAATTCATACAGACAAACTTTGTTGAAGTAACCAGTGAGTTTAATAAGATCACAGAATAATCAGTATATGCAAATAAGCTGTATTTTTCTCTGTAAGCAGTGAGATCTTGGAAAACAAAATAAAAATAGTACTATTTACTCTACCATCCAAAAACTTAAAATACTTAGGAAAAATTTTCACTAACACATGCTAATTTTCTATGGCAAAAACTACAAAATATTGCTGAGAGAAATTAAAGAAATTATAAATGAGCTACTTTCCATGCTCCTACAGTGGAAGGCTCAGTATTGTTAAGATGTCATTTTTTCCCCTCTAATGATCTTAGATTTCGAATATTTGATACACATTCCCAGTCAAAATCCTAGCAGGTTTTATTAGCGTAATTGATAGGAAATTACAATAAATTTGTATGGCATGCAAAGAACCTAGAAGACATAAAATGAGTTTTGAAAAAGAACACACTTGGAAGACTTTTAGACTTTTAGACTTTTAGACTGTGATAGCAAGACAGTAACACTTTGGCTTAAAAATACACAAACTTTTTCTAGAAAGTTTAGAAATAAACCCACAACAATACCATCAACTGACTTTCAGTAGAGACTTCAAGGCTAGTCAGTGGGCGGAAAGGAATTTTTTTTGTATCCTGTACTGCAACTGTACTGCAAAACTTGGATACCCTAGGAACTAAAATGAATCTCAAGTCCTCTGTCATACTGCACAGAAAAATTAATGAGGGGCGGAATATTGACCTAAACATGCAAAACTAGAAAACAGGTATTAAGTAGTATAAACCACTTAGCAACACAGTTTGACAATTTCTTAGAAAAGTATACGTTTATACTCTATTTTTTAGACACTTAATGGAAATGAGAAGATTCATACAAGAATATTCAGAATGTTCTGTATTAGTTTCCACAGGCCTCCAATAACAAATGTCCACAACTGCGGTGGCTTAAAACCACAAATTTATTCTCTCACATTTCTGGACACCAAAATACCTAAATCGAGGTGCTGGCAGGTTGGCTCCTTCTGGAGGCTTTGAGGGAGAACGTGTTCCATGCCTCTCTTCTCACTTGTGATAGCAGCTCACAGTCAAGACTTTGTCTATCTAGCTGCTAGGATCTCTCCAATCTCTGCCGCCTCCTTTGCATTGCCTTCTCCTGTGTGTTTCTCTCTCCCTACCCCCCTTTTTAAAAATTAAAGTGACATCAGTCACTTAATTTAGAGCCCACCCTAAACCCAGCATGATCTCGCGTGGAGATCCTTAATTGTATCCGCAAAGATCTTATTTCCAAATAAAGTCACATTCACAGATACCTGGGGTAAGAACTTGACATATGATTTACCCAGTTCCCTGTTTAACCCAACCCACCACATAGCCCCAAACTGAAAAACAAAGAGTCCATCAACAGAAGTGAGTAAAGAAATGTTGGTATATTTTTACAACAAAATATCACTCATTAGTAAAAGGGAACCAAATATCGAATCACACAGCATGTATATGAATTTCAAAGTCCTTTTGTTCAGTGAAAGAAGCAAGACACAAAAAGTGTTTACTGAAGGTTTCATTAATATCAATTTCAAGAACAGGCAAAACTAAGCTATTATGGTAGAAATAAAAACATTGGGTTTCTTATGGTAGGGTGGGGATTGTCTGGAAGCAGACATGAATGAATTTAAGACACCAGAATGGTTGTGGGTTTTATGCCAGCTTTTTAATTCATCAGATATGAAACTTCTGTGTTAAGAGTATTTGCTAAGACTGCCAAATTAAATAAGTCTCTCGCTCTCTAGCTTTCCCGCTTACAGATCCTGAGTATCGACAGAACTCATTTGGACCTCCTGTGAAATCCTTAGTGGTCCAGAACTGATAAGCACTTGTAAACAAAGATAAAGCAATATCTGATGGCTATAACCAATTTTCTGTTTCTTGACTAGCTGCAGGAATATACATTTCATCCTTTTAATATTTTTTGTATGATTCTTGGCTTTGCTCTTATGGAAAAAATGTTAAAAACATACCATATGTACTTTGCTGTTGTGTAGTTTTTAAAAAATAATTTTAGCCTCAGAGCTTTAATATCATAAGAACACATTGATTAAAAAAAAAAAAAAACACAAAACATTTTTGTATTCTGAGCACTACCCAGGCATAAGGTGCTTAAATAGCTGTGTTTTTGATGCATTTCTTGAAACGAACTATTCTTTTTTTCTGGAGCATTCTGGAGATCTTGAAAATAGTGGCCAGCTAACGGTAAAGGGTAGGTATTTTTTTTTATGCAGTTTAAGAAATCAAGTTAACTTTTTTCAAAGTGTCTTAATTCTGTTATTAGATTTACATTATTTTCTTAGCTGTTGCTTTCCTCCCTCAACCCTTTGTCATTTTCTAGTCTTGTCTTTGACAAGGATGCATTTGTTTTTCACCTTCCCTTTGCTTATTTGCACCTCTTCCACAGAGAACAGAAGAATTAGCTAATAAGGAAATATGAGTGGAAAGTGCAGTGTGAGGGGACAACAAACACAAATCTGGAAAAAATACTAAAAATTCAGCACAACGGGAGGCAGTTGGAAAAAGAAAGGAATCTGAAACAGTACAGCCGGGTGTCTCCACAGTGTTTGGTCACATAACTACAGTGGAGAAAGTCCATTCCTACTCCTAGGAAAACATAGTAGGAGTAATTGGAGTATTAGATGGCTTTTAAGATACGACTGTTAATTTCCACACTTGATGCTCTCAGTGACACGCACACATGACTGGCAGCAAGTTAGCTCGAGGACCATGTCCTACCTGCCATGTGACCTTGAAGGAGTCCTTTAGCCTTCCTGAAACATTGTTCTGTTATTCCTTTTTTCTTTTAAATATAATTTATTGTCAAACTGGTTTCCACACAACACCCAATGCTCATCCCTACAGGTGCCCTCCTCAATGCCCATCACCCACTTTCCCCTCCCTCCCACCCCCCATCAACCCTCAGTTTGTTCTCGGTATCCAAGAATCTCTTAATGGTTTGACTCCCTCCCACTCAGTAACTTTTTTTTCCCCTTCCCCTCCCCCATGGTCTTCTGTGAAGTTTCTCAAGATCCACATATGAGTGAAGACATATGGTATCTGTCTTTCTCTGACTGACTTATTTTGTTCTGTTATTCCTGATACATGTACAAAATATATGAAATAAAGGTTTAGAGTAGCCAGTCAGTTCAGATGAAAGTGAGTGTCTTTTCAGTCAGTTGATTACTTGTAGTGTTAGGTAAATGGATGGTTAAAATAGTTCCATAGTGACTTTAGGGAAGAATAACAAAGATACTGCGCATGTACTAAGATTTCTTTTCAGGCGAGCCTGTGCAAGTCTGCAGGTGAGAAGGGCGGAGGGTGGGGGCGGGGAATGCGCCAAGTTTTGAATAAGCTGGTTCCTGAATATCTCTTATCTATTAAAGAAATTAAAGAGAACCAGATATGGTATTAGACATAGTTGGTATAAAAATGTCTAACGGATTCTGTTGTTTCCCCCATAAAACAATGGATGGCATTAAAATTATGTGTGAAAACATAATCATAATGAGATGATGCAAGATTACATCTTCCTTTTTGCCCTTTGTCTACTTTTTGCCCTTTGAGACAGATGGAAAGAATCAGATGATCCAAGGGTGGCAGTCATGACTTAGGCATCCAGTCCGTACCTGTTGCTTTATTATTTTCTCAAGTTCTTTCATCTCACTTGTCTCTCCTCTGACAGCACTTAATGTTGCCAACAAACAGAGGTGTGACATAAAAATTACCCTTAGACTTCTGGATATTCTTGATTGATTTTCACCAGTCACTGCTTTAAAGGTTTTTTTTTATTTGGCATGGAACATCTCTAATTATGGGGTGGGGACATTGCAGGAACACTGCCCCCTGCTTTCAAATAGCAGTTAAAGTATTTTCACTTTCTTTTTTATGCCTTCAGATTGATCTTCAGATTACAACTCCCTATTGTCAGAGTTTGGTGATGTGAGTTTATATTACTAAGACTAGGTATCGATCAGTTGAAAGGATAACTCTGTGAAAGTTAAGTTCTAATTTATTAACTGTCTTTTTTTTTTCAAATGTTTATTTATTTTGAGAGAGAAAGAGTGCGCACAAGCATGAGCAGGGGAGGGGCAGAGAGAGAGGGAGAGGGAGTCCCACGCAGACTCCACGCTGTCAGCACAGAGCCAGACTCGGGGCTCAATCTCACAAATCATGACCTGAGCCGAAATCAAGAGTTGGACCCTGAACCAGCTGAGCCAGCCAGGCACCCTTCATTATTAACTGTCTCACAGTTAAACTTTCATAACCTTCTTTTCTTTCTCCTCCTCTTTTAGTGACTCTCTTACCATTGAGAGCATTATTTGGAGCACCATAGCTCTTCATTTCTGCATTCAGCCTCGCCTGGAGCAGACAAGTGCGAGGTTCCTTAGTAAGCAAACAGAACACAAATCCTGTGTTGACAGATCATGTGAAGTAATGAAGAAACAGACGTTCTTCAAGAATAAAAAAAATATATATTTTTTCTGATTTTTAAACTTTTTACTCTTTGATCCTATATGAGGAAAGACTCTGATTTGATTAATGACAAAAAGAACCCTGCTATTCTTATCACAGATCCCAAGAGCTAGACCTTAGAATGTTAGTGTACTTTAAGACTTTTGTTTTTAAATAATGGGGACAGCCATGTGTCCTGCAGGATCAGAGTAGGCTATTCAATAGTAGACTGAAGACCAGAATGAGTTCCAGGTGATCTCTCAGGTTTTTTTCCAGCTCAGTGATTTTTGTTCACTAAAATACATTTATTTTTTATTAGTCTAAATCCTATTTGAAATTTGGAAGAAAGAACAATATGGAAAGGACATCTGATTTTAAAAGATGTTGCTCTAAAATGTGTTTTTAGGTTTCCTGGCTTTGTCAGGGTTTTTCATGAATTCATAGCATTTTGTTCTGCATTACATCATACACTTACTCTGTCTTTTCAAGGTAACTGTCCCTAGTGCCAGGTAAACTCATTACTCATACAAATCTAGGTTATATTTTTCTAGGAAAATTAATTACTTTATCCTGGCTACATATGGTTAGCTTGTCAGCAGGAAAGCTTTAACATATTTGGGGACAGTATAATCGAGGCATTTAAGCAGTTTTTTTCTCTTTGTGCATAAATTAGTACATTAATATAGGTTAAAATTAATATATTTTGTAATAATATTTTCCTGGGATACTTCTCATGTTTATGGCAAAGTAACAGACTATCATGAATAAGGGCACAGGTTGAAAACATGCCACGGGAGCATCATACACCTTTTGAATGGCCATAACCACGTGTACTCATGTGAGTCCTCTACCTTACTATTCTAGAGGGTATATTAAATGGAATAGAGCACTAATACAGAGTTGGCCCAATATAATGTGAATACCATTTGCAATGGTTAAGCATAAAAATTTAGAGAATTTAGTTTATTTGGGAGCATTTAAGACACGTTTGGGGCTCCTGGGTGGCTCAGTCGGTTAAGCAGCCGACTTCGGCTCAGGTCATGATCTCGCAGTCTGTGAGTTCGAGCCCCACATGGGGCTCTGTGCTGACAGCTCAGAGCCTGAAGCCTGTTTCAGATTCTGTGTCTCCCTCTCTCTGACCCTCCCCCAATCATGCTCTGTCTCTCTCTGTCTCAAAAATAAATAAACGTTAAAAAAAAAATTAAAAAAAAAAAAAGACACGTGAAATGACGTTATGAGAAGTAATCACTGTTTGACTCAGTGTAGCTGCACATATACTGCCCAAACAGAAGGATGCATGCCTGCTAACAATTGCCATTCTAACCGGGCTTCATTTTATCTTTCTAAAATTTTATACTAAATGTATTCTATGAAACCGTTATTAGTTCTTGTTTTGTTCTTACGTCTTTTTTGAGCTTATAGTCTTTTTACTTTTTTTGTTTCAATGTTTGTTTATTTTGAGAGAGTGAGTGCTAGAGCATGAGCAGCAGAGGGGCTGACAGAGGGAGAGAGGGAATCCTAAGCAGACTCCCTACTGTCAGTGCAGAGCCTGCCATAGGCCTCGCTCGATTCCACAAACCGCGAGATCCTGACCTGAGCCGAAATCAAGAGTCAGATGCTCAACCCACTGAGCCACCCAGGCCCCCCACCCTTTTTACTTTCTTGTAAGAAGAAAAAAAATATTTCCCCTAGACAGCCAAATTTGAAGACATTCCTTGAACTCAGAATTTTAAGACCTTTTCAAAAGTTCTGTGTGGAGGGCAATTAACTACATCAGTCAAACTCTTAGAATCTTGGCTGTATCCACTTAAACATTAAAACATCAGGTGACTAGAGAGAATACTAAATGTGAATTAGATATTTATATTATTTGCTAAGAAACTTCTCAATCGCTGTAAGGATTTGGTCCATCTGAAGATGTATCTGCTGAGAGTTAACTCCTTACTGCTCAGTTCTTGTTAGATGAGTATGCTGGGCTGTATTGTTATGTCCAAGCAAGTATCCTTTTGGATCTAATATCTTTTTGGACCTAATAAATCCAGGCTTTTGTCTGGTCTATTTAACTTTAAACAGCAGCCATTGTATTATTAGCAGATAGTCTTCTGTCTCCTGAACAGAAATCCTATAAGCTTTGTGTGACATTGTTCTTTACGTTTTCTTTTATACTCTGTTGACTAACAGACCTATTCCCTATTTTAACCGTAAGGTGTTGTGTCACTGTTGGTTGTTTTTTGTTTTTGTTTTTTTCCTGACCTTGCCTCACACTGCTTTTATTTATAATAGCTGTTGAAGTTCAATAGGTTTACTGTTATTACATCATCAATGTGTTTAAAGTCTCAATCCCTAGCACGTTTGGTCAGTGAATTCATACACAGCTTAAATGCCCTTTGTCTCCAGCCTTCAGTTAAATGGCTGTTCTCCCCTGTGATAGAACACAGGGGAGTAAGTTTAAGGCAAGAACTTGCTGACTCTCTAGGCTTTTTGTTCTTTTCAACATCTTCAGCCCCCACGCTCCCAACAAGGGAACGCAGAGTCCCAAACAGGGTTAACTTGGCATTTGATGGACCCATAGCTTTGCATGGCTTCTGGCTCTGGCTACGCCCATGTTCCTTAACATCCACTCTGCTAATTTAGTGTGTGTCAGGAGTCATTCTACTTCTCTGTGTTTCTCTAGAAAGTCAATTTAGTACAAATTGGGACCTATTTACTTTCCCTCCATCTAACACATACTGTTAGTCAGCAGGGCTTCTGAGGACAGCAGTTGCTATTTGAAGAAAACAAACCCTCTTTAGACCTTTCTGAATGTTTTAAACATGACCCAACCTTTTCCAGTGTTGAACAAAAATTAATGAGAGAAATGCTTTGTCATTTGTTGCCTCTGTACCCTGCCACCTTTTTTAAAATTTAGTCTTTGTTGAAAAATTATATGTACCTTATCACTTTAACTTTGTCATTTAATTAAAGCTTTCTTTTCCCTGAGCATCTAAATTGTTAATTTTTTCTTTGAGGGATGACTCTTGATTGCTCACAAAAACAAGCAAGGCTTTTCTCTCTCTCCCTGCTATCAGTTTTAAGGGACATATTGCTTCCTCGGCACTGTCATACCAATAAATCATCCCAGATTACTTGCAGTCGTACAGTACTAAAGTATACCATGCATTTTAAAGGAAATCTGCTATTTTCTTTTCAATCAGATGAGCAATGTGAAGAGACTCCGGCCACGGCTCAGTGCTATTCTCTTTAAGCTTCAGTTTGAAGAGCAGGTGAACAGCATCAAACCTGACATCATGGCTGTCAGTACTGCCTGTGAGCAGATAAAGAAAAGCAAAAGCTTTAGCAAGTTGCTGGAACTTGTGTTGCTAATGGGAAACTACATGAACGCTGGCTCCCGGAATGCTCAAACCTTCGGATTTAACCTTAGCTCTCTCTGTAAAGTGAGTTGTTTTTTTTTTTTAAAACACATATTTGCCTGGACACTCATTCTTAAATGTCAGCCCTGATTACATTATTTAAATATTTTTATTTTGATGTGTTCATTATCGAGAATTTGAACCAAACCATGGACCCAAACCCAGAGTGAACTGAGCTAATTTACTCAACCTCTGAGCTAAATCCAAATATTAATTTTCTCTGATCTGCAAATCCAACTGAAGGATTTTGTTTAATAACAGAATTATGTCATAAACCTATCCTTTCCCAACCTAATGAAATGGAACATCAAAATATTTAAATCTAATATTCAATTCAAGTGACTGCAAATGGTGGTATATACATATTGAGAATTGCTTAAGATTGTCGCTTCAGTTTTTACTTTAGCTATTTAAATAGTTCTGTGTGTTTTTGTTTTGTTTCGTTTTTTTGCAAGCTGACTAAAGGGAGAAAAGAGTGAGACTGCTTTATATAAAGGGGGAAATTCTTCTTATTAGGAATAGACAGACATACCTTGGGTATCATTAATGATTTTGAAATGTTTGTATCTAAATATAATTTTAAAGGATGTGAAAATTGAGTAAGTTTAGAGATTTTTTTTTTTTTCCTCCTGAGTTCTTCCACATGTTAAATACTGTTACGGCAAATATATTCACTGTTTTCATATAACAGAGTTCTTTCCTAGGAAGAGGGCCATAGCAATAGTGCTTTATTGATCTGCTTGCAATGAATTCTTCTTGTTACACATCACAAGAAAAGCCTTCTTTTGTTCTTGACCTGCTAACATCTATACCACCTGATTAAGGAATTTGATGACTGATTTTCCCCCCCGCTATCCAGAAGTTTGCTTTATACCACTTGATTTTTCTGAAAGACCTACATTAGCGTGTATGTAACCTCTTTTCAAACTGAAATCCGAAGAGGATTTTCGCTTTTACAAAATGGGGATTGCTTTTTTGCTTTATGCCATTTGGCTTAAAGGCCAAATGAAAGGTTTCGTGGGGACACTCTACTTTCGGGTAGCGGGGGAAACCAGTGTTGCCGTTGCCAGTGAGATAGGGAAGGTGAGAAGCAAGTTCAGTTTTAGCTGTGGGTTGGCTTGAATAGTTAATCTCCCAGTGCTTTCACAACTTGCCTTATACAGTGTTCCTGACCTAAGCCTCCAGTTGGTATCAACACCTGTGAGCTTGCCCCACCCCAATTCCATCTTTTTATTTTCCTCTCAGTTCCTGAGCTTGATATATTCAGTTAAGATCCCTAGCATGGGAGGTGCAATTCATAATACATGTATTGAAGACTTTACACATTTGTAGAGTGCTTGCTTATTCCTGTGCCAAATGCTTGACCTGGTCATCCCATTGAATGGATGTACTTATTTACCTGGCATACATGAACCCCCGTTTTTCACCATTAATTATTATTAATTTTTTTAATAGAGCTGTATACAAAAACTTATGGCAACAGTTGAGAGAGAGAGGCTAGCACAGTTAGGAGGGGACAGTTAAGCATTTGGAGAAGGAATTTGAGCTGAGTCTGGAAGTGCGAGTGGATGTTCCCTGAGAGGAAAAGGCGTTCTAAGCTAAATCCATCAGTTTGCATGAAGGGTCATTTCACGGCGTATGTGAGTACACCAAGTGATGGGAAGCCTAGACGGGAAAGGAATGGCGAACAGGCAAATGAAATAGTAAATTGGTCTACATTGGAAAGCACCTTCAGCGCCATTCCTTATGGTGAAGATTTATGGAAACCTGTTAGTTTTTAGTAGAAGTGATGCTATCAGAGACGTCTCGTGAGAACATAATTCTAATAGCAGTGTGGAAGAAAGTTAAGGTGCCCTGTCCAGTACTGTCACCATTAGCCATATGTGGCTATTTACATTTAAATTAATTAAAATTTAAATAAAATTAGCAAGTGCCTCAGGCACACTAGCTATGTTTCAAGTCAATAAGTGTCCATACGTGTTGGCAGCATAAAAATAGCACATTTTCCATCACTGTAGAAAATTCTACTGGACAGCACTGGGGTAGAGGGTTATAGCTGGGAGAGGCTCTCTGACTGGCTGGCTGGCTGGCTGGCTGACTGGCTGGCTGGCTGACTGACTGGCTGGCTGACTGACTGACTGACGTATGTAGCACGTGATCTAGGAGAGTGGACTGAGGAACTCAAGCGGAGAAGATAGGGAAGATGAAGGGAAAAAGGAGAGATCAAAGATAACTCCTCCATACTGACATGTGTGATGTGGTTGCTCAAAAGTGATTGAGTTCAGGCTATTTTTAGTGTTTCCTACCCCTTGTTTACCTCAGTGTCTTAAAGAGAATCTGATGGAAGCTGCTTTAACTATTTAGCAAATATTTGTCCGTTATGAAACAGTGAAGGTACTTTGAGACAATGGAAGTGCAAGCTAGGGTAGTGGCAAAAGGACTTGGGGTAGGATGGAAGGGGCGGGGGGAGGGGAGTATGCACATTTAAGGAATATCTAGGGAACTGTTGGAGTGTTGATAATGAACTTGGAGGTGGAAGGGCAAGGAGGCAAGCAGATTCAGGCTTTCCTTGAGAAAGGAAGCAAAGGAAGAAAAACAGGATGAAGAGCAAAGTTGGGGAGAAGTTTACACCTACAAATCAACTGAAATTTGTTTCTTAGTGCTAAGGGTCTTTTCTTCTGTAGAGCTTGTGTCTCAGAACTGCAGTCGACTCCCTCATACACTTCCTCGAAAGGGAGCTGTTGACAAGAGATTAGGTCTGAGTGATGAGGTAGAATAGCCTAATACAGTGCCTGGTGCATAGCAAATACTCAATAAATGACAATGCACCAGACAAAATGGACACAAAGTTGTGCCTTTTATGTAGTTAGAGTAGGCATTCTCTCATACTGATAGACAGTGGCTGATGCATAATAATTTAAAAATCTTTTACGAAAGCAATGCATGCTGCTGTTATTTTACTACAGCTAATCTGTAAACCAGTTAATCTGTCTCCAGATAAGAGTTGACTGTATTTTCAGGCAACGATACTAGATATTTTGACCATCCCTCTTAGGATTCTTCTGTTGTGCAAGAAAGAAAATAAATACTACAACTTTATATTTTTTATTAGCCTACATGTCAAGTTGAAAGCTTATATTGAACAAGATGATATCTCATCATGTACGTTATCAGAAGTAGCAGCTTGATCTTTGACAATTGTGATTGAATTTTCACACTGAGTATAAAGCATTTGGTTTGGTGATAAGCCCCCATAAAAGGAATTCCATCTGTATTTGACAGTAGAAAGGGTAATATTTTAATCTGTTAAAACATGCTGCGTAATTATATGACATCTAATATTCTATATTCAAAACCTTTACTTTTAAATACCCTTTGTAAATTTAGCTCTACTTTGAGAAGTACATGGAGTTCTACTAAGTTGTTAACTTTTCATCCTTTATAAATAATTATATGAGTTGTGAAATCTATATAGATTATAGCTTAATTTTAAGGGCTGTATTACATCTTTGCATACCTTTATAATGGAGGTAGCTAAATATAATAGCTCTGAGTTCAGAGGGAAAAGGATTGCGTGGATTTTTACCCTAAAGATTGGATGTGGCCTCTGTTAAATAAATATAAAAATAAAAGAAACAAGCTAAACATAAGCAAGTTTCTATTAAGATGTAAATAAAAATTAAAGTAGATTCTTAGAGGCTTTCTGGTGGTAAAAGTGAAGTACAGACATGGTCGTGAAACTTTTTGTGAACTAAGAGGTTTCTCCTCCTTTGCCAAAGCTGAACTTCACAAGAAAATTTGCACGTGTATTGTTAGAAAAGAAAAATACGACATTGAGCTGTGTTCTTTAAAACAGTAAATGAATGAATCAGTTACATTAGGATCTTTCTTTTAGAACCATCTTTCCCTCCCCTCCCCCTATCCTTTCCCTAGGAGTATGGGCCAGAGCCTGGTAGGGTTTGACACATCAAGGGAACACTCGTGGAAAGATACAAATATACTCTTCAGTTATATAATGCTATTTCTAGTTTAAGTAAAATGGTATAAATACCTTGGTTTCGGATGGCTTGACTATTTAAAAGGATAAACGTTAGAATATGTAAAAGAATGGATGAACTTCTTGTCATTCATAAAGTCCGCCAAAGATATTGCTAGACTAGATAAAAATTGGATAATATGCAATTGGAGATTATATTCTTTTTTCAGGACCTGCTATTGATTAAATGCAAATCCGTATCCTTAGAAATTCAATCAGTAAATGGTAGGTGATTGCCTCACCAAAATGCCCACCTAGAAAAAATTTACATGTGATTAGTGTTGAAGTTAATTTTCTTAGAGAACCTATTGGTGATGCAAAGATCTTTTTTTTTCTTCTTTCTCCAAGTAGATCAGTGTTCTAGCAAAAGAATGAGTTGACCCAATCATCAAAGTTTAACACTATATTAAAATCTATGAGAGGATTTTTACCTTGTAAATTAAAAAAAAACAACAACAGGTATTATCAATCCATATACTATGGCTATAGCATGTGTTTAATATTTCCTAATGTCTAATGATAAGTAATTTCCAAGTTACAAATTATCCCAATCAATACAACTGGATGATGTAGTTATAAAATATAGGTCTTTGTTCTAAGTAATTACATTGTATTGGGATAGTAGATATAAATTTTGGAAGAGTTTACAAAGTGTAATAACTGACTTTCGTCAGTGTTAGCTATTTTGGGGGGGAAATTGCAGAAACAAGTAATTGCTGATTCCATTATAAATTGATCAATATTATCACGTTGTAGGAAAACTTCTCTCTTGTTGTCAGTAGAACATACAGTGAGTTCACCTCAAAGGTGAAGTCCTCAAAGGACATGTAGTAACGGGAGTTTAGGATAGTCGGAAGTTAGGTGTTAAAGGGTTGGGAAGTAGCAGGCAAGATTGGTTTTTGTCTCCTCTTGATTTTGATTTTTTTTCCATTTAAAAGACTTTTTTTTGTTCATTGAAGTACATGAAATTTGTATCTGATATCCTGTATATTCTTTTTATAAGCTCAGGCTAACCCAAGTAGAATAAAGCTAACCAAAGCTGTGATGAGGAAGATCTTTGAAGGAGAAAAACAACACAGAACAAAAACCAGCCATTTTATTTCCTTTTTGATTGATGCCTCCACCAACTCCAGTGAGTGATTTCTTGAAATTGTGAACAGTTCTTCCTATAGGACATTGACTCTCAACCAGGAGCGCCCTTTAAGAAATATTGATGTGTCAGCCCCACATTGGATCAATTACTTCAGCATGTATGGATGTGGATCTTGATTAGTGGCTTCTTAGAGGTCTCCTGGATGATTTTAATGCACAAACTGAGCTGAGAATCATTTTGTCTTCTGCCCTACTTTATCCCAGAATGGAAAAATCTCTGGTTGGTGGTGTGGAACCAGCCAAGAAACAAACATACAAAAGCAAAACCCAACCAATACAAGAACAAAAACAAAAAAGAAACAGGTCTACGTCTTCACTTAAGAATGAGTGGTGAAAATATTTCCAAAAACTGCTTTTTTTTGTTTTTGTTGTTTGTTTGTTTTTTTTTTTCATGCCGAGCTCAACACTACTCTGATAGTAAAGAAAAAGAGTGGGTGGAGTGTGAATCTCAGGCACACGACAGAACTGAAAAAAGTTGATGGCCAGTGTCCTGAGTTATTCTTCAGGGCTCTACCTTGTACAGATAGAGTTTCAGTCATTATATAAAAAGCAGGAGACAAATAACTCTGCCTATCACCTGTTACACTCAGATCGGATCATAGTGTGAAGTTTTTTGTGTGAGATTTTGCTTCTCCTATATCACCTTTTCATTCACTCTATGAAGTTATTTTGAAGAAAGACCTCTGCCAAACAAATCCACTGTTCCATCTACATTGTGTTTTAGAAGGATTTTAGAGAGGTTTTTATTCTTTATCGGATTGGCAAAATCACACCAGTGAATTTTGGCACCCTTTGAAAGTAAAGCAGTTTTTGGCCAAAGACTTGCAGATAACAAATGCCATTCTTATTTTACATCCAGCCAATTAAGTCACTGAAATGTTGACTTCCAAAGCAACGTGAAGCTATCTAGGATTTTTAACCCCTTTGATTCATTCAGTAACACATTTAATCAATAGCATTTTCCAAGAAATATTTAATTGGGTTTACTAAATAATGTTTTTGATAAATTGTATTCATATTATCTTAGTTTTTTTTTCAACTGCTATTAATCATTGTAAATTAGAAATATTCTTTGAGGCGCCTAGATGGCTTAGTCAGTTAAGCATCTGACTTCAGCTCAGGTCATGATCTCACGGGTCATGGGTTCAAGCCCCGCATCGGGCTCTGTGCTGACAGCTCAGAGCCTGGAGCCTGTTTCGGATTCTGTGTCTCCCTCTCTGACCCTCCCCCACTCGTGCTCTGTCTCCCTCTGTCTCAAAAATAAACATTAAAAAAAATTTTTTTTTTAAAAAGAAATATTCTTTCACTAGAATTAGAGTGGCTTTACTCATGATCAGCAGATACACTGCTTGTGTGCTATCATCTCACCATTTTCATGAAAAGCATTGCTAATCTATGAAATCTCCTTTCCCCCAAACACATAGTCTCAGAATCAGCCTTAACACCATGCTTATAGACAGGCCTCCTATCCTTTAGAGGGAGCACCCAAGAAGAACCTTACCAGTCATCTCTGCTTTACTCCAGTCTCCTGTTTTTGTGCATTTTCAAAATGAAAAATCAAAAATTGAATAAGATGCTCCATTCCTGATAGTCGAGGAAATTTATTGTTTACCTCTTCTTTGTCAACAGTTTGCATTGTTCTTGCATTTTTGGAATAGAGGCAAAATGTGCAGGATTATTATCTCCACAGTTAGACAATGGCATTTGTGAACATTTGTTCTTAGGTAGCAGAGGTGGGGAGTACAATGATAAAAATGGGTATACACTAAAGCCAAAGACATTACAAGAAAGGAAAGTTATTGGCCAATATCTCTCATAAAAACAGATGCAAAAATTCTTAGCAAAATGTTATAAGCCAAACCAATAATGTGTAAAAAAGAAATATATACTACAGCCAAGCGGGATTTATTACAGGTGCGGGAGACTGGTTAAACATTTGAAAATCAGTTAATAGAATCCATTACATCCATAGGCCAAAGAAGAAAAATCATTTGATCATGTTAATATATGCAGAAAAAGCATTTGATAAAATCCAACAGGCATTCATGTAAAAAACTCAAGAAACTAGAAATATAGAGGGGGACTTCCTCAAGTTGATGAAGAATATCTACAAAAACTATAGCTAGCATTGTACTTAATGGTAAGAAACCAAATGTTTTCCCTCTAACATTGGGCAAAGAAAAGGATGTCCCTGGTCAAAATTCTTTTTTTTTTTTTTTTTTAAGTTTGTTTATTTACTTAGAGTGAGTGCGGGAGGGGCAGAGAGGGAGGGAGAGAGAGAATCTCAAGCAGAGTCCACACTGTCAGTATGGAGCCTGTTGTGGGGCTCAAACTTGTGAACCATGAAATCATGACCTGAGCTAAAATCTAGAGTTGGACGCTTAACCGACTGAGCCACTGAGCCACTCCCCTGGTACCCTTCTTATTCAGCATTGTATTGGAAGTCTTAGCTAATGCAGTAAGACAAGAAAACGAAATAGAAGTTGTATAGATTGAGAAGGAATAAATAAAAGTGTCTTTGTTCATAGGTGAAATGTTTGCCTGTGTAGAAAGCCCTACCAAATTGACCAAAACCAAAAAGAAAAAAGAAAAAATATATATATACCTCCTGGAACTGGTAGGTAATTATAGCAAAGTTTCAGGATATGAAGTTGACATAAAAAAGTTAATCACTTTCCAAAAACAAGCAACGAAGAGCTGAACTTGAAAGGAAAAACAATATCATTTATGTTAGTACACAAAAGAGTAGTACTTAAAATATGTACAAGATTCTTATGAGAAAAACTATAAAACTTTGATGAAAAAAATCAAGAAAGAGCTAATAAAGAATTAGATATTCCATGTTAATGGAAAAGAATGTTCAATATTATTTAGATATTTCTTCTTCCCAACTTGATCTGTAGATTCCATGCAATCCTAATCAAAATCCCAGCAAGCTATTTTGTGAATATTGACAAACTGAATCTAAAGGCCATATGGGCATGTAAAAGACCCAGAAAAGCCAACACAACACTGAAGAGGAACGGAGTCGAAGGACTGATACTCCTCGACTTCAGGAATTACAAAGCTGCAATAATCAAAATATTCTTATATTGGTTAAAAAAAAAAAAAAAAAAAGTGGATGGATCAATGAGACAGAATAGAGAGCCCGGAAATAACTCTACATAAATATAGTCAAATCTTTGACAAAGAAACAAAGGCAATCAATGGAGAAATAACAGCCTTTTTTTTTTTTTTTTAAATTTTCTTTGAATGTTTGTTTATTTTTGAAGGAAAGACAGAGCATGATCAGGGGAAGAGCAGGGAGAAAAGGAGACACAGAAAGCAAAGTGGGCTCTAGGCTCCACACTGTGAGCACAGAGCCCCATGCGGGGCTCAAACTCACAAACCGCGAGCTCATGACCTGAGCCGAAGTCGGATGCTTAACCGACCGAGCCACCCAGGCGTCCTGAAATAACAGTCTTTTGAAGAAATGGTGCTGGAACAACTGCACATAAACATGCCGAAAACAAAACAACAAAAACTGTATCTCCATACAGACCTCAGGCCTTTCATAAACATTAATTCAAAATGGACATAGCCCTACATGTAAAATGCAAAGCTGTACAACTTTTAGAAGATAAGAGAAAATTCAGGTGACTTTAGTTTTGTCAATGACTTTTTAGATAGGGTACCAAAAGCATGATCCTTGAAAGAAAAATAGTGAGAAGTTGGATTTCATCAAAATGGAAAACTCTGCAAAAACACTTTTAAGAGAGAAGATAGGAGTGCCTGCATGGTTAAATCGGTTAAACCTCTGATTCTTGATTTCAGTTCAGGTCATAATCTCACGGTTCGTGAGGTGAAGCCCCATGTCGGGGTCCATGCTGGCAGTGTGGAGACTGCTTGGGATTTTCTGTTTTCCTCTCTTTCTTTCTGCCTCCCTCCCTCCCTCCCTCCCCCTCACTCTCTTCCTCCCTCCCAACGTCAAAATCAATAAACTTAAAAATATATAAAAAAGAAGACACACCACAGACGGGGAGAAAATCCTTGCAAAATGCATATCTAATAAAGGACTTCTATCCAAAATATATAAATAACTCTTGAAATTCAACAAGAAAATAATTAAGAAATGGTCAAAAGACCTGACCGGACACAACACCAAAGAGGATTTACAAATGGCAAATAAATATATGAGCAGATAGCCAACATCATAGTCAGCAGAGAATTGCAAGCTGAAACAATGAGACAATGTACACATCTATTAGAATGGCTAAAATCTGAAACATTGGCAAGTTCAAATCCTGGCAAAAATGTAGTACAACAGGAAGAGAATGCAAAATGGTACATCTCTGTTGGAAGACTGTTGGGCAGTAACCAAGTTAAACATAAATTTAGAATTCAGTGATCACACTCTTACTTACTTTTAACGCCTTACTTATTCAAAGGCGTTGAAAACCTGTGCACAAATGTTTATAGCAGCTTTATTTGTAATTGCCAATATTTGGAAATAACTAAGATGTCCTTCAGTAGGTGAATGGATAAACAAACTGTGATGCCTCCATACAATAGAATAGTATTCAGTGATAAAAATAAATGATCTCCCAAGCCAAGAGAAGATTTGGAGGAAGCTTAAATTCATGTTATTAAGTGAAAGAGGCCAATTTGAAAAGACTACATACTGGATGATTCCAAATATACGTATGACTCTTTGGAAGAGAGAAAATTATAGAAATGGTAAAAAGATCAGTGGTTGTCAGGGGTTGTGATGGAGAGAGAATACAGAAGATTTGAATAAGAGCATGGGGAGTTTGGGGATTGGGTGAGTGAAACTCTTCTGTATGATGGTATAATGGTAGATATATGATCTGCATTGTCAACCCCCCTACAACTGTAGAAGGCAGCGGATCTTAAGAATAATGTCATCAGTTGTGACAAAGGTACCACACCCATGTAAAATGTTACTAATAGGGAAATTTGGATGGAGGGGAGGGTATATGGGAGCTCTGTATTTTCTGCTCATTTTTTTTTTTCTGAAAAGTTGAAACTGCTTTAAAGAAATAAAATCTAGGATTTAAAAAATAAAAGGTAGAACATTCAATTTAAAATTTATGTATTTGGTCCATTTATATTAATTAAAGAATACTGAGCTGTTTTAAATGTCTTGTGGATAAGGAGGCTATATAAATAAACAGAACATTGAACAATACAGTAGATAATGTAATAAGCTAAAATTTTTACTACAGTGCAAAAAATTCTTTGAACTCTGCAGTTTTTGTAGTTGCTAAAATCCAAAAGAAATAAATTAAAAACATAATTCAGGGAAAGTGGGGGGGAGTATGAAAGAAACTAGCTTATAATTATAGAAATCCACATTATATAAAGCATTTTCTTATTTAATATTTAAACTCTCGTCATTTTAAAATGAAAACTACACAATGAATAGAAATTATTTTCATATATGAATATCACAATTTGTCTAATATATTTTTTTACCTAATATCATTTGATCTCTACTTTAAAATCATTTTGAAAGTTTTATTATAGGTAGTAATAGTTATGGCAGTGACCTAAATGATGTTAAGCATCTTATTTTATTTAAATTAAGATTTTTATTTCCATTGTAGGGAGATAACCAATCTTTTCAAAAAAATTAATCAGCATGGTGATTATTTTTTTAAGGTAGTTATACACATATCAAAAAACATTATTCATTGTATAATTGTGGTTTTCACTAGTGAATTTTTCCTGGCACATTGCCCTTCTTATCTAAGCAAATATGATATTTTTTTTTTGATAGTATGTGTTTACACACCTATTTTCATGGGAATACCTTTAACTTCTATTTAGAGTTCCTATTTCGTACGTTCACAAATCGCTTTATTCTGCATAGGATTTAAGATGTAATGTGATGTTCATATGTATACTTGTTCAAGTCTGTTAAAGGTTAAACTTAACAGCTGTCTTTTCATCTAAATGTATTCGAATAATATTTTGTCAGCACTAATCTATTAGCAATGTTGAAAGACTTGCTGTTTCAGTGATAAGATTTAGGTGACATTTTATTAAATTTATAGATACAACATTAGAAAGAATGGCATGCTCTCAGAACTAGAAATGACCTCAAGGTAGCAGGTGTCTGTTTTTAGAGGCTTTTCAGGCTAAAATTAGCAGGTCGTAGGGCTTCAGTATTTTAAATTGCATCTGTTCTTTTGTTGTCTTACCTGCCATTTTTGTCCACCTGGTTTTGAGAAATTTGTTTATTTTGACACATAATAATCTAAAGATTTTTGTAGAGGAACTGTATTTTGTAGTAGTTAAGAACTTAGGATTCAAACAGACATGGGTTCAAACCTTGGGCTTATCAGATAGTAGTTATATGACCTGGTGTATGCTACATCATCTCTCAAGTCTTTTTTCTCCTCTTTAGTAATGTGTATAATACTAGTTCCACCTAAAGATGTTTTGTGTTTTAAGCATTAAATTATATCCTTTTTGACTAGTTCTGGCCTCAGGGTAAGTGTCACATAAGAGCTACTGCTATGATAATATCAGTGGTATTTGTGTTAATGGCATTAATATTAATATTGCTGTTATTATTTATAATAAAAACTGATCATTAATATTATTTCTAATATTAATCATATTAATTGCCATACACAAGTTAGGGTCTTCTAGAATGTTCCTGGGGCAATTACAGATTCTCGTAATTTTGTCATTTTTATGGTGTTCAGCAATGTCTCCAACATCCAGAGCAGTAGTGCCGTTTTGATACATACTTAGATAACAGAAGCATAATAATGGAAGTAGAGCTACTGATTTGGCAATACTCTTATGATTTAAGTATCATTAGTCAAAGAGTATGGGACCTTTGGATTCTGAGGATCACCAAAAGGATACTCAGTTTTTATTTTAGGAATTTTTCTTGTGGTTAAAACAATGGAATATTCTTTAAATGTCATCCGAATTTGTGCTGAATGGCTTAAAAATATTCCAAAACACTGCATTGTAGCTACAAAGGAATTCTACTCCAGAGTGACAAGTAGGCCATGATTTATTACAGGATCTTCTTTTAACGTTATTTTGTCTGAAATGAACAGAGCAGTTGAAGAAACTCCATCCATCTTTGTGTTTATTTGACATCCATGCTGCATTAAATGTACCTCAAAGAAACAATATACAAATAAGAAATTCTACTTAACAGTGATGATTACTCATCAGCAAGATACATCTCTTGGCAATAAAACAAAAGGAAGCCTGTCAAACAATGTCTGTTAAAATTTAAATAAAGCATAGTTTTTAAACCTAAATGAATTTTTAAAGCAAATATTTTAGCTTCATTTTCTTTCCAAGAGTTAGCATTACAAAGTGTGCTCAAGTGAACTGTTCTTTCTCTCCAACAAAATTAGCACCATCCCCCAGCTTTCCTTATTCTTCTAGTTCAGTTGCTGATTATATATGATAGGAGTAATTAGTGGAAATAAAATGTGCCCCTTTTGTTCATGTTTATCAAAAAGTGAAAAAAAAATTGAGCAAGTGCATAAAAAGACTTTGATAAATATTTTGTGCATTTATGCTTTTGGGAGGTGCCCTTTTTTATCCTTTTTTATAAAGTGACATGGGGGAGAAGTAGAGGAGGGGATAGAGTAATTGACGCAGGAAGAATAACTTTGTGTACTTTTTCCTGAGAATGTTAGGACCTGAATGAAGATTCTCCACCCTGGAATTTAAAGCCACATAGCAGTTTGTAAATGAGACACCATATGTTATCAACAAACAGTTGCCATCCTTGTTTCTTGTCTAAACTTATCATTTATTAGGTTTAATTTCAAATTTATTTACTTAGAAATTTTATTTTATTGTTTTGGTCTTACGAATGTTAAATACAGATTCTAAAAGGATGGGAGAATTTTGCTTCCATTTACTATTCAGTGGACATACTTTTGAATATTAGACTGTTGCCAATATGCTACCTGCTAAGCAGTTGATGTTTTCAGTAATATAGCCAGAATAACACTCTGCCCCATAAATTAGTGTCTAGCTCTGTGATGGTCTCTGAACAACTTGAATTTTTGTTTGACTTGTATACTTAACATTTACTAAACTGGTAGATGCTATAAACTATATTCCAGAATTCTAATTCTGAATTTTTATTGCTCATGAATAAAGATCGAGATTGATCTCATTGGTTGTTGTTAGATCACAGAGATTTCTTCATACATTTAATCCTAGCAGTGGCTGGCTATTTAGCTGCGTCATACATAGTACTTACTGGAAAGCTCTTTGAGGGCTTTGCAAATTACAGAGGTAGATGGTGCTTGTGCTAATCAACATTCTACACAGGCCGTGTATCTAGTTTCACAGGAAAGGAACATGGTTGAAGGGGAGGGGTGTAACCGGCAGCAGTGGGGAGCTGAGAGTTCACAGAAGGGATGCTATTCCCAAGGCAGTCATTGCTGCCAGGGGGGAGGGGGAGAGAAGAGTTTATTATTAAGGTGTTTTAAAAAACAAAAACAAAATACAGCTTTTATGCTAAGTCTTGGTTGTACAAGAGAAAAATTATTTATGAAACTTTGCTACTTTTACTCTGGCCTTATCCATTAACCATGATAGTGTGAAGGAAATTACGGATTGAAAGGTAATTTAATAAATCCGATTGGCATTCTCAGTATATGTGAAAACAAACTGAAAGATTCTAACGGCCGTTAGCATGCAAAAATAACTTGTGAACTGAGATTACAACTAGGTTAATTCATTTTTATTCTAGTATTTTTTTAAGTTTATTTATTTTGAGAGAGAAAGAGAGAACGAAGGGGGAGGAGGGCAGAGACGGAAGAAGAGAGAGAATCCCAAGCAGGCTCTGCACAGTGTCAGCATAGAGCCCAACAGAAGGCTCAATCTTAGGAACCATGAGGTCATGACCTGCATCAAAATCAAGAGTCGGATGCTTAACCGACTGAGCCACCCAGGCGCCCCTATTTTAGTATTTTTAAAATTAGATTTTGCTATGTCTATCAACACTTGAGTCCGCTATAATGTATACTTAATATTTTTGGAGTGGAAAACGAATTTGGAGTCTCTTTTTTCTGTCCAGTCCCATATTCTTATTTTATCTGTGTGAAAACTGAACTCTAGTAACTTACCAGTGACCATGTAACTAGTTAAAGGCACTGTTTAGCATTACCAGGTCATCCACACATGTTAGTGGCAATTAATCTAGCTAGTTAGTCAAGTCCTTTTTTGAGGTATGCTTTTTAAAACACTCAGATGGATGTTGTGGCTTATGTTCCTTTAAAAAAAGGTATCAAATAATGGATTGTGTCCTATCAGTCAGTTTTTAAGGTGCCATACTTAAGGAATCATACTTTTGGTTTGCATGTTGAAAGGCCAGTGTAGCATTTAAATCTATCACAT
The DNA here is from genome assembly GCF_018350215.1 of Panthera leo. Lineage (NCBI taxonomy): Eukaryota > Metazoa > Chordata > Mammalia > Carnivora > Felidae > Panthera > Panthera leo. The sequence goes on along the minus strand of NC_056679.1, from coordinate 35,727,459 downwards.
GAGTAATCATGAAACTCAGGTTGTGTGGGAGGGTAGCTCTGTATTTCCAGGAATAAGATATTTTTGTACTAATAAGTAATGTGTTTTAACATTTGTGATGGTAGAGTTTATCTCTCCTAATTCCACTATCAGATATTAACAGTTGTTTGATACTTGTCTGATAATAATATGATATTTAGTGATGTAGAATTTTAAAAAAATTACATACACACCCACCCCCATTTGAAGTTGGAAAGGAAGCAGGGAAACAGGGCTGTCCACAACTAGGTATACCAAGAATTTCCAGCTCCAAATGAACTCTTTGTACAAAAGAAATGATTTTCCCCCTTTCGTATGTGTCTGCTCTGAATAATTACTCAATTATAGGGAACACCACCACATGACATATTTGCTTTCTATTCACCCTCAACACCCCCATCCCCAGATACTACACAAAACCTGAGCTGGCTTCCATTTATTTTTTATGTTTTTCGCATCATTACTTCTCCCTTCTGGTTGCATGCCTTGGCCATTTCAGATTAGAATTGTCTACTCTAGTCTTCTCTTCAAGCCTCTGTCCAGCTTCCTTTCATTCTGTGTACTGGCTTGGATTCATTTGATCAACTGTTTAGCTTTGGGGGCTGAGGGCTCACAAACTGGTGACCTAGTCCAGTCTGTTCCTCTGAGTTCTAGCCAGACATGCTCAAGAGTTTACCCACCCTCGAGGGAGAGAAAATTGGTTCTTTGGAAGCAAAAGTATCTTGCTGTTTTTATGTGCAAAGCATAGATGTACATACAGTACCTAAACAGTTACACAGTATACCGATGATTTAAAAATTTCGTAAGTGCACGCAATTAAGAAAAAATGCCTAAAGATGCTCCTTAGCCAGCAATAATGAACGACAAAAAAAGGTTGAGAAGCATTGTTTTACACCTGTATCAGTCTACATCCTTGTTGGGCATTTTTACTTGGATGTCACTTAAAAGCTTTAAACTCAACCTGGCCAAAACTGAAACTGGTCTCTCTTTGCCCACCCCACCTAAATTTGTTTGTCTGTCTTTCCACTTATTCCAATTAATGGCACTGCCTGGGTTTCCATGCCCCCTCCATCCTGTTATCTCCGTCCCCAAGGCACTGCCTCTGCTCAGGCCTTCTTTCCCTGACCGAATTATTGTTACAGCATTTTAAAGTTCTTCATCCTGCTTCTGTTCTTACCTTTGCTTTTCGTCTTTCATCCACACTGCACTAGAGGGAACTTTCTAACTGCAGGTCTGGTCATCTCTTACCCAATTTAAAAACTCCCAATTCTGGGGTGCCTGGGTGGCTCAGTTGGTTAAGCATCCAAATTCAGCTCAGGTTCCAAATTGATCTCATGGTTCGTGGGTTGGAGCCCTGCATGAGGCTCCGTGCTGACAGCTAGGAGCCTGGAGCCTGCTTCAGATTCTGTCTTCTTTTCTCTCTGCCCCTCCCCTCTTGTGCTTGTGCTCTCTCTCAAAATTAAATAAAGATTAAAAATAAGTTAATTAATTAAAAAGTACCCCCCCCCCCCGATTCTTAAGGATCAAAATCTTCTTTCCTTTGCATGGCATACACTTCCTCCTGTTTTCTGGTCTTTTCTGATCTTCCCAGATTTATATCTTTCTACGCTATCATCCTCCTCAACACACACTTTTATTTTGGAGTCATTCAGACTCCTCAAATGTGTCATTTTCCTCTTCATCTATGGCCTTTTTAAAATGCTGTTCCATCTGCTTGTGATACTGCACTTTTGAATTTTCTTCCTCCCTTCCTAATCCCATACAACTTCCTGTCTACCAGTGTTCAGTTCAGATGTCCTGTCCTCTTAGGCATACTTTGTGATTATTCTTAGTATACTCTTTGTCACACCAGGGTAAATGTGTGTGTGTGTGTGTGTGTGTGTGTGTAGGTATGTATGTATCCCCCCCCCCCCCACCCAGTAAACAGCTTCTTGAGGAACTCTGTGTCTTATTTGTTATTGTATCTCCGACTCCTGCAGTATCTAGTAGGCATTCCATAAATATGTGCCAAATTAAAACAAAGAAACTAACGCCTGGGGTTGTTTTAAGTACTACTATTATATAGACTTTCAGGTTACACTGCTGTCCTAAGTATTTATCATACATTTGCTGCATAATAAATTGCATAATAGATTAGATTAAACTTATACTTTCTTTCCAACAAACGTTAATGACGTCACTTAAACCAATTCATAAAGTGTAGCTTTCAAGTATTTAAACCTTTGCAATTCAAAAACAGAATTAACTAATTTTACAATTGACTTAGCTTTTACCTATAAAATGTAGTATTAATGTAATATAAATAGGCAGATTATCAAAATATTTTTTACTGTTTTTTTCTCCCTCTCATCCAATTTAGCTAAAGGACACGAAGTCCGCAGATCAGAAAACAACCCTACTTCATTTTCTGGTGGAAATGTGTGAACAGAAGTACCCTGATATCCTGACTTTTGTGGATGATTTGGAACATTTAGACAAAGCTAGTAAAGGTTTGTGATTTTATAGAAAACATTTCACTGCTTTGGGTCTTCAGTTAGTACGCAAAGACCGAACATAGTGCCTTTTATTTGAATATACTTGCTACTTTGCCACAGTGATTTACTACTGAGTATGTCATTTTAAAAATAGAATGTCATAAGACATTTATTTTATGAGTTATCATTATTGGAACTATGAGTTTAATGGTTTTATATTAGAAAATGAGGCCTGAATTAAAAAATACATTATTTTGTAGTTTATACCTTATGAGTTCCTACCAGCCCCACCCTCTGCTGCTCCTCCCCTCCGCCACCACTGTTACTGGTAAGATGCTTCCTTGATTCAGTGTCATTCACTTGGGGACAATTGTGTGTCTGGGCCAAGCCCCAGTAATCAGTGGCCCCAGTTAGCCTAAGTTCTAAATCTATCTCTATCCACATTGAAGGGACAGACTGCATACTTTGTCCTAGCAGAGACAATTCCATGCAGTCCTTTGTAATACCCAGATAGCTAACCTGCTTCTGGTCCTTACTGGACTTAGATCAGGTTGCAAAGGGTCATGAGAGGATAGGACCTGGTATTAATAGTTGGTTATAATATGATTTGAATGCGATTTTTTGATCACTTAAAGAATCTAGTTTTTATTTATATATCATTGATTTTGTGGAAAACATTTTACATGCTTCAACAACCAGTTTATGAATACACATTTGTATGAATACATACCTATACGTACATCCTTTTTTGGAAGACAACTCATTTGAAGTGATGGGATATCGTTATTCTCACTGTGTTGAGTCCTGGTCATTAGAAACGTCAGACTATTTTTGTAATCAGTTTATTCCCTTCTTAAAATTGGAATTTGTCAACTTAAGGATACTTGTTTTTCCCCTATATTTTAGTAATACTTCTTCTTAAACAAACAAACAAAAATCACTTTTATCATTTTCTACTCCCTTTAAATAGTTTCCTGAGATGTAGGTTTCTTTAAAGTATCTATCTCATGCAAGCTTTTTGAGGGTGGGAGGGGGTTAGAAATAATTAGTCTGGATTTTTAAGACCCAAAATAAACTTTTCACTTTATTTTTTGACCTTGCATGTGAATATAACAATACTGAAATTACTTACTTTGCCTTTGTGCTACCTTAGAATGTCCTTGGCGTAAGAAGATAATGACCAAGTATATATGCATGCATTTAAATGGAATTTAAGAAGGGAAAATAATCAAATTATTTTCTCATATAAAACAATGAGATAGGGCAACAGGGCACAGAGGAAAAAAATATTAAAAATAACTCTAAGTGGTTGATTTATTAATTCAAGAAGGTAATTTCTCTAAAATGAGATTTCTGAAATTTTGGAATAAAATGTAAGTAAACAGGCTGAAAGAGAATTGAAAGTGGATGTTCTTGATGAATGGTAAGCATGATAAGTTAAAGAGAAATAGATGAAAAAGTTATGCATAATGCCTTGAAGTATAGAGAAAGTTCTTTTTCTGAAGAAAAGAAAGCTGAGTAGTTGATACATTATATCAACGTTAGGTCTTTGGCAAGAATTAAATCCATGCAAGCATGTTCTGATAATAACAGTTTGCATGTCTGACCACTTCTCCATCTTTCCTCCTGGTTCTAAAACTGAACAGTAAGTTGGAACATACTTCTGTTTCAGATGTACTTTTTAGGACAGAGTTTATTTTCTACCAGTTTTGCTCTAAATTAAGTTTTTAAAATGGCATTTATCTATTTTGACTCATTTGATTGTACTTGAAATTCTCTATAAATATTTTAATATTTTGCTTTTGAAAACTATTTAAATTTGATAAGGGCTTACAGAGTTGTAACTTGGTAATTAGATTCTTTTGTTTGTTTTCTTTTTTGGTGTTTCTGTGGGGGCATTCTAGAGCCTTGCATGCTTCTCATTTCCATCTGTTAGAGCGGAGGCGTGCATATGTGTGTAGGTCAGCAGACAGTGTGAATGCATTTCACTGGGAGCAGCCAACTTGATGTTTGAAATAGAAAAACCATCACTGAGATAGATATATATAGATACAGATATAGATATGGATGTAGATATTATATAGTATAGGTGATTGTTGAGCATGATTTCTTTGTGTGGTTATTCTATTAATGAATGAGAATTTATAGGAATGAACGTGAGTTTTGGATGAAATGAGTCTACATTTGCTTTGGAAAATTTCAGTGATTTTATATTATATATCATCATTTAAAAGTTTCCATATTTGAAGTCTCCTCAGTGAGCTATCACATGAATTAAAAAGTACCTTTGTTTTTGAGACATAACAAATCCTGGCCATTAAGTCCTCGTGGATCAGCAGGGGGATCTTTCATTGCAACTAATGAGCTTACCCGCATGACAATTTTCAAAAATCTACTTCATTAGGGCTGCTTCTTTTCTAAGAGATAATGGCTTACAGCTTTTCTGTTGTATTTCGCTGAAAATATTTTGGGTTATTATTGTATTTCTATATACCATTGCAATATTTCTTTTTTTTTTCCCCCCTCCTGGACTTTTAAGACTGAATACATTGTCTCTTATCTAAACAGTTGAAGTTTAATGGACTCTAATCTGTGAAGGTTATATTGATTGTTTCACAATAACCTGCTTCATTATTAAATTGGAATGGTATTTTATTAATGAGTAGAAAATATGCCAAAACTCTGTGGGTTGGGGGAGTGTTTTAAGGTAAAACCAAGGTAAGTTTATAGTGTCACCTTGTTCAGCCCTGTCTCTTTTAGGGTTCTCATAACTCTGCCATATATCTGTCTTCTTCCCTAGGTAGTCTAAATTCTAGAAATGCCATCTAAGTCCAGTCTGTAACTCACTTATTCATTTGATAAGCCTGTGTTGTATGATTGCTCAGTGTCAGAAACGGTGCACTTGCTGCTGGCCCAAGGTTTAGCGTCTGTGTCTTGGTGGAACCCAGGCTTCCTCATTGGCACCCGGCTCCTGTTCCACGGGTTCCTCTTGGATTCTCAGTACCCTTCACTTCCACCTCCTGTTCGATGCAACTTCTAAGTATTGCCATTGTTATAAGCCTAATACTGAGCCCCGCTACGCATAAAATATGGCTCTTAATTCCTACAGCCTTAACTTCTTCTCCCCAAATGTTATTTACTTGAGAAAATCCCTTTTAGTACCTTTTCTTTTGATTTCCTTTTTCTCATTCACCTTGCCTCTCTTCAGCCTTCAGCATGCCAACTGAAAGCCGTGTGGTGGATTTTAAGTTAAATTTGTGGAAAGTGGCAGCTGTGGCCTACAATGTTGCCTAGCTCTCTCCTTTATCGAGTAACTTAGAGTAAATGTCACCTTCCCTCTGGTGCTTTTTCCTGGTCGTTCCTGGGAGCCTCCCCTAAGTTTCAGCGTGCTCTACTCTTTCCTTATGCATAAATACATACGTTTTCCAGAAAAATCTTAGACCTTATTTAAGAACTAGGAGTCCAGCCTGGAGACTGTTGCTGGAGCTTTTGGAGATGGAATTAGCTTCTAGAGAAAGGGCAGCCTTCAGTGAATTGTCAGAGTGGATTTAATGATGGCCCACTTCTAATGTTTTTCACTTTTTTCCATTTCCATGTGTTTAGCTTTCAGGAGCATTCTTTGATGTCTTGTATTTGATTTTTGTCCTCTTCATTTTATTGACTTCTCTGCTTTTAAGACTGTTTGTTTGATTTTTAGCTAGTAACTCCTTGCCCTGACCCAAATATTTGTCTCATCAAATACATCTCCAATTCCAAAGCCTTGTGACTTTCCAGCATTTTATGATAAATGGCTTACTAAATACCAAATGTTTATCTTTTATTCACCTACTGTGAACACTTAGAACACTTCATTTCCAGGTGGCAGCCACCTGGAAATGCCTAGTGTTTGGAATTTCAAATTCATCTGCTATAATAAGTAGAAAACATTTTCGAAGGCTCCCATTGACCTCCTTGTACTATAGACTTCTAAAAGTGCCAATTAAATTTATTAGTTTGGTATATATTTTGAATATTCAGGATTAATTATGAATTCAATCACATTTTACACATTACATGTGTACTGTAAATACATAAAAATATTCATTGTGCGACAGACTTAATAACATAAATAGCATTGTGTTTGTTGGAACCATTCTGTCATGGAAGTCATAGGTTACAACCTCATAATTTTGTGAGATAAATAATTCAGTTGGTATTACAAACCAATTGTAGGATATTAGAGTTTTCTGAAAATACACATTTGTGTGCATTTCTGTCAATACAGTGAAATAATTTGAAAGAACATGGTGGGGGGGGACATTTATAATAAAACAATTTAGAGAAGACAGCCATGTTAGGGTATTGCTTTAATTGAATTGTTGATAAGGAGCACAAAAATATATTCTACTAGGAACTGAATTCTGTCTCCATATGTGGAAGCCCTAATCCTTAGTACCTCCAAATGTGATTCAATGTGGGTTTAAAGAGGTGATGAGTAAATTGAGGCTAGTAGGGTCAGCCCTAATCCAATCTAACTTGTGTCCTTATAAGAGGAGGACATTTGGACAGATAGACAATGGGGATTCGCATGCACCCAAGACCATGTGAGGAGACAGCAGGAAGATAGCCATCTATCTGCAAGCCAAGAAGAGAGGCTTCAGAAAAAAACAGATTACTGACACCTTGGTCTTGGGCTGAAGAACTATACGAAAATAAGTTTCTGTTGTTTAAGCCACCCAGTGTGTGGCATTTGTGATGTGGCCCTAGAAAACTAATAGAATAACTTAAGACATTTTTCTTGCTGAGGGTTTTTGGCTATAGAATAGAGTAGCCTATACAGAATGATTTTTTACTTTATCAGATCACTTAAACAGTCATAGACCTGCTGTGTTAGATGTTCACTAGCAATCAATTTAGGGATATCAAAGCCTTTTGTGCAAACCATGAGTTATCACATGATTTTACATAATTGCAAGTATGCCTCAATTCCTTTTTTGAATAGACATGACACAGATTAGTACATATATGAGGAAATATTGAGGCAATCTAAATAAATATATTCATGAATGTTCACATTTAATTTCAGGGTTAGATCAATGGCATCTCCTAGATTTTATTTTAGAATGCGTTTTACACTGGTATATTAGAATGTTTTTACTCACTGTATCCCTGTGTATATTTCTTTACCACCTACCCCTGTTTTGCTACTTGAGTAGTTGTAATTTTATTATAAGCAAGTAGCCAATAAAGGCTAGTAACACTCTAAGTTCTCTGTTGACCCTTTTCTGAAAGGGAAGTGTGGATGGATGGTTGTGCCTTTTTTTGCATCATCCTATAGAAATAGTGAAAACATTTGGGGTCTCCTACCTGTGTAGCAGGACTCTGCAGATAGATGGTAAAATGACAAGTTATATCTGGGAAGCTACTTTATGACTGCTATGTAGCTAGGTCTCCATGATCTAATTTGACAATCTGTACCCATCTAATAAGTATACTTAGGAATTGTAAAATAATTTTAATATCATTACAAGCCAAACATAATAAAAGACAAATTTATTTTCAAAATGTAAGTCACATACAGGTTTGCATATATGTCCTAAAAGGGCAGTATTTGTGCAATTTTATATTCAGATTAACACTTTTAACATAAAAAGGTAGGATGAAATATAACTGGGCCATTCACAAGGTAAATACAGGATTTACGAAAAACCTACATAGTATACTGTGAGCACAGTCTACTGGGAAAAGGGCCACAAGGTCCAAGTTGTCTGATGAATAATAGCATTTTATTTAAATTGTTCCAGTTTATTTCCAGGGATTGTCTGTATAGAGTTGGCATCAAAAGTTTCAACTGGAGACTTGCGTGTAAGGTTGTATTGCACTGTTTCTCTGTGCAAATATAAACTATTTTGAAAAGCAGCATAATGGAATGCAGAGAGACCATGGCCAAAGTCCCTAGAAGGATTAAGGATTCTTTAGACTGACATTGAGGAACACGAGGCATGGAGGAACTGTACTTCCAGCTCAAGATTGCTTTTTGAGATACTGAGCTGAGAACATTTCCTGAATCGGCTGCTGCTTGGGCTGATAGATGATGATGAAGAAGAAAAACACATCAGGAAGACCTCTATATCTTTTTGGAGGTTAGCAGACTGAAAGTGGCATCAATACAGCATTAATCTTTTCAAGAAACTAACAGTTTACAGTGTTTGCAGATTTTTGGCCAGCTACAGATTTGAAATAGCTACTCGAACAGTTCTATCAGTGTCACCTATGAGCCATATCTAACATCAAGTAACAGGACATCAAGTAACAAGACAGGATCAACAGTGATAACCAAGGTCTTAGAGCTCTCAGACTGCTGACGGCGAAGCAGTATTTACTGCACCTCAGTTTTGCAACATGAAGTGGAAAATTATAAACAAGGTGGATGAAAGAAAATTTCAGAATGAGAGCATGTTGAAGGATAGCTTAACAAAACAAATCTGTGCACAATGAAGAAACCTAAGCAGTGGATGCAGTAAACTCACTTCCGGCCATCTGCTGAATGTCACTGCTCACACGGTTGACGTGTAGCCAACTGGCTGAAGAGGCCTGGGGTTGCTCAGATGCTGCAGGTGAAATTGCCAACCACTCCCCAGAAACCAGGCTATATGCAGCTTGTAAAGTCTTGACATAATAGTTGTATTAGCTTCATAGGGCTGCCATAAACCAGTTACCACATATTAAGTTCCTTTAAACAGCAGAAATATATTCACTTATTCTTTCACTATTCAGGAATACAGAAGTCTGAAATCAAGGTGTTGGTACTATTGATTCCTTCTGAAGGCTTTCAGCGAGGAGCCCTCTAAGGCCTCTCTTAACTTCTGGTGGCTGCCAGCAAGCTTGCTTCCATTTTCATCTTGTCTTCTCCTCTGTGTCTCTCACCTTTCTTTGTAAAGACAGCAGTAGGGGCACCTGGGTGGCACAGTCGGTTAAGCATCCGACTTTGGCTCAGGTCATGATCTCACGGTCCGTGAGTGCGAGCCCTGCATCAGGCTCTGAGCTGACAGCTCAGAGCCAGGAGCCTGCTTTGGATTGTTTCCCTCTCTCTCTTTGTCCTCCCCTGCTTGTGCTCTCTCTTTCTCTCTCTCCCAAATATAAATAAACATTAAAAAAAAAAAAAAGACCCCAGTCATTTGATTTAAGGGTCACTCTAAATCCAGGGTGATTTCATCTTGAGATCCTTAACTGATTTCCTGTGCAAAGATCCTATTTCCAAATAAGTCACATGCTTAAGTGCTACATGGCCATGAATTTGGGGGGTGGGAGGAATACTATTCAACTCCCTATAGTCGTCCTTGTCCTCACTCCCGTAGCTGCCCTGATACAGCACCATCATCTCTGAGTATCGTAAAATGGTGAAGTGCAGTTACACAGATAGACATATATATGGAAAGAGTTTGTCATTATGTTGTGAAATGTTTTGGTGTTTAAGGGCTGTTGTTGATGAGCTTGTGAGATACCCTTCCCTTTCATCATCACATGCAAATACTACAGCAGTTAAAACTGAAATTTATAATATGCCTCTGAATATAAGGAATTTTTATTAACAAATAGTGAGAGTTACAATAACTCCAATAAATAATTTCAGTAGGCAAAATAAAAATGTGATCCCAATTAGATTATAGAGGCATTGTATTATGGGAGAAGCTTTTGTTACAGTCACAGACTCTGAGGTTAGACACCTGGTGTTCAAACCCCACGTCTGCCCATTCCTGGAGCTATAACCTTGGACGAGTTACTTATCCCCACTGGGACTCAGTGTTCTTACCTATAAAATGGGGATAATACTTGTACCTAATTCAGAGGTTTGCTGTGAGGTTATACGTGAACATGTGTAAATACTTACAAAGCTTGAATAGCATCATGTAAGGACAATATAAATATTCTCTATATTTGCTATAGTTTTAGCTATTATTTTTCAATGATAATTTCTTGTTGACACACATCTGCCTATTCTATCACTAATGATGCAGATAAAAATGTCTCTCTGAGTCATATAATTACATAATTTTAACATGTATTCTGAATCATTATTTGAACAGATCCCAACTGTGTCTTGCCTGAAACTTATGCAAGCTTTAGAATACAAAGCTAATAATTGCATAGATTTATGTTATTGAAAATATTATTTACTTTTCTAAAATATTATTTACTTTTCTAAAACCTAAAGAATGATATAGATGTGGGAAACTGCACAAATCATACATGCACAACACAATGCAATTTTGCTAGTTGAACATACTAGCATAGAGAAATGGAATTTGGGAAATGAGTTTTATTTTCCTTCTTCTGCCTCAGCCTGAGTCACTATTTTTATTTCCTCTTTTGAACTTCGATAATAAGATTTCTTTTGAAAGAGGGCTTCTACTATTAAAAGCCTGTAAAAAATAGCTAGGGTCCAGCACCTCTTTGACTTGGACTTACTTTTTTCTGGAGGTGTCTGCATGTTGTTTAAAAAACAAATTTACCGGCCCAGAATTACTAAGGAATTAGTTACTTGGGAATGTTTTCCATTTCCATATGAAACATGAAGTAGCAGGATAAATGATAGAAGTTGCTAGAAACATCGAAAAAGATATTTGTATTCATAGAAAAACCTAAAGAAAATGTATTCTGGATAACCTTCCCCTCTCCCCTCAGAAGAGGTTATCTTCTAGTATAGATTGAAAATTGATCAGCAACGAGACTCTTTTTTCATGTGAATATGTTTATCACTGTTAGGACAGTTTCTGAGCAGGTGTCTGTCAAACTAATTTTTATTTTATTTTATTATTTTTTTTTTTTTTGAGAGAGAGAGCGAGCAAGCAGGGGGATAGGGCAGAAGGAGAGAGAGAATCTCCGGCAAGCTCCACGCCCAGTATGGAGCCAAAAATCTGGAGTCGGACACTTAACCGACTGTGCCACCCAGGTGCCGCCCCTCAAGCTACATATTTAAAGGGAAAAAGTACTAGTGCTCATTAATAGTTGTGGATATATTTTGACCCTAGAAGGAAAGGAATCTTTCCAAAAATTTTGTTGAATTCTCACTGTGTAGCAGACAGTGTGCTAAGCACTTGTGTTGGAAAAGATCAGACTTGATTTTGAGAGGGAAGAAATGAAGCAGTGGCTTAAATAAGATTGATTCATTCATTATTTGAAGAGCCATTTATCGAGTGCCTCTTCTGTCCAGACACAGTTTGGGATTCTGGATAGGGCCATGAGCACAGAAGAAGTCTCTGCTCTCTTGAAGTTTCCATTTTCCAGAACATGTGCCAAATGAAGAAGTCCATGTATATTTTGTTAGATGGTTAGTTCTAGAATTCCAGGGTAGGGTTTTGTTTCGTTTCTCCCACAATTAAAGTTGAGTGGTCAGAGAAGGCACCATAGAGAAGGTGGCCTTTGTGAAAAAAAATGTGAGGGACGTGTGAGGAAGCAAGGCATAAAAGAAGGTAAGGCCAGAAAAGTAACAGATTCTATAGGACATGATTCATCATTAGATGGATTTTGACTGTACTCTGAGATAGGGAGCCATTAGAAAGGTTTTGAGCAGCAGGGTGGCATCTGACTTGTATTTTCAAAGGCTTGCTTTGGCTTCTGTGCTCAGGGAAAAAATACAGAACAATGCAGGAGCAGTGAAACCACTCAGATGCTGTAATAATCATCCAGGGGAGAAAGCATGTTGGCTGGGACCAGAAGGAGGAGGTAGCAACTGTGGTGGGAAGTATTCAGACTTTGAAGGTAGAACCAACAAGACTTTGTCCAAGGTTGGGTGTGTTGGGTATGACAGAAAGAGGAGTCACAACACCAATCACATACTGAGATGTAGAAGTGGATTCAAGGAGGAAGACAAGTTCCGATTTGAAAGTGTGAGTTTAAGATGCCTACTAAATATCAAGGAAAGATGTTCAATAGGCAGTTGGAGCTCGGGTGGAAGATAGATGTGTGGGAGAAAAATGAAATTTTTCGAGTCTAGAGATAAGCAGTCCAGGACGTGTGAGATTACATGGTCTCTCCTAGTCATATGTGAAAATTTGTCTTAGAATTCGCACATGATCCGACCTATGCTTCATATTTGCCATGAGGACACAGTAAAAGTGGTAGCCTCTCCCCTCCCATACACAGGCACACAAAACCATTATCGTGAGGGAATGCTTTGAATATTGTTACAAACATCTCTATGATGGACCTTTTTTGTATAATATTTACCATGTTCTTGAACATCGTGAATTTTCTTGAATTTTCAAATTTTTATAGGTAATAGTGATCTATTAAATAGGTTGGTCTCACTAATACTGTTTTCTAAAGAGCTGATTTACCTTTAACACTCTCTTCATGGTTGTAGAGGACAAGGCTGCTCCTATCCCTCAGAGTTGGGGGTTGGGGAGGAGGAGGGAGAGTAAGGAGGGGTGTGGGGGGAGGACCATTCAGCCAAACTGATGCAAGGGAGCTCTTTGATTGGCTACGTTCATCCTTACAAATAGGACTTTTCTTCTCTCTTACCTCTTTCCAGGTTCCATACAAACATAGGCTGTTCTCTTGCAGTGTGATGTTGAAAAAGAATAATAATAACCACAAAACTCTCATTGCATATAATATAGTGAGTTAAGGAATGCAAGTTGGGGCAATTTATTATAAGGGGTCCCATTCACAATCAGAACAATGAGACAGAAGATGAGCTGCACAGTGGAAGGCCAGCGCTTGGGGAGGGTGACTGGTCACTCGGTTCCCACTGCTTCTTTCGGTTTACCTTTGCCTATCATGAATCAAGCTGCGATTCGCGTTGAGTTTGTACTTTTCTGTCCTCTTACTTCAGTTTTAGCCTTTTTCAAAATGATAATGGGTTTCATAATGATATTCTAGAACTTAGATTTTGTTACAGGCCTACTGAATGTTGAGCTTTTTAAAATGCTGCTGAGGACTCTCAACAATAGCCAAATTATGGAAAGAGCCTAAATGTCCATCAACTGATGAATGGATAAAGAAACTGTGGTTTATATACACAATGGAATACTACGTGGCAATGAGAAAAAATGAAATATGGCCTTTTGTAGCAACATGGATGGAACTGGAGAGTGTGATGCTAAGTGAAATAAGCCATACAGAGAAAGACAGATACCATATGGTTTCACTCTTATGTGGATCCTGAGAAACATAACAGAAACCCATGGGGGAGGGGAAGGAAAAAAAAAAAAAAAAAGAGGTTAGAGTGGGAGAGAGCCAAAGCATAAGAGACTGTTAAAAACTGAGAACAAACTGAGGGTTGATGGGGGGTGGGAGGGAGGGCAGGGTGGGAGGGAGGGCAGGGTGGGTGATGGGTATTGAGGAGGGCACCTTTTGGGATGAGCACTGGGTGTTGTATGGAAACCAATTTGACAGTAAATTTCATATATTAAAAAATAAAAAAAAATAATAAAAAATAAAAATAAAAATAAAATAAAATAAAATGCTGCTGAGGTTTTTGTCCATCTTGCCCATTTAAGTTACTGTTTGGTTTTTATTTTAACTCATGTTTATAAAATATTCGTACGGTTTTTAAAAAACACCGTTATTTGTTTGGGAGCCTGGAATTGCTTTAATCCCTGGTTTGTGGCCCTCACAAAACAGCCGTGTTTGTGAGCAAGGGAAGGTTAATTTAGGTTGAATGTTTGAATTGTTTTATGCTAATAAGTTGTTTAAGCGTTCTTTAAAGAAATCAGTTTCCCCAGAATGTATCATGAGATGTAAGAATGAATGTGACATTTCTTAGTAAGCTTGTTATGAAATAATAACCAGCATCTCCAGGAGTTATTCACAGAGGATTTTTATTTAATTACAAAGATTATTTAAATGTATGTAATTCCTACACTCTTACTTGAAGTCTTAGCAAATCATGGAGGCCATTGCATTGCAGAATGCTTATATTCATGATTCCTTTAAACTTAAATATTTATAGTTGTGACTTAACTTTTATGGTTAACATCTCTAATGGATAATTACCATAATGACGAGGCACTTGAAGACCAATATGTGTGTTGGATTTTAAGGTTTTAGATGTTTACTCTATTAACCTCAAGAGGTTAAAGCTAAATCCAAAATCCATTCCTTCCGCAAATATTTGAGTGTCTGCAATACATTATGTACCTGAAGATACAAAGACGAGTAAAATACGGTATCTTCCCTCAAGGAATTCCTAGTCATTTGGGAGAGGACAGCACACACAAAGATAAAAGTAATGGAGTGTAGTAATTGCAAGGATAAATATAATTACCAGGTATGATGGGTGGGGAGGGCATCTCACTAGGGGACTAGCTAGAGTTTTTGACTCTTGTTATTATGTATGAGTAGGAGTGATTGAGGTGACAAGGCAAATAGTCTGTTCTTTTCAGCATCAGTACCTAACAGGGTGGATGTAGAGGGTTGGGGGAGGGAAACTAGAAGCAGGATGTTGTTCTCAGAGTAAAATGTAGCGGAACGTGAAATAGAGGAAATCAGGTTGTGGGTGGAGCTCAGATGTTGTCATGAAAGCAGTTTACTGGCTGGTTTTAAGCAGAGGAAGGACATCTTTACATTAGTGTTTGTCTGGAAACTCCTACATACAGTGTGGGAAAGGCACTGAAGAAAAAAAGGAGACCAGAGATCCGAGAAGAGTGAAGACTTGAATGGTGCTCAAGCAAGCAAGAAGTTAAATACTATGTGCTAATTAAATAAAATGCCAGCGAGGTCATGATTGGATCTGAGGTTACAGGAGAGGGAAGGGTAAAGACTAGCAGGTCTCTACAAGAAACAGAATTCATGGTTCTGCCACCCACTGGGGTGTGGAGATTACAGATGGGCAGTTGCCCTGGGGGCAGATGCACATGACATCTGAGGTGACTCAGACATCCCATCTGATTGAATATTAATAGAGTGAAATGTAAAAGTGGAAATTGCCCTTAAAATAACCTAGTCCGCTCTGTTTGATGATGGCTGTGTTTTTTGTTTTTACTTCCAAATAATGGAAAGGAATAAAAAAAAAATAAGATTAATTTCTTGGTCAAGGAATGTGACAGTGTTGAAAGATAAAATTCATATACAGGTCACACACAGAGACACCAGTAAATTAACACTTTTTTGAGGGTGTACAATTAAACGCCACTGTAGCTGGGATTTCTAATATAAAAATATAGTCACTGACCTCAAAAAAACTTGACACTTATGAACAGTGTGGTTAAAATTATGTTTGAGGATGTGTAAAGGAATTATCTGTGGAAATAGAATTGCTGAAAAAGAAAGACACGAAAGAAATTCTTACATATTCTTTAGTTTTACCCATCAGATGGCCCAGACATTATGGTTTTTTTGTTGTTGTTGTTTGTTTTTTTTAAGCCCAGAATTTGCTCACATCTTTTTCTCTTGCAAGTGTACTTTGGTCCTTATTTAAAAACCAGTGAAAGTTGGTCACTTATACTTAAGTCCTCTTAGCCATAATGTACAAATAATGTAACCAGAGACTGCTAATAAAGCATAAATAATGGCTTTCCATCTGTAGAGAAGCTGCAAGAAACATTTCTTAAGACCGCTGACTTGCTCTTTATGACATCAGCATTAAAAGTTTGAATATGCCCAAACTCTCTGAATATTGTATTCTTGAAATTAGCAACTTTTCTTTTTAGCCTGACTTTCACAACACTGTTCTGGCCTAATGGTGACGCTGATGGTGATGAGTATCTTTACTTTTTGATTCTAGTATTACTAATGTTAGCCTTTAAGCTCTTCATTTCTTATTGAGTTCTAAGAATAACACAGCACAGTGCACTCTCTTAAAAAAATTCCTCATCATATGTTATACAATTTGATCTTTTATGAAATACCCATGAAGTAAAAATAGAAGATAGGCTTCTTCCCCTTTCACTGATGTGGAAGTTGAGCCAGTGAGGAACAACTCCACATCACAATGATAGAATATAGTTGCTGACCCGCTGGCTAACAGACAGTTGGAAAAGGCTCACAGGCTTCTTTCTTAAGCCTTTTTCTCCTCCCACTGGGAAGTGCTCATCACTCATTGGGATGGCTTTTCGGAGGGTGGCCCAGGCTGTTAGACAGCTGGGAGCAACACAGCTCATGAATCAAAATGTACTTTTTTTTGTTTTTGTTTTTTTGTTTTTTTTATACTTCCTCACAGGTACTGGAGTTCTGCCTTCTCTCCAGACATGCACTTCTATATATCCATATGGTATATTTAAAAATATGTGTTTGGTCATTTTCCAGATTCCTGGTATAGAGCACCTGAAATCGTTGGAATTTCTTAAGTGATAAGAGCCTATTTTGTATGCTAATGAGATGACTCGGGTAGATGTGGGGGGAGGACCCTAGACAGCTTCAGGATGGGGGACTGGTCACCAGAGGCGACAAGTCTGTGATTACAGGGTTAGAATTGTCAGTCTACCCTGTGACCTCCAGGGAGGGGAAAGGGACTAGAGATAGACTTGAGTCACTGATGGCCAATGATTTGATCAATCATGCCTGTGTAACAAAGCTTCAGTAAGAACTCTGAAGCAGTGAGGCTGAGGGGAAGCTTCTGTTTTGGAAACAGATTGATGTGCTGGGGTATGCCCATAGAAACCATGCAGACTCTGTACTACCCTCCACCCCCGTTCTTTGTGTTTATCTTCCCTTTGGCTCTTCCTGAATTGCATCCTTTACAATAAAACTGTAATAGCAGGTTTGGTACTTTGAATTCTGTAAAACATCAAATTATGGAAAATAAGCAGGAGGGGGGGCACGGGAACCCCTGAATCTATAGCTAGTTAGTCAGAAGCGTGGGTGATGGGTGGTCCCTGGGACTTGTGATGGTCTTCTGAAGTGAGGGCAGTCTCCTGGAGCTGAGTCCTTAAGCCTGTGGGGGTCCGCATTAACTCTAGGTAGTTAGTGTCAGAATTGAAGTGGAAGATTACCCAATTGGTGTCAGAATCTGAGATTGACAGAATGATGGATTAGTTGTCAAGGGAAAAAAAAAAAAAAAAAAAAGAAATAATCTGTGTCCCCTCCCAATGTTTGCCTTGTGCTTTTTGTTACATTGGAAGCTTAGACTTACTTGTCCTTTCTCTAGGTATTTCCCAAATATGTGTATGTATAATAAATTGGATTAGTGGAGTAAAACATAGTATTTTAAGTACGTGGTTTTGTTCAATGGTGTTTTAACACATTAAATTTAAATGTTCATTTAAAAAATATGGTAGCATATCTATCTGTCATACAGCCATCCGCCCAGAATACTTACATCTATTCCCCTGGGCTTGGCCATATGTAATTGTACTAGGCGAGAATATAAGAAAGTCATTATGTGAAAACTACATCCGTGTACTTAAACGTAGTTACTGACAGGTAGTAGTTGTAAAAATAAAGTATTTTCTGTATAGCAAAACAGTTAAAAATCAAGTCTAGAATTTAATTGCCTTAGTTCAAATTGTGACCTCACTACTTTTAATTGTTTGACTTTTCCTCAACTCTGATTTAGTCATCTATAAAATGTGATCTGTAAAATGGGATAATAACAATATCTATTTCATGATTATCTTGTGAGGATTTTAAAAATCAATGGAAAACACTTCAGAAAGGACCTCAGGACACTTAATAAATTTTAGCCATTGCTACTGTCCTACCACATTAGGACTATGACTACTAATATTATGCTGCTAATATGCTTTTTTTTTAATCTGATTTATAGCGCAAAGTTATTATACAGTTTATAAACTGTTCTGAGCACATATTTACTCAAAATGATTTTATGTGTTTTTGAACTTGTATTTATTTAATGGGAAGTTTCACAGCTTAAGGATGTATAAAAATGACTGAACCACCTGTAAGATTTCTTGAGAAGTGATAGGGGAAATGCTAATGAAATGTTAGAAGAGAGATCAAATAGACTAGGAAAGCAAAAGGAATCTCTTCTTGTAGTTCAGATAGAGAACTTTGAAAGAAGCAAAAAAAAAAAAAAAAAATTGGAAATGAGAAGAGTAAATGAAACACCCTAGGCCTAATTAAAGGGATGTCTTGGTTGTGAATAATTGACAAACAGACATAAAATTAAAAGAGCATAGCCTAGGAATCATGTGTTACCATCATGAGTAATGTACAGCAAAGATTTGGGTATTTGAGTTAAATAGAAAGAATTAATTAATACACTAAGTGCTGTCATGACAGAAATATTTTATGTACTCTTGTGCGTTATTGTCTTATATTTAAGACTGACAGAGAGGGGAAACATGAGTGGCAAAAAACTAATGAGAAAATATGCGTCAGTATAACTTCACAATGGCTTCACTACAGTGGGAGCCAAAGGTTAACATATTGCTGCTCTTTGGGCACAAACATTACATGTGGCTCTCTGAAGAATTCATTCACTGAAAACATTGTATCGGAAAATTAGCCCGCTAATTGATTTTGCAACAAAATACGTTAAGGTTTTATTAACAGCTATTAATATAACAGAATATTAGAATATTATATTAAAAGCTATGAATAGAATAACAAATGTTATTTTATATACAGCTAGTTTAAAAAACAAAACTCCATATTCTTACGCAATATGATTTTTCATGCTTCCCTTCCATTCCACTTTATGGAACTAAGACTATAACCATATATATTTATTTATATGTATATTTGTATATAGAGATTTATAAATATTTTTTAACTCAGTCCCATTTGTTGGGCATTCAGGTTACTTTCAAAGATATGCCCATTCTTACAGGTGAAACCTGACTTATATCCATTCCTCAGGATTAATTGGAAGCCTAAAAATGGCTGTATGCCTAGAATTATTATATGTATTTTTAAGCATCATTTCATATACTTCACACTGATGGGAAGTAAAAGGAAGTTTTAACCAAAATTCATCTGAACCCAAACATTTGGTTTGGGTCGCTATATCTTTATATATTGTTAATTCTTGATGTCATCTAAAATTATGCATAGATTTTAGGTAATGCTGGGGGTGCCTGGGTGGCTCAGTCAGTTAAGGGTCTGACTTTGGCTCAGGTCATGATCTCACTGTTGGTGAGTTTGAGTCCCACGTCGGGCTCTGTGCTGACAGCTCAGAGCCTGGAGCCTGCTTCGGATTCTGTGTCTCCCTCTGTCTCTGCCCCTCCCCTGGTCGTACTCTGTCTCTCTTTCTCTCAAAAATAAACAAACTTAAAAAAAAAGATTTCAGGTAATGATTCTTAAATGTCTTACTGGGCGACCAATACATTTTGATAGTGCCTTGGTCCCTGATCTACCGTTAGTTCCTTCATGTGCACAGTGAGAGCAACTTTAAGTCGAAGAAGAGAGATTGTCATTAGATAATAAACACAGATTGTGCTCAGGGTACCAATAAAGAAGATGTGATATTTATTCCATGTGTTGCTCAAGTAGCTTCTGATACCTTTTCATTCCTATTGTAGATGAGCTTGGGCAATAGAGCATCCTTGTCCCTGTCTTTTCCATGCACTGATTGTTTCCTCTCAAGAGATCATGATTTTGAAAAATGTGAAAACTGCATTGAAATTGGTTTATGTTTAAAAGTCTTTCTTTGCCTCTTTTTCTGAATAGATGGATTCTTTTGTAGTGTTTGTTGAGGTCAAGGGCTCTAATTTTCAACAAAACTTATTAAATGTAGTTTGTTCATGTGAGCATTTCCTAAATTCCATCTTCTTTTTAAAAAAAATATGAAATTTCCTTTATATTTGCCTTTAAATATCAAAAGCTTTTTAAAAAGTGAAATTTAGTTTACCTCTAGTATAGTGAATTTTCTTTCTTTATTATTGGAAGGTTTTTCACAAATATTTTGTTCCTAGAGTGTTTTACCTTTTATATATTATAATTTTGTCCTTTCAAGTCATTTAATATACTCTCTTTTAGTCTCTGTAGAAACGCTGGAAAAGAATTTGAAGCAGATGGGAAGGCAGCTTCAACAGCTTGAGAAAGATTTGGAAACCTTTCCCCCTCCTGAGGACTTGCATGATAAGTTTCTGACAAAGATGTCCATATCCTTCTGATATCTAAATAACTCACTAGTCAACCAGAGTTACAATTTATTTAATGATGTAGGTATATTTGCATAACCAGTGCTTATCCTACAGTGCCAGATAACAGTTTTAGCCTTTGCCTTCTTGCAGGGAAATTTATCAATGTGTTTGCCTATCATGAATGATACAGAAATGTACTTTGCTTTCTATTCTTTTTTTTGTTTCACTTTGTATCCATTTGGACATTTTCTCTCCTCTTTTCCCTTCCATTTGCCCTGTTTCATTGTGATGTTCATGAGAAATTGATAGGACATGAAAACTCAGTTTGAGGAAGTTTGATATCTAATATCGGGATGTGATTTAGATACTTTTGAAATGTTTCAGGAAAGATATGCAGATTTTATAAACTGGTATGACTTGTCAGCTTAATTTCAAGGGTTGGTATAAAGAATGATCTCATTCCAGAAACTTTAATATTAAAGATACTTAGAAATACTGCATAGTTCCAAAATCAAAATGGAATTTGCCATGATCACTACTCATGCAGGTCTTCTCCAAACACAAATTAGTATCAGTGTATGTGCATATACATATGTGCGTGTGTATGTGTGTATTATGTATATACATAAATGAGACTTGTGTCCTGCTTAATTTAAAGGTTTCTTTTGAATTCGATTATCTTTGGTTTCACTAACTTTGTGGCTTATTCTCTAATGAGTAATTGAAGTAATAAACTTTTTTTTTAATTTCCTGAAATGAATGTTGAGTTGCTTTGCAAACCATTCTATGAGATTAGAGACTGATATCTTTTGTGTTATAATAAAGTATTACTACAATGCATTATTAAAATCCCATATGGACCTCAGAATTTTATATGAAAGGATAACCCACTTCCAATGAGCTCTTATAAATAGACACTCCTCATATTTTAAACTGAGATAGTTGAAATAAAATAACTGCTTTTCCTCTTTCTGTGCCTTCTCCCCTGAGATTTAGCAAATCACAAAATTATTATTTGGTTTGTCATAGATTTTATTGTATATGCTTTCAGTTTAATTGTGAATTAGTTCAATTTTAGCTTTGTTCACTGTCTCTTTTGGGAAATATCATAAAAATGCACTCCAGCAACAATCAATTCAGGCTAATGTGTTTGTTTCCTTTCATATCTTTCCTACTCATCCAGTTTCTTCTTTTATTAGGCAGTGTGCCATTATCGCTACATTTGAGAAGGGTTGTTTTTTTTTTTTAAACCAAAGGTGAAATCTGTATTTACCCATCAAAAAATACTCTTGCAGCACCTTCTCATTTGGCAAAGTATGCTTTTTAAAACAAATTTTTTATTGCAGAGTTACATTAGTTTCATCATTCTTAGCCTTTTTTCCCTCCATCATTTTATCATGTTAAAATATTCATATGTGACAGTTTATTTTAACCATTAAGCACTGTTAATTGAAGTACTTTTATTGTTCCCTATAGAGAGAATGCATTTTAGCAAAGGGTTTGCCTGCATACAGTTTCTGGTAATACACTTTGAGCATACTAATTATGAGGCTCCGGTTTCTAGAACCTATAAACTAAGATAAATTCCTGAGCTTAGAGGGAAGGTGGTAGAATCCTGCTCAGCAGAGGATCTCAGGACCTATCCATACTTGTATTCATATGACACAAGAAGCTGAATGATGTCGGCTTCTGGAAAGGTATGCAGCTCATAAAAAGCAACCAGCAGGAAATCAGAAACAGGAAGGATGATGCTTTGTTGGAAACAATTTTTCATTCTGAGTACAATTATACTCCATGGACAAGAAAGCTACTACATCCTGTCGCTAAATATCACAACCTAGAAGCCTCTAATGAACTGATTAGCATTCATGTATCTCTTGGAAGTCAGATATACGAACAGTTGGTGCACTTTGCTATTGACAAAGCTTATAATCATAAATATTCTTTGCTGAGATTAGATTGCACTGGTTTGCTTTTCATCTTGGTTAGACATACTAGTTTCGAAGTAATTAAATTCATTCATTGCAAAGCTTTGTTTACTTTAATTAGGACTGACAACAAGTCACATTTTGAATATTAAATGGATTTATATAGATCTTATTAAAGTGGCAAATTGTGAGCTTCTTAATCAGATCTTACAAAATGAAAGGATTCAGAAACTAAAATGCACAATGAATAAAAATGTATTTAACTGAAGTTTGGGCTATTAACGCTCTAACTTTGTTTATGTTTTAAGTTTTTGTGCTTATTAGTTGAAACATGTCAAATTGTTGGGTTCGCCAACCAATTCTAAAAGAATATGTGTATTATCTAAGTTGTTAGGGATGCATTTATGCAAGTAGATATTTAAACAGTCATGATTTAGTAGCTTAAATAATCTTTTAATTGAATTGTTTTAAATTATAATGATATAATTTTGTTATGTGAAATTTCCCTGTTAGCATTCAATTATAGTATATTGTAATTTTATTTTTTTAGTGCACTCTCTTTACTTTCATATACTGAGTATAAAAATATGAATTTAGCATATCCTTTAAAATGCATGTACAGTTATTTCATATATATCACATTGCCCTTTTTGTAATATTTATATTTCCTTACAATTGCTAAACTTGGGTCAGAAATACAACTGGAGTTAACCATTTCCACTGTAAATATTTGCTTGAAAAATGTGTGACAGGAATTTGAGGCAGGATCACCAATATTGTTATATGCAAACTATTACATGTGAAGTACACATACTTACTAAGCTCTTATATGTGAGAAAATCCGGAAAATGCTAGGATTTGTGTCATGCAGTACCTGTTCATTTCTTTTCACCTTTAGATTCTGGAATATTTCATATGTCAAGGAAAATAACAAATAGATCCTAGAGCATTGCCCTTGAAGTTCTCCCTGCACAAGGATTTATTTACCTTTTCTTCTCTTCCTACCCCACCTCCTGAGTTTCTTAGAAAAAAATTGTTTTGCCAGACATTCATTTTTTTTTTTTTTACTTTTTACCACTTATGTTGCAGTTTCCTTGCCTTTTCCCATGTTATAGTCTTTAAATTTGTTCATTGCAGTCCTACTCAATTTTCACACTTTCTTTTTTGTTGTTCTAGTATATATCAATGCTTTAGGTGCTTTTGAAAGTATTATGTAGAGGCGAAACTGTCCTAATAAGTTCCTTGAAGGGCTTAGGTCTTTTATCTGTATTCCATGCTGCATAAGACACAGCATGTTTAGGTAAAGGAATTCAGTACATTTTTATTTAATTGAACAGTGGTTAGAGAGTAAAATAGAGGAACGGGATCTGGGAAATGTAAACTCATGTAACACCTGTCTATTTGCAAGAGTGGGAGTTTGGGTAATTGGGTGGTTTGTCATGGCAGATTTTTCTGTTGACTTACTCTTCTCTCTCTTCTCTCTTTCTTCCTTCCTTGTCTTCCGTTTAACTTGTTCTGAAGGGACTTGTAAAACTCAGGTTAAAATATCCTGGTCCTCATCCAAAGTGACGATGATCTTTTCCTTCCCTGAGGTCTTATTGCACTTATAGAGGGTGCTGCACAGCTTGGTGCTCACAGCTCCTTTCACAGTGATGACTCCCTGTCTGAGGCGATGTCCCCTTAGCCAGGACTTCCCTGTCTAATATCACAGACCTTTATCTTCATGATCATACTTATCACTATCTGAACATCTCATTCATTTACTTCTTTATTCTGTCACTACACTCCCGAATGTATGTTTCATGAAAGCAGGGATTTTGCCTCCCTCGTTAACCAGTGTTTCCTCTCTTGCCCAGAAAAGTGGGATGCAGTGGAGCTTAGGGAATACTTACTGACTAGCTGGTTGGCTGCCTGGCTGGATCCCGAGTACTTAAGAAGATCTATAAAAGGTATCAGGCATGTAGGACTGATTGGAGCTGGTCCTTGTAAGATGTGTTAATGGAAGTAATAGATATCCTTGTTGGGGGAAGCACAATAACGAGGGCAGGATGTAAGAATAAATGTAGTACGTAGTTGTGCTGGGTGGTTTCACCATCTCATAATGAGAGACTAGCCCATCAATAGGGATGTAGAGTGCCTCATCAATGTCATCATTTATTCTATCCTATCAGACAATCATTTTAAAGTGAGAATTAATTTGACTATTTCCAAAATTGTTTCTGTTCAATCACAATTTTACCGTTCTCGTGGGTAATTCCAGTTATTCAAAGCTCCATTGCATTTCCCTTGGGAGCAAATTGTTTTCTAGATAACAACGATAAGAAAATTAACTTATAAAGCTCTCTAGCTGTCAGAACAAGACCATGTCATCTCCATGGTTTTGACTCTTGGTTTTCTTTCCCATCACATCTTTTTTATGTTTACATAGAATTGTAGTACTTTTATTAAGAATATAGTATTAATATTATTTCTGATGTTTCATGAACTTGTGATTACTACTTGAAAATCTTAAAAAGTGTTACTGGGTAATACTTACAGCTTTGTTTTAACCTGTTTACCAAACTGATTCTTGAGAAAGGGAGTATTCGCAGGTGTCAGGATAAAATTACTCATATTTGTGAAGTGCCTCTTATTAAAACGCAAAGCCTTACTATGCAGTCAGTGAGGGGAAAGACAAGGAATAGCTTTAGGACCATACAATTGGAAACGCCCACTAACGTAGCCTACTTAACATGTTGTCCAACAAAACTACTTTTCAGGGACTCTGTTAACTCTTAGCATTACATCCAAATTGTATGTGTGTGAATGCATAGAGATGGACTTTTTTGAATAGAAGTTCTGTGGCTTTCATCACACTTTTGAGAAAGGCTGTTACCTTCCCACTGATGGAAATTTGATGACTCTCTAGGGGGAGATGAGTAATTGACACGAATGTAGTGGCAGACAAGTACTGAGAAGGTGGAACACAGCATCCGCAGAAGGGGCTGACAGTCCAAGGTGGCCATCCTCTAGAAATGTGGCAAGAGCAAAGTGCTATCAAGGAATTGGTCTAGAAGGGAAAACTCCCCTCCGTTCCAGCTGAGTACAATGGATTGCAAATGCTATGTGTTCAGTGGAACGAACTTCTTACTGTAGAGATTAGAAAATAAGGCTTTGTGGAAGAGGAATAATTGAAGGAACCTTTGAATGATAGGTTTGGGCGAGCAAAGGCAGAAAACAGTTTCTCTTTTAGACAAGAGTTAAGGATGTATAAATAATCCATATGGAGATAGTCTGTCTCTGGGACATAAATAATTTTAGGTGAAAGTTTATAGATTGAATAGATAAACCAATGTTGATTTCTGACCTTACTATATAAATGAAGGACTGATTATTTCACATTACAAATGAATCACCATATGGTCCATTTAATATTAGTTTCTGAATGTGTTTCAAACGTGATTTTTTAATTTACATACATTTGCTTTATAATATTTCATGAATATGGATATTTCATAAGACAAAGTGTATGGAAATCTGTCAAGTGTGACTGTATTATAATTTCCTGTGATTTTGTGATTTGAGTAATTACAGAAAATCTTTTGTTTATGCAAGCATTAAAAAATGATACTACATATAAATTCATCAGCCACTGCTGCTATTATGATCTAGATTCTAGAAAATATAAGGAGGCATTTTGCTACTCAGATGAATATAAACTGGACTACAGAAAGGTCTATAGATATTCTTAAGGTTATTTAAAAAAAGTATCAACCCTTTCATTAGAATCCAGACTCCTATATTTAGTATACTCTTTTTTTCCCCTAAAATGCTAAATATAAAAGTAAGCAGGGCATAGTCTGGGGGGTGCAGAGAGGGAGCAATAACCAGCATAGAAGGGCAGTAAGTAATCTGTGGACTGACCCCAGACATGGCTACAAGTGAGCCGTGATGGACTGGAATGCCTTTTTTTGGGGAGGTCGGGCTCTAATTATTAGAAATTTTCCATGCCCCCCTGGATTTCACCACCCATCTAACAGCAATGCTGCCTCTTTCTTTCTCAGTCTTCCTTTCTCAAAATGAAAGGCCGAGATCAGTTTCCTTATTTTATCTTCCATTGGGGAATACTCTGACCAGAGGAACCGTTATCTTTCGAAATTGTGGAAAATCTTTTTTTTTTTTTTTGGTTATAAAAATTCCTTTTTTGGTTTTCTTTTCTTGGTACAAATCTAGTTATTCTTATTACTGACTTTAAAAAAATATATGTATACTGGGGCACCTGGGTGGCTCAGTTGGTTGAGTGTCCGACTCTTGATTTTGGCTCAGCTCATGATCCCACACTTTGTGGGATCAAGCCCTGCATCAGGCTCTGTGAAGACAGTGCAGAGCCTGGTTGGGATTTTTTTCTCTCCCTCTCTCTGCCTCTCCCCCCAAAAACAGATAACTAAACAAATATTTAAAAATTTAAAAATATACTAACATCTTTATTTTTTTGCATTAGTCAGAGACAATAAAATGGCTTGGATAAGCTTAATTCTGTATATTCCATTTCTTTAAATGTCCCAGTTTAAAGGAGCCATAGACGATTATGAATGATGCTCTAACAGAGTCATCTTTTCAGAATGAAGTATGGTATATCTAACTGCATTAGCAATTTGTCACACCACAAAGGAAATTCTATGGTTTGTTTAGAAAATGTTTTCTAATGCCACTGCAACATTCACACTGTTAGTCTTCTGAAAATCAGTGTGTTTTGAACTGTGTTGTCATAAATGAGAAGAGAATATTTCTGTATGTGTATGTGCCAGATCATAATTTTAGATGATGCAATGCATAAAATAAATCACTTCCCAGTTTTCCAAAGGAGAATTTAAAACATGAAGTTCTGTAATATTTGAAGTTTTTTTTTTTTAATTTTTTTAACGTTTATTTATTTTTGAGACAGAGAGAGACAGAGCATGAACGGGGGAGGGTCACAGAGAGAGGGAGACACAGAATCTGAAACAGGCTTCAGGCTCTGAGCTGTCAGCACAGAGCCCGACACGGGGCTTGAACCCACGGACCGTGAGATCATGACCTGAGCCGAAGTCGGACGCTCAACCGACCAAGCCACCCAGGCGCCCCTAATATTTGAAGTTTTTAATGTAACTCTTAATTTATTTTTTGATGGACTTTAGAACCACATATATAACCCAAAAAGCAATAAAAATAAAAGGGATTTACATGTACTACAAAATGCTATTCATTTTTCTAAGAATTTTGAATTATTAACTTGTTTAATCCTCACAGCAGCCCTGTGAAATGGATGATATTCTTATTCCCATTTTACAGATGAGGAAGTCCTAGCCCAGAGAGATTAAGGCATGTGCCCACAGGCAACCACCAAGTGCGGGAGCTGGAAATTGACATCGGGCATCCAGTTTAACTGCTGTGTTCAGCACCCATGTGGTTGATTTCAATATCATTGAAATTACTCAATATCAGACACTGAGCTATAATTTAAATCATATTGAATGATGTGACTAACGTACATACATACACTGGAAGTATAATTTCCATGGACTCAATTGTCAAAAAGAAATATAAAAAAAATAAATATTTAACTTTTCTGATAATTTGGCTGGAGTTAATTAGAGATTGGTGTTAAGATTTTACTGTCGTACAGGATAGATTGAGTTTTGAGAACAGTGACCTGTTAGAGGTAATTTTGGCATTTTGGAGATGTGTAATAGTGACTAAAATAATTCAAACATTGGATTCACAGGGTATTTTTTTTTTCCTAAAACATTACTTTGTAAATTTCAGAATCCCTTAACTCTAAGATACAGCTTTGTTATCAGTGCAAAAGAACAATACGGGAAACTTGTAAAGTTACACGAAAACATGGAAACGTTATACCAGAGTGTGATGGGATACTACGCCATTGATGTGAAGAAGGTGTCTGTGGAAGACTTTTTTAATGACTTGAATAACTTCAGAACCACATTCATGGTATGTTAAAATGTTTAATTTTTTTTTAAGAAAGTATTTGTGTCTATATATCTCATCAGTTTTTACTTTCATTTCGTTACTTTATTCCAGTATTGCTGTCGGTAATAAAACCTACCTTTCCCCATGTTGAAAGTTAGCTTTAAAAATTTCAGATTTTAAATCTATTGAAAAATATGTGGTTTGTTCTCTTTTTTGCCTTCCCAACGTTAAGCTGTAATCAGAAATTTTGATTGAAAATATGACAAATTCTGAAGTTTCTCATAAAGACTCCCCTCCTGGCTGATTACAGAGCACTTTTGTAATACGTTTTTGGCTATGAATTTGTTTCTTTATACTTGAGATCAATTTGTATTTTGTGGTGTAATTTTACCAAATTCCCTGAAGCTCTTATGAAGCTTCTTATTTTCCTTTTCTTTTCTTAATGCATTGTACAATAAGCTACCTGTGATTTGCCTTTGAATGGATTTTAGATTCCTAGGGTTTCCTTTAGATACTTTAATAGGGAGGTCAGGTCTTTGATGTGGAATCCTTTCATTTAGGCATTAAAAAGATCTTTTGAAAAGTATTAGCTGATTAGATGAGGAAAAAAAAACCACACACATATTAAAGTGAGAAAGCATTGTTGCCTCCCTGGGGAAAATGGTGATACAATTCTGCAACAAAAAATTATGTTATTCTTAATAGATGGGTAAGTCATTTCTCTATTTCAGCAAATGTTTGTGGGGATTAAAAAGTTTCGAAGGGTAAGGAAAAAAGAAAAGGCTTAAGCTTAAAGAAGTTGTTCTTTTTACTCTAAGGAAAACTTTATTGCTGAAGTTATTGGACTTTGTTAAGATGAGATAGTCTTTTAATAAAAACTCAGTATTTCAGGAGCACCTGGGTGGCTCAGTCGGTTAAACGTCTGACTTTGGCTCAGGTCCTGATCTCATGGTTCATGAGTTTGAGCCCTGCATCGGGCCCTATGCTGAGAACTCAGAGCCTGGAGCCTGCTTCATATTCTGTGTCTCCCTCTCTCTCTGCCCGTCCCCTGCTCAGGCTCTGTCTTTCTCTCTCAAAAATAAACATTAAAAAAATTTTTTTTAAACCTCAGTATTTATTTTTTTTAATATGAAATTTATTCTCAAATTGGTTTCCATACAACACCCAGTGCTCATCCCAACAGGTGCCCTCCTCAGTACCCATTACCCGCCCTCCCTCCATCCCACCCCCCATCAACCCTCAGTTCTCAGTTTTTAAGAGTCTCTTATGGTTTGGCTCTCTCCCTCTCTTTTTTTTTTTTTCCCTTCCCCTCCCCCATGGTCTTCTGTTAAGTTTCTCAGGATCCACATGAAAGTGAAAACATGGTATCTTTCTCTGTATGACTTATTTCACTTAGTATTACACTCTCCATTTCCATGCACATTGCTACAAAAGGCCATATTTCATTCTTTCTCATTGCCAAGTAGTATTCCATTGTGTATATAAACCACAGTTTCTTTATCCATTCATCAGTTGATGGACATTTAAAGCCTCAGTATTTCAAAGGAACACTGGTCTATGGTACATATACATTTGCTCATAGCTTTAGTTTGTTCCTTCCACAAATTCAAAATGATTCTTTAGTTTTTCACTATCACAAGTAGAAGAACTGGATTTGATTGACAAATATATTTATTGTGGGCCTATATATGTGATAAATTGTACAATATGGTATTTTAACTTTAAAATATTTTATGCCTTAGTGTAAGTCGCAAAGGCTCTGCAGTCTGGGAGAGCTGGGTTTGGATTCCACACTAGTTATATGACCATGAACTGACATAACCTTCCTGAGTTTCAGTTTCCATATCTGTAAATGGAAATATTAATTCCTTTCTCATAAAAGTGTTTATTAAGCTAGCTAATATATACTAAGTATTTATCACAGTTCCTTGCACATGGTAGTCGTTTAATAAATTAGTATGCAGTGAAGGGTTAACTCAGTAAGCTTGAGGTGTTTCAAACCTGGAACCAGTCCTCCACTGGTTCCTGGGGGATAACCCGTTAGCTCTTGGAATACCCTGTCTCATAGGGATATTTGTCTGCTTGGGGCCTTGGACCAAACTAGATGGTTTTTGCTAGAAATGTGATTTGCAGTGAGTACCTGTTTTTGTTCACCTGAAGCCCTGGGCTATCCTGTTTGGTTTGTCCTCTATAGGAGGCTAGAGGCTGAGTAGCTAAGGTGGTCCATGTGGAAGGTCCAGGCATACATGTTTTTTTCCAACAAAAACTCTTGACATCAAGGAATGAGAGAGCTTTCCTAGTAGGCAATACTTCATATGTCATAATGGAACTCCTCTGGGAGAAGCCTATGGTGATTTTAATCTGTGTCCTTTCACTGTAATAAACTGTAACCATGAGTACAATAGCTTTTCTGAGTTCTAAGTCCTCCCAACAAATGATCAAATGTGAGGGTGGTCTTGGGGACTCCTGACACAGTTATGTTATAAAGGTATAAAATAGATATACGAAGTAATAATACCCATCATATATTGAGTATTCCATGAACCAGACATTCTTCCAGATGCCTTATGTATATTATCTCAGTCAGTCTTCATAATAATTCTCCATCTTTCACTGTTACATTCTCTCTGAGGCAAATGAAGAAACCGAGGTACAGAGATGGAACATATCTGGCTCAATGTTTTTTAGCTATAAAATGGTGGAACTAGAATTTGTACCCATACAGCCTTCCTCCAAGAGCCTGTGTAATTAAATGCTGTGCGGTGCTCCCTCCCTTGTTTATAGCTTGTGTTCCATTTTACAAATCCATTTTACAAATAAGAACACTGGCACTGAAAGGGTTTAAAAAATGAAATCTAGGCCATACTGTTTTTAAGCATTCAGACTGACATTTGAATCAAGTCTAATTCAAAATCTTCCTAAGATCTAGTAGGATTAGAGGGCTTTGGGTGTTGTGGGGATAACTTGGCATTAGTGTTACTAATGGTGGAAGAGTGAGGAAGTGTTTGATTGGAGAAGCGTTCAAAAAAAGGAGGGTAATAGAGTGACAGCTGTACTTTGTGTGTATTTCAGAGTTCACATGGGTCCTAGAAGTAACTGTTGTCATATATACATATGCACACTGTCCTAAACTAACCTCCTTAGAGCTAAATATAAAAAATATATTTCATTTAAATGAGTAATTTGGAGAGGAAATAATCTTTAGGGTAAAAATAAACATAAAGGAGACTATAGAAGCAAAGTGGCTATACCAAGGTGATACAATTTGGCACACAAATTTTATTCTTCCTTTCTTTCTGGTAAATATAGTTATACTGCTTGAATTTTAGACAGTGCATATTTTTAAAGATCACATATCAATATTGGCAAAATTTTTTGACAAATGTTTTATTTTCTCAAATCCCTGGTCCCTTACATTGCTATTTAATTCCTCACCATTCAACTTTGAAAATCCTGCTAACTTCACTGAATCCGTGTGAAAATATTAACAACAGATGTGGAACTTTAATGGGTTGAAGGTCTGTTCTGGAAAGGTCTATTTATACAATAGGCAAAAAATATATAGCTAGATTTTCTTTTTAAGAAAATACTGGTAAGATACGTTTGTATTGTGACTTCATCCACTGGTATTTAGGAATACTCCTGTTCGTGAATGAGCAAATTTTACCATTAAAGTGAAGTTCTGTTTTGTATTATATGCAAGGAGTTGGAACCACTGTCTTCATTCCATAGCTGTCCCCCTCCCTCACTATGACAGTTTTCCATGGAATGTTTTCTCTCAAGTTTAGACCGTCCTACTTATGTATGGTTCCCTATGCCTGGAGCAGTCTGTCCATACTTTGCCTGGCTAAATTACTATACTCACCCTTCTGATCTCTGCCCAGACTTCGCTTCATCTTATAAAATCTGTGTCTATCTTGCATACGTTTGTTTCTCTAATGTAATTCATGGCATGTAACAAATAGCCAAATTTGTTGAGGGATAGATGTTCTCATCTACAATGGGTGCCAGGCTTTAGTAGCTAATACATATAGTGCCAGTCAAGTGCCAAGTTCTCCACTTACTCATTTAACCCTAACAATAACCAGGTGTGGTAGGCATACTGTTACTATTCCCATTTTACAGATGGGGAAACTGGGGTTTAGAGAGATTGTGACTTGCCCATTGTTGACATAGCCAGCAATTGACGGAGCTGAGGGGCTAACCCAGGGAGTCTTGCACCAGCCTATGCCATATATGGCTAAACTATACTAATTCCTATTAATATAGTTTAAATTACATTTAAAAGAACTGTTAGGACTAATGTGAAAACTAACCCCTCCCCAAAATAAAAAAAAAATGTGATCACTTTTATTTTTAATAGTAATTTAGTTTATGAGTAATTTATCCCAAAATGTGTGTATTTTAGGATTGCCCCAGAAGTTACTCTTAAGCAATTAAAGGCCGGCTCATTTTTATTCAGAGCCGATTACTATACCTTTTACCAACTCATGTCATTTCTTATCAGTGTTACCAGGATCTCATCAGTAATTGGTTTAGATACAGCTGTTTTGGTTCTTGTTTTTTTCCCACCCTTTCTGAGAGCCCTAATACAATAGCTAAAGAAGGAACATCTGTTCCAGACTGCTGCTTCAAGCCATGTAGACCAAGGCAAAAAGTTCTAAGATCATGGAGCTTCCTCTGTGGGGTAACTGCTCATTGCGACACCCCACAACTAGAAAAGTTGAACTCTCCTCTTTTCTAGTTGGAGATCCTCAACTAGGAATTAATTTGTTTTTGTTTTAACAATCTACTATAGGTAAATGGTTTCTATTTAGGACTAGTAATCAATTTCCAAGAAATAGGGAGTAAGCTTACATATTGTAATTTTATTTAGCTTTATTTTTTAAATTTTATTTATTTATTTTGAGAGAAAGAGTGAGCAGGAGAGGGGCAGAGAGAGAGAATCCCAAGCAGGCTCCACATTGTCAGCACAGAGCCTGATGCGGGACTCAATTCCATGAACCATGAGATCATGACCTGAGCCAAAATCAAGAGTCAGGATGCTTAACCATCTGAGCCACCCAAGTACCCCAAGCTTTATTTTTATTACTATCTTCAACAAGACAAATCCAACAACAACTGCCCCTGATTGAGTGCCTGCTTCTTGCTAGACTCCCTGCTAGATACTGTATGCGTGTCATCTGACTTAGTCTTCCCAGCATTCTTGTGAGATACAGAATGTCACTGTGTAGTAACTGTGGGGTAGGGAATCTCAGTTATGCTTCCGAACTGGTAGGGGCTAAGATTTGAATGGAAGCCTCCCTGATTCCAAAGCCTGTAGTTTTTAATATATTTCTAGTATATATCCAATATATTGCTCAGAGAGTTTGGAAGAATTATTAAAATGTGATTTTTAAGGGCATTTTTGGTAACTTACAAGTGTAAATCAGCACAAGACATTTTTTTATTTTCTCACTCCTTAATAGAATAACTTCTTGTTTACGTCAATGCATTCATGATAGGAGAATGTTTGCTGGTCTTGTTCCGTTTCAAAGCATAAAATGTTTTCTTTTAAAATTAGAGGATTATTAATGTACCACAAGGCTGGCATGAAGGTTAAGGTGTAGAGTGGAGAGCTGGCAAGATACTCTTTCCTGTAGGAGTCATGGGAACCATAAAGTTCAAATTGGAGGTACTAGGTGGAAATGTTTGACCCTGCACTGTAGGCTAAGCAAATCACTGTCCTACCAGGCATCAAGCTTCACCAAGTGAAGTTCATGCCTTCAGGTGTGTAGTGTTGTAGAACAATAATCATCATCTTCCACTTGTGATTGATTTTGGACTCACTGTTAGATGCAACTACCATTGTGCCCATTACTCATAGAGGTGCGTGCTTCTATGGGATGAATTGAGCCCATTATGGAATTTTTGTCGGCTTTTACTGGGACACTCCATTCCCCTTTTTCTTGCCTAACAGCTGTAGAATGTTCATGTTGGTCCTTTGAGTATAAACCTAATTTTCATGTGTGTCATTGGTCTCTGTGGCCTTGAAGCATAATGTATGTCCTAGCCCCACTTCCCATTCATATTTATATTAGAGAATTCTGCTCAAAGTGCCTTTACTCATCCCTGCAATACATGGTCTCTTCTTTAAAATTTTTCTTATCTTGGTGAGGCTTTCCTTTTTCCTCATTGAAAGTTCTTTTGCTTTTCTCTTTCTTTAACCAGAATTATTAGCACAGTGCAACAACACTCTTAACTCCTTAAGCAAATTTCATCTGACACTTTGTTTATTTTGCTTAACAACCTCATCTTACAGAAATACTTCTGAATGCTTCCCCCTCTTAGCTCTCCTTTGTTACTTGTTCCCTTTTAGATAACATGTTTGAAAACAATTTTCATACCAAATTATAATTATTAAGAATATGTCATTTTTCTGTTTATTTATTTGAAGTATAGTTGATACACATTGTGTCATTAGTTTCACGTGCACAACATAGTGATTCAGCACCTCTGTATATTAATGCTGTGCACATTGCGAGTGTAGATACTGTCTGCCATGACACAACATCATTGACTATATTCTCTGTGGTATATCTTTCATCTCCATGACTTGTTCATTCCATAACTGGAAGCCTGGATCTCTCACTCCCCTTCACCCATTTTGCCCATCCTCCCAGCCTTCTCCCCTCTGACAGCCACCAGTTTGTTCTCTGTATTTATGGGTCTCTGTCAATTTTCTGTTTTAATTATACATACGTAACTGCTATGATGAGCCTCTGAATTTACAGTTTCATATATTCCAACACAGAATTGGAGTCACTACACTTAAAGAAGTCACATTTTTTGGTTCTTGTAGCTCTTTTTCTGAGCACATTAACATTTCCTGTAGGGATTTTATTTTTTTAAATTTTTTTTTTAACGTTTATTTATTTTTGAGACATAGACAGCTCATGAACAGGGGAGGGTCAGAGAGAGAGAGGGAGACACAGAATCTGAAACAGGCTCCAGGTTCTGAGCTGTCAGCACAGAGCCCGATGCAGGGTTTGAACTCACGAACCACGAGATCATGACCTGAGCTGAAGTCAGACGCTTAACCGACTGAGCCACCCAGGCGCCCCTCCTGTAGGGATTTTAAAGTACTGGAAAATATTACTGGACATCCTTCTTTATTAATAGTTTCTAAGACCCTGCATATCTGGGCACCCCACTTGGTTAGGATTTTGAGGGCGAGGAAAAGCAATCCTTGCCTTAAAAGGGATTACTATTACATACACAAAAGGTGGGGTGGCCTCTGTTAGGTCTTCCTTTCTTTTCTGTGTTCCAGTTTTGGGTATATGTGCCAAACTTTGCATTTGTTCTTTTCTCGTCCCTGAAGTCCTGTCGATTCCTCCCCTAAACTTTCTTTCCTACGTATATACCTCCCATCCGAATTGTGTAATGGCAATCAGTGAGAAAGGAGTCACTCTGTTTTCTTCAAATCTTAACTTACTTATGAATTCACCCTTTGTGCTTGTTTTTAACAGTGGTATTTTGCCAGTTGTCTTATTTTGGGGAAGACAGCAATGGCTGACAGTGAAAGCTCTGGCATCAGAACACCCAGGGTGATAAGACTGTGGCCAAGTTACTTAACCTTAGTGAGCCTCTTTCCTGTTAATAACAGCTTGTGTTTCTTCAGGATGTTACATTTTGAAGATCAAATGACATAATGTACATATACCCCCAAAACAAGTTAGCTATCTACAGAGAATAGAAATAATTTTCACCTCTCCCATCTCATGATAACAGAATCGATATTTTAAGGATTTCTCCCCTTTTTTTAATGCTTCTATATAGACACTTTGAACTAAATAAGGAGTACCTATTTTTCAATAATAACTCTGTGTTTAGATTATTTCTACAATTCTGTTAAAGTTATGTTTGATCCAGTTAAAGATCCATCATTCATGTTACTTGAAGACTTTAAGTTGATTTTTCGTTCATACAATTGAAATACACTGTGTAGTGAACAAAAAATCAGTTGTAACTCATTTAATCTTGCTGCATGGATTGATCAAATATAATTTCTCTCTTCTACTGAATACTGAGACTGAAGTAGTGATTTGCCAAACAAAAATGAAATCATCCAATGAGGGGGTATTTTTAGTATACAAATATTTTTGATATGGAGGACAGCCAGAACAAAACTGATCATTTAAGTTATACAAATCTGATCTTTGTCAACTGTAAATGCCATTTCTGATAACCATTGTATGGACTAACTAGGTGACCAATAGGAATTCCAAAGCACTAAGCTTTTCCTGTGTGCTTCTTAAAACCTGTACATTGATCATGTTATCAGAGAAAAGAAGCATGTGAAAAAGTCATCTGGTTGGATGGTGAGTCAACTTGGGTAGTTATAGGAAATATCTTCTCTCCTTGCTTGTTTTGTTGAGTTTACAGCTTAAAAATTGTCTTCATTGGCACCGTTGTTATTCTGAGATCATAGTTGGAGGTATAAAGCCCCAAACCTAGAAAAAAAACCCAAATATTTTAGCTCTAGGATGTTTTTCTTCGTATCCTTTACTGTCTGATTATTTAAGGAATTAGAGTTATTCCAGGTGCTGAATATTTTAGACTTGCAACCTTGAAAATAATTATGATAGGTTCTTCTAATCTTTAATTTTTAGTCTTTTCACAGTAAAAACACAGCTAGACTAAGTGACTTACATTTTCTCTTTACTGATAAGATTTATTTTTACTACACATTGCTTAGTGGGATTATTAGTGCATCTGACACGTCTATATGATTAAATGACTGGTAATTTATATTTCCCTTTTACATTTTAAATATTTGGTTTGTTCACTGAAATAATATTAGCAAAAGGTAAAGACTGGATTATTCTAATAAAGTGATAAGGTCAACTATTGATAGATAATGGGAAAAAATAATACATAATAATAAGTCTATTAACCCATGTAATTGAAAATACAACATTAAATTAGGATACCACAAGCAAAAATGAATAAAATGGCATGCTCTTTGTACATCAGATATTGGTCCTCTGCATTCTGAACAAGACAGAGTGCACACACTGTTGACTTCAATTTTTTTTTTTAAACTTTAATGTTTATTTATTTATTTTTAATTTTTTAATTTATTTATTTATGTATTTTTTAAATATGAGATTTATTGTCAAATTGGTTTCCATACAACACCGAGTGCTCATCCCAACAGGTGCCCTCCTCAATGCCCATGCTTATGTTTATTTTTTTTTGAGAGAGAGAGAGACAGAGACAAAGCATGAGTGGGAGAGGGGCAGAGAGAGACGACGACACAGACTCAGAAGCAGGCTCCAGGTCCTGAGCTGTCAGCACAGAGCCCAAAAGAGAGCTCAAACCCACCAATTATGAGATCATGACCTGAACCGAAGTCAGACGCCCAGCTGACTGAGCCACCCAGGTGCCCCCCATCTTAAGGCTACTTTTAATGTTATGTTTTAAACATGGCCAGGTTTACATGGAATATTGTGGGGCTTTAGTTGGATGTTCTCCTTGCTTTCCTAACAAAGAGGTGATAGTAATAACTCAAAACAACAATAGTGATAGGTGATAGGCCCTATCACCAAGTCTACCTTTAAGCACTATACTTCATGACTACCATCTTGTGCCTAGCTGTGCCTTTATTTAGCCTCACATTTGGGGGATAAAAAGAATATTTAAATTACTATATCACTTCAGAACACAAGGGGAGAAAACACACTTACTGGAAAATCAAGTTGTACTTTGGGAAACCACAGTTATGAATATTTCATACTCTCTCTGTTAAAGAAGTCACAGAATAGATTGAAATATCTCATTTACTTGAGGATTTTACAAAATGTTTGAAAGAATTGCAAACAAACTCATGGCATAATGATGATGGGTCAGTATTGTTAAATCCCTGATGGGCTAATACGTAATGTGTTGTTTCACCTGAGACTGATTTTTACAGAAAAGAGCAACTTGCAGCTGAAGCAGTTTAATTCATCAGCACCTGCACATTCTTGGGGACATTCTCAAAGCATAGTTTCCCATTTTCCTAAGTTTCATGGTCATAAAAAGTTCAAATAATAACACCACCTTATTGAATGTTAAGATGATGAATTGTTTGTGCCCGTATACCGTATATCATGCTCTCCTATTCTCATTGAGAGCATTTTTTCATTGAATTTGGTAATACCAGAGAATTTAATTTTTACTGTCATTCTAGAGTCCCTTATAAAGCATCTACCCTATAATTACTGCAAATAGGGATTTCTAAGAGTAACTAATTTTCCACAAGGTAGTTCTAATCCATTGTTTATCTATTGCATGTTGGGGGGAACTTTTGTATTCGGTTACAAAAGCAAGTCTTGATGGAAAAAAAACGGGGGTGGGATGCCTGGGTGGCTCAGTTAGTTAGGTGACCGACTTCAACTCAGGTCATGATCTCATGGTTTGTGAGATCGAGCCCCATGTCTGTTTGTCAGCATAGAGCCTGGAGCCTGCTTCAAATCCTGTGTCTCCCTGTCTCTTTGCCCCTCCCCCGCTCATGCTCTCTCTTTCTCTCTCTGAAAATAAACATAAGGAACAAAAAAAAAAAAGAAAGAAAGAAAGAAAGACTTGATGGAAAACGAACAAGTAGATCACATACTTTGTATTCTTAAAGACTTTTGTGTCTGGTAATTCTAAGAAAAAAATATTTTCTTTCGTGTTTCAATACAGGAATAGTACAGGAATACATTTTTAAGGTTTTCTTAGTTAAAATATTTTCCATTTCTTCCTGAAAATGGAGTCATCAGGAATTTCTAGAAAGCTTCATTTAGTATGTTTGAACATTGCCTCTTCTTAAAATTGAGTAAACTCCTATTAAAAAAAGCATTTAGTGGGAACATGTCGGACTCTTAAGTAGTTGTTTATTTTGAGAAAATTAGCCTGTGTTTTCATAGTACCTGATACCTGTATCCCTCTGGAAAGCATGCAGATTTAAATCTGGTTTTCTAATCTTATGTTAGGAATCTGAGACAAAAATAAAATACTTAGGAAGAAAAGATTTTTGAGTTCAGTGAAAACTGAAGAGATCCCTGGTTTGCATAGTTTAAATATTCATTAATGTTGAAAGAAATATAACTCTGAATAAGAAGACATTTATAATCTTTTCAACTTTCTTATATAATAAAATCTCCAGTAGTTTTTGGAGTTACAAAAATATACAGAATATTATCATAGGTTGAAAATGTTGAGTTGGGTAGATAAAACTATTTAAATGAGCTAAGAGTTAGAAACGGAGATGAGGTATGATCAAAAAGTTGGGATCTGTGGAAGTCCACTTATATTCTTATGTTACAATTTTTCTCTTATAAAGTAAGTTTTTAAGTATTTCAAGAAACAGTATATAATAGACTATTAAGCTGGAAGGAGGCAATGTGCACGTTGGTTTTTTAAATTTTGCTTTTGAGGAAAGCAAATTTTGTGTCATTGGGCAAGTTTTGAAGTTAATTTACCAAGACTATCTTAATCTGAAATGCAAGCAATTCTTTGGGCGGGGGGGAAACAGGAAACTAAACTCTCTTTTTCAGAATAAAAGCTCATAAAGTATATTAGATTTAGAAGTATTAAAACATGTGTCTATATATACATGAAAATACATTTTTAGTGGTAAATAACTAGACTTGAGGTCAAGAGTATATCTTGCCTCCCATATTTAATTCACCTCTGTAACTTCCCTGCCAAGTAATCCAGCTCCATTGGGTACATGGTTTGGAGGAGCTTCCTGTCGAGTCAATGTACAGTCATATTCCAACATCTCTGAATGGAAAACTATATTCTCATAGGTACTATGAGAATTGACACTTTCTCATATATATAGAAGCATATACGATCATTGCAAGCTAGAAAGTGGCTCTTCCTTGATTTGTTCCCAAATAAATAATTAGTGGGGCATTTCATTAATGACATATAACGGAAATAATATAAATTAGTAATATTACTAATATTGATAATTGCTGTTTTACATAGATTTTACTGTATGCCAGGCATTTTATTTAATTCTTACAATATCACTATAAAGTAGGTATTATTTTGCCCATTTTACAAAAGAGGAAACTGAGACACAAGTTACATAGCTATTTAGTGCCAGATGGAGATTCAGACAAAGACAATAAGACTTTAGATTTCCTTCTAACCTTTACACTGCCTTTCTAATAAGTAATAATAAACTCATTTTTAAATTATTTCTGAAAGTAGTGAAATGTCATATTCATTGTATTTTTGATGATATTCTTGATTGTCCATTCAACAAACTTATTTGAGTGAGCACCCAGGATTTTATATGGCTGTTCCTTGTTAAATTGTTTACCTTTGGATCCTAAAACACGTAAGTATGTTACCCAGAAAAATATATAGTCTATCATAATCGACACATTATATAAAAATATTTAAGAAATAAAGATGTGTTGGTCAGCCTTCTATAAGAATACACTTTTGAGAATTTTCTCACATAATAATAGAGACTCTCAAAGATCAATCCCACCACAACACAACAAACTATTTTAAAATATGGCTGTCTTGTGAGAAAGTTGGGGAAGTCTTCAAGGAGAAAGGGTTATTTTTCATGAACATCTCTCTGTTGAAGGATCCTCCAAAGCAGGGATTGGCTGTTTAATGGGCCATATAGTAAATATATGCAAGCTAAATGTTAATAACTACTCAGTTCTTCAGTAGCAGTGCAAAAGCAGTCATAGGCAGTATGTAAGTGAGTGGGTGTGGCTATGTCTGATATAACTATTTACAATTGCTGGCCAGCCCAAGATTATAGTTTGCTGACACCAGCTCTACAGGATGTATTTAAAGAAGCAACATTTTCTTTTTCTTCAGAAAGAATTGAGAGACAAGAAGGCATACTTACCATTAAACTAAATATAAAAAACGTATACAATAAAATAATGTCTAACTTGTTTTGTAGAAAAGGGAGGTATAGAGCTTAGCTACTGGACAACGTTGTTAAATAAATTGAATGAGGTGTTTGGAGTTCAGGTGTTTTATCTTTCTGTATTGTTCAAAGGAGAGGAAAGGAGATAAAACTATCAGTGAACGTTAGGCCTTGTTAAATTAATTTGTGTGATAAAATTACCAAGATAACCAGTAAAAGGATTGATGTTCCAGCATAGATTCAAAACCATAGGGGGAGAAATGAACCAAGAAAGATATACATTCATACATACATACATACATACATACATACATACATACATACATATATAAGTGGCATAGATAAAGGAGGACCAATAAAACGAATAATATAAGGTGGTGGAAACAGGTATTTCGTAAGTCACAATAAAAATTTTAAAGACTAAGATTGGATAAACAATGTAGCCTTGTGCTGTTTGAGACCTCCTATACATGGAAAGGTTTAAAGTAACAGAACAGGTAATGAAATGCAATATTAATCAAAAGAAAGAGGGAAACTATGGTGGTAACAGATAAAATAGACTTAAAGACAAGGGAATATTCATGCTGATAGAAAGCTTAATTCTTCAGAAAGGTACAAGTCAAAAATTTGCATGTGAATGATAACATGGCACCAAAACAAACATGTAAAAATGTATACCTTCTAGAATAAGTTGATAGCGTTAGCATTATATTTGGATCTTCAACAAAGTTCTCTAATTGATCATTAAAGATATGGGAGCTTTAAACAATTCAATTAACACAGTTGATTCAATGTAATATATAGAGAACCCAACTCAACAATTAGAGTACACCTCTCAACCATAAGTGGCACTTTTATCAAAGTAATCACATACTAGAGACCGTGAAATCTTGATGTATTTCTAAGGTGCAGCTTCGTTCATTAACTACAATAGTATGAAATTAGCGATGAAATTTTTAAAAGGATGAAATTTTAAAATCTCTGTTTTGCAAATTCTAAAATCACTTGAAATAACTCATGTGTCAAGAAAGAAATCCTAGAGTAAAATTAGACCTGAAGAATTTATGGAACACAGCAAAATAGTGGTATAAAGAAATTTATACTCTAAGTGTTTATGTTAAAAAATCAGAATGACTGAAAATTAAACATCCGACTTCAGAAGTTAAAAAGGAATTGTATAATCCTAGAAAAAATAGGAAAATAAAGGAATGAAGGAAAAAATGACTTAGAGAATTTTTGAAAAGCTAAACCATGATTATTTTGAAAAAACAATTAGATAAGCTTCTGAAAAGGTTAATGTGGAAAAAATATTAAAGACGTAATAAGGAATATAATTATACATACAGAAGATAGTAAAAAGAGACAAGCACACTATAAAAATTTATAGGCCAGACTGGATAGGTTGATGATGCAGATAAGTTTCTAGAAAAATTATAACATAATTGAAACTGACTTTGAAAGAAAATCAAAGCTTGAATAAGTCTATAACTAATTGTTAATTTAATGACTTATTTAGAATCTTCAAGTAAATTAAATACTTGGCCCAGAAAGTTTTACATATGAGTTTTACCAAATTTAATGAAATGATTGTTCTAAACTGATAGGATACTAGTGTGTGTGTGTGTGTGTGTGTGTGTGTGTGTGTGTGTGTGTATACACTTATATACATACACTTTAATATATATGCACACACACTATATACTTATATATATATATATATATAAGAATATATATACATATACACTTAAATATATATAAGTATATATATACCTATACACATATATACACACACACTAAGTCATATAATAAGTTAGGATATATACTATATATATCCTAAGTCAATGGAGAGCCCCATCATGTTTGTTAACAGAAAGAGTCAATATCATAAAGATCCCAATTTAATCTAAATCGGCAGAATCACAGCAATTCTGTTCACAATCCTAATAGACCTTTCCAAAAACTTCAGTAAGTTTGCTCTGAAAACTAGATGGCTGAGTAAAGGCCCAGAAAGAGTAAAGACAATTCTAAAGAAGGAAAATCAGATATGAGCTATAATAAGACAGAGTGTTACTGATTCAGACATGGATATATTGACCAAACAGACTAAAGCAGCCCCCAAACATCAACACATATATGGCCACTTGAAATACAGAAGAATGGGCTTTGCTGATCAGTGGGCAAAGGGTAGGCTAGTTGTGAAATGTTACAGTTCAACTCATTTTCAATAGAAAAAAGTAAATAGGATCCCCACCTCATACTACTCGAAAACATTGATTCCAGATAAAGTAGATACTAAAATGTGAATAGCATTGTCAAAGCTTAAAAAGAAAGCATAGAAGATTATCTTTGTCTTTGAAGTAGGGAAGGATTTTTTTTTAATGTTTATTTGAGAGAGAGAAACAGAGTGTGAGTGGGAGAGGGGGCAGAGAGAGAGGGAGACATAGAACCTGAAGCAGGCTCCAGGCTCTGAGCTGTCAGCACAGAGCCCTATAAGGGGCACGAACTCACGAACCATGAGATCATGACCTGAGCCGAAGTCGGACACTTAACAGATTGAGCCACCCAGGCATCCCAATTTCTTAAAAAAAATACCTTTTACTACATTTAACAACTTCTCTTTACTGAAAGACAACATAGGTAAATGAAGTATGATGACAGTTAAAATCTAAAATATAAAACAAACAAAAGATTCGTATTCAGAATATTTTAAAGAACTGCAAATTAAGAAACTGATAAACAGCCTAACAAAAAAGTGGGTAAAAGATCCGAAAGGCATTTCACAGAGTAGGAAATCCAAATGTTTTATAAACATGTGAGAAGCAACTTGAACTAATTAGTAACCATAGAAATACAAGTTAAAAGCACGATGGGATACCGTTATAAGCTGCCAAATAGAAGACTGATGATAACAATTTGGTTAGTGTCTAGGCTATGATTATGT
The DNA here is from genome assembly GCF_018350215.1 of Panthera leo. Lineage (NCBI taxonomy): Eukaryota > Metazoa > Chordata > Mammalia > Carnivora > Felidae > Panthera > Panthera leo. The sequence goes on along the minus strand of NC_056679.1, from coordinate 35,683,267 downwards.
GCTAATGGTGGCTGTATCTTTTGGCACACTGTGGAAGCTCTTTGACACCATCTAGTAAGCTTGATGATGAACTTCTCCCCTTATTATCAACTCCACTTCTACCCAAGAGAGCAGTGGGTTTCAAACTATTTTGGTCATAACCCACATTGTCAAATGATATTTTATAAGTGGACCCAGCACTCTTTTAGAACAGAAACAAAGCGTCAACAAAGAATATCCTTACTGTTTGTGTTACGTTCTAAGATGTCCTGTTCTCCTCTGCTTAAAGACACTGTCAACAGTTTCTGAAAAGGTTTAAGAACCAAGTAATGGGATCTACCATAAAAAAACTCATATGCACAGGGAGATGTGAGCAAAAATGTATCTGCCTCGTTTGTCATAGTCAAAAATCCAAAGCAATTCAAATCCCACTGATAAGTGAGTCAGTAGGGAGATGACTTCATATTATAAGCAGTGAAAATGAGATGCGGTTTATACATAAAAATGTGAATGAATCTTAGAAATATAATGTTGAGTGGAAACATCAAGTCACAGAAGTTTATAATAAAGATGATGGAATTTGTTTATAAACTCAAAGATAATGTTTATGAGAATAGCCACAACTTAGGAAGGATTACACTCTGCCAGACTGTTCTAAATTCTACACACGTGTGCACATTCATTGAAATTCACTGGCTTTGGGTCATTTTGGTTTCTCTGAGACAAAATGTATGATGCTATAATGTATATTTAAACTAGTTGTGGCAAAGTTCTTGTTGTTACATTTGCTATGCAGAAAACATAAATTATAGGTAGGAAATAATCGTGAACTCATTTTCTTTCAGAATATACACACACATATGCACATATATTTGACATATCTATATGTTTTTATACACATAGTTATTAACATACCTGTGTATTTTTATGTAGATAGTTTAGAGTTTGCTGTTACCATAAAATACATGTGAGCCTTAGGAACTCAGGTAAATTATTGATTATGCCTTTGAATTGAACAGTCAAAATGTGACTGAAGTTTTAAAACCCTCTGTGGTCATTGCTGTAGACTGGTAAGCCCATAGATCAGACAGGAGCATGTACCGGGCTCTATCTGGGACGATCTGCAAGCACCTAAAGAAAGTTTTGGCATGGCATAGCTGAAAGTAGTTGGTGGCAGTGCAATTAATTTGCCAATTTACTAAATAAAAAGCTGCATTAAGAATAAGGTGAATATAGCATAATATATGTAAACTTGTCAAATAACTAAGTTGTACACCTGAAACTAATGTAACACTGTGTCAACTATACTAAAAACATACATACATACATACATACATACATACATACAAAATACATACATACATAAGATGATTGGGGTGCCTGGGTGGCTCAGTCGGTTGAGCGTCGCCTCAGGTCATGATCTCGCAGCTCGTAAGTTCGAGCCGCATGTTGGGCTCTGTAATGACAGCTCGGAGCCTGGAGCCTGCTTCGGATTCTGTGTCTCCCTCTCTCTCTCTGCCCCTAACCCACTCTCATTCTGTCTCTGTCTCTCTCAAAAATAAATAAACATTAAGAATATAAAATAAGATGATTAAACAAATCAATGTCTTAGAGCTAGCCATCTTTATGTATAGCTCTTCTCTAATTTTTCTTTCTAGTTTGGAATGTAGAATTGACGTAACTAAGAGGCAATTGTATCTAGAATAATGTGGTTCTCTAACTGTTCATCTTTTCCGTTTTTGGCTACTTTTGCTTCTCAACATTTAGAATAACAGAAAATTCCAAATTACTGTTTGAACTGGGATATTAGTTTCAGACTAAATACCTATTTCTGTGCTGTCTGTTGGTATTTTTCCAGCTAAAATTCTTCTAATAGTTATAATGTCAGAAGAAGATATGCTTTAAATGAGATTGGCTTTTAAATGAAAATCAATAGTGTATTTTCCATAAAGTAAAATAACTTTAAGAATTACTTCAGACCTTATTTCTAAATGTAAACATTATTTTATAGGTCCTAGGAAGTAATTTTGACTTTTTACTGCCCAATGGAATACTAAAAGGGTGTGGCAATTATGTCTGCTAATAAGTTGTCTTTTAAATGTGCTCATTGAAATGCATCCAGTCATTAAAGTAGAAAATTTACATCAGAAAATTTTGTACTTTAAGTTTCATAAATAAGCTACATGATATATTTTTTATCTATTGCAGGTTCCTCTTATTTATTTCCCTCAAGCAAGAAATACAGTTTTGACACTTGAATATTTGCTTGTTTTTTTTCTCCACCACAATCCGGTCTTTCTACTCAATCTTTGTTACATATACAAACGTGGGTACCCATGTGTGCGCATGTACACACATGGATGCGTATACATGTTCATCTTTGAAAACACACTTCTTTTCTACTTTTATGTAGCCTTCTCCTACCTTCCTTATGTCAATTCTTATAGTGGCTATTGTCGTATACTTTGTGCCTAACATATGCTCCCGTAATATGAAGCAGCATGGTGGAAAGAACATAGACTACCTCTAGCTTTCAAGTCTGGCCTCTGCTTCTTACAGAAATCATTGTAGTGAACAACTATTTAACCAGCCAGTGCCAAGTGGAAAATGCAGAATCCATTCTGAGGATTGGAGGGATTGCATAGGAAAGCACCTATTACTGCAGCTGCTATTTCATAGCTTAGCAGTAATAATATTAATATATGTCATGAACTGTGAGGAGTAGGAGAATTTACCTTGTTAGCCTGCCATTGTTTCATGGACGTTGGCAGAAAACACAAGACTATAGAGTCAAAGAATTTATTATAGCAACAGCCATAGTAAACAGTTCTTTGTTCATTCCTGAGTCTAAATTCCCACAGGGAAATGTGAAGAAGGCCAGATTTAATACCTACATATACAGTGGTTTGTATTACTGGAGGAAAATCTTGAACTTGGGAAACCCAATCTTTTTTAAGAGCTAATAAGACTGCCCAACCTTGCCTCAGTTTACACACTAGACAGTGAACAAATCCATTTGCTTGAGAGGGAGATCCTACTTTTTGGAACAAATGTGGTTGGTTAGCACTTGTATCTTAGAGTACTTAGTCTTGCATTCTCTTACTTGAAAATTTCCAGTTGTTTTCTGGTTCCCTTAAAAGAAAGTCCAACCTTCCCTATCTTAGCCTAGAAGACTCTAAATGATCTGGCACAGCTCCTGACCTCATCTTATACCACCATACTGGCCTTCTGTCTCTCAAACCCACCAACAGCCTTTGCGTTTGATCTCCCCCAGATCATCACCTAGCTAGCTTCTTGACATTGAAGTTTCAGCATCAATGAAATCAGTGAGTGGGGTCTTATCTGATACAGGCCTTATCTATACCACTTAATATGAAGTAACCCCCCCAAGCCTTCTATCACATCACTCTTTTTTTTCATGATACAATTTTTTCAAAATTTTCATATTGTTTTCTGTCTTTGCTTCCTGTACCACCCTATCACACAGAATATAGAACTTGTTTTAGAATTGTGTATGTGCATATGCATGTATATTATAAATCATATATATATATGTGTGTGTGTGTGTGTACACACACACGCATATATATGTCAAATGCTTGGAATAATACCACTTACCACTCAGTGTCTCAGTATTTCTTGAATGAAGGGCTACATGGATGAATTAATACTGCCTCAAGGCTTTTTGTTTTCTCCTCTTTTCCCATGTGTTTTTCATTGTTTTGGTCGATAATTTTAAATTTTGCTATTTGATTTCTAGTGAAGAACTTGCACTATCTCTAGGGTTTACAAAAACAAGGCTATGACAGTAGAAAACTGAAAGTTTCCTCCCAAATAAAAAAAGCCACCTACTTGTTAAAGTTTTGTTGTGCACTTTCTATTTAATACCATTAGTGATAAACTAGCAATTAGATAGCTTGTTTGAATTCATTGGTACTGAGAACATAGGAGATTGTAGCATGAGCTATGCTGTTGGCACATAAAAAATCCTTGTTTACCTCTTAATTCCCACTAATGACACATGAGAGGTGTTTCTTGATTTGTATAAAACTTAGAAAATAAGGAATTAAATCACATACCTATTGAGATCCCATAATTGTGACTTGGTGACTTTGATGAGAAGTCAGAGGTCTGTCTTTGAAACGCCATATATTCCTCTAGTCATCCTATGACACTTGTCTTTATCTGAGAGGAAATCATTAAATGATTGATTGTTATATGAAACAGTCCTTGCAAACTTTTAGCTCTTTTCTATCATTTCTCCAGTTGCTTTTTTTGTACTCAATATTTTACCTAGCAGAGGATGTATGGAAGACTCAAATACATTTGCTAGACCCTCTTGGAAATATATATAGGGAAACAGTTTTGATTTGTCAATTAAGTGCTTTTTTTATTTTTAGTTTCGTCTCCCTTCTCTTAGTTGATTCTACTAAGATGCAGGTGCTTTAAACATAAGTTGTATTTATAGATCCATATTTAGCAAGTGTTCATGTGCTAATCTTTTAAAAGACTGTTACTAATATTAGAAGTAGCCATTATCTAAAAGATATTTAATCACAGCTCTACAGATTAATAATTTTCCATTCTCTTTGTGAAATCACTGTGGTTAGAATTGATCATTTTTCAAAATTTGTTTGTAACAGCAAGCAAGAAAGGAGAACGTCAAAAAAAGAGAAGCAGAGGAAAGGGAAAAACGTGCCCAAATAGCCAAAGAATTAGCAGAGAAAGAAAGACTTGAACGCCAACAAAAGAAAAAGCGCTTGTTAGAAATGAAGACTGGTGAGTACTGTCAAATTTGCAATTTGTACCTTTATTAGCAGTTTAATAAACTTCAGTGAAAAAAAGAAGATCTGGTCACTTATTTGTATAGTTAAAATGTAAAGCATTTTTTTTTTTTTTTTTTAAATAATGGGCTTTCCTCCTTTAGTTTACTTGTTAGTAACAAGTAATGCTTTTATTCTAACTGGTCATTGGTCATAGGTGATATTGGTCCTCTGGTCTACTCTTGTAGTTCCAGAGTATTCCCACTCTCTTGACTGCTACATCAATAACGAATCTGTAATAAGTTATGGCAACCAATAAATTAACAACTATAGAAAAGGGGTCAATTCTATTGGACAAGTAACTAGTATTTTTTCAACAGGATACTCTAAGGGAGGGAAAAAGTGATGAAGGGAAAATGTATTGATTTAAAAGAGTCTTAAGAGATTTATCTATCAGTTGTCATAAATGAAACTTACATATATTCTAATCCAAAAAAATGTAGACAAAGGGAGTCTGAAAAGTTTGAATATTATGTTTCCCCTGTAGACAGGACAATGTTGTTGTGAATATATTTTAAAGTATGTTGTAGAGGCTTATACTGAAATTTTATAAACAAAAATATGTCTGAGATTTCAGTCAAAATACTCTAGCATGACGGGGAATTAAGTGGATATTTGTAGATGAAATTTGTAGAGGGGAATTTGTAGATGAAACAAGATTGGTGATAAATAGTAATTGCCAAAGTTGGGTGATGGGTGCTTAACGGGAAGGGTGTGTTCACTGTCTCATTTGCTCTACTTTTGTATATTTTGAAACTTTCTTTAGTAAAAACTCTTGGAAAAAAATTAAAAATAGAAAAGTAACAGCTTTACAGTTTTACATATATGTATTTACATATATATATATATGTGCGTATATATGTGTGTATATATATATATATATATATATATATATATATATATATATGTATATATTCCAAAGCTGAAAGATACAATGAACTGAGGTTCCTCGGTGGCTCAGTTGGTTAAGCGTCTGACTCTTGATATTGGCTCAGCTCATGATCTCATGGTCACAGGATCCAGCCCCGTGTTGGGTCCGCACTGAGCATGGAACCTACTTGAGCTTCTCACTGCCTCTCCCTCTACCCCTCCCCTGCTTGCTCGCATGTGCACAGGTGCACTCTCTCTCTTAAAATAAATAAATAGATAGATAGATAGATAGATAAAGATACCACTAACTTAGAAGCAAAAAATTAAGGAAATTGTAGTTACATTTTCACTCCCTCAAACTTTTGGCTCTTCCACCTCTAAGCCACTAAGGATTGCAGAAGGCTTTAATTAAAATCCATCACCTTCACTGCTAAATTACCATAGTTTACAACTCAGGGCTGCAAATTCACCTAAAGTTTCCCCAGGGGTAGACAGAGATGCCTTTTTGCCTTTTTTGCTTTCACTTTTACAGACATATTTTACCTTTAATAAAGCAAACTGAGTACCTTAATGTATCACACATGTTTCTTCCAGGAGAAAAAAATAATCGTAAGCACAATTTCTTGTTTAGAAGAGTACGCTTGAAATTCAGGAAGTATTCTCAAAAATTTCTTAAAGTTTTAACTAAAATGGTGATCAGAAAGGTTTAACATTGATTTTAAGAATATGCTTCTGGAAATCATTTTAAAATAATTGAATACTGCCTAATTTACCAGACATTCTGGTATTTGAACACTGGCTCATTTAGTATTGGCCAGAGTCATTTAGATGACTTATATGATGGCAAATTGGCTGTACTGTTTGTGGATTTTGCCCAGACCCCCTGGTCTATCATACTGAGCCTCTCAGCAATTCTCTGTTCTATCAATCTGGAAAGTTAAAACCTGATAGGAAGCAAAAATTTTAAGAATATGTTAGATCCAATGTAATCTCAATAATGTTTTCATTCAAATTTACATTTTTCCTGAAGGCATTTCATTTTTAAGAAGAGCTAAGTTTATTTTATTTTTCCAACTTAAAAAATAATACTTTTGTGTTACAGAAAACACTTAAGAAGTGGTTGACCAAAAGATCATTATCGATAATCCTCCTATCCAAAAAGATCACTTTTAATATTTTGGCACATTTTTCTTTTAGTTTTAAAATTTTCTACCTTTTAAAAACAGTTATATGATAGAGTAAATATGTTGTTTAGCATCTCACTGAACTTTCTCAATGTTTCCTGTTATTCTTGTGATTCTTAATCTGTAATTTGTAATACCTGGATATGCCATATCTAATTTATTTTGCATTAGTCAGTAATGAGGTCATAGAACAATAATTATTTCTATCTTTTCAATGTTATACATTTATGTATAAATGATTGACGAATATTCATAATTATTAGGATATGGAATAGAAAAGGATAGTTTTAAGACTTTTTGATGCATGTTGCCAAATTGATTTCTGAAAGTATATTCTAATTTCACCAACTTTTAAAGCTGTTAGTTTATAAATATTCTTCAGTTGAATATTCTCATTTTTTTAAAGATTTTTGTTAATAAATTAGAAAATTATGTTTTGTCTTAATTTACATTTCTCTGAGTGCTACTAAAGTTGAACATTTTTTCAAGTGTTTATTAGTCCATTTGTATTTCCTTCTTTGTGAACTGTGTTGCATTCGTCTTGTTTTTAATGATTTACACACATCAGCTCCTTGTGCCTCAGTATTTACCTTTTAAATATATTTTCTCAATTTGGCTTTTGATTTTTATAGTTTGAAATATAAAAATGTTTCATTTTCTATAATTTTGTTATAACTTTTGCTTGCTCAAGTTTAGAAAGTCATCTTTACAGCAATTTTATATCCACTTCAAATTTTTTTAGCTTCAGATATTCATAATACTATTCTGTTCCACTTAAATATAATTCTTGCTTAATCATTCATAGACTAGGGTCTATTTCTGAAATTTACCAAATCAATTATGGTTATAATTATCGTTAATAATTATGGTTAATAATTGGTTTGTGTTTATTTCCGATAAGTAATTTTGTATTGAGGACATTTTGGTTTTTTCTTTTCTTTTAAGTATAGTTAACATAAAGTGTTATATCAGCTTCCGGTGTACAATATAGCGATTCAACAATTTCATACATCACCCAGTGTTCATCACAAGTGCACTCCTTAGTCCCCATTACTTGCTTAACCCCTCCCCCACCCACCTCCCTTCTGTTAACCGTCAGTTCTCTATAGTTAAGAATCTGTTGCTTGGTTTGCTGTTCTCGCTCACGCTCTCTCTCTCTCTCTCTCTCTCTCTCTCTCTCTCTGTGTTTTTTTCTTCACTCATTGTTTCTTAAATTCCACATGAGTGAAATCGTATGGTATTTGTCTTTCTCTAATTTTGCTTAGCATTATACTGTCTAGCTCCATCTATGTATTGCAAATGGCAAGATTTCATTCTTTCTTATGGCTGAATAATATTCATTATATACAATGGAATACTATTAAAAAGCCTAAAAAAGAATGTATGCATATATGTGTGAGCACATGAACACATACATACACCACTTCTTTGTCCATTCATCTAGCGATGGACCCTTGGGCAGTTTCCATGGTTTGGCTATTGTAAATAATGCAGTAAACATAGGGGTGTGTGTGTCCCTCTGAATTAATGTTTTGGATAAATACCCAGTAGTGTTGATTACTGGATCATAGGTAGTTCTATTTTTAACTTTTTGAGGAACATCCATACTCTTTTCTACAGAGGCTATACCAGTTTGCATTCCCAAGAGGACAATACTTTTCTAAATTGTTAAAGTAGATTTTAACTTTTTAAAAATAAACTTAAAGGAAGGTTTCTCTTGCATCTTTGTGAATCATAGAGCTCATCTTATTTGACCTATTGGATTACTTTATTTTTTTTCAATGTTTATTTTGGAGAAAGAGAGAGAGAACGTGCACAGGCAGGGGAGGGACAGAGACAGAGGGACAGAGGATCCAAAGCAGGCTTTGTGCTGACAGCAGAGAGCTGAATGCAGGGCTTGAATTAACCAACTGTGAGATCATGACCTGAGCCGAAGTCAGATGCTTATCCAACTGAACCACCCAGGTGCCCCTGTTGGATTACTTTATAAAACTTTATAGTATATCTTTCCAAACATGATCTGGGTCTCAAATAAGTGTAGGGCTCTCACTTGATGAAAGTTCCCCACAAACCTTAGTTGCTAAGGTCCCTGTATTCCAGAAATTTGGACATTTTCCAGGAGACTTTTCTTCAAAAGATAGGGTACTGTCACTTTATATAGATGTTATTAAATAAATACTTTAAGACAATACATATTTAAATACTGTATATTATATGTGAATATTTTAATAGGTTTAATCAGAAAGTCATTTGATACAAGATGATAAAATATTTGATACAAAAGAAAGCTTTCATATAGGAAGCTACTTTTGAAAAGATTTTCTTTCTTTTAAAAACATTTTGGAGCGCCTGGGTGGCTCAGTCGGTTAAGCGGCCGACTTCAGCTCAGGTCACGATCTCGCGGTCCGTGAGTTCGAGCCCCGCGTCGGGCTCTGGGCTGATGGCTCAGAGCCTGGAGCCTGCTTCCGATTCTGTGTCTCCCTCTCTCTCTGCTCCTCCCCCGTTCATGCTCTGTCTCTCTCTGTCTCAAAAATAAATTAAAAACGTTAAAAAAAAAAATTTAAAAAAAAACATTTTAAAATTTTGGGAGTCAACTTTGATTTTTTTTTTTTTCTGTAGCTTGTGGAGTTTTAAAGAATCTAGGTGCTATTTCATAGCACCTAATCATATAATATTCTCACCAAAGTGAAACACCTCTTGTAAAACGCTAATAAATGATGATTATTCTGAATGGTCTTTAGTTTTCCTCCAAACATAAGAAGATTGTTAATATAGAGGGACAAAGTATTCAGTCTTTTAATATAGCTGCTATAGTCAAGTTAGTCATATAAGTATTAAATATATTATTATTTGTCGCTACCTTTTTCATATTTAAAAATAGTATAAATATGCAATAACTTTTTACTTTCCATAGTAGATGTAGAATGTATTTTTTGTCAAATCATGAGTTCTATAACATTTGGAGGCTTTATGAAGTAGAAGTTAATAAAGTAGTATGTCAACTTAGCACTTTTAATTACTGCAAATATTCTTATGCAAAATATCCATTTTTGACACTCTTAACAGATACACCATATTTTATGCAATTTCTATACTTGACAAATACCATCTTTAATGAAAACCTTGTATTATTACTATGAAACATATAAGTGCTATGATTTTCCATTTCATTGATGTAGAAAAGAAATTTTAATAGGTCACTTTTGTTTTATTTAACAAAAATAGTTTTTGTATTTATACACTGGGATTACAGTGATAAATAAGGATAAGTAAAGTCCCTGCTGTAGTGAAGTTTATAATAGTAATGAGTGAATCAGACAACGACATATATAAGATAATTTCAAATTATAAAAAGTCATATGAAGTAAAACAAGACAGGATAATAAGATGGAGATGGGGACTGGCTGGCCTGGTGGGTGGTGGTGACAAAATTTGGTGTTAGAGAACTAAGAATGTGAATGTATATGGAACTTACTAATTTAAAACACTGGTTATAAAACTCCTCAGAACTTGATAGGATAATTAACTAGGTTCATGTTTATATCCTGTACCATATGTGCCAATATGGTTTATTTTTTAAACATCTTATTGTGAGTTAAAACTTTATATTATTTTTCCTTGTGGGTGTTCTATTTTAGTATGGAGCGTGGTACTGCTTCAGTCTTTGTAGAAGTTTTCAGCTTGGCTTTCCTATTCTTAAAAAAAAATGTGGAAGGGCGAATTGTTGAATCTGCGTTAGTGCTGTGTCACCTCTCTTGCCCAGGAACTTTTGGTTTTATCTTATTTTCGTATGTAGGGCACGCAGCCCTGAATGATAGAGGGAGAGAAAAATGTTCACATAACCCCGTCATAAACCCACAGGGAGCTTCCTTGCATACATTTTCATGGCTTTAGTATTTTCACCATGCAAATAAGAACTGTGTTCTTTCACAGATGTACAAATTCTTGTATCACCACCTGAGGTAGTGGAGTGAATTAAATCCCTGCTCTTTCTTATCACCATAAATCATTACTTGCCCTTGGCAAAAGAGCAGGTAACTATTTTCAAGTGTGCTATTTATTATCACTATCATTTTGGGATGTGATTTTTGTTAATAGAATGAAAATAAAAATAGAATAGTGGGCTACATTTCCCTAAGAAGAAAAATGAAGCATTGAAAATCCTTTTCAGCAGCAAAACTAAGAAAGCCCAGAATCTCGTATTGTCATACTACAGCATTAAAAGGTCATTTTTCTGATTTTTGTTTTCTTAAAAATAATTAGCCTGAAGGTCTCTAAAATATTCACATATACAGTTTTGATTATTTCTGTTAAATGATTTGGTATTACATTAAGCAAACAAAGAAGTTAACTGCATTTAACTACATTTTCATGATGTCTAGTTAATCAGTATGTGAATTTTGAATACATTTTCTGAGGTTGATGTTTAAATTTGAATTATCTTAATTTAGAAGATACCCAAAGTATGAAACATCTGATGTAGAAACTAGTAAGTATAGACACTGGTATTTATTTGTTTGAAGTGCATAGCTATTCTTATGTGTAATCATTTCTAGTAAGACAAATAGTAATAGCAATTTTATGTGATTATGTGCAAGTTTTTCGAGACTGCATTTCTGTTTCTTAATCATGGAAACGAATAGGGCATTTGATAATAGAATTCAAATATTATGCCTTAAGACTTCCTGAGTATGTAAGTTGATTCACATAATTTTTAAATAGCACATCAGAATGGCCTTGAAATGGACCCAGTGTTGTATAATTATGTTTTGTGGGGGAAGTAAATAAGAGCTTATTTAATGGAGCAATAAAAACTATATGAGCAGCTCCTATATTTCAGTCTTTAGGTTACAATTTGTTTATTATTTATTAGACTTAAATGTCTCATTTGGTACAACTTCAGTCTATTAAATAAAGAGATAATTAGCTTTTAGAAATCTGTTGTTTACCCACATGGCCAAAATGGCTCCTTTGTTTTCCATTCTGCAATTTAGAGTAACTAAGCAATTAGGCCTCCATTTTAGAGGAAATGCATATTACATAAATACTACTTGGGAATGTCTCTGCCAATCTCAACAGATAGGCAATTAATGTGTGTACTTGCTTTCATAAAGGCTTTGACAATTACCCTGTCCTCTGCAGATATCATAAAACTTAGATTATTTTCCATAATGGTGCATATTCTAGTTTTGTGCATTGGTGCTTTCAGCTTTCCAGCATTTTTGGAAATTGATACATCTAAATAGGCCAATGGTTTTAATCACTCCTCTATTTAGAAGAATATAACAAATTAGATTGCACTGCCTTTGATCTATTTCTCTCTCTTACCCTCCTCTTTTATGGGACGGTGATAACAACACCCAGTCCTACTACTGCTGCCATTTATTGATCATATATTATTTGCCAGGCTCTATATGTGTTCATGATTACATGTAATCCATACAGCAAACTTATGAAACTGTTTTTTTATCAAAGAGTTGCTTAATGTCTCTACATGGTCACAGATTCAGTAAGCAGTGAAGCCAGTACTCAAGTTTTCTGACCAGAGTACATATTTTTAAACTATTGTGCTATTATACCTTTACCAGTGATGGTCTAATCACAGTGCAGGGAAAACAGGGCCAAAATGAATTTTAATAATTAATAACCAGCACTAGTCTATATCTATGTATGGAGGTGGAGAATTCTCTTCTCTGGAAATCCTTGGATGAGAGGGACAGCTGTGTCTTTCGGTCCATGATCAATAGATAGCATCTTCCTTTGTGTTTGAAGGAAGTTTGAAGACAATTGCCAAATTAGGAATGCTTTTCTACTCTGGGTCAGATTCCACTTTAATTCTTCTGATTGTCCAAGCATTCATTTATCCCAGTGTCCAGAAGATAATGACATCAGTACCACTCTTCCCTTCTGGAAAGAAAGGTTCTTCAATGGTCTGACTAGTTCTGGGCCCAACTGAGTAGCCAGAGCTCAAGAGTTCTGAAGGGGGTGGAAATGTCTGTAGTATTTTCATTATTTGACCCAACTGAGAAGTGAAAGAATCAGGGAATTTTGCAGTATAGTAGTTTTTGGAAGGGACACAAACACCGTGATGTGATTTACTCAGGAACAAATGCCTTTAGACACCCTCACCCCCACCACCAGTCCTAGCAGGTAACAGTTTATTTTCTGATGGTATTAAAAGAATGACTTTCCATGCGTAGTATCAAGGAGTGTCCAGTGGGAAAATTTTGTAGGAGTATCGCTAATGGTTATACAGGTTTTCATTTGTGAGCAGGAATCTCTTTCACTGGAATAACAGTTTCAATTGTGAAAACTCATTCAGAATCTAGCCTTTGTGTGCACTGATCTCTGTCTTCTCTGTATGGATGTGCAAGGCCCACACACCATCCTCTGTCTCTTTACAAAAAGCCTCTTGAAAGAAAAATGAGGAGAGGAGGCTCTCAGACTCAAAACGTATCTTGAAACTGTGATTTTTTTTTCCTCTTAATTTTCTTGAGTTGTGTTTGTCACTCTTTGTTAAACATCTTTATGATACATCCTCATACCAATTGGTTTACTGTTCATCCGATACTTAAAAAAAAAAAAAACAAAACATTTTGTAAATAGTTTTCTTTGCCTTTCTGAGTATTCTGTAATATTAGCTATATGCCAAGTAGAAAATGACTCCAATATTTTGTTGTTTAAATTTGTTTTATAATGAAAGATGGAATGCCAACTATCATAAACTTTTTTGGGGGAAAATAATTTTAATCTTTATGTTGTCACCTGGGTTGCTTCTAACAATTTTACCAAAGAAAACTTTATATTAATATCCCTTATTTATGACTTTTTTATTACCAAGCACAAATTCACTCTACTCATATTCTAGGACAGAATTCATACCAATCCATTATTGTAATCCTAGTACTATATGGAAAACATTATAACTTTTATAACAGACTACATTTATTGTGTTAACAGTAAGAACTAAATCACAGCACATCTTCTTTGTATGTAACATTGACTAGTCCTTAGGTAACTATCCTCCCCAATCCATATTTATAAGGTATATACTTTCCAAACCAGTGGACTATTGTCATGATGAGCCTTCCCATATCACATTCCAGTTCTGGGTAGAATTAGTATTTGTGTTTGAAGTTATTTTTTTTTTTTTTAATTTCAGAGGTAGACTCTGAGTATTGTATTACTTTCAGACATAACCATAGATCTCTCCATTGTTAAAGGGACTTATCCCATTTGTATTACCTAGTGCATATTCTTCAAACATGATGTAAATGTCTGTCTTTAGCATTTACCCTGAGAATCACAGGCCTCCAGAGAGACAGACTTTTGAACTTGATTGGTACCTTCACAGAGTCTTCACAGAGTCCAGCACTTTCAGAAAAGAAAAGAAATTACAATACACTGAAAACTATAGAAAGCTTATGAAAGAAACTGAAGAAGACACAAAAAAATGGAAAAAGATTCCATGCTCCTGGATAGGAAGAACAAATATTGTTAAAATGTCAATACTACCCAAAGCAATCCACACATTCAATGCAATCCCTATCAAAATAACACCAGCATTCTTCACAGAGCTAGAACAAATAATCCTAAAATTTGTATGGAACCAGAAAAGACCCCGAATAGCCAAAGCAATCTTGAAAAAGAAAACCAAAACAGGAGGCATCACAATCCCAGACTTCAAGCTATACTACAAAACTGTAATCATCAAGACAGTATGGTACTGCCACAAAACAGACACTCAGATCCATGGAATGGAATAGAGAACCCAGAAATGGACCCACAAACATATGGCCAACTAATCTTTGACAAACCAGGAAAGAATATCCAATGGAATAAACACAGTCTCTTCAGCAAGTGGTGCTGGGAAAACTGGACAGCGACATGCAGAAGAATGAACCTGGACCACTTTCTTACACCATACACAAAAATAAACTCAAAATGGATGAAAGACCTCAATGTAAGACAGGAAGCCATCAAAATCCTCAAGGAGAAAGCAGGCACAAACCTCTTTGATCTTGCCCACAGCAACTTTTTACTCAACATGTCTCCAGAGGCAAGGGAAACAAAACCAAAATGAACTACTGGGACCTCATCAAAATAAAAAAAAAAAAAAAAACAAACTTGTGCACAGCGAAGGAAACAATCAGCAAAACTAAAAAGCAACCGACAGAATGGGAGAAGATATTTGCAAATGACATATCAGATAAAGGGTTAGTATCCAAAATCTATAAAGAACTTATCAAACTCTAACACCCAAAAACCAAATAATCCAGTGAAGAAATGGGCAAAAGACATGAATAGACACTTCTCCAAAGAAGACGTCCAGATGGCCAAGTGACCCATGAAAAAATGCTCAACATCACTCATCATCAGGGAAATACAAATCAAAACCACAGTGAGATACCACCTTACACCTGTCAGGTGTATGGAGGTTCCTCAAAAAACTAAAAATAGAACTACCCTACGACCCAGCAATTGCACTACTAGGCATTTATCCACAGGATACAGGTGTGCTGTTTCGAAGGGACACATGCACCCCCATGTTTATAGCAGGACCATTGACAATAGCCAAAGTATGGAAAAAGCCCAAATGTCCATCAATGGATGAATGGGTAAAGAAGATGTGGTGTATATATACAATGGAGTATTACTTAGCAATCAAAAAGAATGAAATCTTGCCATTTGCAACTACGTGGATGGAACTGGAGGGTATTATGCTAAGTGAAATTAGTCAAAGAAAGACAAAAATCACATGACTTCACTCATATGAGGGCTTTAAGAGACAAAACAGATGAACATAAGGGAAGGGAAACAAAAATAGTATAAAAACAGAGAGGGGGACAAAAGAGAAGAGACTCATAAATATGGAGAACAAACTGAGGGTTACTGGAGGGATTGTGGGAGGAGGGATGGGCTAAATGGGTAAGGGTAACTAAGGAATCTACTTCTGAGATCATTGTTGCACTATATGCTAACTATTTTGGATGTAAATTATAAAAAATAAAAAATAAAACAAGTTATAAACAAACAACCAAAGAAAAGAAATTATATCACAGTTGAAAAAGAGGCAAAATTGATGCCATCCTTGAAGCCTGTTACTTATTGGTGCTAGTCAAAAGCCCATATAACAACCAATCAGACAAAATTATAAAATAAACAGGATTGCTTGGCGTTTGGGGCAGCTAAATCCACTCTATGTCTACAACCCCTTTACAATCCAAAAATACAAAATGCCCTGCAAACCAGAAGTTTTTAAGTAACTTTTGTGTCCGAGTTCGTTTGATGCCAAACTGGCCTGAGCTGACCAGAGGCCCCATCAGAGCAGAAATAATGAGTTTAATTAAAGGATGATGCCCTAGGTTACTCTGAGTGAGTGATTCTTTCACAGAATATATACCTTCTTGACATTCATACAGTCTAAAAAAACAGATTCCAAAACATCTGACTGCAGAGTTTGTGGATAAGAGACTGAGAACGCGTACTTCTCTGTGACTACTCTGTCTCTTTTGAACTGGTTATACCATCCATTCTTTACCTCAGGCACACTCATCCCTACCTCTCCGCACTTCTTTCTGGTGTTCTCTTTGCCATAAATACCTTTCCTCTAATTCTTAACTGATCTAACACAATTTTATTTGTTCTAATTCTTGCATTCTCTAAAATGTCTTCTCTGAGTATTTGTTCTTGATGATAGACTGTCTCTTTTTAGTAAACCAGTATAGTCTTGCTAGACAACTTATGCATGGAATATTTGGTTGTACTTATTTCATCTGCTTTAGTCTTATGGTTTTCATAGACTGTACATTTTTCAGGAAGTTGGCCGTTAGCGTGCTTTATCTCCTAGGACCTAGTATACAGTGCGCATGTAGTAAATATCACAGAAGACATGCGTATGATTTGTCAAATAGTTGATAAAAATGTAACTGGTCAAATGACATCTTTTCATTTTGTGTTCATTTTAGCCTCTTGTGATTTATGGACACAGTTAAAACATACATCCAACTTCAGAACCTTGAGCCAAAGTAGCCTGTACCTGTTTTTATAAATAAACTTTTATTGGAAGAGAGGCATGGTCTTTCCTTCACATACTGTCTGTGGCTGCCTTGGTGCTACAGGTGCAGAGCTGAGCGATTGGGACACAGACCATATGTCCCACAAAGCCAAAAATTATTTGCTATCTTGTGTTCTACAGAAAATTTTTTACCAATTCCTGATATTGATCAACAATCTATAGAGACTATTCTTTGATTTTTATTACACAAAGTAAAAAAAGAGAGGGAGGAAGAAAGGAAGGAAGAAAAGAAAGAAACTATTCCACTAACTTTTTTCTTATCTTCCTGTAACCAAAAGCATGCATTTGCAAAACGACCTATATGTGTTAGAAAATGAGGATCTTGTAGTTAAATAAATAAAAATAGTGATAAAAAAAATAATGGTGATTGTGAGAGAAAGTCAGCACAGAAAGAGAATCATGTGATTTTTAGATTCTATTAATTTAAAATGAAAAGTTGTGCAGTTGAACTTTTGAAATGCTAGCAAGCTTCTGGCCTGCCAATTGTTCCACTCACCAACCCAGCACAACTATTGTGCTCTGATCCTTTTATCCCAGCTTAGAGTCCCAGTATTGCTGTACTATTGTTTGTATATCTTTTGAGATGAAAATATCAATGTGTCAAGAGGTCATAGGGGAAGCCAGGTTTTTTATTTCTTTATTAATAGGCTGTCTCTTTTCTCTTCCTATTTTTGGTCATTTTGACATTAAATTCTTAAGGTTGAAGGAAATCCATTCAGTGGTACTGCACTTGGTCATGAAGGTTGCCAAGTCTAAAGTGATTATCTTGCCATTTTACAAAAGAACTCGGTAGTATTTGGCTTTTGGTGATGAACAAGTAAACCCTAGGGCAGATTGGGAAAATTAAGCAGAGAAATTGAATATTTATGTGTTACTTGAAAATGGTATAAATAGGCATTAGTGTTTAGATGAAATTAGACATTGTTTTGTAATAGGATTTTAAAATATTGTTTCCTGGATAGCTTCCTTCCCCAGATATCCAATGTTCTTCAAGAAAATTAGAAGCAGCATAATATTAACAGAGTTAACATTGAGGGCAGCCTTAACACAAGCTAGGATGCCCCAAGGCAGGAAGAATTTGACACACTAGTATAATAACAGAAAATAAATGACTGACTGTTTTTGGAGCAAGCAATTCTTGGGAGACCATTGCCTGGATAGAGTGAACTATCACCACAGAACTTCCACCAATAATTATCATCAATGGTTAAAAGTGACAGTAATTTTATTTCAATACAGTCCTTTGAAGGTTTATTTTTAAACGTTTAGTGCTATCCATGCAGTAACTCTTGCAAAGGAGAAACATTTTTTTTGTCAGATTAGTGTTGAGTTAGAGGCTCCATCAAAAACTTTCAAGTGTTGTGTGAAGGTTCACCTTGCCTTACGAACCTGAATGATTCCCCTCCAAAGGCATCCTGACTTTGATTCTCTGACTTGCCATTAGTTCTAAGATTCTAAATGTATGACACTTCCTCTTTTTAACTGCAAAGTAGCCATCAAATGTCATAAAGTCAAGAAGGTTGGCAAACAGAAGGGACTGTTTTAATTCAGAAGCCAAAAATTAAGAGAAAGACAGTCTTTTTATTGTATTTCAGGTACATTTTATAAGTATTGATTCCGTTAGTGCTGAATTACAATTATGATCTCTTGTTTCTAGTGGATATTGTTGATGCTAATTAGATTATATTTTCTTTTGTATTCGTACGTGAGTAAAAAGGTTTTTTTGTTTTGTTTTGTTTTTGTTTTACTTTGCCTTCATTTATTTTAATGTTTATTGTGGAACGATGTTGATCTTTCAGAAAAGCATAGTGCCTTTTTTCTTTGGTAGAGTCACTTGGTATTTCTTGAATGCATGGAGTGTTTTCATTAGATAAATATTAAATCAGTCAATAAATAAATCTATTAAATATTTGAATAGATTATCCTACCATTTTGCTGTGCCTCTGTTGATTGTACTCTGATTTCAGCTTTGGTCGAGGAAAATATCACTGATGGTATTTGGAAATACCTTTCATCCTTACAAAAAGACCCTCATGCTTCTAACTTTCCCTATAGACTGCAGTCTTTTTAGGGACCTTATCCATGGAAATCTAAAGGAACTTGGTCTGGGGAAATGTGGCATGTGGAAATGTGGTTCTGATTCCTGCATTTCAATACTTTTAAGACACACAGCATTGTAATCTGAGGAAATGCTGTTTCCTAAATCATGATGTCTGCTGAGACTGAACACAAAATGCCTTAATGTTATATTTGGAGGCATAATGAGGAGTTTAAAACTCTTCCTTCCCTACCTGGAAGATGAGGAGAGCCTCAGTGAGGCTGAGTTTTGTTCAGAACTGCACTATTTGTAGTGTGGGAAAGCTTGGGAAGGAGTACTGTTTTTCAAATCTTTCCTCTCCCCTATGAGAAAATTCCCATTTTATGTTTGGCACCATCCAATTTCCAAAGCATTGCACTTTGATATAATAGAAATGAAAGACTAACTCAGTTGCCATTCCTCAGCTCTAAAAAGCAAAGGTAAGAAGGGAGAAATATCTCCAATAGTGTTTAGTAGTGTAAGGACCTTAGGAACGCCTATAGACAGACAGATTTCCATCTGAGCATCTCAACTTCTCTAGGGAGGCTTGCGTAAGTGTGCATGTTTTTAGCCAGCTCTGATTTAAATGCAGTTAATATTGAAAACAGAAGTAAAACAACTTGAAAAAGATGATATTCAGAATATAAGGGCAATTGATTTTCAGTCTAGAAATGTAGATTGATCCAAATCATCAAAAACGGTAATTGTAGGGAAAAAAATATTTTTTTCAGAAATGCAAAGTTATAAAAAGTTATTTCCTTTGCACCTTTTTCTATCACAAAGAGGGAATAAAATAAGACAGGAAGGTGGGATTCAGGAAAGAAGGGATTCCCTGCAGAGAGAAGTTAAGAGTATTCCCACAGCAGTCACAGCTGTGAAGCAGGCCCAGAGAACCACCTTCTAGATTTGAGTGGGAATAGTAAGGGCTCCAGGGGACACCTCTTTATGCCTAATCTCCAAAAAGAAAAACATACAGAAGTTGAGAGTATGTGATGTGTGGAACCATATTGAGAGGAAGTTTACGTTCCACAGCAGATGGATGAAAAGTACATAGAAAATATTGGATATCGATTAAAGGACTCTGTACATAACTAGAATTAAAAATGTTGATGGAGTGTGAAAAAAAATAATTTGGTGTATTCCTCCTAGAAACTTCTCAGAGACCTCTGTGGAGTAAAGGTTTCTCTTAAATCATTAATTAGATGATATTTATCTTTTATAAAATACAAGAAAAGAGGAAAGTGACATGAAACATTTACTCCATAGTTATTTTACATGATACTTCAGTTAATCTTCTAATTTGGACTATAAAAGGTTTGCTTCTTTAGACATGAAAATCAAACAATATTATTTCTCAATAATTCTTACAAAAATAAACCTCTTTCATACAAAATTAGCCATGTTTAAAAAAAAAAAACCTTTTGGGGCGCCTGGGTGGCTCAGTCGGTTGGGCAACCGACTTTGGCTCAGGTCATGATCTCGCAGTCCGTGAGTTCGAGCCCCACATCCGGCTCTCTGCTGACAGCTCAGAGCCTGGAGCCTGTTTCAGATTCTGTGTCTCCCTCTCTCTCTGTCCCTCCCCCCTCTCACACTCAGTATCTCTCTCTCTCTCTCTCTCTCTCAAAAATAAATAAACATTGACAATTTTTTAAAAAAATAAATAAATAAAGGTGTGTACTCTTCTTGATTCAGTTCTTTCTGGGTCCAAACCAGCCTCCCTACTTTGACATAATTTCTATGTCTGCTTCTGGTAAAGGTGATGTCTCTTTTGCTCTTGAATGGTAATCCAGGAGATCTGTTTGGCTTTTCTTAGAAACCTCCTATGCTCCCTGACATTGGTCATTTTTAGAGATGTCTCTGTATTCTTCATTGGATTTGTACTTTCTCTCTGCTCACCTCTTTTTCCCCCAGCCGGTTCCCCCAGGAGTTACTCTGCTCCTCCCACGCACTCATCTGCGGGGGCTTCTGTGGCCTTTTGCTTAATTTGTCTCCTGGCCGCCTCTCAGGAGCGCCTGATGCTTCTGCACAGTGCGTCAGGGGATCTTCCACTCTCCCAGTTCCACACGTTGGATACAAGATGCTTCCAGTCTTGGATTCCGCTCCCTGTGACTCCATGTGAAATCTTACCCAGTGAGTCCCATTTCCTTCCGGAATGAGGAGCGGTGTTCAGGATTCCTACACAGCAGGGAACCTCCTCCCTTCTCAGTTTCTCTCCCAGCAGGTAGGGACATCTTTTCCACTTATGTACAACACGAGAATGTGATGTGCATTTTCTCCTGTGTGGAGAGTTCCTATTTTTGTGAATAAGTCCTTTTGACTTCCCCATTAGGGTAGAGCAAGGGAGGGTGGGTTGGCATCTGAGCCAAGACTTCCATCGGTCGTTTGAAATGCAAAATCTTGAATTAGGTGCGTACCAAATGAACAGAGTAAAATGAGCCAGGGCTTCCAAGTCTGGAAATCTACTGGGCTGTATAAATTAAGACACAGAAACATATTTCAAATTCATATTTGAACAGCAACAAATAATGTAGCCCGCCTGAAATGATCTTTGGATAGAGCTATAGGAAGACACGAGGCTGAATTAGTAGTCAGGAGAGCATGCTACGCTTTGGAGGTTTGCTCCATCCATAGGCACTTTCCAGTGGAATTGAGCAGAGCAGCGATAGGGTCTTCTTTTAGAGGGATGGCTCTGATGGCAACAATGCAGATGGCTTAGAGGACGTGGGAGGAGTACGAAGAGTGAGACCCGTTAGGAGACTGTTGCAATTTTGTAGGAGCTCATTGCCAACAACCTGAACTAGGATGTAGTGAGAAAGAGAAGACAGGGTGTGTTTGAAAGTGGGGGGATGGTGGGAGGGAGGGGAAAGTGGGTGATGGGGACTGAGGAGGGCAGCTGTTTGGATGAGCACTGGGTGTTGTATGGAAACCAATCTGACAATAAATTTCATATTTAAAAAATAATAAAAAAAGAAAAAAAGAAAGGCAGTTTAAATGTGGTACCAATAAGGCTTTGTAGCTGGTGAAGTGTGGGGAGACAGGGAGAATCTTTTGTGACGGGGTGAATGGCACCTATACTAGCTCTAGGACATTGTTGATTTTACATCTCTAATTTAAATTTTTTTAATATTTATTTTTGAGAAAGAGACAGCGCAAGCATTGGTGGTGGGCGGGGGTAGGGGGCAGAGAGAGACAGAGACACAGAATCCAAAGCAGGCTCCAGGCTCTGAGCTGTCAGCACAGAGCCCAACGCGGAACTCAAACTCACGAATTCACAAGCCATGAGATCATACCTGAGCTTAAGTCGGACGCCCAACCGACGGAGCCACCCAGGCGCCCCTACGTCTCTAATTTAAAAGCCTTTTTATCTGGGGTGTAATTTCACCTGAAAGGGTATGGCATAGGGTGTGAAACACACATGAATGCTAACTTCTTTCCTAGAGGCAGAGACAAACTTCTCTGTTAACAAAAATGGTTTAGGTATCTTTTTGTAGCTATACCAACCAAGAACGTTTGAAAACAAGTCATGTTAGTTCGTGAGGATAAACTGGGGATAGACCTCTCTGGGAGAGGCTGACTGAGGCTTGGGATGTGTGTAAGGTAGAACAGAGAACAATCCTGTTATTCCTACGAAGGGAAGAGGGTCAGTCCCACTCCTTCCTCTTCAGCCAAAATCAGCTCAGGGATTCAGTTTCAAGACTCTAGGATTCTCATTATTGAAGTTTGCTTTCACATTTATTTTTATGTCCTATGTGATGTTGTTTTAGTCTGTATATTATGATTTTTTTTAAATCATTAATCACACTTTACCTAGCTTTCCAAAAGACATTCCCAAGGCTCCTTGTGTGATTTGCTCTTGTGGTTTTAAGTACCTCCTTCATATAGAACTATTACTGTAAAGGCGAAAAAAAAATTTCTTCCTATCAAAATGTTTTCTCCAACAAATATTTATTGAGCATGTATTATGTTATGGTACTTTCCGAGGTCCTGGGATAGAGCAGGAAACAAAACAAGTAAATATCCCTGCCCTGGTGGATCCTGTAAGAGAGGACAGGTAGAGTGGCCTCCAGTGATCAACAGGGTTCTGAGATCAATTTAACCTGGGTGAGACCTTTATCCATAACAACTGTCATTAGATAGACATATTTAAGATATATGTATAGTGTTCGAAGTCAGTAAATTCTGAGAATAAAATACGGCAGGGATGGGGGTAGGAAGGATACAAAAAGTGACATTTTAGATAGGGCAGTTTTTTCCCCCTTGCCAAAGTTCTTGATCGTATGGACAGTGTTGTTGTTCTCTTAGAACGCAAGCACTTTCATAGTGTTGAGCATTCTAGCCCAGAGTTTGGGGCGACCGGTATCCTAGACCTGGCTTCACCAGTAGCTAAGTGATAGGAAGTAGACCAGTTTGCTTCCCGGAATATAAGTCTCCTTGTCCATCAAAGAAGGTTCCTTCTAACCCTGAAAATTCCTTCTATATTTCATAAGTTAATTTTATTTTATTTATTTATTTATTTAGAGAAAGAGGGCACAAATGAACAAGGGGCAGAGAGAGAGAGAGACAGGGCTCACCCGAAGCAGGGCTCATGTTTTACTGTAGCTGGACTTGCCTTCACCGAAGAGGGGCTCAAGCTCACCCAGTGTGAGGACTCAAACTCAGGAACTGCGAGATCGTGACCTGAGCCAAAGACGCTTAACCAGCTGAGCCACCCAGGCGTTCCTGTATTCCATAAGTTAATTTTTAAATTAAAACCCTGATGTATTATAGCCTGAGCAGTCAAAATTGTGTAGACCCTCCACTCGTTCTACAACGCTATCCTCTATTAGAATACAAACTCTGTCATAAGACACTTGTCATTTGGCAATAAATATGAGTCTGTCTCCCCATGCAGTATGTTTTTTGTTTTGTTTTGCTTTCCATTTGGTTAAAGGACAATTTTATTTGAAAGTGAATCTGTTTAGAATGTTTTCCCCACACTTTGATCAGTGAAGGGGAGACATGGGTTTAGAAAAAGTTACTAATTTGGGGAACTTAGGGAAATGCATATGTATGCAGGTATGTATAAGGGCAAACCATTTCATTCATGAATTATCTCTTGTGTCAATTACTAGTTTGCTATCCGTGCTTTCCTGATTTTCTGAATGGAATGTGTTTAGTTATGTATGTAGAACAGAAATGAAAATGTTATATATTACAGAATTGGCTGACCTTTTTACAGACTGACAACTTCTCATTTTCCCTGACAAATACTCAATCAGCACTTCAGTCTATTAAGAGCAGAGCTCATTAACATGCATAAACTAGCAGCCTGATCTAGTTATAATGCATCTTTAATGGGTGACTTATACAACATAGTGTGGCTCCTTAGTCTTGTAATAAAAGGTAGAGTGGCCTCCAGTGATCAACAGGGTTCTGAGATCAGTTTAACCTGGGTAAAACCTTTATCCATAACAACTGTCATTAGGAATGACTAACATTTCAACTAATTAGCCCACCATTTACAACCCATAAGCTTCTCACAGATGGTAGATGTTTATAAACATCCACAGATGTGAGCACAGCTGACTCTCAGTTATCCGCAGAAATAGGGGGCATAGATAATTTGGATTCATTTACAATACAAACCACTCATTTTAGCTAGTTTCAATCTCCTTTCTCTTTGGACTTCTTACCAAGCTGTTAATGAAGTAGCAAATTAACTAATGTAATTTTAACTTCTCTTATTGATGCACATACCCAGTGGTAGAAACACTAATAGGTACAAATGTGGTCACAAGATGGCTGGCAGTAGGATGAAAATAGGACCCACAAACTTAGATAAATATATTAAGCAATGGAGAATTGTTCATATGTGCTTGTAGCTTTATGTCTAGTAACTACCTGAACTCCCTGGAGCAGAAGAGAATATCTCCTTAAATTTGAGATAAAGGAAAAAAAAAACAAAAAACTACCATTTCCGTTGGCACTTTGTGTCCTGTGTTAACAATCATTTCTTCCCAGATAATTCCTTCTGTAATTTAGTCTCAATTTTTCATTAAAATGTCAGCCTATCTACTGTTTGCTGCTGAAAGAAGATGAAGACATATAAATATAATAACCCACACACCGTGAATTTATTTCTTTGCCTTATTTCCTTCAGCCTGAAGAGTCTTGGGTCTTGCACTTCTTTTGCAGGTTCTTAATCTAAAACTTTCATTTATTCTTTCTTGTGCACTGGGTGTATTTCACTTGTCCAAGCAAGTTTAAAAGCAGTATTTGATAGAGCTCGCCCAGAGCCAGGAGCCATATGGAGATAACAGAGTCCACAGAATGAACTGTGAAGGGTGACCATTTTGTTTCCTGGTATACAGAATGCATTACTGTCTTCAGGCTGAGGCATTCATAAGTTAATACAGTTGTTTTCCAGAGTTTCCTTACTGGAGGAATATTTTTTACTTCAGCCTATTGGAGAGGATAATTAATAATTCTATGACTGGACTTTGGGAATATTACAAAGTGTTTAAAGAAGAGATTGTATAATAGATTTGATGGTGACCAAAATTAGTGTCAAGAACTTGAATGTGGAAGAATGTGGCACCAAAAAAAAAGAAATATTGCATTACTGGAGTTCACCAGTAGACATGTAACTTTTCAGATAAGTGATTGACTAGTGATTACTATTTTTCATTGGAGAGGATTTGTAAGTACTGACAGGTTATATAAGAATCCTGTTGGGATTGGGAATTTAGTCCTTTGAGATAAAGAGATTCTTCTATACATATTTGCCTTCGACAGTTTTCTCTGTTTGAATAGGGTGGTATTGGTCATGAGATAAGAAATCCAGGAGGATGTGGAAGTTTGGGGAAAATGGTGATGAATTCCATTTTATGGGCATTACCTTTGAGATATCTGTAAAATGCCTGAGTTTCCTTGTCTGTGTGACTAGGGAGAGATGAGGGTCATTCAAGCTAATTTACCTGAGACTTTCCCAGTTTTAGCACTGCAAGTCCTTTGTTCCAGGAAACCCCTTTAGTCACTGGCAAATGTGGATTTTTGTTTGCTGTAGTTGGGTCTCAGGACTAGAGTCTGTACTGTTGATAAAACCTTGGAATTCTTAATATACAAAGCTATGGGATTTAATAAATTGCTGATGGAGAATGTGAGGAATGGTTTCAGGGTGGACTGAGGAAGAGGAGTCTGGAAAAGAGCTTGAGAAGGAATCACCATGAAGTTGTAGGGAACAAAAATTCTGGTATCATAGACCCCAGTGAATAGATCATTTCAAAGGAGAAGAGGTAGTCCACATTGTCAAATGCTGCTAAGAGATCATATAATAAAGAGAATGACAATTGTCCCTTTGACTTCAGCTCAAAGGAGAGGGTAGAGGGTTGATAAGTGAATATGGGAAGTGAGACTGAGTTGTAAAAAGGGTGGTAACAAGAGGGGATTTGGGGTCAAGAGAGGGCAAAGCAGGTGTTTAAATTTGTTTGAATGCAGTTGAGGGAATGAGAAAGGAAGGGAGGTTGGAAATTATACTCAATAGAAGAAGGTCCTGAGTGTAGCAGGACAGAGTGCAGAGGATAAGGTAACAGTGCAGATGGAGGAAATTGTCTTGGAAAGCTACATGTTCTGTCTGCTATTGTGATGGGTGGGAAGGAGGAAAGTCTGGGTCCAGGTGTAGATACGTTTGTAGATTTGATGTTAGGAAGTTAAGGGTATTTTTGTCAAGTGGTTTCTATTTTATATCTGAAATAGAGGAGGTCTTCTACTGAGGAGGGGCAGTGGTTGCTTGAGAGGCTTGAAGAAAGTGTGGAAGCATTGAAACAACCCCTATCAGGGAGTGGGAGTGAGAGCCTCCTGCTGAAACATAGGAGTGTTGGATGGCATTAAAAATTCAGTTGAGATTGGCAACTGTGATTATGTACTGGCCCTGATCCTGCAGTACTATTTTTCACCATGATTACTCAGCAGCTGGTATATAGTTTAAAGAAGATGGAATTTTAGGTTCATTTATGTTTTACCAGGAGTCTGAAAAAGTACACCAGTGGAGGAAGGAAGGAAGATACTGGCTGGTGAACCATGGTCAAATCAATGAACCATGGAGTATTAGCAGACAAACAAAGAATGAAGACAGTGGGGCCAGGGCATTGGAGATTTCCAGGGATAGTTGATAGGACTAGTGAGAGAGAGAGAGAGAGAGAGGCAGAGAGAGAGAGAGGGAGAATATAAGAAGAGCAGGAGTCAGAACAGTTTATATGAATTTAAGTTATTATTAATAAAATAGTTGTGGGTGGTGGCGAAGTTCAGTTATGGTTGTGAGAATGGGTAATGGACCATTAAAAAGAAAGGATTTGTCTCTGGAGATGAGGGAGTCAAGGAACTCATTTGCTGTTAGATTAGTTGTTCACATGGGGTTGAATTCATGCAGGATGATGGCAGGACTTGGCTGATAAAGGAAGACTGAATCCAATGACCAAGTCTGTCTTGAATAGAAGGCAGACTAGTGCACAATTAGGTGACACAAACCCAGAGGGATGGCAGTTGTATAACAAAATGACATGTTTCTCAAAGTGTTCTTTTATATCAAGAATTGATACTCTGATGTAGCAGTAAAGATGAGGGAGAGAACAGGTAGTCCCCTTTCCCCTACCTATACTCCCACACTCGCATAATGTGTGAGAGGATGAGCTACATCTAGTAGGAGGAAGCAGTGAAGATCATCTGCCCAGTTTCCAGGTAGAGGTGATAGGAATGTTCACTGCAGACCTTGAGATAGTAGAAAACTTGTTTATGCTAATAAATATTGAGGAAGTAAAGACCGGGAAGAACTTAAATTTGGGTCACTGGTGACCAAGAATGACAGCGGTTTAGCTGGCCTCAAGGTTTAAGCCCAACTATAGCAGTTACCCACTGAATGGGTTGTAGGGAGAGCCCATGAAGCCACAAGCAGACTAGGCTGATTCTGGTATTTCCCGATACTCCTGGTCCTAGCGAAAGTAAGATGTCTCTGGCCTTTCTCTGTGAGGAAGGAATCTTCTGTGACCTGCGTCTCGTTTATTGCCAGGTTCTGGAGAAAGTCAACAGGTTCCCAGTGACTTGGGGAGAAACCTAATCTGTGCTTGTTGGTTGAGTTACCAGCTACAAAAGCCACTGTCTTTTTGTACCTTGAGGCATTTCCTAAAACACCTCTAAGTACAACTCAGCAAAGCTGAGGATCTAAGTACTTCTTAGTTATCATGCAACACCTCTGTATAGAGAAAAGTACATGATGGAAAGAATCTGAAAGAACTGGTTTGTACCTCCCCTGTGTTACCTACCCATTAGAGGACTTTGGGAACATTACTTCACCTCCTGGAGCTTCAGTTTCCCTGGCTTTAAACAATGGATCTGATAATAGTTCCTTTGCAGGGTTGGAGTAAGAATTAAATCAGAAAATTTAGGGAAAATGCTCTGCACAGGCATTCACTCAAAGTGATGGTTCCTCGATTATCTTGATTCATATTTAGATTCTTTTCTTTTTCTCATGCACTCTCTTCTAACTCAAACATACCTAATATCGGGTTTTATTTGGAGGCTTCTGTATTCATTTTGTCAGTTTTTTGTAGTTGAGAGGAAAATCTTCCATTGTTCTCATCAAAGAGTTTAGCACATTTTTGCCTCCAGTTTCTTTGCAATTGATAATGAGTTCATCGAAAGTTCAGTTGTTTCCCATTTTCATTTCTTTTCTGTGTTATTTGCTTTCTCCGGAAGCATATGTCAATTCCTTTCTTCCCCAGTTTCCTCTCATTCA
Organism: Panthera leo; assembly: GCF_018350215.1. Lineage (NCBI taxonomy): Eukaryota > Metazoa > Chordata > Mammalia > Carnivora > Felidae > Panthera > Panthera leo. The sequence goes on along the minus strand of NC_056679.1, from coordinate 35,654,487 downwards.
GAGTTGCCTATTGTCTTTGCTGACTTCCTTTCTCTGAAAAATACATGGCTGTTACTCTGAGTAAGATTTTTACATTTCTTCAGTATGTAATATTAATGCCACGCTTCTGCATCTGATTGGGGAAGGGGTGGGAAAGGAATACCTAATTTGTGCAGAATAAATCAGTATTTCTCCTTTGAAATGAAGTGAAAAAACAATACTTTGAGCCACAGATTTATATCAGAAATTAACTTAGAACTTGAATCAAGTAAACTACTCTGGGCAAAGTTGTCAGCAGTTGTTAAAGTTGGCATTTAAGAACATTCTTGGCACTCAAAATGCCAATATACAAATTTCCATTGTTTATGGTGTTATCCATAGGGTCCTTTAAAATGCATTGAAAAACTGTCTTCAGCAATCTAAGTGTGTATTTACAGGTATCAAAGGATAACCCCTGCAGTCGCCACTGGGCAGTCATAGCTGTACCTCCTACATTAAGCAATGTCATAGCACTCTGCTTTCTGTCTTGGAATATTTAACATACAGGTAGTCACAAATTTTGTGTTGAAATTGCCCTTAGACTGTAAGTCCCGTGAGAACAAGGGCTGGGGCTGGATTCAGTGGCTGCCACATATTCCTTAGTGCATACGTGTAGGATTGACTTGAACTACAGATTTTATAGTTGTTTATTTGCAGCTACTTCTTGGGGAGAGCAGTTTGACTATTCTGCCAGCCCCTCAAAATCAATTCATCTAAAACCAACTTACCACGTTCCACATAAAACCTGATTTTCATGTTCTCATTCTGGGTTCATGATACCACCAATTTCCCAGTCACCCAGGCTTGACACCTTCACACTATGCCAGCTTTAATCATGCTGAAGTACAATTTTGATTATTTCACACCTTTCAAAACCATTCTATGGCAGTTCCTCAGCCTTGAATCCCAGCTCCCTGGGCCCCTCTTCCCCACCTTTTTTCCCCCCTCTTCCACTGCGCACCATATGTTGCTGTCAGCACTTGACTGTTGGGGCCCCTCTGGGCACCACTCAGCAGCCAGGTGCACTCATTGAGAGTGGCCCCTCATGGCCTCGAGTCCATTTATCCCAGCTTCTCCTGAAAGAAATTCCTGTGAAATTACTCCTGTCCCCTAGTTTCCCTTCCCTTTTTTTTTTTTTTTTTTTTTTGATTCATGGCATTGAATTAACATTTTCATTTTCTCTATCTGAAATCATTCCACTCTTTGTTCAAAACTTTATGAGAAACAAAGCCATTGAAAAATATTTTTCAAAATTTCTCATTAATATAAGAAAATATTAAAACAAGTCTCAAATGTATCCTAGTAGATTTTCAACGGGAACTAAGCACTTGCCAAGTTTAAACACTGTCACACTTATTGCTCAGAGTAAAATGACGCTCTTATGGGTAACAAGTGAAGCTTCTTCTCAAAAATAGTGATGTTATGCCATGTAATTAACCTTTTCCTGTCTGGGTTACTGTGTGATTAAAGGGTCATGGGTATTCACTGTGTGTGAGTCCCATCTTGTTAAACGCCATTATCATTTCACATCTACATATATATTTAAATAGATACATTATCTTTCCCCTCACATTCTATGCTTTTACAACTGAGGGCATCTGCTCAGCATCCTAGTCCCTATGTAATACACAAGGACAATTTTGGCAATGTTTTGTTTTTAACCAGAGTTAACGCTGGATTTTATATTGTGCTTTCTTTAGCAACTGTTAGAATAGGTCACTGTGAACAAGCTAATCAGAGTTGGGCGTTTGAATACTTACATGGGAGACATTTTAACAAACATTTTAATACTGGAAGGATGATTAATGCCTTTTTGAGCACCATGTGGTAGACTAATGGCTAAGCAAGAAGTCCAAAAATATCCTCTGCCTTATAGCTAATATCTCTGAGTGGTCATAGAAAGGTCTTTATCCAGTGTCCTTATTGATAAAATAAGTGATTGACTTTTTTCACTTATGTTTTGGAGATAGTCCATATGAACAATTGAAATATGTCTCCTTATTTTTTTACATCTCTGTATATGTTAACATGTGAACATCATGGTTTATTTAGTCTGTCTCTTACTGTTATAGCTTAGACTCTCCCTTGCTGATGGGCATTTAGGTTGTTTCCAATCTCCTGTTATTATAAACAATGTTATAACGAACATCCTTGTGTACGTGCTTTTGCACACATGTGAGTTATAAGTAGGATAATTTTCTTAGAAAATATTTCATGAAATGGGATGTGCAATTTTATTTCTGATAGAGTCTAAGTTGCATTCTAAAGAGATTGTATTAGCTTTATATTTCTACCAACAGTGTGTGGAGTGACCTATTTTCCAGCCTATACCAATTATCCTTATTTTTTATTGCTATGCTGATAAGTGAAAGATGATCTTTTACTGATGTATTTGGAATATCTTTAATTATGAATGAGTTTGAGTATTATAGTCTCTGTATAAAAGCCTTGCTTATTTATTTTTAAGATGGGTTTCCTGAACATATAATTTGCCTGTTTTTTGATGGTTTTTTTATTGATTTTTTTTCCCCTGAGTCACAATGTTCATTATTTCAAGAAAATTAGTCTTAGGGAATACCTGTGTTTCAATTTTTTTTTTTCTAGTTTCTCCTTTTATTGTTCATGTTGACTCTGTTCTCATTATTCTTTCCACTTGCAGACATTTAGTGTAGTAAAATCTGTATGACATTTGGGTATTTAGATGTTTCCTAAGAAGATCTTCTCATTCCAGAACTAATGAAAACTTTTACATACTGTCTGCTATACTTTTGCAGTTTAATTTTTTAATGTTGAAATGTTTCATCTACTTGGAATTTATGTTGGTGTAAGTAACAGAGTGGAATCCAAATAAAATAATGTCACCATAGTAGTTGTTGAACATTATCTGTACTGATTTGAAATGCCACATTTATCATAAATCATGAATTAAATTTTTAAGTGTTTTTTATATGAATTTCCAAGAGCAGTATATACTACACATTGTTTTCCAAGCTTATTTGACCACAGAACTACCCTCCCTTCCCCCACAACACACACACATACTGCTTCTCACAGAACTAGCATTCTGTGGTGCACACTTTGGGAAACTCTTACTGAAGTTTTTGCTTTCTTTTGTTTTTAACATTTATTTATTTTTGAGAGAAAGAGCACAAGCAGGGGAGGCACAGAATCCAAAGCAGGCTCCAGGCTCTGAGCTGGCAGCACAGAGCCCAACACAGGGCTCTAACCCATGAACCGTGAGATAATGACCTGAGCCAAAGTAGGACGATTAACTGACTGAACTACCCAGGTGTCTCTTACTGAAGTTTTTTTTGTTTTTTTGTTTTTTAAATGTGGGATGTCTATTTCATACAGCCCACCTGCTGTATTATTTTGTAATAACAAACTCATTTATTGATTATATATGGTCACTTTTAAATCTTGTGCCTTAAGTATGTTGACATTCTGAAAATGATTGTGCCCCTTTTTTAAGTTTATTTATTTATTTTGAAGGAGACAGAGAAAGTGAGAGTGGGGGAGGGGCAGAGAAAGAGGGAGAGTCCAGCATGCTCTGCTGCATGGGCTCAATTCACAGAACTATGAGATCAGGACCTGAGCAAAATCCAGAGTCAGATGCTCAACCAGCTGAGCCACCCAGGTGCCTGGTTCTGCCCTTTTTATTTGAAAAGAGAATTAAATGAGCACACAAGTAACTTATTTATTCTCCTGGAGTTTTGCCACTTGTTTACATTAGTTTTAAAAATGAAAGAACTCTAAAAAAGATTTCAGAAGAAGATACATTGGTTCTCTTCATGAGTTTAATTAAATGACTGTGATGATGGAATCATTTTTTTTTACAACGTAAATTGTAAGAAATTGGGAAATTAAAAATGAATGACAATGCAATATGATTTGTTACAGTATATTTACATTACCTTTTTTGCCTGGTTTACATAATTAAAATAGAATCATGCTTTATTTATGACATCCAATAATGGATGTATTTTTTAAATGTTTATTTATTTATTTGAGGTGGGGGGTACAAGTGGGGGAGGAGCAGAGAAAGAGAGAACAGAATCTGAAGCAGTGTCCAGGCTCCAAACTTTCAGTACAGAGCCCGACATGAGGCTTGAACCCACAAACCGTGAGAAAATGACCTTAGCTGAAGTTGAATGCTTAACCGACAGAGCCACCCAGGCACCCCTGGATATTTTTTTTTTGAAGACCAGAGAGTTCATATGAGAAAAATACTTTATTTTGCAAATACTTCTTTAACTTTATTTAGTATAAAATGTAAAATTAGATTCTAATTTGCATACAATATAATAAATAGTATAATAAACATGGTTTATTTGTTTAAATGTACCTGTAAAATATGTTTTTACTGAAGCTTTGAAAAGATAGCCTATGTTTTATCCAGAGCAACTGTAAAAATGGCCCCATGGTATGTGCTCAAGAGTTACAAGATGACACAAGGTGGCTGCAACAGGACCAAGCATATTCAAGATAGCAAGAAATAAGTAGTAACATGTGATTTCAGACAGAGCTATGTCATAGCTCCAGTAGATATTCAAGATAGGAAGCAGAAGTAGAGAGGTTATCAACATATGCCTCTTTTTTCTTCCTAGAAGCACTCTAGCAGATGTCCACTTAAATTTCATTGGTCAGAAATGCATTGGGGCGCCTGGGTGGCTCAGTCGGTTGAGCGGCCGACTTCAGCTCAGGTCATGATCTCACAGTCCGTGGGTTCGAGCCCCGCGTCGGGCCCTGTGCTGACAGCTCAGAGCCTGGAGCCTGTTTCGGATTCTGTGTCTCCCTCTCTCTGACCCTCCCCCATTCATGCTCTGTCTTTCTCTGTCTCAAAAATAAATAAACGTTAAAAAAAATTAAAAAAAAAAATGCATTACATGGCCACCCTTAGCTTTGCTAGTAGGGGGCCTCAGAAAATAAGGTTTTAACTTTTCCAGCCTCCATAGTGGAAGCAAACAAGGAGAGGGTAGGGAATGGATATCTTGCAGTGGCCAGTCAGCAATGTGTACCATATTGGTAAGAATAGTCATCATAATATTAAAAATGGCAGTTAATATCTATTGAGGCCTTACCATGTATGAGACACGATTCTAAGCTTTTCACATGTGTTAGCTCACTTAATCCTTAAAACAACCTTTTGAGGTAGATGCTCTTCTCCTCCTCCTAAATGAAGAGATGGGAAAGCACAAGATGATCCTTAAGGGGCACACAGCTGGTAAGAGTAAGAGCCATGATTCAAGCCCAGCACTTTGAGTCCTTGATTTTGTTCTTAACCGTTCTATTTTAAAAGAAAAAAAAAAAAAACAACAAAACTGAAAACAGTAAAAACTTCTTTATAAAAGATTTATTTTATTTTGTTTTTTAATGTTTATTTGCTTTTGAGAGAGAGACAGACAGAGCACAAGTAGGGGAGAGGCAGAGAGAGAGGAAGACACAGAATCTGAAGCAGGCTCCAGGCTCTGACCTATCAGCACAGAGCCTGATGCAAGGCTCGAACTCACAAGCCGCGAGATGATGACCTGAACCGGTCGGATGCTCAACTGACGGAGCCACCCAGGCTCCCTTTATAAAAGATTTTAATTTTTTTCCTTCTAAGTTATAACAGGAAATGTGTTGAATTCAAATTGTGCAAATAATGAAGAATAGTGGAGAAAAAATATATTAAAATATTGAGGGTTTTTTTTAATGTTTATTTATTTATTTTGAGAGGGAGAGGAGCAGGGAAGGGGCAGAGAGAGAGGTGTGGAGAGAGAATCCCAAGCAGGCTCTGTGCTGTCAGCACACAGACCAATGGGGGGCTCGATCCCACGAACTGTGAGATCTTGACCTGAGCCAAAACTAAGAGTTGGATGCTCAATGACTGAGCCACCCAGGCATCCCTAAAATCTTGGGTTTTTTTAATATAAAATTCTACTTATGGTTGAGCCACTTAACTACAGTATAAAAGAGAACTGCTCTAATTATCATTTTATCAGTTAAATCCCAATGAAAATTGGCTTTCTAACTCCCTTGACTCAAATTTTCACTTTCACAACTAGATTAAGACAAGTTCAAAGACTTTAAGTTATTCCTGTCTTTTTGCTGTCTGGTTTAAGTCATATTTTGAGCTTTGTTCTAGGTTAAAGACTGAACTGGGTTACCAAGTAAAGCAGATACAATCTGGTTCCCAGAAGGTCTATAACCAGCAGCATAGAAAAATAATTCATGGAATTTTGTAAGGGCAACTGTCACTGTTTCTTTTAGAAGGAGTTGGGTTAAACTATGAGCCTATGAATTTTGTGCATCAGCGGCACACTTTTTAACAATTCTTTGGAGAGAGCTTTTTCTTCCGTAGCCCCGCTCCCAGTTCCGTTCTATCTCTTCCTGCTGCTGAAGCCCTATAAAATGTGGTGAGTTACAGAAAGTGTGTAGGGGACAATGGGGTAAAAACGGGAGCTCTCAAAGTGCATGCAAAGTAAACACAATGGGAAACGGTCACAGGCTGTGAAAGCTCATTTCTTCCTACATTCCCTTTACACATTAGTTTGCCTTGTGGCTTATCCTCAGAGCTCATGTCACTGCACGCTCTCTTCCTAAGAGATCACGCACTCTGCCATTTCAACAACTAGCACACCACAGATCAACTGATATTAAGCCCTTACTCTGTGCCAGGCACTCTCTTTTGTGCCTGGACATGATGTATCTCTTTTAATCCTCCAATAACCTTTGTGAAGCAGGTACTATTATTATTTCCACACGAAAGTTAAGAGAAAAAAAATGAGGGTTAGTGTAGTTAAGTAATTTGCCCAGAGTCACACAGATGGCTAATTGGAAAGCCAGTGTTTCAATCCAAGTTGTTTGATTTCAAAACTTGTGTTCTCTACCTTTTCACTATGCTCTTTCCTATAGCTTCAAGTACAACCACTGTGTTTCTAAGTTAAAACCATTAGGGTAACCAGTTCTCCCTCTAGTGTTAAACCTAAGGCACCATCAGCCTCCTGAACACCTTGAACCACTTGCAGTTGGACATCTCATGAACACCTCAACATATCCAAAAATGAATGCCTCTCTAGGCTCAGCCCCATTCTACCACCAGACAAGCATGAGTCATTACTTGGGGAATATTATCAACCCATAGCTAGCTAGTTAGCTAGCCAAGCTAGATACCTGGAAATTAACCTCAACTTTATTTTTTTTTTCAACTTTATTTTTTAATACTTCCATCCAGGCTGACCAAGATTGTTCTGTTCTTCCTTTCTCTTTTGCATTTTCAACACTTCCATTCCTTCCTTGGGCCCTGTGATCACGTTTGCCTAGACTGAAATCCTCAAACCTTGCCTTCCGTGTTATCCCTCCTCATAGTGATCTTCCTAAAATAGGAATTTGACCATGTTAGGTCCTAGGTTAAAATAAATTGATGGCTCCTTTAAAGGCAAACCCCAAATTCCTGGGCCTATTTCAGTGCGTGGGGAGCTGTCCCCTCCCTGTGCCCTCAGCACCTCTCAGTACTGCCCCTCGGGGACCCTGCTCTCCACTCCCATGGACATCTGAGCCCGCCAAGTGTTTCTGGACCCTCCAGAACCTCTGCCTGTTCTTTGAGCTCGAGCAAGGTCTTCGCCTTCAGAAAGCCATGGCAGACCTAAAACTCTTTAAGTCTTGGGTATCCGGGGGGCCTTCTCTGACTGCTGTTCTTTCTTCCTGCGCCCCACACCAGGTGTCCCTCCTGGGCTGCAGATCTCCATCACGGTGCTCATGATGTTGTGTTATTCCATTTGTTACCTCTCCTCCTCCCCTTCTCAGAGGAAAGCACAGTTAGGCCAAAAATCAACTTCCTTCATCTCCACCTCCCTGGTCATCTTTTCCTGTCATGAAATCTTTTGTTGCTGGCGTTACTTTATATATATCAGCATAATGTCTGCAAATTCCTAAATGAAATATGTTAAGCTTATAGCGTATTTTCCCTCTTCTCTACTGCCTTCCACTTCTCAGAGGTAACCACTTTTAATTCTTAGGATTTTTTTTTTTTCCTGGTATTTATTTACCTCTTCTCTATTTCTAGATGATATGCTTAGACTATTGCTAATTTGTTTTAGGCATTACTGAGTTCCTGATCAGTGACGATTTAGTTTCCTTTTGCTTTCTGCCGACCTTGTACCCTTTTCCTCTACCCCTGACGTCCTCACATTACAACTGTATCATACCTGAGAGTCAAAGAATAACCAGTGTTTATAATGGCGCAACTGTGGAAATACTCCTTATTCCTCTAGTTAGTATTCCATGATTGTTTCCCGTTGGGCAACAGTGTTATTTCTAGATTTATACTTTTTTTTTTTCTTAATTTGCTTAGTACTTGGGTATATCTGTCACTGTTTTATCCAGACTCTCAGACACGTCTGTTTAATCAGCAGCAGTCATTTTTGCAAATGGTTCAACACAGCAGATTTGCTTTTAGTTCCTTGGCTACAGTTCTCTCCTCCATTGCCTTTTTCTCCCATGTGATCTGAATTGGCGGCTGCTCTGAGCCGGGGACACAAGTACCATCTTGAGAAATTTTTTTTCCCACTTTGCTGTTCTGTCCCCTCCCCTTTCCTAGATCCCATGTTTGTTTGTTTGTTTTTTGTTTTATCTTACTTTCTTCCCTTTTTTGCAGAGGCACGCCTTTCAGTAGTTTTTTTTTACGAGCGAGTGGTCAGAAACTTGCGTGTTCATTTTCTATCCTCCACTTCTAGGCCATGTAACCATTTCTTCACTGGAAATACTTTCTCTTTCAGAATTTGAAATCTGTATCTTGTCTTCTGGAACTCAGTGTTGCTATTGAGAAATCCAGTTCTATTCTGATTTTATACTTTGTATGCAGCCTATATGGTTTGTTTTTAATGTTCTGGAACCTTTCAGGTTTTTCTCTGCATCTGTTGTTATCTGTACTTTCAGTGTTCTGCCTTGGTTTGGGAAAAGTGAAATAAAGGGCAGAACAAACTTTACCAGGTCCCTGCCTTTTCTCTTTTCTCCTCTTTATAAAATGTCACTGGTTCTCAAGATGCCGCCTCTCCCGACTCAGTCCTATGCACTTCCCGAGGACCACTAGCATCTGTGAGGCAAGGATAAAGTCACCCCTGGTATTTCGGGACCTTTCCCAGAGTCTGGCTGAGAGTGCTGAGCAAGTGTCTTTTGTAATACAGAAATGATTTCCGGAAATAGTACTGAAATTTTTGTCTGAATTTGAGGCCAGAATTTCCAACTTACTTTCAGAAGTTATCAGCAGGTCCCTGCTAGCACCTTGTACTCACACGTCCAAAAGGAAACTCATTATGTTCAACATGTGTTCTCCACCAAACTCAATATTATTTGAAAATATTTCCATATTTTCTACTCCTCTAGTCATAGGCCCCAGAGACCTCAGACTGTGTGACTCCTTAGCTGCTTCCCCTCTCCTTGTCTGCACATCCTATTGATTCTGCCTCAGAGGTAACTCATCCTTAGCTCTCCCTTCTCCATTTACCTTGACACTGTACGATTTTTTAAAATACCACTTACTAATTAAACAAGGTGATCTGTTATTCAGACGTAGCAAAGCTTTGGCTCTCACAGTTAGTCTATTTATTTAAAAGAGTTCACAGCAGGAAACAGGCTATAAATATTTTGAATATGAACTGACTTGTAGTTAGGGAAATTGAATTCTAGTCTACAATTAAAGAATAGCTAATGTTTGTTTCTCTTTGCAGAGGAATAATGTATTAGAGTTATGTAAACCTGAGTTATTAGGTTTGTATTAGAATCATGTAAATATAAATCATCTCAATACTTTACTATAGCTCACTTTTGTTTTTATTCATATCTTTTGCCTTTGCACCTGCTATCCCTTCTGCCAGGTATGCTATTCCATCTCTCGTTTTGCCATGACTAACTCCTGCTTATGTGTCAGCTCGTAATTCACTAGGAAACCTTACATCTCCAGTAGTTCGTCCAGATCCCTCCCTTACTATCACACTGTTCTGCTTCTTGTGATCAGAAGACATGTCTTGTTAATTCTTGGGGCCTAGCTATTTTTAGTGCCTAATAATATCCTGACACACAGTAGGCCCTCAGTAAGCATATGTTGAATGAATATTCTAAATGCACGTTTTAAAAATGTTATTTGTGGGGCGCCTGGGTGGCTCAGTCGGCTAAGCGTCCGACTTCAGCTCAGGTCACGATCTCACAGTTCGTGGGTTTGAGCCCCGCGTCGGGCTCTGTGCTGACAGCTCAGAGCCCGGAGCCTGTTTCAGATTCTGTGTCTCCCTCTCTCTCTGACCCTCCCCCGTTCATGCTCTATCTCTCTCTGTCTCAAAAATAAATAAACGTTAAAAAATTTTTTTTTTAATTTATTTGTGATTAACAGTATCTTTTTTGTTTTGTTTTTTGTTTTTTATTTTTTTAATATAATTTATTGTCAAGTTGGCCAACTTACAGTGTCTACAGTGTGCTCTTGGATTTAGGGGTAGATTCCCGTGATTCATTGCTTCCATACAACAGCACCCAGTGCTCATCCCAATGAGTGCCCTCCTCAATGCCCATCATCCATTTTCCCCTCCCCCCCATCAACCCTCAGTTTGTTTTCTGTATTTAAGAGTCTCTTATGGTTTGCCTCCCTCCCTCTCTTTATTGTAACTATTTTTCCCCCTTCCCCTCCCCCATGGTATTCTGCTAAGTTTCTCAAGTTCCACATATGAGTGAAAACGTATATGATATTCTGTCTTTCTCTAACTTATTTCACTTAGCATAATACCTTCCACATTGCTGCAAATGGCAGGATTTCATTCCTTCTCATTGCCAAGTAGTATTCCATTGTATATATAAACCACATCTTCTTTATCCATTCATCAGCTGATGGACATTTAGGCTTTCTCCATAATTTGGCTATTGTTGAAAGTGCTGCTATAAACATTGGGGTACATGTGCCCCTATGCATCAGCACTCTTATATCCCTTGGGTAAATTCCTAGCAGAGCTATTACTGGGTCATAGGGTAGTTCTATTTTTAACTTTTTGAGGAACCTCCACACTGTTTTCCAGAACGGCTGCACCAGTTTGCATTCCCACCAACAGTGCAAGAGGGTTCCTGTTTCTCCACATCCTGTTGTTTCCTGAGTTGTTAATTTTAGCCACTCTGACCGGTATGAGGTGGTATCTCAATGTGGTTTTGATTTGTATTTCCCTGATGATGAGTGATGTTGAGCATTTTTCATGTGTCTGTTGGCCATCTGGATGTCTTCTTTGGAAAAGTGTCTATTTATGTCTTCTGCCCATTTCTTCACTGGATTATCTGTTTTTTGGGTGTTGAGATTGATAAGTTCATTATAGATTTTGGATACTAACCCTTTATCTGATATGTCATTTGCAAATATCTTTTCCCATTCCAGGGCCTACTTCTCATAGGTACTTCTGATCAGTTTCCCTTAGAAATTATGATATTCAAGAACATAGTAAAATACACTATAAAAGTTATTTAATTTATAATGTATCTAAAACAGTGCCTGAAACACAATCAAATATTGCATAAACTTGCTGTAGTGTGCTATGGAGTTCATTTATGAATTTATTCCCCTACATTTTTATATCACTTAGCAATTTATCAAGTGCTTTATTTTGTATTATCTCATTTGATTCATTAACCCTAGAAAGGTATTCTTTCTATTACACTTGTCAGGAATGATTTTATAACTAGTCCAGTGTCTCACAGGTAGTATGTTGAGACCTCAGACTAGAATGCGTGTCTCCTTACTTCCGTATTATATTCTTTCCATTACGCTGTGGGAGTGAAGGCCAAGAAATGCCATCGGCTCTGGGAGACTAAAGCACAGAACTTCCATGTGGAGAGTGAAGGATGGGAGAGAGGTTTGTAAAGAACCACAGCTTCAAAGTTGCCTTTAGCTAAAGAGCAGGTCATGAAGTTGGAGGACATAAGATTGAAAAAGCAATTGGAATCAAGTGTTGGGACAAGTGAAAGAGTTGGTACTTTATATTGTGGGAAGTGAGAGATACTGAAAATTTGTGACTAGGGGATTGAAGATCCTAGTTCTGCTTCAGAGCTTACTGGTGCTATATGGGATAAATTTGAATTTGGGATTAACTAGACACATTGTGACTCCTGGCAACTCATGCACTATTTTGGGTGAAAAATAATTCAGTTCTGGGGCGCCTGGGTGGTTCAGTCGGTTAAGCATCCGACTCCGGCTCAGGTCATGATCTCACAGCTTGTTGAATTCAAGCCCCGCATCAGTCTCTGTGCTGACAGCTGAGTCTGGAACCTGCTTCGGATTCTGTGTCTCCCTCTCTCTGCCCTCCCCCTGTTCACTCTCTGTCTCTCAAAAATAAATAAACATTAAAAAAATTTAATTCAATTATGGACACTGAACTTAAAGTTTAGTCAGAAAAGGAAACAGTTGATCAATCCTTGAGATATTTAGGCGTGTTTGGCAACTGCCATTCTGTTTGGCAACTGAATGGATGTAGGAGACAAGGGAAGAGGAAGAAACAGTGCTGCATTGTTTACAATGGTGGTAGGAATGTACTCCCACCACTTCCCTGGCCCCCTTTCCACATGAGACCTTTATTTTCCTGCGTGATTTTTTCCTTCCATTTGGCCCTATTAGTGCTTCACTTGTTAATATGGTCAGCATATATTAAGGAACATTTTCTGTGCAATACTGGGATTTTTCTGAAAAAGCCATAATCTCTGTCCTCAGTGAACTCAGTCTAGTGGTAAAAACTGTCAAGTAAATTATATTGTAAAGGATTTATTGCTGTCAGTACCCCATGTCATTAGGACACAGAGGGGCACCCAGTTCAGCCCACATAGATCAGGGAAGGGTTCTTGGTTCTCTGTCTTAAAGGAGAAGAAGTTAGGTTGGTGAAGGAAAGGGAAGGATGTTCTATGTAACGAGAACAGCATGTTCAAGGACATGAAATAGAAAACATGGAAACGTGGGGGTGTAAGTTGTTCTGTGAGCCTAAATGTGTCGGTATCTATCTGCTCAGAACAAATGGATTAACCTACCTAATGATAATGTAATTATCTTATTCAGGTAATTTAACATTAGTATGCTATAATTCTTTAACATCTAGTCCATTTTAAAATTTCCCCAGTTATCTCAATAAAATCATAACTTTTTTTAATACTCTAAGAGCTAATCAAAGATTGTGTATTGCATTTGGTTGTCATATCTCTTTAATCTCCTTTAATCTAGAACAGCTCCCTAATTTCTTTCCTTTCCTCCCTCTCTCCTTCTCCTTTTTCATAATTGGTAGTTATTAAGAACCCAGGCCAGTCATTTCACATAATGTTCCCAACTTTGTATTTCTGTGATTGTTTCCTTACATTTAGATTCAGGATAAATATTTTTTCTACAAAGTACCACACAGGTTGTATCTGTCTTAGTGCATCACTTGAGAAAGGAGTCGTTACCAAGTTTGATGTCAGATTTGAGTATTTGGGTAAGGTGATATCTGCCAGATTTCTCCAACTCCTGTTCCTTTGCAGCCTTGTACACAATGGTTTCTGCATCCATTGATGATATCTGCCTCATTCAGTTCTTGTTATGTGAGTTATAAAATAGTGAATTTTCTATTTCCCCTGTATCTTTGACACCTAGTGGTTGACATTCTTTTGTAAAGAGGAGCTTTCTCTCCCCCTATATTTATTTCTAATTTTTTAGTATCAATATGGATGCATAATTGTTTTTTTTCCCCCAATGTGTAATAATCCATCTCCATTATTACTCATTTAGTACTCGTGTCATCCAAAATTTGGCCAAGGCTGTCTTTCAGTCTGGCTCTCCTCTGCCCTTTTGACACATCCCTGTCTGTCCTTGAGCACTCGATTATCTTCTGGTGCATCAATGCCTTCCTTGTTCACACTTTCTTGGTCTCGGCACCAGAATCAGTCATTTCTCTATGTATTCTGGTTCCCATTAAGAATGGTATTCAGAAATCAAGATCTGGAGACCAGACATGCTCTTTGCTATCACAGTGTCATTACTTCTGGGTTATTTTGGAAAGCTAGGAAACGTGTTTTTTAAAAACCCTGAGCTTCTGTGATAGTTGTACTAGCATTCCAACACTTTGTGGTTCTTCCTCACCTATCCCATACTTGTGTATCGTTTCCCACGGTGAGTATACCTATCTCCTCAGTCTTATGATATAAACATAATAGTTTCAGAATCACTATGTCATTACCATTACCAACAGTAAACTTACTAAGGAAAGTTCAAATTTTTTTGTAATTCTCTTTTTCCCCCCCTTAAAGTGTATGCCATTAATCTCATGCTTGCTTTCTTAAACTTTTAGGTTTTTAAAATGTTACCTTTTACTAACAAAATGTATCCACAACCTTATATACCTGACATTCCTTGCAGGTTTTTTTTTTTTTTTAAGTTTGAGTGTAAATTCTCGAAGATCGCTAATTACTAATTAAAGTAACTGAAATTTGTGATGCATTTTAATTAAAATAGCCATCAAGCCACCTCAGAATTAAATTTATATGAAAATTAACCTCCAAATACTCTACTTATCACCCACCTTTTTTTAAAATTACACCTACAAAATTTAGTACTTTTCTAAAAATATGAGATAGAACCAGATGGAAAGGGGCCAGGGCATATTTATATTTATATATCTGTTTATAAACTGTAAATGTTTGCTATCTGTACTCTCCTGCATTCATTTGTCATCTGTTCCAAATGAAGGGATTGTGTCTCAATAAAAAGAAATTTTAAAAAATGAGAGGAAAATAGTTTTCTGTTACTTTCCATGTAACGTATACCAGTCACACAATTTCATAGAGAATGCCTACGAGTAACCTCTTTCCGAGGGACCAAAAAGTCTTGGGCGTTTCCTTGAATTTGGGATTGGGCCAGCAGTTTCTTTGAAGCTTTTCTTTTTCCCACTGCTTTTCAATAATATTTAGCTTTGACAGCTATAAATAGCTGTAAATATTACAAAATAATCTGTTCTTTGCAGAGAGAATTGACTCTATAACCACATCTTTCGGTAAATATATACAGAATATCAATTTAAACTAATCATAATGGGATGAAAATATTTTAGGTATTTGAGAGCCTCTTCTGTTATTTTTCATTACAGAAGACAAACTTTTCATACATTCTGTAAAAGTTTGTAGTGATTATTCCGTGTCACCTAAGTCAGGGGGCGATTATCTTCTGATATGAAAACTCAGTTGGGAGCATGTTCACAATAGTTAACCTGGAAATATAATTTTGTGCAATGAGTTTAGGCAGCAGAGTTCTCAATAACAACAACAACAAGAACATTCTCCTACACCTGGCCGGTTTTAGAATAGAAGCTGGTGCTTTGAAAATAACCCATTTCTACAAGGGAAATGTGATTTATGATAACCCGCGACACAGATATGACTAGAACCGCATTCTATTTAAAGTTATTGTGCCGCCAGACTATAAAAGCAGTCCTCTGAAGTGAATCAATGGAACCCGGTCCTCTTTAGTGGACAGTAACGCAGACACTAATGAGACAGATTTCATTAAAAGATATTTGATTTACGAGAGAGTTAAAGTCCTATCTTATCTTAAAATTGCTGGTTTAGTCCTGGCATCTGATCTTTCTTCCCCCTACCATCACCATCACCAGCTTCTGTGTATGCTTTGACATTGCTATGGTAACCCCGAGGGCTGATAGAATTCCCTGCATCTCTTTTCACAGAGGGTGATGAGACAGGAGTGATGGATAGTCTGCTGGAGGCTTTGCAGTCGGGGGCTGCCTTCCGCGACCGAAGAAAAAGGACACCAAAGCCAAAAGGTGAACATTATACTTGTTTCATGTTACTTTCTAGGGAACTATCACAAAGAACAACCTTTTTTTCCTTCCTTTTAATTCTTTTCAAGTCATGTGTCAAGCATGTAGTGCTGTGGGCAACAACTCTTCAGAAGTTCCATGAGTTTGCTTAATCCTTCCCTTGCAGTGACAAATGTCAGAGAGAGAAGCATTCCAGTTGGCCGATGTCAGTGGCACATTAACAAATCAAAGCACTGAACCTAGAAAATCTTGATTAGTGTGACAAGTCTCATCTAAAGAACCATATGCACCTTATCCCAGTGGAGTTTACAGTAGCATAATTAAATGGGAAGTAAAAGTCATAACATCATTGCTTCAAGTATTTCAGGGTATTGAAGCATTGCTTTGGGTCCCGGCCTATTTCACCTTTGAAAACAGTCTAATACTGTAACACTTTCTGAGATGAACAGACCTCTATATTAATTTTCTTTCTCTCTCTTTCTCTCTCTCTTTTTTTAACAGATATTCGGCGAAGTTTCAGTCCCATGTCTCAGCGGCCTGTTCTGAAAGTTTGTAACCATGGTAATAAACTGCATTCATAAATTGCACATTCTTCTTATCTACTTTTATCCTATTGATCTATTATTTTAATAGGCTGCTGGGAAGTTCTCACGTTTAGATACAGCTATAATAGGAGAAATGTGTAGCTGTACTTATTTGCTGTGAGATTGTATATTCACATTTCATGCTTACATCATTGCCTTGAGGTAGTATGCAGAGTTCTTTCAGATCTCAGATGAATTTTTAAAATTATTATCTGAGATTATGTCACACATTTTTGATCAGTGTTGTCCAATGTATCCTTTCAAAAGCAGTATGCTCTCAAAGTAATATTTTACATAGGATTTACTTTATATCAGGATACAATTTGAAATATTGAATCTGTTACCTATTTTACTCTACCATATTTGCCAGTAAAGTCTGAAATACTGTGACTAGCATTTTGACAAAATCATTAACACAGATGAGCCTCATGTGTTATTATTGTGGAAGGATGTACCAGAATCACCAAAAAGGTGGGTTAACTTAGTCTCTGATACTTAGCTGAGATTGACTGCATTCAAAAGTCCCTGACCAACCTCTGCACACCACCTGCATGGAGCCCTCTTCTTCTCTTCAAGGTGCCAGTTTATGTTGACTCGGTTTTATTTATGTTGGTTCCCTTTCTCTCACTGTCCCATATTGCAGGGTTCTGCTTACCTTCCATAGTCATAAACAAGTTCATCGACTACCATTGTCATTTATACAGAGTGAGATTGTCACCAAAGTATGCCAGCTTTATAAATGGAAAAAATACTTGACAGATTTGCACTGAGGGTTGTTTTGGGTGCAGATGAGTTAATTTCTGGAAATGTGAATGTGTGACGGAGTATAGAAATCTGTGTCAAATTTCTAGGGTAGCCTAAAAAAATTTGTGAAGTAAAAAAGAAAAAGACGAGAATGTGGGTAATTAATCTTAATAGATGGATAGATGCTTACTGCTCAAGGTAAAATGTATACAGTAGATGTTTAATAAATGAGAGGAAAGGTAAAATCTACAGCAAATTTTTAAATAGGTCTTCTGAGTCTTTTCAACCGTATGTGTTTGTTACCGTTTGCCCTTTCCCTACACTAACAGTAGAAAAAGGAATTGTAGTAGTATGTCAGAGATATTCACTGTAGGTAATTAAGTAATTCCTAAATTTGGGTTTATGATTTGGAGTCATTGTGACATGGTAAATAATGGCAAAAATTCTGGAGAATAGAGCTATCCTGGGACGCTAGAGACTATTTTGTTTTGTAGATGAATAAGTGGAAACTGAGAGAAGCTGAAAACTTCCCAGGAGTACAGAGCTAGTTAGTGACATAAATATGACCAAAATGCAACTGTGATTCCCATCACATTTCTTTTTTGGTTACATATGGCTACATTGGATTACTTTTTATTAGTAATAAAATGCATAAAATAAACAATGCAGCCCGTATTGTGAATCATCAAAGACCCACAGCCAACACAATGACCATGGCATGAATATAATGGCATACATATACCTATGCTATGCTTAATTTAAAATAAGTACTTTAGGTATTATGTAGAGGAATATTATTCAAGATAATTTTATGCATTGGCCTGGGGAACCTAGTCCTTTTCTTACTATAATGTCAGTAAAGTGTCCAGTCTATAAAGGCTCATCTATAATTACTTACAAATTGTGGTATTTTGGTGCATTGCATAAAAGCAGTTGAACCTTGCATTTCTATCTTTATTCAAGTTGACATGTGCTATCTGAAGTTCTAAGACTATTGTGATAATTAAGCGAATAGATTATATAGCAAACCAGTGGAAATCGATGTATCACAGAGGTCGAAGTCTCTTCTAATATAAATGCAGTGGATTAAAGTCTTTTTAAAACTTATTTTCTATCAATATTTCTGTTGTGTTTTCCCTTCATATTTCTAACCCCATGGGGAAAAATTCAAATGACCAGTTACTCTTTAAGAACTCTGTGTATAAAGAAGTTAGATTTACTTGACTGCATGTTGAAAAGTGTAGATTTTTTTAAGGAAAGTATCATGATTGCAGCAAGGATCATGATTATTTTTAGAAAAAGATGATATTTCAGAGTATTTTGTAATCTTGCTATTTAAGCATTCCTTTTTGTTTTGAAAATGCTAACACTACAACTGAACTATGTGAATGAAATGTAACTCAAACCTATTTTACTTTTTAATCTGCTTTCATATGTACTTAAAACTAATGTCTGATATTTTCTACATGCATATATAGTAATTCATATTATCTCATAACCTATTTTTAAAGATTTCTAAGATTTTATACAATTATTTTAAACTTGGCTTATATCCTTAGTAAAATAATATCTGTAAAGGTATTAATAATAATAAGTTAATGTCTGCTGAGTTATTTGGCTTGCTAAATACCAAGCACTATTGCAGAATTTTTATATGTATCATCCTATTCAATCTTGGCAATAATCCTATCGGATAGTCAATATTTTTATCTCCCTTTCATTGTTGAAAGTGACTAAAGATTAAATAGGTCTAGAAGTTTGTTTATGGTCCTGTGCCAAGTTTTGAACCTGAACCTGTCTGACTTTTGATTCTAACTTCTTAATCTCTCTGCCATGTTGCCCTCCTGAGTACAATTGCTTGAATCAGGATCTGTTCCCCTTCACCCCCTTGAGCTGATGAGCCATGTGTGTACATTTTTTTTCTCTTCTTGACATAAGGTTGACCTATTGAGATTCACCCTCTCAGATATGTCTTAACCTCCAGTGTATCTTGTCTTTTGTTCCCAGATTTAACCTCTAGATAGGACTCATCTTCTGGAATTATGACCACTTTGTCTTTTGATAAAGTCTGTATCAAAACATCTGTATTAATTGTAGCCACCTTATACTCTGTTAGAAAGATCATGGAACATTTAGATTGTATAGAGTATAAATTCAGATTGTATAGAGCTTTAGATTATGCATACACATACAGATGTAGATACAGACATCAGGCATCTTATAATTCAGAATTAGAAGATCCTGGTAAAATATCCTCTGGGACCTTGCAGCTAAAATGTTCCAGTGTATATTTTGGCAGAAGATGACCTCAAGTATGAATGATCCAGTCCTTGTGCTGTGCTCCAAATTGCTACCAAAAATACTTTGGTTAAAACCATAACTTCTTTTACCTTTTGTGTTGCCTGTGAAAGCCTCAGCAGAAACTAAATGTCCAAAATTTTTCCTCACGAAACCTTTATTCCTTCATTAATTTAGCAAAACTTGTTTTTTAAAAAAATTTTCTTATGTTTATTTATTTTTGAGAGAGAGAGGGAGACAGAGTGTGAGCCGGTGAGGGGCAGAGAGAGAAGGAGTCACAGAATCCGAAGCAGGCTCCAGGTTCTGAGCTGTCAGCACAGAGCCCAACAACATGGGGCTCGAACTCATGAACTGTGAGATCATGACCTGAAGTCGGACACTTAACCAACTGAGCCACCCAGGTGCCCCAATTTAGCAAAACTTAAGCATTTGCTAGGCACTTACAATATAGAGATAACTTTCTAAGAGTTCATCATGCATTTGGGACAGATGAGTAGCAATTCCTATACATTTGGTTAATGCCAGGATAGAAGTAATACATAATGTTTTGGGAATATCTACAAGTGTGGAAGACCGATCCAGACCTTATGAGGACAGTCCAGACTTGACTTCTAGAAGGACCTGAAATCCAGACAGAGTTTTGAGAGATGAGTAGAAATGAGACCAAAAGCCGGAGGTCAAGGGTGAGCCAAGAAAGAGCAACATTTGTGGACTTTCTCAGGAGGCTCTTCATGAACCCCAGCCTGAACTCTGTAAAACTGTATGCTCTAATAACACCGTGGCTTTCCCATTTTGCAGTAGTCATTTCCTGTAAAATATTCTTATTCAGTGTGTGCCACTCTATGTGTGAGTCCCGTCAGGGTGGGGACAAGGCGATCAATGCTATCTGACTTGTTTACTGCTATAACCTCAGCACTTAGCTGCATTGGTGCCTAACACATGGGTGTTTAGTAAGAGTGTGTTGAATGAACAGACATGTTTATGTTTAGGTTTGAATGGAACAATTAATGTACTATATTGAGCAGAATCAGGTCATTGGATGTCACCCAAATAAGTGGGACTTAATATGCTAATTGCTAAAGCTCCAGCTGTGAACACTGTTAACCCCCTCTCATCTCCTCCCTAAAATGTTATCTGTCATCAGGAGATATTTGATCATCAGTGGTCTAGGCTTCAAAAGGTGTTACATCAAATAGGGAGGATGCAGTTCAATCTTGATTGGATTATTCACTCCTTAGAAGTGGAGGGTTGCTTATTAATTAGATTTCTTTCCCTTGCTTAATCAAGCAGAGTTTAACAACAGTAAATAAAACAAAGGAAAGCATCTGCTAATGAGTACAGGGCATTATCTCATTTCTTTACTGAATGCAGTGCATTCCAAATCTGAAGATTTTCTTTGGTCTGTGGAAAATAGTAAGACTTCCTTTTCAGTCAAGATACTCAAAGTATTTATTAGTGCATTTTTATAAAGATTATACCATATTTGGGTGCTCGTGAATCAAACCATCTGGTTGAAAATATAGGACCAGATAGGAAAGAAGTATATGGAGAGTCTGATGCCAGATCAAGAATTTGGACTGTTGAGGTTTGGGGGCAGGAAAATGACAGGTCCGAGCAATTTTTCTGGAACTGAAGTGAGAAATGTAGGAGAGAGAAAAGAATCAGAAGTATTTCACAGCCATCTTGATGCCAACACGGATTGGCTACGAGGGGATGGGGAGAGAATTAAAGAACTTACCAAGGTTTGAGGGAAGAAGCCAGGTCTAGAGCTGTGGGTTAAGAGACCCTCACAGAGAATTGCTAACACTGTGTCAGTTACTGAGTTATCTAAAGGAAAAATCTTTGAATCTAGAGAATGGCAAGTCGAGTGCTACACCTCAGGAATGGACACAGGTGGGTAACGAAGTGAGCATGAGACAGAAGAAAGATGAAGAAGTCTCGGAGACTGCACGATAGCGGAGCCAACATTATGGAGGTTGAAAGAAGACTTGCAAAGAGTTGATTTCCTCATTTTCTTTCTCCTTTTGTTGCTTGTTTGTTGCTACAACTCCATGATCTACCACTGTGTGCCTAGTATTTTTCAGGATGCATTGCTTCCTACCCTCTTCCAGGACTTGGCCTCTGCACGCTGTGTAGACTCTGTAAGACATTCGTAACAAAGGATTCACAAATGTGAACTATTAAGCCACACCTTGTGGTACATCTGCCTGCAATTTGATTGCATCTTCATTAGAAGGTTCTCTTTAGTACAGTGGGATTTTTTTGCCTCAGTTAAATGGATATAGAGTAATCAGAAAGAATTCTATAAACTATATGCAATTAAAACCCCTAATGATAAAACTATTTAACTGTGACAAAATAAGATAAAACATAATCAAAATTTTAGGCAAACAAGTATTACACATTTTTAGTGAACATCCATAACCTAAACAAAATCTTGCTATATTATCTTTACACTAAATCAATTCTTAATAGCCTTAATTTGGATTTGATTATCTATTTTTACTCTTCCACTTATATATGGAGCTTTGAAAGATTTTTATAGAAATAAGATTGTATTGCCGCCAGGCACAGCTGCTCTGCTACTCTAAGATTTGAAGTCAGAATTAAAAGTGAAGCTAGTTAGATATCTTTGAATTAGCATATTTCTCCACACAATAAGGGACACACACAAGACAGGCTTTGTGGTTGATGTATCAAAACTTCACACATAACCACTCCCCCTCCCTAATCTACTCAGTCCTGCGTTCTCTTTATTTCTTGACCTACCTTTCCCCAAACAGCAAGAATTTGTCTTGAGGCAGAATTATGGAGTTAGTAAGGTTTTCAGTAGTATCTACCGAACACTAGCTGCCTTAAGGCTTGTTTGAAAACAGTGAAGACAACACCAAACCACTCCTTGTCTAGAAGACCTTATCTATCAAAGTGAATGTTGACAACCAACACTTTTATTTCTTTAAACTGTATCTGAATTTAAAGTAGAAAGAGCCTAGAGAATAATAAAGTAAAATTATATGATTTGGCTAAATGTCATTGGCTCATTGTCTTGAGAATATTTTTTGTTCTTTTTCCGATGAACTTGTGCCCTACTAACTACCTAAGAAAGAAAGGGAGCTATTATAAAATACTAATTGTTTTTGACACCCTTACACTGGAGCTTTCCAGCAGAATCAAATGCTACCTGGAACTGTCAAAAAAGACTTAAATATTTTTTAAGGAGATTTTTCTAGGCCAGGAGTGTAAAACAATTTGGGTGATTTCACATTTTATTCAAATATCAGTCTCTCCTATTTACGATGTACTCAAGCAAAAGGAAGAATGGACTCAGCAGGGCTCCTACTAGATAAGCATGCCCGGTGGGCAGAAGAGAATGGCCTTTCTAATTTATAGTCAAGGCAGGGACAACCTTCTGGCTTAGTCATTATCGTATACACTCTTAAGCACGAACAGGTTAAAAAATTCTCAAGCCGTGAGGACTTCAAGTTGCTTTAAAAGGACATTTATGCAAGAAATAGCAAATGCCTTTCATTTAATGAGCATTCACAAATGTGTGCTGAAGTCTGGAACTAAATTGAGTGAGAAGGGATAAAGGTCTACTGCTTAAGGAAAGTAATGTCCTTGACTTCCCTGAAATAGTTGTTATGATTAATGTCTTTTGTTCTGTTTGTGTTCCATGGTGGACTATAATTACATGATCTTTCAAAATTTCTGGCCCACTCTAAATTTCTCCCTTTTCTCATGATGAAGGTTTAGAATCTGAGTGTAGAAGGAGCCAGTGGACAGACTTTAGAAGCTCCTTGAACTCTGTCCTTTTGTTTCAGATTTTGTGTTTGGGCATATTTTCTTTTCCAGTGAGAGGATCTCTTGATTTAATCAAATTTCTGCCCACAACCCCCCCCCCCAAAAAAAATTAAAAGATAATTGATTTTGTTGTTTGATTACTGACTTGCGACAATTTTTCTCTATTTACACGTTATATTTTTCCATGTATATCCTTGAAAGGAAACCACTTTTACTGTAATTTTGTCATTTGAGAACTAAAGTTGCATTGACATAATCACAAATGTGAAAAACATGTCAAGTGGTTGGCAGATCTACAGTTTTAATGACAAAGAAATTGTTTAGGATAAACAGTTAAGACTGAGTGAAATGGTACGACTGGGAAGCTTCCCCCAGGATACAGGGAGGAGAAAGGTATCATTTGTGCCTGGGACAGTCATCAATTTTCCTGGGAAGGATAGTTTGCAGGGCTCATCTGAGCTTCACAACTTGGATGAAGCAGGCAAGGGAAAGAGGAGCTTGGGAAGGGCTTGAACCAAGCCCCAGGCTTCAGAAAGGCCAGGTAAGGAAACGATGGGGGAGCAGCTGAACATGGCCTGGCCTGAGGACACAGGTGCTGTTAACCACCTCAGGAAGAGCAGTTTCTAAAGAATAGAAGAAACTGAAGCCAGATGGCATTGGCTGGAGGAGTGGAGGCTGTTCTTTCTAAAAGCCTGGCTATAGGGGCGCCTGCATGACTCAGTCAGTTAAGTGTCCAACTTCGGCTCAGGTCATGATCTCCTGGTTCCTGAGTTCAAGCGCTGTGTTGGGCTCTGTGCTGACAGCTTGGAGCCTGCTTCGAGTTCTGTGTCTCCCTCTCTCTGCCCCTCCCTTGCTTGTGCGCTCGCTCTCTCAAAAATAAACATTAAAAGTAATAAAAATAAAAAACTGGATATGAAAGAGGAAAAAGAAGAGGCATAGCTAGGAACAGCTGGAACTAGAATGAGTCCTGGTGTTAGTAGGTTATGTTTCTTTGCCTTTTGTGTGTCGTTGACTTTATTATGGTCTTTGTATTGTGAAGGGAAGGAGCTCTGGAGGGGAGGGATGACTATTTAGTGGGGTAGTAGTTAGAATGAGGCCTCTGGGGGATGGCATGGAGAAAACAGCTGTGGAGTACCTGGACAGTAGAAAGGAAGGATGTACAGAGAGAAGTGGATACAAATACTGAGTAAGGAGGAATCTGGAGGTCTTACCTGATGACATCTGTTTTCTCTGAGAACTAAGATATAGGGTCTCCAACAGAAAGCGAGTCTCTGGGTAGAAAGAGAGGCAAGGGTGCTAAAGGACCCACGGCAAATGTCCTTGCATGGACTGTGAAAGGTAACTGCTTGGGGAAACGAGATAGTATTTGCATCTGAAAAGGGAGACTATGACTTGTGCAATGATACCAGTCTATAAAGTCTGAGGGGGAAGAAAGGTGGCCAAGGTGCTTCCCAGGCCATGGGACAAAGGACAGTTTCCCTATAACCTAAAGGTTCTAAAAGCTCATCTCCAAATGTAACCCTGGTGCTCAGTGTGGCAGAAGGCAGGCTGAGAGGGCTTCAGAGCACCCTTCAAGAGGAGTCATCCCATTTTGTAGAGGATAAGATATTTCCTACTTTCAAATGGGATGGAAATTATTTAGGAAAGCCGCAGAAACGGTGTTGGAACATGATGTGTGCTCCAGCATCGTTGGGGTGCTGTGTCACGTATGAAAAAGTCGTCTAACAGGAATAGTGGGGACCCTCGTGTGGCGGGTCTCCTTCCTGGCATGTGTCAACTGTATTACATGTCTCAGATCCTTTCCTATGAAAAGAGCTCTTGGTTCTAACCTTATTATTGCTAAGGTCCCATAGATTTGTTTTTATATTTGTCCTCATTAAAGGTCAGTCTGGAGTGGCCGGATCCAGAAACCACTTTTCAAGACTGTTGTCAGTGTTAAAAATGAATGTTTTGCAAAGTGCCTGCCAGGCACATAGTAGTTACCTACAAAAAGAGCAGTGGTTCTTATTCACTGACCATTTGTGAAAGAATAAAACCAGTCAGATTTTTGAATTCTGTTTATAGAAGCCTTAAATGATCTAGCCGGTCTGACCTTGAAAGACAGCGTGGGGTCAGGCTTGGGATTTAGAGACCGACTTCTTGGTTTGACTTGCTAACAGGGTGACTATAGCAGATTATTTAACCTTTGAATTTCCTCTTCCTCGGTGGTAAAACAGAAATGGCATGTTTCATAGACTACCGGGAAGATTGAATAAAAGTGTGTGAAAGTACCACAGTGCTTAGAATCGAGTAGACATTTAATAAATTCAATACGTTTGTTCCTCCTCATTCTTTCCCCTTCTCCACCTACCTTCTGTGGTGCATTTGTCACTAGAAAGTTATTATAAATTCTTAAGCCAAATGACAGCAGTAAGCAGAATGGGTATACTAATTAGATTGAAATTAACTTTCTTTCTGTGAATAGTTCCTATATTGCACTTAAAGTGCATTAATTGGTATGAACTAGTTTAGAAAGAGAAAAAGAAGAAAAATGAAAGGGCTAGGAACCTTTAATTTTAAAATAGAAAAGATGTTTTAACCTCCTTTTCTCCTTGGGATTCACTGCAAAGACACTGAGGGAAGGAGTAGTAAAAGCCAATCTCAACTCCTCTGAAATAAAGGCATCTTTAACTGGAAACAACATATAAAGACAGAATAGAGAAGAAAAAGGTGCAGGAAGAAAAAACTGGAATCCAGGTGTTGTCATTTCTAAGACCGCCATGACAAACTACCATAAAGTCGGGACCTTAAAGCAATAGGAAATTATTCTGTCACAATTCTGGAGACTCAGTCTGAAGGTGCTGTCAAAGGTTGGTTCTTTGTAGAGGTTCTGAGGGAGAATCTGTCTTCTTTCTCCTTCCATGCTTCTGGTGGTGGCTGACATGCCTTGGTGTTCCTTGACTTACAGCTGAGTCACTTGAATCTCTGTCTCCATCTTCGCATGGCCTTCTCCCTGTTGCCTTCTTCACGTGGCCTTCTTATGAAGACATTCGTCATTTGGTGAGAGCCACACTAATCAAGTTTGAGCTCATCTTAACTTGATTACATCTGCAAAGACTCAATTTCCAAATAAGGTCACATTCACAGGTACCAGGTATTAGGACTCCCAACATAAATTTAGGATGACACAATTCAGCTCACAACAGGTGACCCTAATGAGTCCTCATGGTTCCACACGAGTGGTTCAGGAACCACTGATGGGAAGAATAAGGCATAGAGCTGAAAATTCAGGCATCGTGAAGGAGCATTTCAACCTCCGCTGAGGCACAGTAGCTCCAAATCCAGACTTGTCACCACTGTGCTGTACTTACCTCTCACCCTTTCCTACATCCCTCCAGGAGATGAGAAGTATGCTGTTTGAAAAAAAAAGTATGCTGCTAGATGCTCTAGAATTAGAATACAAGCCAGTTGAGGTACTCCACTGAAAATAGGGATTGTATGAACACTGGGGAAGATCTTCGGGAGAAACGAATGGCAAAATCCTCTTCTGGCCCCTTCCTACCACTTAGTCTTTACTACATAGGAGCCAAGCTTATACTCCAAGTATGTGTCAGATTATTCATCTGGAGATAATGAACAGTCCAGAGAAAAGTCCTTCAGGTATTAGCATTTGGGCTCCCTTCTCTCAAAAAATGCTTGATTACTGCAAGAACATCCCATGGAGAAGCTCACTAGTTAATAAACGCACTCAAAATTTTTGTTCTTAAACACTAATTTGAGCCAAGAATTCATCAGCTGACATTTGAGGAAATCATTCAACATGAAAAAAGAAGGAAAAAACAAACCCAAAGGACTCTTAGTAAACAGAGAAAATGTAGGGAATAACACCATATTTAATATAACACCATAATAATATATATATATATATATATATATATATATATATATATCATCCTCTTTTTTTCTTCATTGAAATATAAAAGATGTATGTAAAAAAAACTTAAAAGTATCTTTCAATATGAAAAACATGCTAGCAGAAAGAAAGTAGTACATATTTGGAAAAGCATAAACAGTTCTGGTGAAGCTCAGGAGTAAATTGTAGGATTTACAGATAATCTGATCTGTTTGGCTATGTGTGCAACGGTATTAGTGTATATAATTGTATTTGTATAATTGTATACATTTATACAATTAGATATAATTGTGTTAAAAAGCTCTGGAGACAAGTATGGGACAAGTGGTAGGTGCTAAGAAAAAAAGTACAGGCAATTTTAACGGGTGGGGCAGGGGGAAGGATATATAATCATAGTACACTACTTGAATTTGACATAGCCTTGTGTGCAATTTTACAGTCTAACAATATAAACGCTATGGTAGCCAGACTCCCTAGATGACCCAAATGATTATTGCCTCCTGGGGTTCATATCCTTATGCAACGCACAACACTCTCATACACATTTTCCAGGGTTAGTAACCTACTGAATACAGGAGAACTGATGGTATGTCACATCTGAGATTTGGTTATGAAAGACCCATGGCTTCCATCTTAAAGTGCTCTGTTTTGCTTCCCTCTCTCAGTTCTGGGGGAAGCCATGTTGAGAGCAGCCCTTTTGAGACAACTTGTGAGGAAGTTAAGCTTTGGTCTGTCACAATAGGAAATCAGTAACTATAGTCAAAAATTGACTAATCAAGAGACAGCAGGGGAGGGAACACCTGGGTGGCTCAGTTGGTTAAGCATCTGACTCTTGATGTCAGCCCAGATCATGATTTTAAGTTTGTGAGATTGAGCTCCACAGTTTCTGACAGCACAGAGCCTACTTGGGATTCACTCCCTCGCTCTCTCTTTGCCCCTCCCCTGCTCATGCTTCCTTGCTTGCTCCCTCTCAAAATAAATAAACGTTTTTTTTTTTTTTTTAAAAAAAAGAGAAATAGCAGGGGGAATATGTATAAGGCAGAGTCAGAGACAAGGAATTGCTATTTCACTGGAAGCATTTTGCATTTCTTTGTAAAGTAACCATGAACCTTAAAGAAAATTAAAATTAGGAATATTAAAGGTCATAATGGGCAACAGGCAGGCAATCGAGATAGGATGACATCTCCAAGAGTAACTTAGTTTGTCCCCATTAAAATATAGACAGAAGCCAAATCTCTTCTTTTATTCATTAGTTATCTAATATCCTTTTCTTCTAAAAAAAAAAAAAAGCTGATTGCACTTGTATTTTTCATTTTTCCTTTTCCTTTTTCCTCTTCCAGTGCTAAGAACCTAAAGGGGACTTCTGTCTGTCCTAGTGCTCAGCTTTTCATTTTTATGCTGTCCAGAAATGAAAAGCCTCTTTAAAGTGCATTCCTAAAGAGTGATAGGGCATGATTAAGAGTCAATAGTGTAGTGTCTCTAGCTCAAGATAATGAATGTGCCTCTCCATAGAAAACAGACATCCTCCCCACCTTTTCGTGTGTGTTCCGTAGATAACATAGGCCAGCGATTTTGCAGCACAAATCTGAATCTTCTTTTCCTTGTAATTCTTAATGTGAGCAAAAATAGTGATGGAAATGAGCAATAGAGAAAATCAAGTACCACTCTAGTTTGTTTCTTAGAGCAAAAGTAGCCTTCCAGTGCTGCATTAAGAACTTGATGACTAATCTGTTCCCACTGAATCCGTAGAAAGCAAGAGACTAGGATGAAACCAGCATCTTGAAACAGTAGTGTGGTTATAGTCATTGGATCTTTGTAAATAAGTGTCTTGATACATTACCCGAACCTTAGGAAGACCAAGGAGCTAGCTAATATAACTAGAACTGTTGGTGCTTTGGAGGCAAATGGTGGAATGACTGCCTGTTATGTAGTCTAGGTAAAGACATAAATATTAAATATTTTTTTTTTTTTACTTTAAAAGGGCCTATAAATTTATTGAAGAAAGAATTGACATGCATTAAGAAAGCTGCATGTCCCATTGATTCCCAAGTAAATTAGAAATTATTAGCGTTAGCCATGATCTACATTATTGTGATGTGACAGCATTTGGCTTAAACAGTTTCACTATTTATTACCACTGATATTAGAATAAATGATAATGATCATTAAGTGCTATGTACATCATCATTTAACTAATCATGCTTGCAATCTCCTTCTATTAGTCAAACCTCCTTTGGTTAATTAGTCAGAAGAGCTGTCTAATCCCGATTTCTAGAGCAATAATGAAATAAGGGAATATTGAAATTGAGTAAAAAAAAATGCATCACCATTTACCTCATATATCAATTTTATTTACCTTCACCTAGTCCTTTATAACAGCCTCAAGGGTAAAAGATTCTGGCTTTTCTTTTTTTTTTTTTTTATTTGAAATATGATGATTAGCCCTGTTATATGTGTATACTTTTCCCATTAAAACACTTATTCAGCGGGAAAGTGCTAATATGCTATGCAAATAAAAACAAAATCCTCATTTACCAACATATCTATATTTGAAGATGGACCAATAAATACTGTTTAGATTTAGCATTAAAAATGTTAATAACATCTTGTAGATTAGTCCTGACAAGCCAATAACTCAGTTTGTAGAACTTCAATGCTACAAATATAAGATACAACTAAGAAACTTTTATCACCAGTCCTTTTATTACTTCTTATTAATACAGTTAGCCTGAGGAGTTCTTAAGCTGATGTTTGATAAACCATGCACTAGGTTTTATTTAATTCAAAGTGTATTTTATCACTGGGTTTAAAAAAAAAAAAGTGTATTTTCATATCTTTTCCTTGGTATTCCCCATGGCCCAAAGGAGGAGAAAAAAAGAGAAAAGGATCTTTTAAAATTCATTGTGATGTCATCAGGCAACTGCTTAGATAATGCTGATGATGCTCTGTGTTTGAATGTGCAGACACCAGTAAACAAAGGGCCCAGTGCATGCAGAGGTGCCCGGGACAGTCACACAGAGCAGGGGAAAGTGTTGCCCGAAGCTCCTGGGGTCTATGCTACCCTGGCCACCTGTGGCGGTAGCTTCACCTCCAGTAAGTCTCAGGTTTTTATCACTTCTTAAACATCGTTTGCCACTTGCTTAAACATCGTTTGCCACAGCAACATCACTTGCTGGAAACTGGAAGCAGCCCATTACCCTCTGTTCTGTTAACCTCTTCCGTCACTGATCCCTTTCACTCTGTCATTGAAACATAAAGATACCTGATCTGCCCAGGGTGAGAAATAAATACATTCCGTCATGATACAAGGTAAGGAAAGTTAGTAACTCTAGATACTATGTTTAAGAAATTTGTGATATTTCCTGGAAATTAACCCCATGCCTCCTACATATTTATTGTTGTAAAGTCAGCCAAAGGGAGGGTTTTGAGAGTAATTTTTTAAATTGCTGTTTGGTAATGAGTTCTTGTATCCTGCTGGTATACTCTCCTTGTGGTGGTTTCTGTGCCCCTGCCCATGCCTATCTGTTCTAAAAAGTGTCATTTCTTTTTTCTCATTTTAGACGCATATGGTTCGTCTCATCTTCCTTTTCTCAACAGATCTCCAACCCTGTCTGGAATTTCTTTGTATTTTTTCACTAAGATCTTCTTTACCTGTTAGTAAACTAGCCTCTTTCTACAAATGCCAAACACTAACTCTACTGTGAAAATCAGGAATAAAAGACTATAAATGTACAGATTCATGCCTCAGCAAAACCCTCTCTGTTTTACTTAAGTACTTGGTATAGTCCAGAGCTGGGAGGTTTTGTTTTGTTTTGTTTTGCTTAAACTTTCCATATACTCTTTTGCTTCTTCCTTCATTTTAAATGTAAACTTTATATTGAAGAATAACATAAAGATAAGAAAGTATACAGTTCCTAAGCATGTGGCTTGATGAACGCTCATAAAGCGAACAAATCTATATAACCAACACACAGATCAACAAATGATATTGTTAGGAAGGTAGGAGCCCTTTCCCACTCCTCTGGTCCATAACCTCGCATCACACACATACCCTGTGACTGCATAGATTCGTCTTAACTTTGTTCTTTTTTTTAAACAAGTTCATACGCTTTGTATCCACGTTGTGTGCATTTGTAATTTTTCATTCTTATTATTTAGTACTCCACTCTGAATATACCGTATTTTCCCCTTTGTTGTTAGATATTCATGTTGTTTCTCGATTTTGCCTAGTACAAGCAGTCCTGCTACAAACATTCTTATACAAGTGTTTGGACTCTCTCAGATGTATACCTAGGAGTGTAATTGCTCTTTCATTGGGTATACATATATTCAGCTTTAGGAGATATTGCACAACAATCTTCCAAAATGATTGTACCAGTTTATACTTCCATCAGCAATGCCTGAGAGTTTCATTTCAACAACTCTGGTAGGGTATCTCATCGTAATTTTGATTTGCATTTTCCTCATGAGTAACTTGAGCACCTTTTCATGTGCTTATTGGATTCTTGGATACCTTGCTATGTGAAGTGCCTGTTCAAGAGTTTTTGTTTTTGTTTTTGTTTTGCTTTGTTTTGTTTTGCCTCTTTTTCTATTGGCTCAGAGATGTCTTTCATATTACAAATAGATTTTGACACAACTTAGAATTCCATCCTAAAACTGATGTCCTACTGGCCTATCATAGGAAAGATTGTGTCATTTTATAGTTTTATAAATTGTATAGATCCCTCAGATCTCGCACTAAGAAGCCTTAGAATGACAGGTCTGGTCAGCATTATCCATTTAAAGAGTAAGCATGTTGTAAACTGCTGGCAGCTTATCCTCTTCTGTTAACTTCCTTTGGTGCACCTGTCTTTGTTGTCTTGTGATGGCAATCCAGGCCCTTTTAGTGTCTCTGAACTGCTGACACTCCAAGAACATTCTTCTAGAAAAGCTGACCAGGCATCTCAAGTCTTCACTCGATGTACACTCCATCATATCTCAATATTTATCACTAACCAGGAAATACTGTGTGCATGTGGTGAACTATTACCATAAAATCTTGTCCTTGACTGGTAGCTCACAAACATGAATTGGGGGTGAAGTCTCCAAGTCACAAACTTAAAACACATGTAGGTTTAATTTATGATAAAATTTGAGTGGATTCTTTATAGACCGATTTTACTTTTTTGTTGTTGTTTAAGTTTGTTTATTTTTGAGAGAGAGGGGGGGAGAGAGAGAGAGAATCCCAAGCAGGCTCTGTGCTATCAGTGTGGAGCCCAACATGGGGCTCGATGCCTCAAACAGTGAGATCATGACCGAGCCAAAACCAAGAGTCAGATGCCTGACCAACGAAGCCACCCAGACACCCCTATAGACTACTTTTATATACGTAGTGTATCACCAAAGAAAAAATCCTTCATATTTACTCCCAAACACATCGATTCTACTGTTCATGAGTTTGGTTTAAAATTAAGGGAATGAATGTATAAGTTTCCCTAGGAAAGTACTCTTTATTTTTCTCGAAACAGCATATGCTGTCTTCCAAGGCCAAATTTGCAACGTATTAATTAAGATAGTTTTAAATTGAAAAAGAGTTCATATGAAGTAGAAACTGTTCTTTTTAAATGTTGACTCTATTCTATGGAAGTGGGAAAAGATAGGTGGTTTGCTAAGTATGTGTTCTAAAGTCTGTCACTTAACCATGTTTCTTCCTCAGTAAAATGTGGTATTAGACTGACTAGTTATTATTCTTTTACAATTTACACCTCCCACTCATTTTCTTTAGACTGGTTATTTGTATTTGATTAACAGTTATGTCAGAATCTATATATCAGTATCTAGGCCATATTGATTACTACATTTGAACCAATTAAGCTGCCATCTGGGATCAAATATAAATATACTCACTAAAAGTAAGCATTGAGTTCATTTAGAAACTAATGTATTTGGGTATTTTTAAGGAATTATCTATCAACAGTAGAATATTTTAAAAATAGAGAAGAGTATGAAGGAGAAAATAAAATCTACCCATAACCTGACTCCTCACATATACATTATTAGCATTTTTGGCATCACTCTTACTAATTTTTAATGTACATGTACTTTTTTAATTCAAACATGTTGTGCATAACTTGTGTTAGGAGTTTTTTTCCATATAATGTGAATTCCTCTTTGAATAATTTTTAATGGTCGTGTAATATCCCCATAGTAAGTCTGGGCCATACATTATTTAACCAGCTTTCTTAGAGTTTGACCTTTTCATGGCGTTTAAATTCTCATCATTATAATAAATAGCACTATTTCTTTAGGATAAGTTAACAGATAGGAACAATTTTAAGGCTTTTCATACATATTGCCATACTGACCTGTGTAGAGTGAAGGTATTATATTAAATGATACTCGTCCCAGCAGCCTATGACTATGTCCATTTCTCAACCTTTCAAAAGCTCTAGATGTGTTTCAATTTTTTTATAATTAGACAACATGGTATCTCATTTTTTTACATTTTTAATTAGCAGTGAAATTGTATATTTTTCTATCTTTTAATAAAGCTGACAAAATGGTGGGGAATGGGAGATAAGAAAGAGAGGGCAGGGGGTAAGAAACTTCCTGGGTATTTCTTAGCAAGTTATCATCCCTTAAGGAAAAATCATAAACTTTAATATTGTTATCTCCTAGGAGAAATTATTATTACTGTTTATCTGTGATGATTTTTCAACACTGCCAGTCCAGGTATAGGTTTTATTTATACATTTTGGCCATTAATGCTAATATATGCCACTAATACTTGATTTATTAGAGTAATGAGGTGGGGATGGGGGATGGAAA
Organism: Panthera leo; assembly: GCF_018350215.1. Classification (NCBI taxonomy): domain Eukaryota; kingdom Metazoa; phylum Chordata; class Mammalia; order Carnivora; family Felidae; genus Panthera; species Panthera leo. Next base: position 35,620,549 of record NC_056679.1, on the reverse strand, counting down.
TCAGAGACCTAAATCCCAGAAGCACCTAACTGGTTAAGGAAAGGGTAGCTGGAATCTCACCTAGGACTAGTATTTCTTTCCCAGGGGTTTTGGGCCATTAGGCAACAGCTTAAGAAATGTGTAAGGACATCTGTGACTCATCTTTGTCCACGTGATGCCAGCAGAGCCAATTGAAAAGAAACTGACCCAATTAATTCATTAACTTTTCTTCCGGACTATTTTAACACCAATTTTAACAGACTCCCCGCCCCCCCCCCCCCCCACACACACACACACTAAATTTACCACATGCCTCCATTTAATAAAACATATTTCAAAAAAGTTATTTGTGTATTATGATGACTGCTAAAACGTGATTCTTTAAATTTATAATTGATATACTGTATTTGCTCCTAGGAAGAGTTTGAGATGACTTACAAAAGAAGGCATATAACATCCTGTAATTGTAAGGGAAAACAGATACTATAAGAAAACAGAAGAAAGTTGGCTCCTTAGCTTAGAGCCGTGGTTCTCATCTTTGGCGGGTATCAGAATCACCCAGGGGGCTTATCACAGCACAGGTGGCTGGGTCAAACCCAGAGTTCGTGATTCAGTAGGTTTGTCGTGGGCATGAGAATTTGCGTAGCTCATCAATTCCCAGATACTGTTCATTGAAGAGCTGCACATTGAGAACCACAGATCTAGATTAGAATCTGAAATAGAATATCTGGAATCATTATCATTGATATCAGTTGGGTTTTTTTTAATAGTTTGCAAACCATATATCCCACTATCTGATCATACATAATGATAGATATGTTATTAGTTTTATAGGGCTCTTCATATGGATATAAAAGCTATGATTGCTTATATATTCTGGTGGTTCTGAAACATGGCCATATTAGAAACACCTAGAGAGTTTTTGATATGTATTTATTTATTTTGGGGAGAGCACAAGTCGGGGAGGGGTAGAGAGAGGGGGACGGAGGATCCAAAACAGGCTCTGCGGTGACAGGCTGATAGCAGCAAGCCTGATGTGGAGCTGGAACTCATGAACCTCAAGATCATGACCTGAGCTGAAGTCAGACGCTCAACTGACTGAGCCACCCAGGTGCCCCAATAGTTTTTAAAATAACAGCAACCTGGAGCCTTATCTCCATGTATTCTGATTTCGTTGATCAAGAATAAGGCCCAAGCACTATATTTTTTTAAACTCCCCTTGTGATTCCATGGGCAGCCAGAATTAGAAGCCACTGATGGAGAAAAACAGCCCATATTGCCAACAGAAAGTCAGATTGTTTCTTTGTGGCTTGGGTTTTTGTTGTTTTTCTCCATCAGTGTGCATAGCCACTCATTCCCATTTTTTGTCTGTGTGGTATGTTTTTGGTTTTGTTCTTCTTTTATTTGAACTTCATCTGGTTTCTATTGAACCATTTCTCTAAGCTATCAAGGTCATTTTAAATTCTACTTCTTTCTTCTAGAGTGTTTAACCCCTGCCCACCTAAGTATCATCTGCAAGTTTAATGAGATTTTCAATTTCCTAATTAAGACTGTGCTCATTAAGTTTTAATATTTTATAGTTTTATTGCAAATTATTTCTACCATGTGGGTGATGCTACCTTGACTTTGCCCCGGCCATGCACATTTTCTTCATTATCAGTGAACATTTATTTAGTGCTTTAGAAGTTGTGTGTTATTGAATCAAGTGCTAGGACTTCTAGATAGTTGAAAATAAGTGCTGAATCTGGTTCCATGGTAGTTCTCTACAGAGAACATTCTCTACAGAGAATATGTATACAACATGACCTGCATGAGCAACACAGAACATACAAGAATATATGTACAAAAATGGAACATTGAAAATACAGTTCATAGGTCAGATGAATGTACTGAGCCTATGACTGTGTAAAAGTTAAGAGTTCCAGCTGCTACTTCTTAGTTGTGTAACCTTAAGCAAGTTACTTGTTCTTTGTGCCTAGGTTTTGTTACCCATAAAATGGGATCTTGTTAGTTCCTGCCTTGGTTTGTTGCAAGGATTTAAATCAGGTAATACTTGGAAAATCCTCAACAGAGCCTAACACATAACAACAGTTCAAATAAATAGTAATGATTTAGAGTCTTAGTTGAAAATTGACAGCAGAAGGTATTTTAGGTTTGGTATGACAAGACTGGTGACGTCAAGTGACGCAAGGATGATTGGTTTGGTGTCTGCCTTCTTCATTGACAAATGTGACTGATCTGGAACCTTTGGTTTTTTTACAAGTTGAAGCATGTTTTTCTGTATGCAAACAGTTTATATTTTCATTCTCCATGTGCTATGTTTATTATTGGAAAGTGTGGCTTTTCTAGGTAATTATAGGTACTCAGTGGCAGAGCCAAGATTCAAACTCAGGACTTCTGTCTACAAGTTGGTAATTGCTAACTGGTAGAAAAAGAGGGAATAGATTGCCCCCAACAGAAGGGGTGAGTGGAATGGAAACCTATCTTAGAAAAATAAGGTTCCAAAAAGAATAAAATAGCCAGTATTTGACCACTTGCTGTGTGTCAGACATTGTTGACTGCATTATTTACATTGTCTCAAGCGGAGACTTAGAAAGGTTAAGTAACTTGCTCCAAATCGTAAAGCTGATAAATGACAGAGCCAGGAATTAAACCCAGTTCTGTGACAGCAAATTCCATCTCTAAATTACTTCAATAAATTGCCTATCTTTGGATGGAATCAGGAAATTACTTTTTCTGGAGCAGAAGATGCACTCAAAAATATCAGAGTTAGACTGCAGAAAGATAAGGTGGAAAAAGGAGTTGTGTTTAACTTTCTAACTATTTTGTGACAGAGTAAATGGAGAAAATGAGCTAAGGGATTTTTCTCCTGAGTTTAGCATGTATTTAAATGAGCCAAAGAGCTAAAAAGTAAAAACGTCCCAGAAAAAGAAGGCTGAAAATGGACCAGATGAGGGTTTATAGATTAGAAAGGGGAGGGAGTGAATTAGAAAGATAGGTAATTTATATACTTTATCTTCCTTTCTCTATTGATTTACTTAAAATAAGTAAACATCAAGGGTGATCTCTTTTGAGGCCATAAAAGCTAACACTTTTTCAGTGAAATACACATTTTTATAGCACTTTACAGTTTTCAGAGTGCTTTCACATGCATTACTTTGTTGAATCTTAACATATTGGTGAACACTTTTACAATTTTGCTTCTATTATCCTAAAATATCCATAAGTACAAGAAACGTGTCTATACCAAATTGAAAAGAAGCCACAACTGTACCGGAGTTTCTTTGCACATATATTTTTAATGCATTTATATCATAAAAGTGACAAGTTTAGTTATGATCAAAATTTAAATTTAGCCATTATTTGGAAAATACTGGCCATTAAGCAGTGTCATGAAAGATCTTTGCTTTTCTTCCCTCTCATTTTACACCTTCTTTTTCTATCACAAAAATCTCAATACTGCCACTGTTCAAACATGTTCAAAATGAAGTAATTTTCCCTGTGTAACAGTTTTGAGTCCCAAAATATCAGTTTGATAAAAACTATTTTTCAGGCTTGTATTACTATAGCATTTGGAGTCATAAAAAAAACAAAACAAAACTTTGTACTGTACTGCATTTTATCTGAAGTTTGATTATTTTCAAAAACTCTTTTTTCATAAATTAAAATTATATAAATAGATATCTAGTGATTCATGAAAGAGATCTCCAATGATGAATTTCCTGGAAAGTTTTCCAATCTTTGCCCTTTGTCATCAGATTACATTAAAATCAGACTGAGTCAAGTGTGCCTGTTTACAAAGACAGTTTTTAAAGAGCTGTAAAGTGGGATTATTTCTGCCAGTCAGTAAAATTCTTACCTCTCATTTAGTAGCTACTTACTAATAAAGTGGCTACAATTTAAAGTAATAGTTTATGAAATGAAAATAAATGTCTATAGAAGTTACTAAGGAATACAGTTTCTGTTCAGACTGTTTACATGTACCTTTCCAAGTGTTTTGCTCCGAAACCAATGCTAAGTGGTCAGCAAAGAGTTCAATCCTCTCTCTCCACTCACCCATACCCCTGGATAATTCTTTAAGAAATTTGATCAAAGTGATCAAGTGTCATTATGCTCATCATATCTACTTCCAGTTTTCTTTTCACATAGATTTTCCCATTATAGAATCTGTACTTACGATTATTCTGAAAAGGCTGCTGCTTTAAAATTACTACATTATTAGTACTTGTAGTGTAATGCTGACAATATCCTTGAAGAGAATCCTAGAGGGTAGACTTGGTTTTGAATTCCAGCTGTGCTGCTTAGATGCTGGCAGTTACTGAATCTCCCTGCACCTTGGTTTCATCACGTGTCAATGGGCAGAAATCATATCTACTTTATAGCGTATCTGTGAAAACTAAATGCAACTAGCTATGCCAAGTACTATGCCTTCAGTAAGTGTGAACTGTTACTACTGAGGATAACATTTGGCCCCGGGCTGACAAAGATGTTGGCTGGGAAAAGGACTGTACTCTGGAAATATTTGAGTTTTAGAAATTTTAGAAAAGAAGGAAAAGGAGATCATCATCTCCCAAATTGTTCCAGCTAGCCCCATTGCCCTGTTGTTGTCTGTTGTTACCTTATCCCCCTCTTCTTGGCTCATTAAGTAATGCTCCCAGCTCAGACCCACAGAATGGTTTATATGACGAAAAATGGCAGTGATCCAATTATGTAGCTTGACTGCAGAGGGGTTTAATGGTAGCCAAGGTAGCTTATTGTTGTCGTTTAGATTAATTTTTCCATTTTACTTATATTATCACCAGGCAAACTTCAAGATATTTTCAGTTTTCTGCTTTGAAAGTTTATTTCAAAAGCAGTATGATATTCTCCAGTTTGATTTAAACAATTCAGAAGACCTACAAGATTATAGTTCCTGATAAAAATTGCTTTGATATCATTGCTCCTTCCTTCATACAATTACAGACATCTAGAGTTTGGTTGAATATCCCAGTGTAAGCATGTGCATGTTAATTTTTCACAGGTTGTTTACCTTTGTATCATAGCAACCAATTGAGGCAAAAAAAAAAAAAATGGGCTTGTAAATCACACTGTTGTACAATAAAAGTAGGGGCTGCTTCTTAAGGTTGGTAATAGGAAAATCAAGTTAAGAAGAATCTAATTTAATCATTCTGATTATTTTACTGGATTTTAAAAGAATGGATCAATAATGGTATTTTGTTTCAGGCTATTAACAGCCAGAACCTTGGTTCACAAAATTAAGAAATCAGTTCTTGTTAATTAAACTTAAATATGATGGCAGGGATCTTTGTGCCGTGAAGCGAGAGCTTGATCTCTGGCTATTTTGTTCTGTTCTTGGTATAATGCAGTACACTGTTCCCAGCCAAAGCCCTGTGTTGTCTGGGCAACTCCCGTTGCCATAGCAATGAAATTCTTTTGCGGGAGCAGGGTGGATGCTAATTGTAGCCATTTGTTGTTCCTTCTGTCGATCCCTTAACTAGCACAGTTGTAGAGCAGCCAGAGACTCTGGGTGAACAGCACTGAGTGCCCCCAGAAGCATCGCTGCTGAAGGCAACCGGCTGCTCTGCTTAAAAAATCATTTGAGCAGCCAACAGTGCTGACAGTGCCACTATGTGGGCAGAAGCACAGCTTGACTCGGGCCCTGACAACTGTTGATCTGGGACTTAGAGGGAAAGAGAAGACTGTTTAAAACCTGTTGAGAAGGTACTGATGACATGGAGATTAATTTGACACCAGTCCCTCAGAGGTAGGTGCCAGGCATATCATAACAACTGTGTATCCAGGCTAAACTCAGTACTGGAATGCCCAGAGGCTGTGGGAGACATATCAATGGCTCTTCGCTTATTTCCATCTGAAACTACATCACTGTGGCCTAAGGTAAAAATACTCATTTAGTTGAAAGCAACCAATTGTAATTCACATAGGTATTAGAGTCAGTTAGTATTGGTAACTCTCTTCTCAAATGCCAGAAAGGAGTTGAAACTGAAAATCAACTCCGTGTGAGTGAGAACAGGTACCCTTTGAAAAATAGAAGACAAAGTGACAGTCCACCAATTGTGTGGTCTTGAGAAAATGTTCTTAAACCTGGTATGTAGTAATTCATTGTAAAACCTAATTGCTATACATCCTTGCAGGGGAAATTATTATAATGGTAGGAAAATATGTTAGGTACTATTATATTATTACATCTTCCTTTAAAAGTATATTGACTCATAAAAATGGTCAAGTTCATGAGATTTTTAAAACCAGCTACTGTGTAAACATAGTAATAAATATCAAGGTACTTTTTTAAAGTATGAATTTAGTGTGTGTGTCCCTTAATTGAAAAGACTGAAGAAGGTGCATTCTGGCTGAAATGTCCTTAAACGTTAGAGGAACTAATATACACTTGTTGGATTGAGCTGTTCCTTGCTGTAGGTGTATGTTTGTATTGAGATAGTCAAAATTGGTATAAAAGTGGCCCAATCATAACTACAGATTCCTTTTTACTGGAGAGCAGGGAAAGAAGGCCTTCCAATTCATTGTCATTTTTTCTTTTCCTTGAAAGAACTCCATGTATTTTTACTGTTTTTATCACTTGTCCTGCTCTTTCCAGAGAGACAGCCACTAGAGTATCATTCAGTGCCCTGGAGAAATTAGTTTCTGATGATAGTGATCATGAGTCATTTGTGTGCTTCAAACACTAAACGAATTAGTCCCATTTCATTGATTAAAAGAGGTACCCAATCCATAAATTCCAAGGAGAAGTCTTGAAATTGTTGAAATTTTGTAAGATCCATTTGTTTCTTTTTGTCCTAATTTTTAATTAAGACAAAGTATCTATAAACTATGTAGCAAATATTATTTTTTGTGTATTGTATATGTCTTGTTTGTGAATTTTATATGCAGGACATCTTGGATATTCCTTAATAAGCCCTATGGAATATATATGTATGTATGTATGTGTATATATACGTATATATATATTTTTTTAATGTTTATTTTTGAGAGAGAGACAGAGTATGAGCAGGGGAGGGGCAGAGAGAGAGGGAGGCACAGAATCGAAGCAGGCTCCAGGCTCTGAGCTGTCAGCACAGAGCCCGACGTGGGGCTCAAACTCACAGACTGTAAGATCATGACCTGAGCCCCAGACGCTTAACTGACTGAGCCACCCAGGTGCCCCTGGAATATATTTTTAATAATTTATTTTTGTTAAATTCTCAACTTTAAAATATTTGGCTATATTCCCTAAACACTATATTCCCAGCATAATAAATAAGGAAAAAGCTCTAGAAGGTAAGAAATACTCTTAATTCCTCAGCCAAAAGAGATCAAATTACTGTCAAATTTATCGCCAGTCATGGCTTCCAGCCCCCTCAAATGATTAGGTCTCCCATACGGTTCTGAGAACAAACGAAGTCTGAAATATCCTTACAATGAGGCTGCACATTCATTTTTCCTTGGCAGGGAGAATTTGTGTTAACACAAAACTTAGCAGTAGACTGGATGATAACTGGCAGGATAAATTTCCATCATGATCAGGGCATAGTAGCCCTCTGGAGAAATAAGAGTAGACAGTCTATCTTCACTCTGCCAAAGTTCTTTTCCTTAATGGCCAAAGAGATGAAAGGGCTAAAACCTGAATATTGGGTGAGCAGGGCTCTAATGTCAAGGAGTGTCCTGAAAGCATATAATATTAACATTAAACCTCATCGGGAAGGCCAGCCCTTTGTGGTACCTAGGGCCCCCCTCCCCAACTTTCTTCCAGGGGCAGAATCCTTACCATTGCTGACTGTGTTCTATATCCTTCCAGTATAAAAAGGTGCTGCCCAGTTTGTCTTACTGGATGGTTTGTAGACCTTTGCTTTTAGTGATGCAACATGCCCACCATCTGGCTATCTAAGGTCATCTGGGCCAAAACAAACCAAAGCCTCTCCAAACAATCTCTAGTGGAAGGTGGCAGTCCATAGGTTTTTAGAATCAGGTCACTTGATTGAAGTGGGACTTACCTGAGGACTGTGACCTGGGAAGGAAGAATTGAATATGAGGAAAAGGAATTCAGGGGTCAAACCGGCTCTCCTACCCTCAGTCTGGTGTGGATGGCAAGATAATCACTTTCTGAAATGAGAAGAATACAATCGTGTATCATTCAAATGTGCATCCACAGTAGGATGTAACTCAAGAGATCCAAGAGGAGATGCTCTGTGTGTGCTCATGAAGTTAGATGGCCTTCTCTTTTAGCTTGAGATTCGTTCCGAGACAGACCCCAGACAGGACCTGATGTGGCTTAAAAGAATCACTCCACTGGGAAGATGAGACAACGAGTGACCTGAACTTTAAAATTCTATTTGAACTCCCATTCAGACTGCTTATTCCTTGTCCCTCCTTTTAAAGAAAGGAAGATTGAAGGAACTGTGTCCCTCTAGGTGGATGAACCATTCTAGCAATGCATAGATGGAAGCAGGCTGATTTTAAAATCTCACTGCAAAATCTCTACCTCGTGTGGATGTGTCTTAGAAGACTCAATCCCTCTTGATCTTTGCCACAGTCAAGCTTTCCCAAGACATTATCTAGAAATCCCTCCCTAAGTACACATGCCTCAAAGACAGTCCTGACAGAATAATGGTGGTGATTTTTTCCTCACATATTGGTAATTGGTAATGTGGGTCACCTTGGCAACCTGTTAGGTATTTTTTAGTAATTTTGTGTTTTACAGTTCGGTTCACTTTTACAGTTATTTTCCCAAGTATTTTCAGCCAAGTGTGTTTTATATACAGTTTAGCAATATTACCTGATTTTTTTTTTTCGCATCTCAGTATGATTGGACAACTTTTGGGTGATGATAGTTCAAGTTTTGTTTTTTTTTAATTTTTAAAACTTAGATTCATGTTTCCCTTTGTCAGTCATTGCATGAAATAAGTAGTCAAGCTAGAAACTAGCACTACTTAAATTATAAGTTATACATAACAAGAAAAACTATATCGGTGGCTCCAAACCTTGCCTTGTGTCATAATCAGTGGGCAACTTCTTTCAGAAATCGTTTTATGTGCCTCATTCGAGACCTGCTGAATCAGAATTCCTGGGGCTAGGGAGTTTTTAAACAAATTTCTCAAAAGATTATTGTATGGACCTGAGATGTCCCTGGTTGGAAAAGGAGCATTTTGGAAACAATGATCTAGAGTACTATTTCTCATGTTTTAATATCAGGTTTCAATATGAAAATAAGGCTTAATACCTTGGTGTCAATTCCAGGGATATTTAAACCTAACTAGCTTATAGTTTTATTTTTGGTGCTTTTTTTGGTGTTTGTTTCCCTCTAAAGGGAAAATGTTTCATGGATTTGAATATAAAAGATATCTACAGTAAGATGTATTAAATCGATAATGTATTACTGACTAAAAATAAATTTGGAGTAAAAGTGATATAGAGCATGGACAGAATTGCTGTTAAATAAAATAAATTTGTTAAATTTTTTAACCCTAGAGTGTAAAAAAAAAAAATTATTACATGAACTAGTTAGTGCTTGAAAAGATTTGTTTTCAATTCATATCCTTACAAACTATTTACTTAGAGCCTGAAACATAGTTTCCACATTAGTGAAAAGTACCAAACAAGCAGAGCCAACATAATTGGCTGAAATTTCATTAGAAAATTTGTTTTAGGGGTGCCTGAGTGGCTCAGGCGGTTGTGCGTCCGACTTGGGGCTCAGGTCATGATCTCACAGTTCATGAGTTTGAGCCCCGCTGAAGATCTGTGCTGACAGCTCAGAGCCTGGAGCCTGCTTCAGATTCTGTGTCTCCCTCTTTCTCCCCTCCCCTGCTTGTACTCTGTCTCTTGCTCTGTCTCAAAAATAAGTAAACATTAAAAAAATTTTTTTAAATAAAATTTGTTTTAAAAATAATTTTTTAGAAAATCCTAAAGTGTTAAGTTGATTGTATGCTTTCATTTTTTCTCAGTTTGCTAGTGACAGTTCTCCTAGACCAGCCAACTCCGGGTCCAATCTGCTGTCCCCTCACTAACAGCAGCTCATTGCTTCAATAAAGTCTGGACTGTTGGTTGGTGGGATTATAATTAATGACAATTTAATTTAACGTATACTTATCTGTGCAGCCTTGTTTCACCTCATATGTTACATTCCCTTAGGAACTGGTAACCATTGGCTTACAGGTAATTAGTTGAGCAATGAATAGCTTTATCTCACACACCACCCATTAGTGACTATTTCTTCTCTCTATCCACTGAAATGATGACAGAACCCAACACCCTTGACTCACTTGTCTGCAATACCTCTTCTAAGAGATTTTTCTCACTATTGGGAATACCGTCTCCAGATACACCAGAAGAAATTGTTAAACCTTTGGCATTCTCTTTGTAAAAGACAGCTAACCCCAGGTTAAGCAATATCCACAGTTGAAATAGTATTGGTTCCTGCCATGTTGGGTTTTGGTCTCCCTTCTTTTTTGCCTTCTCTTTCACTTTCTTAGCTTTGTTCTTGTTAAACGTGCTGACAAACCTCAGGCTGTGTGTTAAAGCTGGAGGAAAAAGAAAGACAAAAAAGTAACTAAGTTTTAAAATACTTCCTTCCTGGCAGGCTAAAGTTGTCAGTTCTTATGAGAGCAACTACCGCAAGAAACCTTTCTAGAACAAAAAGGCTCTGAGTTTTACAAGTTGTCCATAAACTCCACATTCGTCATTCCTAACTAAAATGCTTTAGTCGTTCCGCATCTTAGGTCATTCCATCTGATTTAGATTCTTCTCCTTCCATGTTCCAGGCACACTCTGGTTTCAAAGTTTCCCTTTTAGATGTCACCTTCCAGCCCATTCCTGCCCTACTCCTGGTCAAAGAACAATACTCCCCGTTACTCGGTGTGTTCTGTCTCCTTTATCACTTAATTAGTTATTGCTGTAGTTGTCTCTCTTACTGGAATATGAGCTTAAGGCAGAAGCCACCTTTACCTTTGGTTCCTTGATACCTAGCACAGTGCCCAGCAGGTAATAGGTATTAAATGAGTTTGGTGGTTATAATTTCTGACCCACAATGTCGTCTGTCTCTAATGTCAGGGATGAGAGTGTCTGTCTGTGTTGTGTGAACGGAGGTCTTCCTCCTTGCATTCCCCAGGAGATTTATGTGGGCATCTGCACTGGAATAAAGATAGCCAGGAGAGGGGTGCCTGCGTGGTTCAGTCGGTTGGGTGTCCTACTTCGGCTCAGGTCATCATCTCACAGTTCGTGGGTTCAAGCCTCCTATCAGGGTCTCTGCTGTCAACGTAGAGCCTCCTCCAGATCCTCTGTCTCCCTCTCTCCACCCGTTCTCTGCTCCTGCTCTCTCTGAAATAAATAAAAAACGTTAAAAAAAAAAAAAAAAAAAAAGCCAGAAGGAACATAGCAAGCGCAAAGCAGTTTATTAAAGTGAAAGTACACTCTCAAGTTGGGACAGCGGGCAGGTTCTGAGAAGTGCAACTGACACTACGTTGTTTGGGGATTGGATATTTATGGGTCTTTCTGGGCTGGGAGGAGCTGGGGAGTACAGTGGGGTGGTATCTTATGGAGGCTGCTCCCAGTCCTTTGGGAAAGTCCCCTTGCAGGTTGGGAAAGGAAGTTTTGGACCCTACAACGTTTGTACTGGAACCTTCATGGCAGCCTTTCTCAGTGGGGGGTGGGGGTGGGGGTTCTCATTGTCCCTGCCTCCAGCTCCTGTCTCTATCATTCCCCTCTTCCTTCAAGGACTTGGCACGCCCCTCAGGGCGTTCTTTCCACTGCTTGTGTCTAGCTTCTACCTAACACTAAGATCATATTTTTTCAGATAATTGACAGATATCCGTCTAAGTACTTGATGTTATGTCTTCATCTGGTATCTAACTTACTCATAATCATCTTTAAAAGTTGGATTTTTACTTTTGGATTTTTTAATTGAATTATTACATACATTTAGAAAATGCAGTAATCATCAGTGTATATATAGTTCAATGTATTTTCACATGTGTCCAGCACCCAGTGGTATTTTAGCAGTATAGAATTTACCAGAAAAAAAATAAATTGATCCTAACATAAATTTAGTGTAAGAATAGCATGGTCTGCAACCATCTTACTTAATTGTGTGTGTACATGTCCGTGTATATCTTGAGACAAGGAAGTGACAGTAATGCCTTTGGTATATGGACCTTTTCCTTCTATTAAAGTGCTTTTTTGTTCTCCCTGTTGCAGTCCCTTGGCAATTTCAAAGGAAATTGAATTTAAATATGCTTTTCTAGCTGCATTTAAATGTATGTAAATGGATAGTAAATAAAAACTTTAAAGGAAATGAAAATGCTTTACAAATCTCCCATTAATTCCCCAAACATCCCTATATGACTGTGAAAAAGGCACTTGTCATAGAATCAAAAGGCTAGAAGGGACCCTTCAGTAGGTCTATGAATAATCATTACAGAAAGATAATTGGCCATTTTTTCTAAAATGTGCAGAAAAGAATACTTCATACCTTTTTTTGACAGTCCTCAGGTTGGACTGGTCATGCAGACCTCGGAAGGAGAAAGGCAAAGGTGTGTGTGTTCTCTCCCTGGGCGATCATCCCTCGGGCACCCTCACCAGGATGTTTCTGGATCCTCTGGTCTCACGTCCTAACTCCAACCCAGCCTGCTCTTTATTTGTTCCCCACCCTGGAAACCTCACCACGGCTACCACATACACACCACATCGATCACCAAGTACAATTTTCCTATCTCCATAAGGTTGGTTATATCTGGCCTTCTATCTGAGTGCCGCTGCCTTCTTTCAGTCCATAGTCCTTTCTAGATACTTTTACTGCGTTAGTTATCCTGCTCATACTCCCTTCCTCCAGCTTTCCTCCCATCCAATTCATCCCTTCATAGTGCTACTACTAGAGCGATCATTCAAAAATACAAATGTTTCCATGCTCTTTGTAAATTTCAGTAGTTTCCAATGTAAATTCCCCCACGTGACCCTGCATGGCCCTCCCCAGGGTCATCTTTGGGCACACCATCACCAGATTCCACCACTTAGCCAAACTTGGCCATTTGCAGTTCCCAGTGTGACTCACAACTTTTCAACATGTACAATGTTTTGATCTTTTAGGAATGTTGCCCCTGTATGTCACATTCCAACATTTCATTAAGATTAAGAATGTTGATCTCAATCAAGATTATAATAACTAGCATTAAGATTTATTAATGCTCTCTCTGAGAACACCCCCCCCCACATCTGCATTTCTTCAGTTCTGAGGAGTCTTGTCATAATTCATGAAGGGCGACTTGTCAAAGCTGCTTAAATGTAAACATAAAATATGGTAGAATAGAGTAGAAACATGACCTACTGTGTACACTAGACAGGTCTTGAATCTTTTTCTTTCTACACATTCCTTTTCTCTTTTTTTCCCCCCTCCTTTTAGAGACATCTATGCTTAGATCACATGCTGGTCTTTTGAGATTACTCTTCCTCCGTGGATTGCTGAAAATAGCATGGGGAGGAATTGAGGTGGGTGGGTGGTGAGAGCCAGTTTGTATGATCTCAAACTGAGATTCAAATTTCTTCAAATATTTTCATTCTGTTGCCCTGGGTCTTCTCTTTTTCTTTTTCTTTTTCTCTTTCTTTTTTTTTTTTTTTTAATGTTATTTATTTATTATTTCTGAGAGAGAGAGACAGAGAGAGAGAGACAGAGAGAGAGAGAACAGGAGAGGAACAGAGAGAAAGAGAGGGAGACAGAATCCCAAGCAGACTGTGTACAGTCAGCGCAGAGCTGGGTGTGAGGCTCGAACCCGCAAATCGTGAGGTCATGACCTGAGCTGAAACCAAGAGTCAAATGCTTAACCGACTAAGCCCCCCAGGCACCCGTCTTACTTTTCAATGTCCAAGCAGTTGTGGCACTTAGTAGTGCCTGTTAGTCACAGACTTTCTGTGATGGAGCCTAGTGGTCTCACTTCTTTACTTGTAGCTTTCTCCCTTGGCTGGGGGTGTGCATGTCACTGTTCTTTCTCCTTCAACCCCACATCCGGTCCCGTACTGCAGTGTGGCTCTGCTCTCCCTTGCCCCAGCCCTTCCTTCTCTTGCTTATCTAATCACGTGCCTGCCAGACTCTGAAAGCTTTAGGAAGTCTGTATTTTGCTGAAAATCCACAGAGGCATATGTCAGCAACTAGCATCCTCCACTTCAGTGTTTCGCAGACATGCCTCTCAAGGCATCATGACCCTTTCCATTTTGCATTGAAAATTGAGGCTTTTTTACATTTCCACTTAACCTGTTTTCTGATTTTAGTGTTAATAGTTACATATTTGCTGTTTCATTGATGAGCACTTTACTGAAATATTACATACATGCAGAGAAACCCATTGATTGTAAAGGTAGATCATTCAGTGCATTTTCTGAAAATGCACACACCACATAACCCCACGCATACCAAGGAACAGCACCTCACCAGTACCCCCGGGGATACCGTTTTCTGTCCCCTCCCAATCACTAACTCCTCTCGTTCCCTACATCACCTCCCAAGGATAATGATTCTGTGCATTTTAGGACCATCAGTACTTTTGTGGGTTTGGGAACTTCATACAAATAGAGTATCACAGTCTGTTCTCTTTGGAATTTGCCACCTTTCACTCAACCTGTTAGATTCAATCATAATGTTACACATAACAATTGTTTGCTAATCCTTTCTGGTGTCTAATATTCCATTGTTCAAACAGTGCGTGATTTACCTAACCTGCTGCTGCAGTGCATCTGATTTGTTTCCAGTTCGGAGCTGTTCTGAACTGTGCTCCTGTGAACATTTTTAAACCTGTCTTTCCGTGAACATAATTATGCATTTCTGTTGAGTGTACGCCTAGGAATGGAATTAATTGTTGGATCATAGTGTGTACTTATGTTTCACTTACATGAACATTATTAGATGATGTTCCAAGGAGAGCTCACCAACTTTTGCTTCCATCAGCAGTAAATGGGATTACAGTTGTTACATGTTCTCAGTAACACTTGAGAACAATCTTTTAAAATTATCAATCTTTTAAAATTCTTTTTTAAACCATTTTGCTGGTGTGTATTGGTATTATAATGGGGATTTAATTTATAATCCCTTTAATTTGTAACCTTTTTTACAAAGTGTCATGATTAAGTCTTTTTCCAGTTTTCTATTGAGTTGTCTTTTTCTTATCCATTTGAGGAGTCCTTGATATACTCTGGATCCAAGTACTTTGGTGGGTATATGTAGTGCAAATAACTTCTCCCTCTCCGTAACTTTCCTTTTCACGTTTTCAGCGGTGCTTTTATAAACGGAATACCTTAATTTTAATGTAGTTCAGTTAGTCAGCCCTCCTTTTTATGGTTAACACTTGGAGTGTCCTATTTAAGAAATCTTTGCCTACCTCAAGGTCATGAATATGTTCTGTTTTCTTCTAAAGCTTTTTTTTTTTTTTTAACCTTCTGTATTTAGTATTGCTATCAAGAATATGGGGTTTTTAGGGGCGCCTGGGTGGCGCAGTCGGTTAAGCGTCCGACTTCAGCCAGGTCACGATCTCGCGGTCCGTGAGTTCGAGCCCCGCGTCAGGCTCTGGGCTGATGGCTCGGAGCCTGGAGCCTGTTTCCGATTCTGTGTCTCCCTCTCTCTCTGCCCCTCCCCCGTTCATGCTCTGTCTCTCTCTGTCCCAAAAATAAATAAAAAACGTTGAAAAAAAAATTAAAAAAAAAAAAAGAATATGGGGTTTTTAATCTTCTATCATTTATTTTTATTTATATCTTTATCCTGTATTTTTCATCTTTGTTTACATATTTTTTTATTTCGGTAAAATATACATAACACAGAGTGTATCATTTTAACCATTTCTAAGTGGACATATCTGTGGCATTGTATTCACACTATTTCATAGCCATCACCACCATCCACCTCCAGAGCTTCTTCATCTTCCTCCTTAAACACGCTCCCCACCTTACGGAAATATCTTTAAAGAATATTTCTAAAACTTCCCACTTTTCTTGTAACAAAGTTAATTCCAGATCTGGATTAAAAACAACAACAACAACATTTTGAATTCTTAATTACTATACTTTTTTGAAGTTTGAAGTACAAGCTGTCAGAAAAGAATATCGCTTAAATATTTGAAAATGTTTTACTTTGTTTTCTGTGTTTTTAATTTACTTTACATAATTTTGATTCAGCACTGTTTTGTTGAAACTGCATAAAGGAGGCAGAAAAATATTTTTATGTCAACTTGAGGCCATGCTCATGACAGAAAAAAAAACTGTGAACGTGATTGGGATATAAGTCATTCCCACGCATGGTTTTTCTAGTTTAAAATTGTGTTATGGTGAGTAATATTCAAATAGGTTAAATTTTGGAATTTAAGAGACGACTTTGTCAATGTTTACTATAAATATATTAGTTTTACTTGAATTGGGCCATAGATTTTGTTCTTGCATGAAGCCTTTATTATCTGTCTCCCTAATCATTTTTAGTTTATTTAAGATTATATAAATAATTTAGCATTAGAGAGTGGAATATACCTCTGGAGAAACAGCATTTTGTAACCCTTTCACTCACTGCTAGAGATACTTACAGCTTTGCCCTTCCATTGGTATTCTTCTGTCTGAAATATGCTTAAATCTGTAATATTTTTATTATGTAGAGATGAGACACTCAAATAAGTACAACAGAATAAGTGCTATTAGAATATATTTTTTCTCTCCCCTTTGTACATATTTACTCACATTTTCTCTTTGTATATTTGTCTCCCCTGCATGCACCACCCCAAATATCCCTGTAATGAGAAGAAATTCAAGAAATAAAACCTCCCTATGTATTTCTTCTTTCTTAACTACCGCATCCCTTGTACCTTGTACCCATTCTCTTTCTTTAAAACAGCACCTGCTCATTGTAAACTTTCCTCTTTTTTTTTAATGTTATTGTTGTCAGAGATCACAAGTGGGGGAGGGGCAGAGAGAGGGGGGACAGAGGATCTAAAGTGGGCTCTAAGCTGTCAGCACAAAGCCTGATGTGGGGCTCAAATTCACAAACTGTGAGATAATGACCTGAGCCAAAATCAGATGCTCAACTGACTAAACCACCCAGAAGCCCCATAAAGTTTCCTTTAAGTTGATCGTGTTTGTCTTGTCAGGGATGGCAGCTAATTCAACTGTAAAAATGACCTGCTCACTGCTGGTGCAGGGCACAGGGAATAACTAACCATCTTGCTTTCCTACAATTCCAGGTTAGCACCTGACCTCACCCCTACTTGCTCCTCATCCTCAAGGCTTATTTTCCCTTCCAGCCTGGGGTATGGATTCCTTGAGCTGCTCTGTGGATGTCTGACTCTGTCTGAGAAAATGCCTCCATGCTTTCAGGCTACACCTTCTCTGTTCATCTTCTTACTCCCTCGTCCCCTGTTTCTCATCTTCTTACTTAGTGTGAAGGAGAGGAGAGGAATAACTGTGTTGTGTCTCAAATTTATATCAAATGATTTTAACTTGTAAAAGAAAGGTAGATAACATATTTAATTCTAGCATAAGTTTCTTGAGCCGTCGCATGCATCTTGTTTTTCTCAAGATACCTATGCTAGAATTTAACTTGGTTTCATTCTTCTCCAAGGCATTTTTATCCACTGTTTAAATGTCCACCATTTACTAATTTTGCAGGTTGTGGAAGCCCTTGGTGTATGATGCTACATTTAACATGTGAGAAATCCCAGCACACGAGCTAATTAAATGTCATTAGGACAATGATTACAGTTAGTATTAGAAGGCGTCGTTCACAGAGTGCTGTCTACGTGGCAGACACTGTGTAGTTAATTCTTGGAATGGTCCAATGAAGCAAGTCAAATCACTCCCATTTCCAGGGTAAAGAGAGAGGAAATCCTTTGTGTTTGGCCTCATATGTAGAGCGCAGTGGAGGTGAATTGGAACTCAGATCTTTCCGACTCCAAAACCTGTATTTCCTAAATTTTGTGCTTAACATGTTCCTGAATTATTCTTAGACAAGAATATATTTTCCAAGGAATTAAGGAAAGAATGTTCTGAAATAATTCTGCCACCTACCCTTGAGTAGGTAAGATGGGCATATATGTGGTATCAGAAATGTAAATGGTGCATGTCTGCTGAAGTGTCATGATTGGTATGTAAGTACACCCTTGTGTACTTTCTGGTGTTCTGCATTGCATTTTGCGGTGCTTAACAGGAGTCACTGTAGCCCTGTGGTAAGAGCATATGCATTGGGATAAGCAGACCTGGGTTCAAATGCCAGGTTTGGTATTAATAGTCTTGCTACATCTGTTTCCTTTTCTTTAAACTCCATAAAATAAAGGTACTTTGTAGATTGCTGTAGGTACCAAGTACGTTCTGTGTTTAGTAGCTTTCTACAGAATGCCCGACCTAGAGTAATATTTACAAACATTAATGACCATGGAATGTATCATACTTCTGATGACACCAGTACAGGGGGTATTGTCATTGATGCTCTGAACAACAGTGTGAGGTCCATATGTTGATGTTGGTATTCCCAATTAGCAAATGAAGAAAAAGTACTCAACAGTAGTTAACTGACCAGCTCACACTGCCACATACTGCGTAAAGAAGTTTCTGATTCCTGCATCTGATGTGGTTTTTCTACTATATCATGCCACCTCCAACAATTGAATATTAGAATGCTGAATACATTCAAGATTCAAATTACAATTCAGTAGGCAAAATGTGGTTAGTTTCTTTTATACAGCATGTTATTCTGCAGGATCACATTCTTAACGAAATGCAAATTCAAAACTTCAAATCCCTATATTAATCCCTCTACTAACAGTTGTTAATTTTGATACTTTGGACCTGAGCACGAGGGATATAGATCATTCCGGCATGGTCAGGAGAGACAGCAGGCCAGTAAGGAGAGTCTTAACCTCTGAAACATTCTTAATACATGAAATCGTATTACTTCACTGCTGGTTGAAAAAAAAGTGAGAAAGCCATTGGTTGTAAACATGTAAACACAGTCGGGTTTTTGAGGACAGATCTATAATCTATATATTATCTATTGATAGATATCTAGATAGGTAATCTATAGAGTGGATAATCTATAGATAATCTATAGGTAGATAATATAGAGAGTGGTCAAACCAAGTATTTGAAATTTAGAAAGGTAGGCTTTCAAGTCAATCTGTAACTGCTATTGGAAGAGAGGTGGACCCGACTTGATCTACAGAATTCCCTTATGGGTGCAAGGTTTTACTTGAAGGACCAGATTTTTAAAGTGGGGCCACTTAAACATATCTCCATGGATTAATGGGCTTAAAGGTTTTAAGCATATAATGTTGATGAATGTATTCTCTTGTGCATATTTTCTTCTTGGTAGTCTTAGTATTTGATAGTAGGTTAAATCTGGGCTGGGGCCTGCCTCACACAATAGCCCCCTCCTTCCCCAGCACACGGAAGGGAAGAAGCAACCTAAAGGGAATCTGACATCTCTTCAGCAACATAGGCACTGCTTTGGCTAGTCCGTGGCGTGCTCTGGGTCTGGACAACGCGGAAAGCTCAGTCCCTCTGGAGGCTGCTCTGATGAGCATCCTTCTCCTTCAGCTGGCCACCCCAGTTTCCCCAGCCCCAGTCACCAGCACCCTCTTACTACAATGATGCCCTCACTATGGCACACTGGCTTCTTGGCCAGGATCTTTATTAAAATGACCTCAGACCATTTTTGCCAGGATTCCAGTTTGGGCAGGGAGTTCTATAAATCAGGTAAGTTTATATTTTAAATGAAGAAGATAGATCTTATATATTTCTGAGAATGGCAACTAAACTTGGAAGGTGTTTTGAAGGTGACGATTTATGTATAAAGGGGAAGAGACACTAATATTTAACAATCAACTACCATATGCCCAGTGTTTTCTCATATAGGTTAATTCATTTTGAACTCAAATCAACCTTTTTGAGGTACATGCATTTTTTTCAGATGAGAAAAAGGTGAAGTTAAGAGATAGCTTAACCCAAGGTCATACAACTAGTTAGCTGAATTGAGATTTAAATCAAGCTTTTAAGCACACACATGTTGGGGTTTGGAGCCGGTGGCATGGTTACTGCCTTAGTCCCTGACATGTTCTTTTCTTATATTCCATGGCTGGTATGACCTCCTCAGTTTTGCGTCTCCATTGGTTACCTGTAGTCGTACTGTATAAGATCCCTGCAAGAGTCATTCGTTCCTGCATAAGTTAGCCTGCTACCTAATATGATGTCAAATGTACCCAGATTTTTTTATTCGCTGTTTTTTGATGTTGAAAATCACATGGTAAGGTTATATGGATTCTCAAAAGTGTGCTCCAAATTCTACAAACTAGATGAAATGACTAAGGTGTTACTCAGCTCCACAAATTAAAGTATACTGGTCTCAGTCCATAAGTAACTTTTTCAGGAAATTGTAGATTTCCCTATCTACAAAGCACAGCCTTCTACATGCAGCTAATATTAAATGCTTGTTGACTAATATTTGCTTATAATATTGCATTGATGTTTTTCCTTCGTTTTTATAATGACTTTCCCAAATAGTAAAATCCCCGTTTTTGAGATATTTTGAAACAGTCAGTTAAAAAAACATGACATCAGATCTGAAATATTCAGAAAGGAAGTGTCGTTTTTCTCTACTAAATGTAAAATCACAGGATTCCAGAGTGTACAATTTTCTCTTTCCAAGTTTTAATGGTGTTTTAGTCACTTGGAAATTGAATTAAAGAATAGAAACTTTATGCGGTATTAAATTATGTGATTACTTACATGTAATATCAGATATTTGAAGAAATAAACTTTTGGCATTAATCTAGTTTAATAGTTACATTTCTAACACTTGACAATTAAATGAGACTAAATGGGCTAAGGAGAGTGGCCGGCACCTTTCTGCAGGGTGGAATTGCCATTGATTTATGATAAATGCCAGTAAGAGCAGGCGGGGACTCATGTGTTGCTGTCAGATGAGAACTGAGAGCAGATAGGTTTTGTTATCAATCACTGGTTGTCGGTGTAAGACAGCAGGGGCTGTTATAATTGATTTGATGGCTTCGAATGACTTGAGCTTTAGTGGCCAAAGCGGATTGTGGCAACTCAGCCATGCAAGACATTGACATGAAGAGGAAGTGACATGACTCCTTGGAGGCAAAGTCAGGTGGTTTCAAGGGGCAGATTATACTCACTGATTCAATAATTCATAAGCATTAACTTTTGATAGGAGATAATGTTCATGAGCCAAAAAGAAAAGTAGGTATTTGTTTGTAACAATTAGGCTTCATGATGCTTTTTGTTGAATTAGACTAGGCTTGCATGTTTTATATTTTTTTTGACCCCCAAGATTCTGTTGTCCATAGATAATACTTACTGCATTTACTTTCGTGCAGCACATGATGTATTATGTATTATTTCCATTACTAAGCCGTTCAATGGGAATGTGGGTTTTAATGGGGAACAAAGAAAGGGAGATCGGAAGAACCAGATATCTGCCTTCATCTATTATCTTGACTCCTGAGTTTGAAGAATATGAATAAGTTGGGTTTTATTAAATCAAGCAGCCTTAGGAATAAACACAGTATAAGGTTAGAGGTAACAGATTATGTCATGACTTGGTGTTACCTAAATCAAACTAGATTTCTGAATCCATGCATGTATCAGTCAGTTGAACGTACAAGGCTAGGAGTATCTGTGTAATGGCAATTTGGTCTCCATGTCAGAGTTTTCTGACATAAATGGATTCCGATGTGGCCAGAAAAGGAAAATATTTCCTCTCAACAGCTTACTGACTCACATTCACTTCCTGGAGTACTGGCTTGGGAAAGGTTCAAGCAGAAAGAACACTGTGCTCATTTAGTGATGTCTGTGCTGGTGCTGGATAGGGAAATGACATGCGTTGTACCACACATTGGTCCTCTCTGAATAGCTCTTCAACCTGCTAAGAGTGATAGTGAAAGAGATTGGTATGAATATGTGCTTGGGGTTTTCTTCTGAGCAAATGTATGACTGAAACCTAAGGACCATGGTACTGAAGGTATAAAAGGCAAATATAATTAAACCTTCATATCTTGACTATCATTCTTCAAATGTTATCTGTAATGAATTCATCAAAATTTATATATTTTCCTTTTATAAGGACTTCTTCCAGAAAGCTTCCAGGATATTTTTATTTCAAACATTAGAATAAAATGATAGGACACACTAGTTACACTACTTTTTCAATAGGAGATTTTATTATTATCTTCTCAGTAGTTATAGTTAGATTAAGGTGTTTCAAATTAAAATTTTTAATGAAAATTAAGCTCTGGCTTTGCTTGTTTTTGAGAAAAAGAAATTGCTAGAAATCTATTTCTTTCAAGTTTTACTCCATAATGAATATTTTCTTACCATTAATGTGCTTATGTATTAGAATTTTTCTTAATAGTCTTTTTTGGATAAAATTGCATGTGATTCAGTAGTAGTCCTTAACGAGCAGTGATCTAAGAAGAAAGGTTAACACCTATGTGAATGCCTTTAGCAATTATGGAATGTAGATATTGAAGGAACCTCAAGATCTTGTATCCCCAGTGTCTTTCAAACTTTTTTGACTTCAGCCACATTTAAAAAAACATACTACATAAGACCCAGTACATATATATCTGCACACACACCTACCAAAAAATCTGAAGACAAAAATTTCACAGTTTTTACCTTTATGTGATGTAGTTGATTTGCTAATCCAATCTGCTCTGATCTACTGCATTCCATTTACAAAAGAATATAGAATGCCAGCCTTGGTAGATAGGCACCTGAAACTGAGAAAATGCTGTCGTATTGTAATTCTTTCACTTTACTTATTAAGAAACTAAAGCCAAAACTGAAAGATAGCCTCTGTTACAAAAGAAGAAGAGGAGGAGGAGGAGGAGGAGGAGGAGGAGGAGGAGGAGGAGGAAGAGGAAGAGGAGGAAAATAATGCAAATGCCACAGTCTCCTATTAAGAAAGAACAGAAATTAAGTTTCAGCCTGAGGAGTTTATAGACTGAAATGTAAATAGGACAGACAATTAAATATATTAGATCATAAACAACCAACTCCCTTAATACCAGCTTACAGCAAATGGTATTGCAAATCAATACTTAGATTATACTAATGAAAAAAATATGGACAGACTAAAAAGACTTTAAACAAAATATGTGAACTAAATTTTGGAGAAATCAAACAGCAAACTATATTTTTCAGAAAAGGACCTCTTTAGAAAGGTGTTTTAATAGTATTCTGTAGAGATATGAAAACTTGACAAATCAGGTTTTGCAGAACAGTGAAGGTCAAGGTTGGAGATTAACACACTTTGGCAATATCAAGAACTTTATGCTGTTGTTCTAAATTAATCTAATATCCTACAAAGATTCAGTGTAGTCTAGCACAGCAAATAAGTTTTTGTAATAACAGACTTTTAAATATTTTCACCAGGATTCTGACAGATGATCAGTAAAGACCATCTAGATGTTAAAAATCTTTAAATTATAGTGAAACCAGCAGAAACTAGGCAGAAATCTTCCTAAATTTAGCTTACAAAAATTTTCATTTCAGCTGGAAAAAGCTAAACAACCTGACTTTTTGGTTCTTCTTGCTGTTTTTACATATATAACTGTATAGAAAGCTATATAACTATATTGGACTGTAGATAACAAGCAGCCTTGAATGGTCTTCGAATATGGCAATTATGGCAATTATGTCTTTTACGTTGATTTACTGGCTCATTCTCTTACTAAGCTTTTTAACTGTTGTGATCGGTGTAATTACAGAGCTGCCTCCACTGTGTGAAGGCACAATTTGCAGGTCAAAAATGTTATACAGAAGTAGGTATGGCGGCTGTCTAATTAGATTGCTTAATATTTATCAAAATGGCATTCTTTTTTGTTGTGCTTTGCTTGTCTTGGTATTCTGAATATTCTTTCTTAATATAATTATATGATTGGATTTTCTTTTTCACTTTATGAGACATTAATCAGTTAAACATTTAAGCTCAAATATGATTTGTTGTGGGACATCAAATCTACTGTTTCTTCAAAAAAAAATTTTTTTAATGTTTATTTATTTTTGAGAGAGACAGAGACAGAGCTTGAGCGGGGGAGGGGCAGAGAGAGAGGGAGACAGAATCCGAAGCAGGCTCCCGGCTCTGAGCTGTCAGCACACAGCCCGACGCGGGGCTCGAACTCAAGATCATGACCTGAGCTGAAGTCGGATGCCCAACCGACTGAGCCATCCAGGTGCCCCAAATCTACTGTTTCTTCACCAGTGTTTTGTAGGTTAATTCTGAGACATTCACTCAGTAGATGTTCATTGTGTAGCTCCCAGAATTGTCTCTTCTAGATGCTGGAGTTCTATTCCTGTTCTTACGGACCTTACAAGTTCCACCCTTGTCTTGCTACCACAAGAAATATCAGCTTATTGTAAGTGCTGTGAAGAAAATACATGAGATAATCAACTGAAGCCTTTCTTAGGTGACATTTGAGCTATAGTGTGAAGGGAGGCCCCAGAAGGTGACAGCTAATCAAAGCGCCAGGAAGGAGAAATACTGAATGCACAGAGGCAGGAGAAAGATCTGGGCTTGTTAGAGGAATCAACAAGAGTGGTGTTGATGAAAAGGTGATCATTGAGCTTTGAGGATGAATGAATGGAGGAGTCAGAGAGGAAGGCTGGGACTGAGGGCAGGGGTCTTTTTGTAGGTAAGATAAGGAGAAAAGGAGCTTAGTTTTATGCTGACAGTAATAGCATGATCTGATTTTTATCGAGTGGTTACCAGGTGCCGGGAACTGTGCTGTTTTACATATGCATCCCATTTAACTATCGCTACATCCCTGTGAAGTAAGCGTTAATATCTCTGCTGTATAGATGGCAGAAGTAAGGCTCAAAGCGATTACGTGACTTGCCAATGTAACCTCTAGTATGAGGAGGAATCCTAGAGGTCAGGTTCCAGAGCATACCTTCTGAACTACCACAGTAAATTTTTTTTTAATTTTTTATCCAATTTTTTTATTTAATTTTATTTATTTATTTTTTTTTAAATATAATTTATTGTCAAATTGGTTTCCATACACCACCCAGTGCTCATCCCAACAGGTGCCCTCCTCAATGCCCATCACCCACTTTCCCCTCTCCCCTACCCCCCATCAACCCTCAGTTTGTTCTCACTATTTATGAGTTTCTTATGGTTTGCTTCCCTCCCTCTCTGTAACTCTTTTTGCCCCTTCCCCTCCCCCATGGTTTTCTGTTGTCAAGTTTCTAAAGATCCACATATGAATGAAAACATATGGTATCTGTTGTAAACTTTTCATACCAACTTCATTTTACCTTTAACTAAGACTCTATTTACCCTCCTTTTGATATCTTTTAATACTTCACTGGAGTTGCTACGTGTAACAAGTGTAACAAAACAAACCGATTTTGCCTTCCTGCATTTCTGCCCCCAATTTTTCTTTTATTAAAAATAACTTCATTCTTGGGGTGCCTGGGTGGCTCAGTCGGTTAAGCAGCCGACTTCGGCTCAGGTCATGATTTTGCGGTCCGTGAGTTTGAGCCCCGCGTCGGGCTCTGTGCTGACAGCTCAGAGCCTGGAGCCTGTTTCAGATTCTGTGTCTCCCTCTCTCTGACCCTCCCCTGTTCATGCTCTGTCTCTGTCTGTCTCAAAAATAAATAAACGTTAAAAAAAATTAAAAAAAAATAACTTCACTCTTAAAAACTGAGAACAAACTGAGGGCTGATGGGGGGTGGGAGATGGGTATTGAAGAGGGCATCTTTGGGGATGAGCACTGGGTGTTGTATGGAAACCAATTTGACAATAAATTTCATATATTAAAAAAAATAACTTCAAGGGTTTTAATTCTCCCAGTTTATCATATTTATTTTTGTTTTATTTGCCCCTTATGTAGTCAAATACAATGTTTTCCCTTTCTAATTTTTTCAAGCACTTCTAGATTTATGAAACATAAAGTATGATGTAAAAAAGAAGGATGTAAAAGTATGATGTACATAAAGAAGGATGTAAAATTGTCCTACTACTAGAATAGGGATAAAAACGAAAATACCACTAGAGACTGGAAATGGACGGCTAAGCAGGAGCTGAGGGGAATTGGAGACTCTGTGCCCAGTCTGAAGAGGGTGCTGTCGCTCAGTTCAGCCACATCGTACTAAATTTTAGCTCTTTTTTAAAGCACTCTGACCACATAAAATTTGTCTGCAGTTCTGTGTGCCCCATGGGCTGGTCCCTTTCAACTGCTTCTTAAGAGCCCAGCTAAATTTTCCTCTCATTTTTAAGAAGTTTTGGAAATAATTATATCCACAAGAAGTTGCTTCAATAGTATAGAGGGAATCCATGGACCCTTCACCCAGTGACCTCCCAATGGTAATGTTTTGTATAATTTTGCTTTTTACCAGCTTTTTATTTTTATTTTTCCCCTTTTTTAAATTTAAATTTTTGTTAATATACACTGCAGTATTGGTTTCAAAAGTAGAATTCAGTGATTCATCACTTATATAACACCCAGTGCTCATCACAAGTGCCCTCCTTAGTACCCATCACCCATCTAACCCATCTCATACCCACCTCCCTCCATCAACCCATAGTTTGTTCTTTAAGAGTCTCTTGTGGTTTGTTGCCCTCTCTTCTCTTCCACTTCTTCCATATGTTCATCCGTCTTGTTTCTTCAATTCCATATATGAGTGAAATCATATATTTGTCTTTCTCTGATTGACTTATCTTGCTTAGCATGATACATTATATCTCCATCCATATCATCGCAAATGGCAAGATTTCATTATTTTTGATTGCTGAGTAATATTCCATTATATGTAAATACTGCATCTTCTTTATCCGTTCATCAGTCAATGGACATTTGGGCTCTCTCCATAGTTTGGCTATTATTGATAATGCTGTTATAAACATTGTGGTACATGTGCAACTTCAAATCTGTATTGTTGTATCCTTTGGGTAAATACCTCATAGTCCAATTGCTAGATTATAGGGTATGTCTATTTTTAGTTTCTTGAGGAACCTCTGTGTTGTTCTCCAGAGTGGCTGCACCAGTTTGCATTCCTACCAACAGTGCAAAACGGTTCCCCTTTCTCTGTATCCTCACCAATATCTGTTGTTTCCTGTGTTGTTAATTGTAGCCATTCCGACAGGTGTGAGGTGGTATCTCATTGGGGTTTGGTTTGTATTTCCCTGATGATGAATGATGTTGAGCATGTTTTCATGCGTCTGTTGACCATCTGAATGTCTTCTTTGGAAAAGTGTCTATTCATGTCTTCTGTCCATTTCTTCACTGGGTTATTTGTTTTTTGGGTGTTGAGTTTGATAAGTTCTTTCATTTGCAAATATCTTCTTCCATTCTGTAGGCTGCCTTTTAGTTTTATTGATTGCTTCCTTGACTGGACAGAGCTTTTTATCTTGATGAAGTCCCAATAGTTCATGTTTGCTTTTGTTTCCCTTGCCTTCAGCCACCTGTCTAGTAAGCAGTTGCTCTAGCTGAGATCAAAGAGGTTGCTACCTGTGTTCTCCTCTAGGATTTTGATGGTTTCCTGTCCCACATTTAGGTCTTTATCCATTTTTAATTTGTTTTTGTGTATGGTGTAAGAAAGTGGTCCAGTTTCATTCTTCTGCATGTCACCGTCCAGTTTTCCCCGCACCATTTGTTTAAGAGATTGCCTTTTTTCCACTGGATATTCTTTCCTGCTTTGTCAGAGATGAGTTGACCATATAATTGGGGGTCCGTTTCTGGGTTTTCTGTTCTGTTCCATTGATCTATGTGGCTGTTTTTGTTCTACTACCATATTGTTTATATTACTGTAGCTTTATAAGATAGCTTGAAATTTGAAATCATGATGCCTCCAGTTTTATTTTTCTTTTTCAGGATTGCTTTGGCTATTGAGGGTCTTTTGTGGTTCCATACAAGTTTTGTGATTGTTTGTTCTAGCTCTGTGAAAAATGCTGGTGGTATTTTGATAGGGATTGCATTAAATACATAGATTGCTTTGGATAGTATAGACATTTTAACAATGTTTATTCTTCCAATCCATGAGCATGGAATGCTTTTCCATTTTTTTTGTGTGTGTGTCCTCCTCAATTTCTTTCATAAGTATTTTATGGTTTTGAGAGTATACTTCTTTTACCTCCTTAGTTAGGTTTATTCCTACGTATCTTATGTTTCTGGTGCAGTTGCAAATCAATTCCTTGATTTCTTTTTCTGCTGCTTCATTATTGATGTATAGAAATGCAACAGATTTCTGTATGTTGATTTTATATCCTGTGACTTTGCTGAAGTCATGTATTAGTTCTAGCATTTTTTTGGTGGAGTCTTTTGAGTTTTCCATATAGAGTACACTGTCGTCTGCAAAGAGTGAAAGTTGGACTTCTTCCTTGTCGATTTGGATGCCTTTTATTCTTTTTGTTGTTTGATTGCTGAGGCTAAGACTTCCTGAACTATGTTAAATAGTGATAATGAGTATGGACATGCCTGTCTTGTTTCTGAATATAGGGAAAAGGCTCTCAGTTTTTCCCCATTGAGGATGATATTAGCTGTGGGTCTTTTGTATATGACCTTTATGATGTTGAGGTATGTTTCATCTATCCCTAATTTGTTGAGGGTTTTTATCAAGAATGGATGCTTGTCCATGTCTTCCAGATTGCCCAGTTTGTTGGCATATAGTTTTTCATGGTATTCTCTTATAATTGTTTTTATTTCTGTGGTGTTGGTTATGCTCTCTCCTCTTTCATTCGTGATTTTATCTCTTTGGGTCCTTTCTCTTCTCTTTTCGATGTGTCTGGATAGGGGTTTATCAGTTTGTTAATTCTTTCAGAGAACCAGCTCTTAGTTTTATCGATCTGTTCTACTGGGATTTTTTGTTCCTATACCATTTATTTATGCTCTAATCTTTATTATTTCTCTTCTGCTGCTGGCTTTAGGCTTTTTGCTGTTTTTAGCTCCTTTAGGTGTAAGGTTAAGTTGTGTATTTGGAACCTTTTTGCTTCTTGAGATGAGCCTTAATGCAGTATACTTCCCTCTTAGGACTCCCTTTGCTGCATCCAAAGGTTTTGGACTGTTGTGTTTTCATTTTCATTTGCTTCTATGTATTTTTTTTTTAATTTGTTCTTTAATCTCTTCAGTAGTGTATAACTTTAGCACATATACAAGAAATCGGTAAAGTTGACATGGGTACATTACACAGACCTTATTCAGATTTCACCAGTTTTCGTACATTCATTTATGTGTGCGTGTTGTGTGTGTGTATAAGTGTGCAATTTGGTCATGTGTAAATTTGCGTAACTACTACCACAATCAGGACATAGATCCCATCACTACAAAGATCTCATGCTACCCTTTTATGGTCCACTGTTCTTTGTCCCTCCTCACACACACATGTGCGCACATACACAGAGAAAACTGCCAGGAACCATCATAGTGTGTATTACTCAATAATTCCTTTCTAATCTCTATTTAACTATTGATTGCTTCTATATTAGAGTTTTTCTGGCTTATATTAGAGTTCCAACACTTATTTCTCTACCTGTTCAGCATTACTGTGATCTTACCAGACAAAAAGATACTATGATCTCAGACCAGCTGTTCCAAGTACTTGTCTGACTGATTTTTACATAGAATCTTGTTCCTTCGAAGATAAGCCTACCCTGGGCCATGTTTATTGAGCTGATTCACCGGCCACAGTCAACCTTCCCATTCTGCATTGGCAGAACTTTTAAAGTCCGCACCTTGCCAGGAAACTTGATGCTTCTTTTCTTCACTACATGAACATTTCAGTCACACGCTGTTGACCTGTGTGTATTACTATGCCTTCTGAATATTGTGTAATAAGTGAAGTCATTCAGAGATTTCAACTCAGTGTAGCTGGGGGCAGGAAAAGAGTTTAGGGTGCATAGTCAACTCTCCCCTCAAGACATTGGTTTATTCCACCTCTTACATCCCTTCTTGGTACTCTTCCTACTTCTTACAATATATCGTATCTTTCTGAAACTATGTTCCTTATTTATTCTCCAGGTGTGCACTTTTTTGCTTATACAGATAGAGAAAAATAATCTACATAAGTGTATTGTTTTTTTCCCCTTAAGGATCAATACATCGCTAGGTAGTAGTAAAAAATCGAACATTCTATTCTATTCACCTTTTTTTATATTCATATCTTATATATTAATTTAACAATTTTTTTAAAAATGGTATTTATACCATAATTAACTAGTTTTATATATATTTCACTTGGTTCCAGTAAGCCATGATTATATTCATTTTATAAGTTACTTTTAACAGGTAATATATTTTTATGATTCATAATTTAAAATTTACAAAAATTTGATCCCACCCCTGTCCGTTATTCTGTTTTCAGAGTGAACTAATGTTACCAGTACCCTTTCTATCTTTTCTTTTTTATCTATCTTATGTCTCTTTATATTCTTTTTCTAGGTTTGTGTTATTCGGTCTTTTTCTTAATTGTTTCCAGGAATTCTTTATGTATTGATCCATAAAGTTATCAGTCAACATTAAGTCATTTACAATAAAATTATCTACAGAATTTTACCTAAAAGTAGATAGGCTAGGGGCTCCTGGGTGACTCAGTAAGTTAAAGGTTTGACTCTTTATTTTGGCTCAGGTCATGATACCTGGGTGCTGGGATCGAGCCCCATGTCGGGCTCCAAGCTGGGTGCTGGGATCGAGCCCCATGTCGGGCTCCAAGCTGAGGATGGACCCTGCTTAATATTCTCTCTCACTGCCCCTCTGCCCTTCCCCATTCTTGTTCTCTTTCTCTCTCGAAAAAATAAATAAATAAATAAATAAATAAATAAATAAATAAATAAATAAATAAATAAAAATAACAGTAGATAGGCTATTTTAAAAATTCAAATGGAAAAACAAAGAAGCAAAAACTCAGAAAAGTAAAAAGAAAAGAAAAAAAAAAAAAAAAGAGTGACCGGTGGGGGTCTACCCTTAACAGATATTACAACATGCAGCAACAAACAAGAAACTAGGAGAATATATCTCAACTCGAAGGACAAACTTGTCTTTTCTTTCTCATTCCTCAGTTGTCTGACTTATCCAGTAAGAACCTTCTTCAAGCTTCTTTGTCCTTATAACACCATCCCAGGCATTTTTAATATGTCATTACATTTTGGCAACAAGATGTCCCAGGCTTCTTTTGACTATGTTTTTTTTTTTGTTTTTTGCTTTTCCCTCTGCTGTAGGACTTGGAATCAGTTACCCTCCACAGACACTTTTCTTAATGGAGAAGTGCTTAGAGACCGAAATGCAAGCATTAGGGCTGCATGTCAAATTGTGTATGAGGTGGTAGGCTGGGTGTGTAAGGGTAGCCAGATCCCATTAATAACAACTAGACAAATCCCTTTTAATAAGTTCCTACATTTATAATGATTTATTTTCTCTACATCATCTTCCTAACAGAAAAAACAGCCAGCATTTATGTAGCTCCTATCATATTTAGGTAGTGTTTTGTGCTTATATGTAGTAACTCATTCCGTCATCACAAAAATCCCATAAGGCATATGTATTTTATATATATGTGGGTATTTTTATTATATTTATATATAAGTAAGAAACCGTAGGTACAGAAAGGTTAAATAACTAGCCCAAGGTTAAATAGCTAGTGAATATGGCATAGTGGGATTCAAACCCATGCATTTGTCCATATTCTTTATTTAAGATGGATGGATGAGGATAAGGACTCCTATGAGAGTTTCCAAATTCCTCGGTTCATTTCAGGCAGACATTTGGGAAGGAGGCCAACTGTGTATCAGCCCCAGACAAGTTCTAATAGTCCTTTTCCCTGGATTTCAAATAATTGTTTACTATGCTCTATGTGACCTCATGGATATAGGACCTAATTATCATCCCAGTTTCCTAACAACAACCTATACCCCTAAGAAACTGTAGCCTGGATTTGACCACCTAGCTGTTGCTAGGGGAGAATAAACACCCTTTGTTCCTTCAGGTCATACTGACCTTGTACAAAATCCCAGAAGTTGGCTTTGTTTTTTTTGTTTTTTTTTAAATTTTAATTTTTTTTTTAATGTTTATTTATTTTTGAGACAGAGAGAGACAGAGCATGAATGCGGGAGGGGCAGAGAGAGAGGGAGACACAGAATTGGAAGCAGGCTCCAGGCTCTGAGCCATCAGCCCAGAGCCCGACACGGGGCTCGAACTCACGGACCGCGAGATCGTGACCTGAGCTGAAGTCGGACGCTTAACCGACTGAGCCACCCAGGCGCCCCTAGTTGGCTTTGTTTTTGAAGAGACTTCTTCAGATAGAACTAATTCACTGTCTCCATCCACTGAGAGACATAGTAAGGAATAAAACATTTAATGTGAAAGAAAAGGTCTTTGATCTTTTTTATACAAAAAATAACTTGCATAAAAGGCCTTTATCAACTGAGTATATTTTATTCTCATCATTGATTACTGACTTTTACTCTCTCCTGCATTTTCTGAGAGCCCTTAGCCAACAATCTTTACATGCTATTATTTTTCATATGTTTGTATTTACTTCTTTGTACCTAAGGCTGATTATTATTGTTGTTGTTATATTTCATTTCAATATCTACTTGCCTGTTTTTCTCAAATATCTAATGAGAATAGTTAACTACTAGTTGACAACTGAAATACTGAGACAGGAAAAGTCCTATAGATCACCTCTCTTGTGAGTGAAAGATAAGCCATCTGGAGATTCACGCTGGTTCACTGACTACATGGAAACAGAAGTCATATGTAAAGAGTTGAGGATTGCTGAGTTGGTTAACTGGACAGGGAGTGTCAACTATCTCAAAAGGTCCTGAAGGATGTATCAGGATCTATCTACATGGCACAGAGCCCAGTGATGGAAAGGTCAGGGAAGTAAGAGCAGACATATGGAATCTTCTATTGCCTAGGGGGCTGATAGTTATCCTATCCTGAGCCATTATTTTCAGATTAACTTGTTTTTTTCTGGGAACACCGTCGTCACACAAATTCAGAATTATTTGATTCATTGATTCCTGTCTTGTTATATGTGTGTGCTGGAGAAAACATCAGTTTTATATAAAGAATTACTTATGTGTCTGCATGTGTAGGTCCATACTCCCACCCCCGTATAAACACACATTATTTTTTTTTTTTTTTTTTTTTTTTTTTTGAGTAGGCTTCACGGCCAGCACAGAGCCCATTGTGGGGCTCAAACTCAGAACTCTGAGATCAAGACCTGAACTGAGATACAGTCAGACACTTAACCGACTGAGCCTCCCGGGCACCTCCACATTATTTATATAGGGATGGAAATAACTGGCTTTGTAAATTTGGTTATGTAAATAATAATATATGCAAATCTATATATTTAATTCTAGAATACTCTAAAGTTCTAATTTGCGTAATAGAATAGGCTTTACAGTCTGTTAAATGTGGCAGCTATGTTTTCAAAAGAAATACTTTCTCACCAAGTTAATAATCAGATTTGAGTTTTAATAAGTAATTATAAACTTTTAGCAGAGAAAGGCATCGGTCAGCAAAGCATATGATGCTATTTTTTTTCCATCTTTTACCTTTGTAATAAAGCTTTTTCTTAAATTGCTTTTTGCCTTTCAAAATGGTAGCATTCGTGTTCTAGCAATAATTGTAAAGATTTGAGTTATTATAAACTTTGAATATCATTTCCTCCCGTTCTGTGACAGTTCTACCACTAGGGAAGTCAGGCTTGCAAGGTCTAATTACTGCAGCGTTTTGATATCCCCAGCTACAATATTGGCAGGAATTTAAGCTATGGTAGAATTCATTGGTGACACTGTTGTAACTAAAAACACAGAATCTGTTTTCAAGCTTGTTCAGGATGGAATCAAGTATTGGATGATGTCAAATAGTCTTGCTGTAAGTTCAGAAGTGCCTTGGATGATTCTAATATGAGATGCTAATTATTTGCAATAGAATGTAAATAAGGTGGCACTGAGTCTTATTTGCAGTGACTAATGAAAGCTGTTGTACTATAATCAGTGAGATACAGAGCAACAGGGCAATTCATTAGGAAAACCATAGTTGACAAGCAGTTAATGCATGCCAGTCTGGACCTTTCCTCTTGCTTCTGTTTGCCTCTATTATTTCTTCTTGTTGATAATAATAAGTCCCATATGGAAAACGTATAACAAGGATAAGAAGAAACTAGCGGCTAAATTTTGCCAAGCTATGCCAAATATCCACAGACTGTAAGTTTTTCTTAGCTTTTCTTTGCCTATGAAAAACAACTGCCATATTAGGCTGATTGAAAATACAGTGATTTTCTAGTCAGCAAATTGCTAGTCTGAGAGTTTTTCATGTTATCTCTCTAGACTTGAGCAAAACTTAACTATGCTGCAAATTATTTTATTTTCCAGATATATATTACATTTCAAAGTTTAGCCACATTTTCACTTCTCATACTTTAGCAGCAGAACACTTCTAACAAATAAAAACACGACATTGCTTGATATTGCTCTCTCCTCTCTGTGTTATAGAGTACATGCCTTGGTAAATAAAAGTTGAAACTCTGGAATAGCTTCTCTGCTCTGGGGCATACATTCATCACAACAACGGTAGTGCAGGATACTATACTGCTTTTAAACTTGTATAGCCAAATTTCTAACTTCTATAACTATTAAAGTAGCACAGTCATCATGTTTTATTGCCCATGGATGGAAAAAATTAGGAAGGTGATTTCTGTTGTGTGTAATTTGTAGAACAGATTCTTTCACTGGTTATCTGTGGCTACCATTGAGGAAAGCCATTTGATTCAGTCAATATTTTATGATCCATCTCTTGTTTTAAAAGAATCTGAGGTGGCTTGTCTATTTAAAGGATTGAGAAAGGGGTGCCTGGGTAGCTCAGTCAGTTAAGCATCAGACTTCAGCTCAGGTCATGGTCTCGCAGTTTTTGAGTTCGAGCCCCGTGTCGGGCTCTGGGCTGACAGCTCAGAGCCTGGAGCCTGCTTCGGATTTTCTGTCTCCTTCTCTCTCTCTCTGCCCCTCTCCTGCTTGTGCTCTGTCTCTGTCTCTCAAAAATA
Source organism: Panthera leo (assembly GCF_018350215.1). Taxonomy (NCBI): domain Eukaryota; kingdom Metazoa; phylum Chordata; class Mammalia; order Carnivora; family Felidae; genus Panthera; species Panthera leo. The sequence goes on along the minus strand of NC_056679.1, from coordinate 35,585,545 downwards.
AATAAATGTCAAAAAAATTTTTTTAATTAAATAAATAAATAAAGGATGGAGAAGAAACTGGAAAGTCAATACTGTGATTTATTTTTGAGCTTCCAGACAGCCAGAGAGAGAAAAGGAAGCAGGGTGCTTACAGAATGCCAGAACATGGGCTTGCATCCCCTGGGCAAGAGCGTATTTGAATCTGAGGTCAAGAAAACAAAACCCGGGAAACAGCAAGAATCTGAGGCCAATTAAGAGTTTCATGTATTCTTTTTGTTTTTTTTTTTTTAATTTTTTTTTTAACGTTTATTATTTTTGAGACAGAGAGAGACAGAGCATGAACGGGGGAAGGTCACAGAGAGAGGGAGACACAGAATCTGAAACAGGCTCCAGGCTCTGAGCTGTCAGCACAGAGCCCGATGCGGGGCTCGAACTCACGGACCGTGAGATCATGACCTGAGCCGAAGTCGGACGCTTAACCAACTGAGCCACCCAGGCGCCCCTCATTTATTCTTTATCTCCTATTATATAAAGTGCCAAAAATTACCCACATTGAGCTCTTTGCTTCTGTCTGAAGTTGGGTATCCTAAAATCCCTCAGATACTCTCAGACACCTAAGATGACTCTGCCATGGTAGTGCTTGCAACGGGTTTTCCATAATTCAGTTTGTTAGTTAAACACAAGGTGGTCAGTTAAATTTGAATTTCAATTAACAATGAATACTTTTTTTTTAATCACAGTAGGTCCCCTAAATACTTTTTAAATATAACTGTCCCAAATATTACACAGACTATACCGATACTAAAAAAAAATTGCTCACTGTTTTTCTGAAACAATTTTTAATCTGAAATTTAAATTTAAGTGTTTTCATTGTTTTGTTTTGCTAAATCTGGCAACCTTACCTACAGCCTGCAGGTAAACCTTATAAACTATAGGGGACTGCCCCTTTATCACAAAAACCGAGGACCCAGAGTGACAATCAATCATAGGCGTGGTTTTTTTTTTTTTTTCTTTTTCTCTTCTCTTTGTTTCTCTTCTCTAACTTTTGTTAAAAGGTTAACAGGGATAGATAGGTCATTATTTTCTGGCAAAGAGAGACTTAAAGAATCTTTAGACAGTGAATAATAATAAAACCAAAAAAGGGACTTTTTACCAAGGGACTTGAATATTTCAAGTGAGCTATGGTTTGGTTGGGAAAGTGCATACACACACACACACACACACACACACACACACACTCTAGTTCAGTTTCCAGAAATAGCCATAAAGATAGTGACCTAATACTGGAAGTCAGTTGTCTGCATGGTCAGAGTGGATGCAGCATATCTCAGAACCCCATTGCCTCTAGGAACCAATGAAGGCCTGTGGCTTCCAGAAAACTGCCTGAGAAGAGTAGGGTCTCACTGACTCTGAGAAGCTTGGTTCTTACTGTACTTAGTGTTCTTTTATCCTTGGGGCTCTAAATCTTGGATATTACTTCTACTAACACCTTGGACACTGTGTGTCAAGGGAATATTTTAAACACTGGCCTCCCCTAATCCTTGAGCACAGCTCAGTGTCACCTCATTTTGAGTTAGCACCCATTAGTCCCTGAACATTATTTTGGAGTATGCCATTCCCTATAGACCTTTAAACCTTGCATTGTTCTTTCTCTCCACTAAAAACTGGAGATCCATGTCTTGGAACGGTTATGTTCTGGCATATGTAGAGATCAGGGTTCAGCTGCAAAGACCAGAATCCAGTTTAAGCAGAAAAGTCTTTATAACTGCATAGTAAATGAAATACAGTGTCATTGGGTTAAACGAAGAAGCCATCTAAATTGAGCTTTGATAAGTAACATCCAAAGCCATAACACAAACACCAGGGCCACTGCTGCCTCCTCTTTGATGCAGTACTGCCTGCTGAATGGGGAAGCTGCCTCTTCAGCTGCTGGCCCCCGAACCTCACTGCCGCTCCCTCACAAGAAGTCCCTGTGGGTGATCAGGAAGGTACCGTCATTCCTGCCAGCTACAGAACCGGGCCGTGCGTGTTATCTACACCAGCATAACAGATATCCATCTTCCTTCCTCTCAGCACCCACAAAGCTAATAAGCAGATACTGGGAGTTCTGCTGGTGCTATAATAGAGCTCCAAATGCTTCCAAAGTCATACTTGCAAGCAAAACCAGCAAAAACATGGCCTCTACTTCACTTCCAACTTACTAACCTTGAGCAATCTGGAGACTGGCCAAGGCAAATCAAATTCAAATTGCAAGAGGATCCTTAATGTGGATTTTAGCTTTTCAGCCAATACAGTACAAGGCACTCCAGTGACTGGTTAAAATGGACGTTGAATGTCAGTGCACCATAACCAGGACATGGAACCTTGTTTATAAGTAATAGTCACATCACCCTACAGAAGGGAAAAATCAATAAAGACCATGTCATAAGGATCTCAGATGCCTTTGGGAAAACACTTCTGAGGTCCTTCCATAAGACTGTTATTATTTCCATCTATGAGGTCATATACCAATTCTTGAACGATGGCAAGCTTTTTTTTCTGGCCATAAATTCCTAAGCACTTTGAATGCAGAACCTTTGACAGAGATAATTTGATGTCTTACCGACAGTGTTTCCCAATAGTTTTATATACAATCTGAAAGCTTCTATATATGGTTCTATCTTTATTCAGAAGCTTTTGCCTTGCTTTTGCTGTCAAGTGAAACCTGACTCCTGAGAGGACACAAGCAGGCAGTGCCATTGTGGCCATTACTTTGAGTGGGGCTCAGAAACTGATTTCAGAATTAATCTACATTGATTGTTTCTACTTTGGCTCCTCCAGACGCAAATAACTGATGGGACCGGACTTCCTTCCCTTTTTCACCTAGTTTTATGGCTGGATTGGTGCCAAGTGAGGCATACTCAGATCCGTCCTGTTTGGTTTTGTTTATGGTACAGCCATCTTTCCCACTGTCATTACCGTTATTTTGTCAGATGGGTACAAAGGTTCCTAAGACAATGGTAAGAGACAAGGTAGAATTAGTGGTAGTCCAGAGTTCTTTATAGGGTTATTACACCTATTTTTTTTTTCCCCTTGGGATTCATTTGCTAGGGCAGAGAGAAACCCACATCAGCAGTTTACCTAGTTTTTACACAGGTGTTGAGATGTTCACAAATAATTTTGAAAGAAACATGGGTTAACAGCTTGAGTACTGAAGTACCGTTCCTCTTTTTATATTACGTGAGGAACCATTGTTGTATAAAAGTCACAGTGCAATAAATGCAATAAAAATCATCTTTATTTATCAAAATAACATTTATTACCAAGACATGAAAAATGAAACTGACAAAGTAAGTCACACATTCCTATCAATCTTTTTGAAATTTTCATGGATTTGCTCAATAAAAAGGCCTTACTTGCAAATTCCATTTGAGCCATTCTAATCAAATTTTCCTATAAGCTGGTTATAATTGTTAACAGTCCCTTTTGGGAAGATGGGTGATTTTTTTTGTTTTCTATCTAGAACAACAAAAAAGGTATTATAGTGTAAATGTAAATCAAAATTCTTGATTTATGTAATGTTTAGAGAGTTATTGATGGAATTTTTCAGTATGAAAATTTTGCCAAGTATACATTTAGTTAAGTTGTATTTTTTTTAATTGTTGTGATAGAATAAAAATATTAGAAAAATAAAAATCATCAGAATTGGGGCTAAGTCCCTATCTCCTTCTTTAATAGCAGTTCTGTGCCCCACCCCACATAAATATTTTTTAAACTTTCACTTAGGATCATTGCATATGCTAGTCAGTCAATGAATACTTGCAGAGGAAAATGAGTTATTGGAGCAGATAAATAAATTGGCTGATAATGTTTGCTTACTAAAATAACTATCATTAACTGTTCTACGAAGCTTCTACTCAAAAGTTCTAATCTTTTTTCTCTGTGTTTGCCTCAAGTCTTCCTCGCACATTCAGTTTTATAGATAACTGTCAGGTCTGTATAGAGGAGAGTACTTGGAATGCTAAATGTATTTTCTGGCATTTTATTCATTCAACCAGAGTTTTTGAACACCGGCCACATGTAGAACCCCTAACCAGTTGCTCTTGTTACAAGGGTGAAAAGAACAGTTCCTGTCTTAATCTACTTAAAAGTTCTAAGAAGAATCTCTTGAGATTTGTATCACATTGCCCACATTTACTAAAAATAAATATGTCCAGACTTTTTTGAACTGTTTTCACAGAATAAATTTAAATGCTTTCTTTAAACAAAATAATTTCTAAGATTTCAAAGTTGTCTTAAGTTTTTAGAATTTTTTCTAATTAAGCATAATTTAATTTAATGTTGACCAAGCATGGTTCAGAATGAGACTTTTTAAAGAAAACTTAGTGGAAAATCCCTCTCTCTTTCCCTCTGTCCTCCTGCCAGCCAGTTTCCCCTCCCCAGCAAAAGTGAATGTTGGGTAGGGTTACATTCAAGTGCATATAAAAGAAGGCTGACATTGACTTAAACAGAGAAATTCAAAGTGACTCTGATACTTGCACGGTAGTTCTGCAATGTCATCAGGACTTGCATTTTTTTTCTTTTTTGTTTGTAATTTGTTATAAAATTTTATTTGATAATCAGTGGTTAGTTCTCATCCATACTGTAGATCTTTGAAGGTGATGACAAGTAAAATACTTAGCCAACGTATAGAGCTTGTTTGGTGAACCTTCCTCCTCACTGCCTCTTCTGGACAAATCACACATGGATCCAGGTTAGGACATTCCTCTTTGGTCCACACAGCTTTGTTGAGCCAGGTGTCAGTACGCACGTCTGGAGTTACCATCTCCTTCCCGGCCAGTTTCCAAGCTGTTTGAGTGCCCAGGATGCACGCTTGCGAATGTCGATGACATGATCTCCAGTCACCACCTCACTGATGGTGGCACAACACCTCTCGCCATCCTTCTTTGTGGGGGCCATTCTGTCAGGGCCAGGTTAGAAAGGATGAAAATGGGGGATTACCCCTTTCTGTCTTTATGCTTCGTCTTTGTCCTTCAGCCTCTAATCTCAAAGCTGCCTCTTGGTGCGGTTTGACGACTGGAATGCCGTCTGTCATTTCTATATTCCAGGGAGGAGAATGTGGTCAACAAGACCCAACAGGCATGGCTCTATAAAGAGCTTTTTCGAACACCAAGAAGAGGAAATATAGGGGCGCCTGGGCCGCTCAATCAGCTGAATGGCCGACTTGGGCTCAGGTCATGATCTCACACGGTTTGTGAGTTTGAGCCCCGCATCGGGCTCTGTGCTGACAGTCTGGAGCCTGTTTCAGATCCTCTGTCTCCCTCTCTCCCTGCCCCTCCCCTGCTCACACACTCTCTCTCTGTTCAAAATGAATAAATATTAAAATAAAAAAAAAAAAAAAGAGGGAATGTAGAGAGAAGTTCAGATCACAGGGGACGCCATATGACAGGACTGCCTGTAGCAGGTGGGCCATGAGCAGCTTGAGAGGAAGTCATACCTGGGTCAGACAGACTGTCACCAGGGACAGCAGTAGCCAAAGACAGGCTTCACTAAGTTAACCATTTTACCTAGGGTCCACTTTTTTCATAACTTCCATGTGTCAGAGCTTGCAAGTTAATCCATTCTTCATTAAATCGTAGTGTCTTATTAAGTAAAATTTCACCTAAAAATATGAAATAGGACTAATATCAAACCCTGTGTTTGATAGGTGTCTTCCCTAAGTTAAAAGGTAGCTCTTTATATATGCTTCATTGCAGCTCGGATTACACATGTACATGTGTCCTGCTTCCCTAATACACCTTTTCAAGCAAGACATTTTATTTTATGGCTTAATTTCAAGGGGAAAAAATATTCCAAAAAGAAGGAATACTGTGAGGCATCACAGAGAAAAGAGCAGTCCGCTGTTGATTTGTGCTAAAAACTGTGAGGGCTTTTTAGAGACATGCATTTCTTTCCATAGGCTCCATGAGCTGAACCTCAGGAACAGAAATGGACTATCAGTGGTCATTACAGTGTACTTATTTCAGGGCTGGATTCTGAATATATTTTTTATAAATTATAAGTAGAGTTGAAGGAAAAGAGCTTTTTTTGAGGTGGCAATCTCAGTAAAATAAATGAATGAATGAATGTGAGGTATCTGTTACTTCTCACAGAAGCCTTAATAAAACATATAGAAAAATTTCTCTAATTTTTTTTTCAGCTTTATTAAGGGACAATTGACAAAATTGTAAGACTTTTACACGGCTTGCCAGGCCTCACCCCCAGAGTTTCTGATTCAATAGGTCTGGTGTGCGGCCTAAGAATTCACATTTCTTTTTTTTTTTTTTTTTTTTTGAAGTTTATTTATTTATTTTGAGAGAGTGTATATGCTTGAATGAGCAGGGGAGGGGCAGAGAGAGAGAGAGGAGAGAAAGAATCCCAAGCAGGCTCCACGCTGTCTGCACAGAGCTCAACGTGGGGCTCAAACTCAAGAACCCTGAGATCAAGACCTGAGCCAAAATCAAGAGTCCAATGCTTAACCAACTGAGCCACCCAGGGACCCCAAATGATAAGACCTTTAAAGTATACAATGTGATGATTTGATATCTATACATTAGGACAGAATTCCCCCCCAGTGAATTCATTGAAATATGCATCACCTCACATATTTACCTTCTTTTCTCCCTTTTTTTGGTGAATACCTTTTTTTTTTTTAATGTTTTATTTCTGACAGAGAGAGAGGGGGGTGGACAGAGGGACCTAAGCTGAAGTAGGACACTTAGCCAACTGAACCATCCAGGCACCCCTGGTGAATACTTTTAAGATTTACTCTGTTAGCATTATTTCAATTCTACAGTTCTATAGTGTTATCAACTTTAGTCACCATGTCATACATTAGATTCTCAGACCATATTCATTCTCAAATTGAAAGTTTGTATCCTTTTACCAACCATGCCCTATTTCCCACACCCTCCAGCTCCTGGAAACCACTTTTCTATTCTTTGTTTCTATATAAGTGACATCATTCAGTATTTATCTTTTTCTATCTGACTTATTTCTCTTAGCATAATGCCTTCCAGGTAGTTCACCCATATTGCAAATGACAGGATTTCCTTAATTTTTTTAAGGCTGAATAACAGTCCCATGTATGTGTGTGTGTGTGTATGTATATATATATATACACACACATGTACAAGGGACTATTATTCATATATAACATATGTATATCACACTGATCCATTCATTCATTGATAGACACTTACATTTTTTCCATTCCTTGTCTGTTGTGAATGGTGCTGCCATGAGCATGGGAGTACAGATATCTTTTTAAGATAATGGTTTCATTTCCTCTCTAATCTTCCTGATAATTGAAAACCGGCTCAAGATGTTACTCTTTGGGAATGCAGCCTACAAAAAGGATTTAACAAATAACATTACTATAAAAATACCTTTTACTGCCTTTTTCAACATCTCACTATCAAAAATGTCTGAATTACATATACATATGACATTAATAAGTGTTTTTTTTTAATGTTTATTTTTGAGAGAGAGAGGCAGAGTGCAAGAGGGGGAGGGGCAGAGAGAGAGAGAGAGGGAGACACAGAATCTGAAGCAGGCTCCAGGCTCTGAACTGTTCACACAAAGCCCAATGCAGGGCTGGAACCCACAAGCTGTGAGATCATGACCTGCGCTGAAGTTGGACGCTCAACCAGTTGAGCCACCCAGGTACTCCAATGTGTGTTTATTTTTAAGAGATATTATTTATTGGAAGACATTACTATTTGACTTTGGAAACTTGCTTATGGTAGTCTCCTTTCTGCCTAGTATCATCTTAACAGGTACATCACATTAAGCTAATTTATTAACCACTTAACATTGAGTAGCTACAAATAGAATTAAGTAGTCTGTTTTATTTGGGTCACTTTGGTGTTTATAATTTATAGTGCTTTTTCCTTGAATTAAACACTTTCACTATTTCTGAAAGTTTGAATAGCACTTCGTCAAGTGCTGAACAGATTTCACTTTTTTTTTTTTTTTTTTTTTTGCTACACAGATAGATTTCAGAACAAAAGGAAATAGCTTTGCAATTACAAGGACATCCCTTAATACCTTCTCTAAAGGTTTAGGGCCTTATTAGGATTGTTTATATTCTATGATACTCTTTTTAAATGGAGGCAAGTTAGGTGGATTTTTTCCCCCTACCATACACAGCATGGTATCAGGAAGGTGGCCAAGAGCATGACCTTGGCCTTTAAACCTGTTTCCTCACTGTAAAATTGTAATGACAGTTCCAAGCATGAATGGTTGTTGGGAGTTTGAAAATGAATTGACATACAAAAGGACCTGGCTAAGGTGTGGCATATAGTAGTTCAGTAACTATTGATTTCTCTTTCTTTCTGTTGTTAAAATTTCATGTTGTGTGTTTAGTGATCTCTGTAGAGACGATTAGAGAGAAAAAGTTCAACAGTGACATAGAAGATTGTCCATTTTAATAACTGTCTTTTTTTTTTTTTAATTTGGAACTTCAAAGGCAGCATTTTGGAAGATTTATCCTCCTATACCTGTAACTCTCTTGGTTGCTACCATGTCACTGGTGGCAATGTTGAGGTAGGCTGGTGGTTATGTGGGGAAGTCACCAATGTTTTCTTGCATAGGGAACAGAAAACATAATCATTATGCGTTTTTTTAGTCCTGTAAATATATTTTTATTATATAATACTCATTTGTAACCTAATAATAAGCACATGGCTAGAAAGTAAGATTTCTTTCAAAGAGTCTGAGTAACTAGTTAGAGTATAGACACTTGGCCTTGGTTGGACCAAGACGAGTGGGCTGTTGGGTGACATATGTAATTTTTTTTTAATGTTTATTTATTTTTGAGAGAGACAAAGACAGAATGCAAGTAGGTGAGGGGCAGAGAGAGAGGGAGACACAGAATCCGAAGAAGGCTCCAGGCTCTGAGCTGTCAGCACAGAGCCCAACGCGGGGCTCGAACCCACGAGCTACGAGATCATGACCTGAGCCGAAGTCGGACGCTCAACCGACTGAGCCACCCAGGCGCCCCTGTTGGGTGACATATTAATGCAGGACTTGGAACTAAACAATGCAGTAGAGACCACAGATTCCTGCCACCATGGATCCTTAGATGACATTGAAGGTGACTGGCTGACAGATGTCTCTCCTCTATGCAGATTGTTAGGTAGGCCCCTGATAAAGTACTTCAAAATACCTAAAGTATTTACAGCTTAAATCAATGCATATAGATTAAAAATTTTTAATTTAAAAGTTGTACCCATATATTATAAATTCTTAACATTTTAGAGATAAGATTTTTTTACCTTTTTAATAAACCCAGAGTAGTTTTAAGATCATTGTAAACTTACTGGGTTTTATTTTATTTTTTTCCTAACATTATACTAGTCCTCATCAGTCCTGTATTTTAATTCCTATTTAAAATATCAACTCTCCTGGGGTGCCTCTGTGATTCAGTCAGTTAAGCATCCCACCCTTGCTTTCAGCTCAGGTAATGTTCCCAGGTCATGGGATCGAGGCCCACCTCAGACTCCGTGCTGAGCATGGAGCCTGCTTAAGATTTTCTCTCTCTCTCCCTGTCCTTCTCCCTCTCCCCAGCTTACATGCTGTTTAGTTAAAATTAAATTAAATCAAATAACTAACTAAATAAATAATCCTGGACTGTTCCATTACGGATCTTTTGATATATTTTGTCAGTGTTTTAAAGATAGTGTATGTACAGGCTTGATACACACTGTTCTGTGTTTCTGTTGCACCTTGTGATTGTTACCATAGTGTACAAAAATGTAAAGATAAAAGTTAAATGACAATGTTTTTTGTTATTATTACCTTTTATTTTTTGGTAGGCTCACCTGTCGCTGTAGTCACGAAGGAATGCTGACACAATAACGTGCATTGCAAAATAGTCCAGCATTCTCCTGTTGGTTGATAGTTAATCTCATTTAAAGGAGAATTCATGGAGTGAATATATTTCATAATAACTTTGTCAGACTCACTCATTCTATGTGTTAAGGAACCTAATAGCGGGAGTATAAAATCAAAGAGCAGGTTTCAAATCCAGCCCCAGTCACTTATAGTGTGACCTTTTCTGAGTTATTTAAGCTAGCTTAAGTTCAGTTTCATATTTGTAAAATGGAGATAATAACTATAATATCTACTTCAAACAGCTTTTCTGAGCACTCGAAGCTATTCAGATGTGAAGGGTTTAGGATGTCGCCGGGCACCAGGCACATCCCCAGGAGAGGCACCTGTATTTTTGTTCTCGACATCATCTTCATTATCATTTCTTCTGAATTAACATTTCTTGTATGTCCAGGCCCAGCATTATTCCTCTGAATATAAAAAAGATGGAATCATGAATATGTATGCATTTTATTATAAAAATTTTCATCAAAAGATTAATATGTCCACAACCAACTTCTTGTAATATATAACCGGGGATATTCGTTAAATGACATATTTGTGCATTTAGATTTTAATTCTAATTGGCACTCACATGGCTGGTCCACTTTAAAATGGACCTTTTGCAAAGGTCCTTTTTGCAAAGAGTAGTCTTTATCCTTTTATCCTTTTGCAAAGAGTAGTCTTTAGAAGTGCTCAGTGATAGCATTATATTTTTGCACACCTGGAAATATGTATGTTTATGTGCGAGCACATTCCGTGTACTTCTACTTATTTACTTCTCATGATCAGTGCAGCAGGTGAAAATTATCATTGTCATCTTCGAGAAAGAGAATATGAGTCTTAGCTTATAGGACTTGTTCAAAGTTCCACCTGGTCTTGTGTCACCAGGTCACTATTAATTTCATTAAACTGCCACTACTTTCTGAAAGTACTATAATTGGTACAAACTGGGAATTTCCTCTCCTTTGTTAACTGGGAAACAGATTTTGCCTCACTCTAAAGAACATTCTAGGGGCACCTGAGTGGCTCAGTCTGTTAAAAGTGTCCAACTCCAGCTCAGGTAATGATCTCACAGTTCATGGGTTCAAGCCCTACATCGGGAGGGCTTCAGATTCTCTGTCTCCCTCTCTGTCTGCCTCTCCCCTGCTTTCACTTGTGCTCGCACGCTCTTGCTCTCTCTCTCTCTCTCTCTCTCTCTCAAAAATGAATAAATAGTGGCGCCTGGGTGGCTAAGTCGGTTAAGTGTCCAACTTTGGCTCAGGTCATGATCTCACGGTTCGTGGCTTCGAGCCCCGCGTCAGTCTCTGTGCTGTCAGGCTCTGTGCTGACAGCTCAGAGCCTGGAGCCTGCTTTGGATTCTGTGTCTCCCTCTCTCTGTGCTCCTTCCCCACTCATGCTCTGTCTCTCTCTCTCTCTCAAAAATAAATAAACATTAAAAAAAAATAAAATTAAAAAAATGAATAGGTAAACATCTTTTTAAAAAGAATATTCTAACTTGACTGTGCAATGATAAGCTGACCTCCCTTAGGGCAAAATGACCTCCTTACTAGTTACAAGATGGCAGACAGAATTGTTGGCCTTACAGGACTGTTATGAAGAATTTGAGATTTATATGAATGACTGAGTTTTGTGTCTAAAGACTTCCAAATTAGCTCAAAATTAGGACTTGCTAATGATTTCTTTTCTCATACCCTCCTCTAATCACATGCCATATCCAGAAGATTTCGCCTTCACGAGGTTTCTTTAGAATCCTCAAAAACATAATGCTATAGAACAGATGCATTAAACAAATATTTGATCACCCACCATGTGCTGGGAATTTTGCTAAGCAGGTAATTTGTGATTTCTTCTTGAGGTGAATTCTGAAGAAGAATTCTTTGAGGGCAGAGAAAATGATGTGCCCTCATTAACTTCTAGATAATAGATGGTTCTGTAAAAACGGTAACAAATATTTGCTCACCAAAAACATTTTTCTTATAAAATTGAGCTGTGTATTACTTGCCAGCAAATGGAATCGCATCCTCTCCACTCCCCTGCCAGCTCCCTCAGCACCCCACTCAGGCCCTTGAAAGACAAAGAAGCTTAGATTTCTTGATACATGATATAATAAACACATCTTTCATTTAAGGCACTTATATCATAATCTGTTCCTTAATGTTGGAGCATCCTCACTGGTGGAGGTGGGAGGAGCAGAAAAAGCACTCTGAAGGTAAAGTTGAGGATGTGTCACAGTGTTAGAAGAGGAGGGAGGAGAAAAAAGTAAGCAGAAACAGAGGTTTCAGTTCCTGAAGTTTGTTTTAGGTAAAACTTGTTTTCACTTTTCATTGAGGGGGCAACAGCCTCATCAAAGATTTGGACTCTTTTTAACCTTCCTCATTGCCCATCAGGGCCATTGTCCTTGGGCTCACAGACTCCTGCTTGCAAGCTAATTGGTATCATATCCATACTCAGCTGTGTCCAGAGACATCTGGGTCTGGGGAAGGGCCGTCTTTTCTTGAGTCTGTGGTTTTAGGAAGGAAAATCTTTCTCAGAGGTCCTTTAACAAACTTTTTAACTCTTAGTGGCCAGAACAAAGTCAGATGGCCATTGGACACTGGCTCTTCAATCAAAATAGCCTCTCATCTAGAGTATTCTAACAGCCCTCCAACTACTCTTTCTTCTTTAAGACTTAACATCCTTGCGCCCACCCACTGCCACCACAGTTTTCTATCCAAGAAACAGATCCAATCATGTCATCCCATTGTTGGGGACTTCCCTTTGCATACTGTGCCCCCCACCCTTCCCCATCCCAGATCACCTAGCACAGTGCATACATAATGGCAGTCCTTAATGGAAGCAGGCTGGATTCTAGTTCCATTAATTGTGAAATATTCATAAATTCATTTCAGATCAGATATTGACATTGATGGTCTTTTTTTTAAGTTTCAAAAAAAATAGATCTTCAAGTTACTACAGATGATGTGTAACACAAATAGAATTTATTAAGCAAATATTTATTATACACTTCTTATAGGCCACACACTATACTTGGAGTATAGGATTAAACAAAACAAACACCATATTGACGTCAAAGAGTCTAGAAAGAAAGATTTATTAAAATGAACAAGTAATATAAGTGTGGTAAGTGTGAAGAAAGAAGATGGTGACAAAAGACCCAACAACAGAAAGACTTTGAGCTTCCCCAAAGAAACGCTGTGTCAAATGAGAACCAGATATGTCTGCGTGCAGAAGGTGGGTGTGTGGAGCAGGGATTGGGAGACACAAGAGTAGACTGACTAGAGACCACTTAGGAGGAAACTGCCATGATCCTGACAAGACATGGCGGTCACTTGGACCAGAATTGAAGCAGTGAGGATAGAGAGAAAGTATAGAACATGGTAAGAGGTTGTGCAGAATAAACATTGCACTCATGAGTTATTGACTTGAGCAGATGGATAAGACTATTGTTTCCTAAGGAAAAGATCACTGCTTGGTTAGAGAAAGAGGAGCCCAAAAACATTTGAAAAAAGCATGTTGGCCACTACCCAGTCAACTGCTTGGAGAACTAGAATGCTATTCAGGATATTGCCATTGCCATTGCCACGAGGGTGCCGTGTCATCCTGATGATGTACCTACCCTCTTGGTGTCTCTGCCTCTATCTGCTTCTGTTGTCATTGCCAGCAGATGTAATGCCCATACCTTTCTGGAATATGTTGACACTGTTTTTCTTGACATTATGGCTCTGACCCACTGCCTTCTCTCTGTTTCTTGACTTTAATGTCCCCATACTATTTGTGCCCTTCTGTGTGTTTGATTGTCCCATAAGTGGAGTTTATAGGGCGAGTTAGAGAATCTAACTATAGGATGCAGAATGTCCTATAGCACAGCATCTCCTGCCCTTTGTCCAGTGAGCCCTCACCATGGCTGCAGGATGCGAAGCATGGCAACTTTCTGTTTGTTTGTTTTTGGCATTAACACTGTCCAAGTGATACACTAGGCCATGGAAAGAACACACGCATTGTAGTCATTAAAACTTTGATCTAACTTCTGGCTTTTCTGTCCACCAAATATATGAACATAGGCCGAGAATTATCAAGTTCCCTGTGCCTTGATTTTCTCATCCATAAAGGAGATACAACAGGTCTCAAGTTGTTCTGAGAATTAGAGACCCATTACCTGTATGGGTTTAGTGTATTCGTATCTATCATTAGTGGTGGTGGAAGGAATGATGGCAGTGGTTGTAACAGTGATGGAGGGAATCATTGACGCAATGGGGATAGTGTGGGAGGAACGGAGGTAATGGAGTTTTGGGTCATGGCAGTTGTGGGGGTGGTGATGTAGATTATATGCACAAAAAACTGCCGTTGGCTTGGAACAGCTACAGATAAGAAAGGCACTCAAAGCTTCAAGGACTGTCCAGTACAAAGGAGTTTTTAAATTTAGTTGGGCTCTATTGTTAGGAAACAAATCACTATGCTCATTTAAACTTGGACCTTGGAGAGTATATTTTATGAGTTCAACGCTGAATTACTTTCACAGTTCAAGAACACTGACAAAGTGACTTAAAAGTGTACAACAATTATCTAACTATTTCAGAAAGTCAATTTAGAGGTGGAAAGTCTATATTAAAATGGAAAGAACAATGCTCACTCGCATGTACTTTAAAGAGCAAGTTAAAGCCTTGTTTCTTGGCCAGGGTGCGTTATAGTCATTCAATTACATCCTTTGAGCTTTTTTTTTTTTTTTTTTTTTTTTTTTTTTTTTTTTTTTGTCTTTTTGTCGGAACAAACTGATTTCAAAGTCTAGCTTTGTTCTCTGTAATAAACTGTTTTGTATAAAAAACTTGTAGGCAGAATTCAGACACAGTGTGAATATTCTCTTTGTTTTAATTATTTCTGATACTTGTTCATTTGAATAGCTTTAGTGAAAAAAACTTCTTAGGAAAAAACAACACATAGTAAACATGTTTAAGAAATTAAATGTAAGGGTAATAATAGCTAACACTTGCTAAGCCATTAGTTTATATATCAGCCACTATGCCAAGATATTTACATATATTAACTCAGTAATTATAACAGTCACAAGGTGAAAGCGTATATTATCTTTATTTTACAGATAAAGAAACTAAAACGTAGACTTCCCCAGGCTCACACACCTTGGGAGAGACAAAGCCAGAATTCAACCTCTTGTTTTTAACCACATTATTGATTGAGCAAGTTCTTTATTATTCCCTCTTCCTTGATTGTTTAGCAATAATTGCATTAGTAAGGATTGAGTTCAAATTCAATGGAAATTCTACTTTTTTGAGAGTCAGATCACCATTTTATTAATATACCCCTAATCTAGTCCCATATTTTTAATTGCATACTATTCTCCAATTGCAGTTTGGGTTGTCATTTGATGTGTCATTTTTAAACTAAGATTAAAGGCACAGAATACATTTGAAATAACAATAATGAAGCTTAGCTTTTTTACTTGAAGTCTGTAATAATAAGATGTTTGACTTTTTTTTTAATGTTTTTAATATTTATTTTTGAGAGAGAGAGAGCACAAGGGGGAGAGGGGCAGAGAGAGAGAGAGATAGACAGACACAGAATCCAAAGCAGGCTGCAGACTCTGAGCTGTCAGCATAGAGCCCTATGCAGGACTCAAACTCATGAACCGTCATGGTATATTTTGTTTTTTTTAGCACAACCCCAGGTGTCAACAATCTGTTATTCAAAAAGACCGATTTAATAAAAGTAAATCATGTTAAATTAGTAATTCTATAAAATTACAGGCTCACTTAAAAGTAAAAGCTAATCATTAAAAATATGAAAGAGTACAAGACATGTGCCCGTTTAGAAACTTTAATCAGGTACTGTTTCATTTCAAATATATCTTTTGCATTGTTTAATAGATTCTAATGAGTTTCTATGTGTCTGAATATAGTTATCTCTAGGTTATGGGAGGACAGATGATTTTGAAATTGCTTTATTCATTTTTATATCTCTCATACCTAGCAATTAAGAAAATGTTTTTTTTTAATAAATTCATTTTTAAATTAGTTTTGATTGTCCAAAACAGAGTTGTGTTTTATTTATTTTTTTTAATCCAGAAGAAAAGCAGCATTTTGTTTTGTTTTCTGAGTGGAGGAGATAATTATAAAAACAATACATCTTACTTAAAATATTCAAGAAATGCCTTCCAAAAACAGGTCAGAGCTATGGAATATAAATTTGGGAATTCTCAGTATACAAATGGTGAGTAATGTGAGTACAGTACATTGCTTTGGAAATAAGTGTGAGTAGAAAGGAGACAGTTTTCAAAGACTGAGCCCTGGGACTCACTAACATTTAGGGCTCAGGATTGTGAGGAGGACACATCAGAGCACTAGAAGGAAAGCCACACAAGGCTGATGTCCTGGAAGCTAGAAAGAAGGAAATTTCAGGAAGGAGAGAGGGACAGCTGTGCCCAGTACTGCTGAGCGGTCAAGTGAGCTGAGGCCTGAGGAAGGACTATTGGATTCGAGAATGAGGAGGAGACTGGTGACTGAGGAGACCAGTTTGGGTGCCGTGGGTAAGACAGATACTGACTGAAATGCATTCAAGAAGGAACAGGAGAAATTAGAAACTGAGGTTCTAGATAATTCTTTCAAAGCAGTTTGCTATAAAACAAGGGAAAGAAATGGTTTAGTAGAAGGAGTCGGGGTCAAGATAGGGAAATAGCCTGTTTGTTTGCTAAAGGCAACAGTGACGTAGGGAGAAATTGATGAAGTTAGAAAAAGATGAGTGGATTGTTGTAGCACTGGCCTTGGATGAGAGATTGAGGTCTGGGTGGCAAGTGGAGGGGTTGACCTTGTTAGTGCACAGTTCATAGGTAGAAATGGGAGGGAAGGTAGCGAATGTGGGCTACAGTGAGGCAGTTGGGAACTGTCACCAGTGAAGGGGGTTTGTGGAAGGTCTTCTCTCACTTGATGAGTAACTGATTTTCATTTCTCCTCCTATAGTTTAAGAATTTCATAAAAACCTTTTCCCAAATTGTACAGTTTATTTAAACCATCTTCACAGAAATATTAAACCTTGCTATGAGATGTATCATCCACTCTTGTGAGTTATAAACTTGGGGGAATTTAAACTTTCCAGAAATACCACATTTTCTACTTCAGTCCCTTTGATTCCAATTGCCTTTAATATGTTCACTCAATTTTAACTTTCTAAAACCTTATTCTGCAGTTTTCTTCCTGATACGTTGTAACTGTGAGAAAGTCCATTTTATTTCTCTGAGCTTTCACATTTAACTTGAGAAAGCCCTGTTTTCCAGATATTTAACCGGTTTCTAAATTACTTAACCAGGTGCCAGCGTAGTGCATTTAATGTACCAAGTAATGATTACTGATTGCTGGTCAATCCATATTCTAATTGCTTTTCCCCTCAAGGTATTGTTCTCTTGGGGGAAATTGTCAGCTGTTCAATGTTTTGAGACCAGAAACATTTAAAAATGCATTAAAACTTAAACTTGGAGCTTGCTAGAAACACATTTAGCTGGCTTTACTACTAGGTTCTAATCACTTCTTTCATGTAATGAATATGACTTCATTTTGTGTTAAAGTCTGTTTTCTCAGACAGATGGATATAACCATTTTCTGAAATTATTGCCACAATAACTGCTAATAATACAATCATAATTACTTCCTTGCATTTATATGTATGTGTCAATTCTACTCAGTCAATATTCCCGTGGAAATTATGTTACTCATATAAAATATTAACATATTTTTGTTGGTCGTTTCAGTGTGAGGATATCAATTTAACTCTATTGCCCAAAAATGCTAATATAACTAATCTAACTTATCAATAGTAATCTGAGAATGACAACAGGAGAGAAAAAGGAAAAGGAAACAAGGCGACCTCTCGGGGCCTACTTTATTTCCTGTTACTCGTAGCAGACCTGCCATAGTTGAAGGTTATTTTGTTCAGGAATCTCGATAACAAAAGAAATAGTATCTTAAAGTGGTGGCTTATGGCTTTTGGACACGTCCGAGAGTCTCTTCATCTTGGGTCTTCTAATAGTTTATAAATAAAAATGTCAGCCTTTTCCAAACTATATTAAGAAAATATATTGAAGTAACTTAATCACCATTATTTGCAGCTGACGTTGAATTTTGTAGTTTGTATTTTATTCAGGCTTGTAATGCTTCTCTTTTCTTTCTTCTTTGCTGCTTGACCTAGTAACTCCTCACCTGGAAATGGGGAAAGGTGGCCTTCTTCTTGACTGCTGTCTCTTATTATACACATCATAAAGTTTAAGTTTGCAGGTGATTCAGAATCGGAAGATGCAAAAAATATATGCACTCATGTATCTTAAGTGGGTAATAACATCGTAGGAGGAAAACTGAAGCATTTATGTGCATGGCTCAGTATTAGGAAACACAAATAGAATTGTTAAGACCTTTCCAAGATGAGCACAGGAAAGCATTGCCTCAGCTGTGAAATACTGGCTTTGTAAAACGTAGAAATTTCCTTCACCATAACAATTCCTAATCTACTTCTGTATTCTTACTATACTAGTTGTTTTTCCACCTATTCGTATCTCACCTTTCATTAGCATTGTAAATTCTGTAAATTAAGTATTTCACCATAGACTAAAATACCGAAACAAAATACTAAAATACTTCAACAATATTTCCACTCTCGCAAATACTCCATTTTCTTGAAATTACCTTCAGAGCTAGTTTACAAGCCGCACAAGAAAAGGCCTGTTACTTCATAGTCTTCCCTCATTGATCAGAAGTGATTTTATGAGTTTCTATTGTTTTTCTTTCTTTTTTTTCTTTCTTCTTTTTCTTTTTTTAATCGAACCTCACTCCAAAGGGCTGATTTTTTTGTCAGGTCAAATCCACTCTCAGGGGGAAAATTTGTTGCCATCCTTGAAAACAAAGACTCTGTGGGCCTTGAAGGCAATTATAGACAAGTTGGCATATTGTTCTGAGCAGAATGAGAAGGACACCAATGGGAGTACGAGAAACCTCCCAGAGAAATTTTGATGGGGTTTCTTGATAATTAGGGTCCTCAAATGTTTAAAAATCCATTGTTGCTCTCTTGTCATGAGTCGAGAAAGAACATTTTGGTTTTTTGTGTTTTGGTTTTTGTTTTGTTTTTTAATCTCTGTTTTCTGGCCGATCTGTTTCTTTGGGGGTAGGGAATGTGCCGCATTGATTTCTGAATGCCCAACCCTTCACATACTGTTTGGCACATAGCAAGGGCCCAGTAAATGATGGCAGAATAAATATCTATTTCTTGGCAAGGTAGATCAGTTCATCTTTACTTAAGAGTCAGTTTTATTCAGGTTTTTCTTATCTTAGCAGCACAGTGGTTATAAATTCATTCTTTTATCCTTTCCATATTTTTTGAGAACTGAGGATACAGATGTGAAAAAGAGACAAAACCCCTAGCCCTCCCGGAGGATAAATTCTGAGGAAAGAACATGATAAACTAAATAAATAAAACATAGTATGTTAGATGGTGAAGTGGAAAAAAAAAAAAAAAAAAAAAAAAAGCATCTGCTTTGGGGTGGGAGTGGAGCTGGTGGCAGATCAGGAGCCCTGCCAGATAATGGAAGCAACTACCATTCCCAGAGGGATCCACCTTTCCTTATACTTGGAGCTGAGATGTATATACTGCCCCTGTGAGGTAATACCTACAGCTGCTAAGGCTGGACACTGGGAATCGGGCCTTGGCCCCAGCAGTGGGGTGTCAACTTCAGAGCAGTGAAACCAGCCAAGTTTTGGCAGTTGTGTGTAGCAGGACCAGCAGGAAGCGAGACTGGGAGGGCCTCAGCAAAGCGTCAGTTTCCCCAGTTACAGTAAAAAGTCTGTTTACTGTATTCAGAAGTTGTGGATCCTGAGTTGCTGCACAAGATGAAAAGTAAACAGAGGACATCTTGTTGAGGAAATAACCTGCCAGGAAGTCTCTTGTAACTCTAGAGGGCTATATCCTAGGAACCAGGAACTGGGACAAATCAGACTAGACTAAGTCTTACTAAATCTGCAACTTAGCCTAGAGTCAGTTCAGCCTGTGCTTGGATTAAAGTAGTCATTCATTCTTCCTGGGAGAGGAAAGTGTGAACCCTCAGGTAGAAGACAGTATCATATGGAGCATCCTGGGTCTTGTTGTTTTGTTGTTCTTTGTTTTTTAATATGTATATAACGTCCAGATTTTAGTACAACATTCCTTGGCACATCAGGAGACAGGACGTATGAACATGTGCACATACACAAAATAGTGATACACCGATGATCCACAAATTAGAGTTATTAGACAAGGACTTTAATTGAGATTAAAATAGCCAAGAAGATAAAAATAAAATAGATGAGAAGATGGAGTGTTTTACCAGAAAATTAGAGTCTCAAAAAAGAATCATGGAATTCTAGAATTGAAAGATATAAAATCTGAAATTAAGTGGATCTGATAAAATTATGATTAAATGTCAGTTTAGACAAACAGAAAACAGAATTGGTGAACTGGAAGACAGCTGGAAAATATCCAATCAGAAGCACAGAGAGGAAAAAGAAGAAACAAACAAACAAACAAACAAAAAAAACCGTGTAATAGACATGAGACACACGAAAAGATTTGATAGCCATGTCCTGCAGTGGCTGGACACATATGTAACTTAAGCAGTTGAAATTAATTTATATAACCCAATGTATGCAAGTATTATTTCAACCTATAATTAACATGTAAATACTAATCAGCTACTTTGTTTTTATTCACTGCAAAGTCTTTGAAATCGATGTATATTTTACGCCTCACCACATCTCGTTTTTGGGTTTTCCATTCCCAGTGCTCCATAGTCGTATGTGGCTATGGCTACCATATTGGACAGTTCAGATTTACATGCTTACAATTAGAATCCTGGAAGGAAAAGGGGAATGGAGTCAGAAGCAGTATATTTTTTTAAAAAATTAGGAAAGGGGATAGAGAATGCTAAATATTGGCAGTGTGGGACATGAGGAGGTATAGTTTTAAGTGAAGACATGAGGGAAGGCCTCCCCCACAGGTCGATAGTTGAGGATAGACATGAAGGAGATGGCGGAGTAAGTGAGCCGTGCAGGTGGATGAGGGGAGAAGGCTAAAGGCAAGAACCTGAGACATTTTGAAAAAGTATCAAGGAACCTGGCGTATGATGGAGGGATTAACTGGGAGACAAGAAGGAGATTAGATCAGAGGAGCATAGAGAGCTAGATCACATACAACCTGGACAGATTTCTTAAAGTTTATCTAAAAGTAAACAATATGTCTATATATTTCCATGTTTTGTTTACTCACTTTATATTAAGAGGAGAGGGGGGACTCAAGGTTTAAAAATTAGCTCTGTTTCCTCTGCTGTTGCTAATTAAAAAAAAAAAAAAAAACCTGAAAGTGACTCGTAAAGTCCTATAATGCCTTCATAAGTGCATCACTAAATATGCAGTGTGAAGAGTCAGGGAAGGTGTGTGTTTGAATTTGGTTTTTAGAAATCCTTTTCCACGAGTCCCTAGAATACTATCAAACTGTGTTAGCATAAACTTTTTAAATAACACCTTTTCCATACTGTGAATTTAGTATCTAGTAAGAAAATCAATGCAGTTATTCATTTCCAAATTTCTTGCATTTAGGTTTTTTTTTTTAAGATTGAAAATAACTACATTCAATTAGTTAAGCATGGATTTTCTTTTTTTAATTACAAATGGCTCAGTCTGCAGTATATTATATATTAGGAAACAGGAAGATATCTGGTTAGAAAGATAAGACACTTTCTTATCTGACAAATGAAGGTTTTAAAACTGAGGATGTCTAGGTGTTATATGTTGTCTTCTTGCTCAGAGGTATGTAAAAATGTAACTCCCATAGCCAACTTGGGAAAATAAATATGGATCTTCATTTTCTGAGGTTAGATGAGATGATTGATTATGGTAAAGGATCTCTCTTAGAAAAAGAAAACAGAATAAAAGGTTGACAAGTGTGAGGACTAGGTTTCTTCAAGGATTGATATTAGCTCTAGGCTTACCTAACACTTTTACAAATAATCTGGAGAAAGGCAGGACTTGGTCAAATATCAGAGGTTTTAGGGAATGCACAACTTTCTTGTAGAAAGTCAATAAATTGGTGAGTAGCCTCAGGAAAGAGCATGCTGCTCTGTGCAGGTGGGCAGTTGAGTGTTAAAAGGGGCAAATGCAACGCTGTATAGCTGGTCATTGAAAATCCAGTACATGTATGTGACTTTGAAACAGTGGCTTTTTTTTTTTTTTTTTTTTTTTTTGCCTCTTTGAAGAGTACCCAAATTCCTTTGAAAATCCAGTTAAGGTTTGAACCTTTTCCCTAAGAAAAAGCTCATAATCCCGACAGCAAGAAGTCATATTTTAAGATGGTGGTCTTGAATTAGCTAAAAAGTTACAGTGATTTTCTTCAATCCACTTATTGAGTGAGTGAATGAATATTTATTGAGCTTCAGCTATAAACTCAGTCCTAAATTAAGTACTAGCAATACATAGTGACCAAGACAAACTTGGCAGCTGACCTCACATAGGTTACAGTTTGGGGAAGGAGATAGATAATAAAGCATTTTATGCCGTAATGTGATAACTGCCTCCACAGACATGCCAAAATGCTTTGGGAGACTGGAGGGGCACCTAATTTAGACTGTAGGGTGGACAAAGGGATTTCAGAGATAGCTGTAGGGTGACATCTAATTAACATCCAATGGTTACTTTCAGTCAAATTTTTAAAAATTCACAGACACAGAATGTTGTTGTATCTATATTTCAAAGATTTAGTATCGATAGATGTGATATCCCTCAAAATGGGTAAATGGACTAAAGCACTAAAATGAACAGAAGAGGAAAAGCAATTTCTAAATGTATGATTTTTCTGGACTCGAAGACAGTCTGAGAGAGAACATAATGTATATATATATGTATGTATGTGTGTATGTATACATTCGCATATATGAAATAAATAAGTAAATATATATGTATATATTTTCTAACTGGGTCAGAGAAAGAGATGATTTTGTGTTAACCAAGACTTATTTACCAGATCCCCCAATACTAGAAAAAAAGATCTGTATCCTTGGAATTTGATACAAGTAACTTCCTTTATAAAGTGAATGGTTTTGGACTCATTATACTAAAGATGGTACTAGAAGGGATTATTAATGGAAATGAAGATTTCTGATAAATTTTAGAATGACAGGAATACGAAGATGCTGTATTTAAGGTTGATCTCGCAAGGAGAACCAATCAATCGTTATTAGTCAGGGCAACAAAGATTTCCTGTCAAAGCAGGCGAGCCCTGGCACCTCACTGATGGAACACAGTAGAGGTTTATCTCCTTCCCCCATGGGGTCCAGTCTGGATCAGGCAGCCTTTCTCTATCTTGTAACTAAATCCTCTGAAAGCCCACTGTCTCCTCGGAAGGGAAAGAAGGGTGGAAGAGACACTTTAGCTCTTAAGTGCCTGATCCCAAATGTGACACATGTCACTTCAACCCCTAAGAGATCTGAGGTAGTCACATGATCCCACCTAATTGCAGAGTAGTCCAGGAAATGTAGGGAAGCCCAGGGAGTGTTTGCTGAGCACCGTGTCTGCCACACCCTTCAGCGTTACATTCCTTTGGGGACCCTTGTCAGCAAAAGTATTGTGGCCTGACAAAGGAATGTATATGTGCCTGTGTTATGCACCCCACACATCCTTCTTTTCCAGGGTCCTCCAAAACAGGAAGTTACCACCAGAGAACTATTTGACTAGTGTTACAAAGCTTTCTGGCCAAGCGATTGCAGGATAAAAGGGAAGGGGACAATTTCTAGAGAGATACACTATTATTAGAATTGCTATCTCCTCCCCTTTATCCTTCCCCGGGAGAGAAATAACGGGCTAAGGAGGAAAATGGTGGCACCCTTAAGCAAAAGAGGGAAGGTAAGGAAGGAGGAGCTGGTTTTTCTCCCCTGGGAGAAAAGAAGTTTGCATTTAGACATGAGGAAGAGGAGACATCATTCTGCACACAATAGAAAGTGAAACCTGCAACTCACAAAAGTGTTTAGCATAGAGGTGTACAGTTTGGATCCAAAAACCTAAGGCTCAAGCCACGGAGTCAGGTGCGCTCTCTAAGGGAAATGCCTATGTTTAGGGTTGACAGTACGTGAGGGTGGAGAGTAAGAGGATCACAGGGGCAAAAGAAGTGAATGAGCGCTATGACTTCAGGGCCAGCTGGGGTCTCCCAAGACGTTTGGAAGGAGATGGAAGAAAAAGAGTACTTCTTTCCGCCCGATTTAGAGATTAGAATATCCAAGAATTAGAATCCAATCATTCTAATTCCGTTCCAACCCCCCGGGCAGGGTCGCTAGCATTGGCCTCTGCCTCCAAGTACCAAACTGCTCCCAATCCCTGAGCCATCAGGAAGTCCTGGAGAAAGTCCAGCTACAAATTAAGATGGAGTGAAAGACAGAAAGCCCTTTCTAACCAAAACCTGGAATTAAGACCGGTTTCTGCCTAAAAGTGTTTCTGGAGAGAGTGGGATGTAGGAAAATAAGAAGTCTGGATTCAAATGATCATGGTGGAATTAACATCTCATGATCTCTCTGGATCTCTGAAGGAGGAGAACAAATCTAGTCACATCATCTCTCCTGTAGATTATTGGAGTTGTTTCTTCACTGGTCCCCTTGCTTCTATCCTGTCTTCCTCTGGTCTGTCCTGAACATGGCAGTCAGGACGAGCTTGTTCAAGTGTAGGTCGGATTAGGTTGCTCTTCTCAAAACCCTCCGGTGGGATACGAATTGTACACGGTCAAACCACCTGTCCCCCTCACTTCTCTGACCTCGCTTCAGCCTCTACTGCTCCGGCCTACTCCTTTTCAGCTGTCCAGCTTCTTTGCTGGCCCTAGAACACACCGATCTGTACTTGCTGTTCCTGCTGCCCAGAACATTTTTCCTTTCTAAATGTATGCATGCTCACCCCGTCCATCCCTGCGGATCTCTGCTCCATTTTCACTTTATCAGAGAGGCTTATTCCCTCCATCCTTTGTAAAATAGCAAACCCAGCCCTCAGCATGCTTACCCTGCCTCCTTCTCTTTTATGCTCGTCATCCTCTGACATATGTTTGTATTTGCTTCTGTGGGAGCCTCCTCCTGCCTTTCCCCCAGAATGCAGGCTCCAGGAGGGCAGGCACCCTTGCAGTTTTGCCCTCCCCTGTTCCTAGAACAGAGCTTGGCCTGTGATAGGGGTTCGGGAACTAATTATTGAATGAAAGAATGCATGTAAAAGGCATGCTTTGCAATCACCTATTTTCCTCTTTTTTTAACTAGAAAAATATGTATTTATATCTATATTTCACTTTCAAAAAAAGATTTTAAGTAACCTCTATACCCAATGTGGGGCTTGGGCTCACGA
Source organism: Panthera leo (assembly GCF_018350215.1). NCBI lineage: Eukaryota > Metazoa > Chordata > Mammalia > Carnivora > Felidae > Panthera > Panthera leo. The sequence goes on along the minus strand of NC_056679.1, from coordinate 35,560,286 downwards.
CCTTGAGATTAAGAATCTCATGCTTTACTAACTGAGCCAGCCAGGTGCCCCTATGTTTCACTTTTATTATTTTTTAATTTTTTTTAGGTTTATTTACTTATTGAGAGAGAGAGAGAGAGAGAGAGAGAAGAGAGAGAATGAGCCGGGGAGGGGCAGAGAGAGAGGGGGACAGAGGATCCGAAGCAGGTTCTGGGCTGATAGCTGTGAGCCTGATGTGGAGCTCAAACTCATGAACTGTGAGATCACGACCTGACCCGAAGTAGGACAGTTAACCGACTGAGCCACTCAGGTGCCCCCTATGTATCAGTTTTAATATGAATATTTTAACACACCCCCCCCCAAAGAGAACGCAATGTTAATTTAAATTTGTATAAATTTAGCTTAGGAATCATTATTTTTTTCATTTTCCCTCAGCGAAATTTGCAAGCGGCTGTTGGAGACTGTAACACTATGCCATCTAAGTTCTCTAAGGCCTATTAATCCTTGCCATGTAGTACTTGTGTTGTTCATAGGAAATAAATTACTTCAAGCTGATTTCAGGAAATAGGAATAGTGCTTACTTTCTGTTTTTTAAGAAAGCAGGAATATGGCTTATTGCGTTACTCCATTTGTCAAGATACACAATTGCAACCCTTTCTCATGCAGTAAGTTAACAACACTGTTTTTTTGCACATTTGCTCCATAATGTTTGTACAACAGAGATCTTTAAAAAAATAGATGAGACGAAGATTCACTGGTGCTTTGTTATTTTTCGTTTCATTAAAATTATTTTCGTAACCAAGTTGCTTTAGCCACTGCTATGTTCTAAAGTTCTGACTTCCACATGTAGCAGGTTGTCATAGACGGCTTCTTGTTACTACTTTTATTTTTTTCCCCTTTTATTAGTTGTTTTGAGGCAGTAAAATCGTCTTGTGTTTCTTCACTAGAAAGACGTTTTAAGTTATTTCAAGTCCTTGAGAAGAGCATTTACCACAGGGAATCAGGGGTAGCAGACAGGAAAAGACTTTAAAACCCCATATTAAGCTCAGAGTGAAATTGTAATCAGACAACCAATTATTTAATTTTCTTAACGATGCACTTTATAAATGTCAATGCAATAACTTGTCATTGGGAGAAATAAAAAGAGCGTGAAATGTATTGATAAATATAAAAAGCAAGAAGACAGATCTTTGAAAAGGTATTTATAGCTATTTCAATAGCTATAAAAGAGGCATTCTTTGGATTATGAACATTTGGGCTTATATATTTTATTGGACTTTCCTGAGCGTTTAATTCTTATCAATACATAACAGAGTTCTCCTTTCTTTGACTGCTATAATTGAAGATATTAGTTGTTTTTTTTGTTTTTGTTTTTGTTTTTTTTAAAAAGGCCGGATCATTATTTACTTCTAAACAAAATTTTATGTAGAACCAACCATTGTTTACAAGCACAATTAACATGTTAGAATGAAAGCATAATTATCCACTACTTCTAATCCCTTTCATGGAAATATAAAACCATTAGCACAATAAACAAGTAGCTGTTAATCAGTTGGATGATTTAAGGTTGTTTTTAAACATCATGAACACTTGTTGTTCTTTGCTTTTATCAATAGGTAGTCTTTATTCACAGCTTGTGTAGACATGAAAACCCAGCTTTCAGTTCTCAGATTCAAGGTTGTTCCAATTATCAAATGGGAGTCACATTCACTAAAGGGAGAAATGATTCTTACATCTGTCACATGTTTACAGTCATACATCTGTCACAGCCAGAGAAGCAATACAGTCTCCTGGTAGCTGTGATGACTAGTGAGCCTTCACACATACACACACTTCCAGAGAGAGGAAGGGAGGGAGGGAGGGAGGGAGAGCAGAGAGAGAGGGAGAGAGAGAGAGAGATAAAATAATTATAGATACTGCTACATGGGCCTCAATTCCTTCTTTGAAAAACCTTTCTACTTTCTTACTTACCTTTTGGGCAGCATGTATAATACTTTGAGGAGGTATTATTATTATTTCATATTGATATGTCTAAATTTTTTCAACCATCGTTAGGTTATACAACCCTCAACGTATCACATGTTAGTCAAGTGAAATGATTCAGTGGTTTGGAACAGAGATAATCGTACTCATCCCTTGGGAACGTGTGATTCCTTAATTCATGTGAAATAGAATTAAAAGTCTATTTTACAAGTGACTAGAATAGAATTACAAGTTTACTTTGACTTTCTTTCAGGAAGTAAAGGCAAATACATCTCAATTGATACAATGAGAGTCTGGGGTTTTTTTGTTTGTTTGTTTGTTTTGGTTTCTTTATTAATGGTTTACACAAAATCAGGAGCCTCATCATATACAAACAGAGAAAATATAAAGCGCTGTAGAAAATTCACTTTAGCACTACGGAGATGACTCAGCATAGCAGCTCTTTATCTTACCAGTATATAAAAGCACGCCTAAGAGTGCATCAATTTTCACGGCCATTTAGTAGATTAGAAAGCAATTGTAAACAGAGTAAAACCCACATTAACTCCTGTCAACATCCTGCCTTTTGCTCAGTTATGGATTTGTTTGAAATAACAGTGAGATCTAAAGTGATGGCATCGACATCACAGATTGTATTATAAATATGAATGAACCTGTCGTAATGAGATGCGTGGCACTAGATGGCAGGAGTTTGTCCTCCCTGTCATGGTAACAGGTTTGTGACATAAGGGAATATGGCATTGTCTCTAAGAAATAACTCCACATGTTCTCAAATGCTAATCGTATCAGCTGACATGTTTTCAGATTGCCCCAAATTTTACATTCTAATATTGTACCATTAATAACCATCTGCTGTTTAATGTTCAAAAGTCAGTCCAGATGATGTGAAATCCGTTGAGCTATTTCTAAAAAGTGATTGTTAATTTAAATAATATTTTTGACTTCTAGTGGATTATCTTGGCTAATCTCTGCCTAAAAGCGTAAGATCCAGAAACCATCTCATCTGAATGGAAACTAGTGAATGGGATTGGGTACAGTTAAAATGGAAATTCTTTTGAACAAAGCACAGGAGCTGTATCCTTACCTTATAGGCTTTTTCAGTAAGGATTCAGTAAGCTGTTGTTTTCTTCTATTTAGAAGACAAGGGTGTATATCTTTCTGATATTTGTTTTCTTTTTAAAGATAACCACATTGAGAGGTTTTGGCGGTGGAACAAAGAATTTCTTTAGAAGACATCTTTTCATACTATTAGATTAGAAGAAAGGGTACCAGTGCATATCTTTTTAATTGCTTGATTCAGCTTGAATTGTCATTCTTTTTTAGATAAGGGTCATTTTATTCTTCTGTGTAACGTCTTTTTGTTGGAATACTCATATTCTGGAAAAATTTAGTACTAACTTTTTAACTATACCTTTTAGTCTTCAGAAAGAGTAACTGTACATTTTAGTATCGAAACTGTGAATCCAATTGGAATGTGACAGTTCACCTATTAGGTGATTTACCTGATAGTCAACCTCTCTTTGTTACAGACTTTACGGTTACAATTTTCTGATGCTTAAAAGGGGGGGAAGTAGACACCTAAGGGAACTAATATTTATCCAGTGAGTTACTTGTTAAGTACTGTGCTTGGTGCTCTACATACATTGTATTATCTCATTTAATACAGTCTCCTTTTAACTTGTAAATATTCGAAGTGGGAAATCATCTGGATGTATTGGGATAGTGGCTCTTTGCAAATACACAGTTTACTTGCAAAAGTAAATCCCTGGAGAATATAGGATTAGTGTTCCCTTGGCTTTTCTATTTTATTTTAGAGATAATGGGGTGGGGGGAGACCAAGGTGGTTTGGGGGGGGGGGGCGAGAGAGAGAGACAGGGACAGAATGAGAATGAGAATGTTAAGCTGGCTCCACACTCAACATAGAGCCCAACACAGGGTTCAATCCCACAACCCTCATGTCATGACCTGAGCCAAAGTCAAGAGTCAGATGCTCAACCGACTGAACCACCCAGGCATCCCCCACCCTGGCTTTTCTGGTTCTGACTGTAGCCAACACCCAAGGTCTGGTATTGGGGAAGAGGAGGAAAGTACCATGGTGCACATCTCTGAGGAAAAGACGAGCGTGCTTGCCTTCAAGTAAATATCAGCGGCACCCAGGAATATTTGCTCGCACCCATTTTTTCCTAAAAGAAGGCATTTATGGGATTGGTCATATTATACATATGGGAATCCTGTTTTTCAAGTTGAAACCACAAGGACAATGAAACCTAGCTAGTAACCTACAAGATGTATTCACTAGGAGCTTGTGGCAGTGGTTTCAAGTTAGATGATTAGTGTATTCATTTTTATCAACTGTAACACTTTATGATGCTTATGGAAATATTCTTAGTAAATTATTCAATCAAATAAATTTTACATGAGGGTTTTACTAACAAGTCTAAAAAATTATTTTCAACTAAATTCAGTCAGACAGATGGATTTTGTTCTCCAGGTGGTTGCGTATTTTTTGCTTGATAACCTATTTGGCATTACTCTTTTGAACCTGTGAATATTTATATTTCAGGTCCCTCTCAATAATTAAGAAATCCGCATTCGGTACCAGATGTTTCAAATGACTAAACAACTTTTTCTCATTCTAGAACTATAACATTTTTTACTCTGTTTTTGTTTTTAGTAACATTTTCCCAAGAATTAGAAACACAGCAAGTATTTCCTAAAGTCTTAGATTCACTAAGAAGCTATGTTAAGGTTAATTTACTTTATTAAGCAGAAGTATAGGCATCCCAAGAGCATTGTGTTGTTGTTGTTTTACAAGTATTTTAGAAGCTATAAAATTAGCTGTTTTATAATGTTCTCAGTTATTTTTCTTCTTAGGTTGTTTCCTGCAGTGTATTATCTTTTTGACAGAGCTTTACATTTTTAAGAATTATGCAATGAAGACCGGCATAGCTTCATTTCTAGCAAACTAGACCAATATCAAAGTGTATCAACCTCATCTACTCTCAGCATAAACCCTGGTCTGAGAAGAGCTGCTTGATTTCTGTAGTCAGGAAATCTTGAGTATCCTGTGGAGGTTGAGGTTTATGTACAATTCTCTGATTTTTTTTTTTTTTGAGTCCCCTATTTTGTTTTACCTTGGTAGGATCCATTCCAAAAATTATTTTTCTAGTATAATTGAGGTTGGTTATTGGTTAATAATATTAATTCAAAGCCAAAAACATATTTAATAGGATCTCATATCTGTGCTTTCTCTATAACCATAGGCAAATCACAGGTGGACTCTTTAAATGCTTTGGCTCATAAGTAACACCACACAAAAAATTCAAGGTCACAAAAATTACATCATCTGTTTCAAAAACCACATTTTAGGCTATTACTAAGGATGCTTCTTTATGATGACTTTACATTGTTATATATTTAATCATTTCATCTTTTATTTCGGAAACTATTTCCTTGAAAATTCACATTGGGCATTTTAGAATGAGGATTATAAAGATCATTTGAAATTCAGATTAGAAAACATAATTTCCAATATAAATTGTGACTCTAATTTGATTTGGCAAGTAAGAAACTCAAATTTGTTGTATAATTTTGTAACAATCTCCTTTGTGTTTCCATGAAAACACTATATTGTTTTCACTATTTTGAAGATATCACATGCTTCATGAATTTTGCACAAACTTTGTTACTTTTTTCTAAGTTTGGGAAATATGCTATTGTACTGCAATTTGATCTCCTGTTGGATTATAATACTAGCATTCCATGTATTACATGGTGCTGTGATACGACATAAAGACTGTCAAAGAGCATTTGCTTTGAATTGTTTTTACAAGTAGGAGAGAAGGATTTGCACTGATGATTCTCTTCATTCTTTAGACTAATGACATATCCTTTTAAAACTGAGACACCATTAGGGAGACACCTATGACAAAGACCATTAGGGAGACACCTATCTGGCCAGGTCACCCCCCCCTCCGCCCCCCACTTAACATCTTTTAAGGGTTTCCCATGGTTCTTGGAATAAAGTTTCAGACCTTTCCGGTCTTAGTCTAGTCACTCTTAACTTTGGTCACTATGTTACAACCAAAAGAGCCTTCCACCCATGGGCTTCATGCTGTTCCTTCTTCCTAGAATGCCGTTCTCCCACTAAAACTGTCTCACTAACTCTTGGGGTATCTTTCTGATCTCAAATACTATTTTCTCATAGAAGCTTTCCTCTAACTGCCTTGCCTCCAAAACTTAAATCAGGTTTCCCATTACACTTCATAATTGCATCCTTTACTTTTCCTTCATTGCACTTACAAGTTATAATTACATATTTGTTTGATTATTTGTTTAATGCCTGCCTCTCCCAATAGAGTATAAGCTATATGATTAAAGAAAGAGTTGGAGTCAGAGGAAAGACTTTATTATAATCAGTATTTCACACATTGACAGGTAAATTAGACCAAAATAACTCCCAGGGAGCAATACACAGCCTGATAACCATGAAATCCAGGAGAAGGCTATATGGTGCAATATAGGAGGTACACAGACTGATTTTCAGAGACCTCAAAGAATAGGAGAGTAGTGATGGGGGGGGGGGGGGGTTGGTTTTACATAGAAAGAGTATGCCCTTACTAGTCATTTGGGCATGTCTTTTGACCTCTCTGGGCCTTGATGTCCTTGTCAGTAAAAGGAAACCTAAAGTTCTATACCTACAATATTGTCAACCACAAATAGAATAGAATGAGGGCTGGACTCCGGTATTCTTTCAGAAAATAAGTTATAGTTGTGAATCATACCAAGGATTCCAGACACAGGCAGGAATATGAAGCTTCTGGGGGGTTTGGGGGGATGTAGAATGGCTAAAGGGAGGGACATAACTAGAAATTAATTGTGACTGCTTTGGCTCCAAATCTACACTCCTTCTTGACCCCCTAGTCTTAAACCTCAATCCTTTTTCCTACCAAATTTCATAAATAAATCCTCAGTATTCAGAAAAATAGTTAAAAATTCAACTATGAAAGCTGGTATTTCCTTAAAAAAAAAGAAGAAGAAGAAGAACCAACCAATAATTTCTCAAAGCTATGAGGACTCTGTACCAAGTAAGATTGGGGGAAAAAAAGATTTATTCTATTTTTAGTTATCAAAAGCATAGAACAGAAAATACCATCAACTACAGTTGTGGTAGTCTACATGCTAAATTCTATTCTTGGCTTTTTAAATTCCTTTTTAACTTGGCTTAGGCTGAATGAGGTATTTCAGTCCTAACATGTACATTGCATAAGCTTTACACGGAAGGGTCAGGATTATTTGTAACTAATGTTTACAAAGGATCAATGGACTGTATCCTTTGGTTTTTGTTACACATGAAAGGAATACAGTTTACTTAGTCCTAAACACCCTCAGTCAGCCACCTGCAAATGGATTATGTACTTGAATATAAAAGTTACTTGTACATTTAAAATGTACTTGAGCTGAAAACATTCTTTCCTCTATTTCCTTTGTTTACTTTATTAATTCTACACGTATTAATGAAAATTGATCTGTACACAGATTGACATGTCAGATGAACTTTTCTGACTTTTTCTGAAGCAGGCATTTCCAGTGAGGCAGTTTCTTAAAGTCAGAAGGATTATAACTTTGCAAATATAAAGCATAGTAGTTTAACAGAAGTGTAAAAAAAAAATGGTTAAAATAAGCCAGATTTTAAGTTCTGCTCCTTTACTATATTTTCTAAAACACTAAATGTCACTAGGCAAGCTTTATAATCTTGGATTTGATGTAGTTCAGCAAAAAGATTGATGAAGGTTGATTATACAACCTGAGGAGACAAAAACAATACTAATGACATGAAAAGCAGAAATTCCAATCTTTCTTTCAGGGCAGGGGTTTGTATAATTTCCTCAATTTAATCATCCTCTTTCCTTTGGAAAATCCAAGGAGATGAGCTCATTTAAGGTGCCCCATATGAACCGATTTTACTTATACACTAATTTCGATCCTTTCTTTATTAGTCCTTCCTCCAACAATTAAGTTTGTTATGACTAAAAAACACCTGACAGTTCACAGCACAGCCCCCTTCCCCAGTACTCCTGCTGTTTTTTCCCCATACCCACCAGACCCTTTCACATCCAAGTACAGATCTTCCTCATCTTAAAAATGGAGTTACATCCCGATTTAACACATTTTATACACCTAATGCATTTAATACACCTAACCTACCGAACATCATAGCTTAGACTTACACCTTACCTTACACCTGCTCACAACACTTACATTAGCCTACAGTTGGGCCAAGCTCTTGAACACAAAGCCTACCTCATAACAAATTGTTGAATATCTCATGTAAGTTCTCGAATACTGTCCTGAAAGTGAAGAACAGTGGCCGAATGGGTACAGAATGGTTGTAAGTGTATTGGTTGTTGACCCTTATGATACCATGGCCAGCTGGGAACTGCCCCTCCCTGCTGCTCCCCAGCACCATGACGTAGCATCATACCGTATATTGTTATCCCAGGAGAAGACAATGAATCAAAATTCAAAGTACAGTTACTATTGAATGGGTAGTACTCCCATACTATCATATAGTTGAAAAATCCTAAACCCAACCATCGTAAGTCAGGGACCATCTATATGTTGTATCTGTTCCTACTTCTACCTAAGATGTCCTTCTACCCTGCTTTATTTGATAGGCTTAGAATTACTTGTCAAGACTCAATACAAATGTGATTTATACCATCAGTGCTTTGCAGGCTTAATTCTTTTGTCCTCTATATTCCTTCATCATTTTTTTTTTATTTCGTAGCTGTTTTAGCACTTACTTACAATTTATTTGTTTTAATAATATGCTTTTTTCTCTGCTAGATATTAGTGCCTTAAGGTCTAAGACCTCCTTCATCTTTGCATCCCCAGCACAATGGCTGGTAGGTACATAGTAGGCAGTCCATTATTGTTGTTTCAATGCATGAATTAAGTAACCAATTATATGAAATGTCTGACAGACAATCTTCTACTTTGAAACCAGTTGTATTCCCCAAGTTAATTTTTAAATCCGTTGTTTTGGAACTCACCAAGCAATTTCCCACAGAAACAATGTTATAAATGTTATAAATGGTGGTTAGGTTCCCAGGCTAGCCCTCAAGAGTCTATTTAACCCATAATGTAGCTGAAACACAATGCAGTTGTAATGAAAAATAGCAGAAAACAGCACTGTTACAAATGTGCAGTGTTTTCATTACATTAAGTAAATACAATTCCTCTTCTCTTTAGAAACTGCAATCCAGGGTAAATTATACCAATGGGCAGGCATAACATGACCTAGTGATAAGAGCATGAATGCTTAATATAGGCCAAGCTCTTTGACTAACTTGCCTTGGAAATCATTTAACTTTACTATGCCTGAGTTTCTACATCTCTCCCCCCATGTTGGTACTTCTTGCCTGCTCCCATTATCTGAAGGAAAAGCAAGATAATGAATGTAAAGTACACACTGAAACATTTAGAGCCGTATGCACATGCAATGCGTATCATGGTATAAAGTGCTCACAAATGAAATTAACCTGAATTATGAACATTTGATGGAGTGAAAAATAAAGTAACACATGGAGTTTAAACTTCCACTGGCCTGACCCCCAAAGTCTGGGAGCTGGATAACCATCATGTTGTCTTTCTTCCACCATGACCAGCTAGAAGACATGAGTTACTCTCTCAAGGCCTTAGTTTCTGCTTGGGCAAAATGGCATTGGGATTAGATGACTTTCCAGTTCTTTTAACCTGATTGTATTTAACATTATTTGGACAGAGTGGTAGCTTTGGTGGAATCAAAAATATCCTGGAGGGGTCATAAATATGGACTGAATTTCTTCCTTTTCTCTTGTGTGATTAGCTTGCTTCAAGTGCCACTTAGATACATTATATCTTTACTGCTTGATACAGTTTCTTCCTTAGTCTGCTGATACATGGACCTTGAAACCAATTTGTTCCCCAACATCTGCCATCAAAATCTACATAGAAACTAACTCCTGTCATGTAGTGTCTCCATCCGAACTTGCAGAATAAGCAGTCCTCTTAATCCCTACTCAGAATTCTGGTTTCTCCTACAAAGCATAAAGTTTTCCTTACCATTTGTCTGAGAGATTCTCTGAGAGTTGATTCTAGTGCAACAGATACATGTTCCAGCTAACTGTCTAATCAGACTTTATCCTCTATTAGGAGCCATCTGTTGGCTGATGACGACTGTTTTTTATTTTAGTGCAATCCATTTTTGTTTGTTTGTTTGTTTTTTACCATACCACCTGCACTTCCCACTTTCCTAGCTCTTCCTTCTTTCTGTGGGAGTGCGGGAGGGGACAGAATGTGGCCAGCAGGGGTCTGCTGACCTCCAAACAAAATGCTTGAGGTTCAACCCTTTCTCTCTGACCAGAATGCCTCCTACCTCAGCTGTCAAGCCCTCCTTATATTCTGTCCTGTATTTAAGCTTCCCCAGAAATCTTATGACCTTTGAGACTATGAGACTTTTCTGGAACAAAAAGAACGAAGTCGGTAAATTCTTACAATTGTTAACGTTTTGTAACAAGAGATTCACATTTATCTCTTCCTCAATCATTGCTTTCCTTCTGTGCCTGAGGATTGAGTAGTACATAATAAATATGTAACCCCTTCTATATAAACAATTGTTATTGGGTCAAACCGCATTACAAAAACATGTTCTGTGTGAAATTTCCAACGCGATTTAATATTAAAAATGTTAGGATTAGATGACCCACGTAATACGTTTTCTTCACTGTCTTCATATGTTCATCAGCATGGGTGTCACTTGCTCTAAGTCCTAACATCTATGAGATGGGACATTTGTAGCATTTTTAGTAGATTTCCCCTCAGGTAGTGTTGCCTGCACATTGTTTCAGGTGTATCTTAAGTTCTATTATTACTGCAAAGCTCAACTGGGGGCTTGCCATTGTGAAGCCTGTCTTCACGTCAACTATCCTGGTTTGGACTTCACCCCTCTGAGATCCTGTTGCATTTACTGTGGGCACATCTCATTTGGCATTCCCATAACACTAAAGATGAGCCAACATAAGCTCTTCTTTTGTCGATGGTGCTTTTCCAATCAGCAAGAGTGCCTTCAACTTTTTGGTAGTATCCAACTCTTATAGCTTATACATATAGGTGCTCAATAAACATTTATTGATTCATTATTCAATTACACATTGACTTATTTGTTAAGTGGAAGTTTTCAACTGATCTATTTTTTGACCTTTTCAGTTATTAGTTTTTTGGCAGTGTTTTGATTACCCAGTTGCATTTTTACCATCAATAGGTTATGTCTATGAATAGAAGTCTAGAGACATTTTTAATGTGTTTGGGAAAACAAATTGAATAAAGAAGTTCAGATTTTAAAATTGCAGATGAATATTGTGTTAGTGATTAACTGTAGCAAACATATTTTGAGACAGTTTATCTAGCTGAGGAAAAGACAACAATAGAGCCATCCCTTGTGACCATTTTCAGTGGCTTCCTTCAAAAATAGTCATTTTAAAGTTTTTGTTTCCTTCTTCCTTTAATCTCTCATGTTATGAATAATATTTAGTTGAACTCCCAAAGCAACTGGGGGAAGAAAATCTTTGGTGTTGATTTTGGATAAAATATGAGACATTTACTTTTGTGAATTTTAATCTCAGAAGACTTTAACACAGCCTTTTGTTCTCTGGGCTCTCGTATCATTCAAAGATTCAAATTTAAACACCAATGTGTTTTTGACCACAAGAAAGCCCACTGAAACACCTAAGTATGAAATTTTTAGTTATTAATATCTATAGAATGTCATTATTCTTTTAATTACCATTTCAGCAATTCTCAAATGGGTAATAATGCATTTGGTCGTCCTGCCTGTCCTCTAAAGGAGGCCCATAGAATAATCACCTTAATGTTATATCACTTCATAGTTTATTACTTCTCTAAGCTTTTTACTTAACCCATATTTGCTTGGCAATCAAGCTGATTGATTAAAAATTATATTCAAATTAATTATTCTCTAAATCCTTTTGATAAATCATTTCAAAGCACTAAGAAATGTCAGACTTTGCCCTGATTTGGGGTCAAGAATTGAAACTCTACTTCCTATATTTTTAACCTTATAAAATTCTTTCTGCCTATAAATATCAAAATCTGATTAATCACAAAGCACATTAATCTGAAAATTCATGTATCCTTTTATATATATATATATATATAGAGAGAGAGAGAGAGAGAGAGAGAGGATACATATTTGTATTAGTTCAAAAGTCTTTACAGCCATAATCCCTCATATATACGAAGTTACTTCTCTCTGGCTTAAACATCTTGGCTGATTTTTAGACTTGGATGAATTTCACTGTAAATTGCCGGTCGATGTGACTCGAGTACCCAGGAGCTGTCAGGATGGCTCAGTGATTTAGCGTTGGTGTCCTGCAGCTTTGACTGTAATCAGCAGATGCTGTGGTATTACCATAAATGTTTTCCTAACTGCTTCTGTCAAAAAGAGAAAATTCTTCCTGCACTGAGTCTGCTGCTTCTGATTAAATTCAGTTTGCCTTCTTTTGCATAATTAATGTCCCATGATGATCTCTAACCTTTTGTTTTTAATATCGCCTCTTGGTCTAGACTCACTCTTGATGGGGAAGCTCAACTAGGAGCAGACAAAGAGAAATGGATGGTGCTTTTACATGAACCCCCAGCACCTCCCTGGCTCTGAAGTTGTTACAGTTTTATATACCATCACTTGTCAAAGATCATGAGAGGTTCTGGTCTTTGCGGTGTTTTTCATTGTTGTGCCACTGCTCTGTTCTACTTCTGAAGGCTGTTTCTGCAACGCTTTGGTGCACATGGTTTTGCCTGAGGATGTGGGATGATAGGATCTGCTTTAGAATGTGCTTACCCCGGGTGTGTAAACTGTGATAAACCTCTGGCACAGGCCAGGCAAAGGGCTTCCTATTCTTCTGCTAAACTTTCTGTACCTGTAGCCCAAAGTAAATCAGACACTACATTGGCGGCAACAAAGCAAATGTATAAAAAAACATAAATATGTTAAAAATAAATGCCCTATTTGTCAGCGAAAACATTTTTTACATTTTCCCAATGGGGAGAGATCTTTGAATTTGTTCAATAGCAGTACCTTTTTCCTGAAAAGCCCAAAGTGCTTCATCATTTTCCTATTTATCCTTTTAGAACCTAGGAGTACTCCTGCCTGGTAACCACCTGTGAGTTGATTTTTTTTTTCCCTTTTCAAGTGGAACATTGATGTGGATAGATAGCCTTTGTGATTTCATTCTTATAGTTTAAAATTTTTTTTTAAAGTATACATGATGTCTCCTAAGGCACTAAATCAGGCCAGCAGTAACTGGCAAATTTACAGCTGAGAACTGCTCAGGGATCGCATTTTCTGAAATTAGGATTCTGTCTCTTCCCTTTGTTTCAGAAGAAAGGACAAATTGCTGAGCCTTCACATTTTCTGCAGCTTACCTACTTCTTTCTCCTGTAGGAAATTCTACTCACAAATATTTATCACATTATTTTTAGTATTATTTTATTTTCTTCCTAGAATCAAAGAAGAACTTCAGAATGAAAGAAGATTTTAGAAAAGTGGTAATTTCATGACTGAGGCAGCTAGGCTTAAAATGAGGAAAAGCCACATACAGTGCATATTTAGTCAGAGGGTTTCCAAACTACTAAAATGTTAACTGTGAGTATAAGTTTAGTTTATGTCAGGTTAAAACCAAATGGAAAGAAACAGGAATTTTGAAATAACTATGTCACTCCCTGTGGGGTTTCCTATTGGATTGGGGCTGGCTGCATGGCTGGTAAAAGAATTCACCCAAGGCAGACAAAGGAGAAGCTTCTTGAATATACTGCAACGGAGCCATGGGCAGGACAGGAAAGGAGAGACTGCACCTTGAGGTGGGGCGGGGTTGGGGGTGGGGTGCTGTCATTATAAGGTGGAGTGAGAGAGTATGGGAATGTGTGGAATTTTCCCTTGTTTGTTAACTGTGGTTGTAAGTAGCCCATTGGTCGGTTAGGACCTATGGCTATTTGCGGGTGGGTCGCCTAATGAGCCTGTTTGATTTCAGCTATGTGGCCACCTGTGGGCCCTTTTGCCTTGCTCAAGTTTTCCATCACTCGAGCCTGTGGCCTAAAAGTGGCCTCTACAGTCCACAAATAGATTCCGCGTAAAAGCAAGAGATACGATCAACATTAACTTTATTTTTTCTTACTCAGACTCTGTTACTACCAACTCTTTGAGCTTTTAGTTGCTTAGCTCTCCTGCAGGTCCAGTATGTATGTGTATGTGTGTGTGTCTGTGTGTGTGTGTGTGTGTGTGTGTGTACATAGGCGTGTATATGTGTATGTCTGAATTTTTCCCCATACAACCACTCTACTGCTTTTCCATATCTGTTCATCATCTCTTCATATTAGCCAACCACTTCTACAAGAGAGAGTACTCCCTCCAGTGAAACAGCTAGTTTGTGACCCAGGAGACAATGGCAGTGTGCCAGGTAAAACAGAAAGGCTGTTAAGTCTTCATTCTGCATCCACCTTTCCCTAGCTCTGTCACTGAAATTATCCATTTAACTTCTGGTCTCATTTTTTTTTTGTCAATAAATGGAGATAAACAATAACCACCTCATAAGAGGACTAAATGTCTGCTAATGTGTCCACATACCTGCTTCTCTGAGACCTGTATCTGATGGCCAAAGAGAACCAGGAAGACATTTGGAAAAGGCAAGGCTACAAGAACAAGAGGTACAATTGTTCTTCTTAGTCTGTTTCTGCATTTTATTTTTTCAAAAAAAAAAAAATTATCTATTTGGAGAGAGACAGAGTGCACAAGCAGAAAGGGAGAGAAAGAGACTCCCAGGCAGGCTCCGCACTGACAACACAGAGCCCGATGCAGGGCTGGATCCCATATTCAGGATCTGAGCCGAAAGCAAGAGTCGGATGCTTAACCAACTGAGCCACCCAGGTGCCCCAATCAATTTATTCATGAACACAATGTGTTATTCATAAAAAAAAAAAAAAAAAAAGTCACATGTGTGTTTCCCTCAGTGATATTTGAACGTGAGAGTAGAAGTCACTTAGAAAAGCACCAATATCTTAGGAAAATGGGAAATGTTTCTCTGACTCTCACAAGAGTCTCCTTCCCACCTTTTCGTCCCTCCCTCCAAAAGAAGGATTTTCATAATTTCCCTCTTAATAACTCTAGATGCCCTCAAATCCTCAAACTTGATTTTAAATGTATTATTGTTATCATGGTTTAAGGGGAAGCTGTCAGATTATTTTAAATGACAAAGAGCCGTAATGCATTCTCTCTCTATGCCATTCTCTTCGGATATACTCGGAATTTGGATATCCACCCACTTTATCCCCAGCAAATTAACACATAAATATACATCACTGGATTTATTACTTTTCCCATGAATTTAATGATACTACAGGTAAGCATAAGCCAGTTTGCTGATGGACAGATTACATTGAAAGTATTAGAAATGATTTGTTTTTAACATCAAAACACATGACTTGACCAATTATTCCAAAAGCATCTATGGCTCTGTTTTTACCCAGAGTTCTATGACTTCAGGAGTGTCTGTTACTAATGCATCTGCTGTAACCATTGAAAAGAGGCCCGCACACAGCCACTTTCAAGATTTGTGATTAGAGGACAACCTACAATGCCTTAGGGGTATATGATGATCTCTATGTATCAAAGAGCTCTTGCATATATGGTTTTTGTTGTAAAAATACTTGCAGAGTTGTTTTATTTCATCAGCTCCAGTAAACAAAGGTGCTAAAGTCTACAGAGATTGAGAGAATCATTCCAGGGTATAAAAAGTGAATGACAGAGCTAAGAAGAAACTCTTACAATTTTTCCTTTTAAATATAAACTAACCCCAGGGCGCCTGGGTGGCTCAGTCAGTTAAGTGTCCAACTTCGGCTCAGGTCATGATCTCACCGTCTGTGGTTTCGAGCCCCACGTTGAACTCTGCTGCTGACAGCTCAGACCTGGAGTCTGCTTCAGATTCTGTGTTCTCTCTCTCTGCCTTTCCCCCACTCACACTCTGTCTCTCTCTCAAAAATAAATAAACATTGAAAATAAACTAACTAATAAATAAATAAATAAAAACTAACCCCATAATAGAGCACCCTCTCTGATCTACAGATGTTGAGTTTGCAACCAACCAGACGAACCAGGGAATATTGTTTTTGTTTCTCTCTCATGTAAATCCAAATAACAAATCAATGAGCATACACCCTGACAAAGGAAAAGGTTTTTCCCTGGCAGTAATAAGCTCAGTTAAAATCAAGTCTGTAGAGACAGCAGGGAAACTTGCCTCCCACTAAAGAGCCTTTAATGTACTTGAGGAGATCATCCCAGCTCTCTGCAAGGAGACCCGGAAGAGAGCCACAGCAGCAAAACCAGAAATGGCATCATGGTGTGACACAGAGTAGCAGACGTCTTGGCCTTGATTTTTTTCCCTGTATAAGTGGGATATTAACAACAAATTCACAGAGTGTGTGGGAACTAACCGGGGAAATGGTATTAAAGCCTGTTGTCCTGTCTGAAGCCAGAGAGGCACCATTAATGGTACTATTTTCACCGCCATTCAGATAAAGACCCCATGAAAGGTTTCTTGTATAAAATGTAGTAAAAGAGACCAATGGAAAGTGTGGTGAAGGCAAAGAACGGGGTGCCATGAGAGTGGACAATGGTAGCTGGAGGTGAGGGCTTCCTGGAAGTGACTTCCTGCACCGAAGCACTTTGACCTTGTTTCAGACTGGAGAGAAGGGAAGACCAGAACACTAGTCTCTTGAGAGGCCCAGATACAATGATGAAGGCAGATCATTCTCCTGCATTTACTGTGGTATAACAACAAGGGCAGTAACAGGCCGGCTGCACTGAAAGAACCGTGCCGGGGGAACGACCACCATCAACCGCATCTGGTGCAAAAACGTCTCAAACTCTGAATTTCTGATTACAAGTGCACTTCCTGCTTCGTATGTTCTTTAAATCCTGTCCAGTTCGCCTTTCAGAAACTGGACCTGACTTGATCGACTCCATGCCTACCCCTCTACATAGCCTCCTTTTCCCTCTCCCTGTCTCTTGTCTCTCAGTGCCCCAAACTGCCGAGTTCACTAGTTCTCCTTAGACTTTCTCGGACGAGGCCCTGTTACCCCCACGTTGCTTGTGTTCCCTTCATTCACCATCCACTGCTACAAATGATACCCCCTCCAGGCCCTAAGCATTTTCTTTTGCAATCAAACACACCCATAGGACTCACTGCATGTTCATGTTTTGTACTGACGAGGCATGGATCCTAATTTTGCCAAAAGCCATAACAGAAAGCAGGTTCAGTAACGCATTTTTAAAAAGGCATAATTGAGTATTTCAAACACTTGGAGCAATTCTTGCCATTTCTCCTTGTTATCTAAGAAAGGTAATGAGCCAGTGTCTTTGTGGATATCAATACATCCATGTGATTAGATTGTAGGTCTCCTGTAGGCAGGAACCATGACTGCCCATTCTTTGCTATACCCCTGACACACAACATGGCCTCCTGTACACGCTCAGCATTTTTCCACTTAAGGAATGACGGCTGCGTGCTGTTCCTCTTGTATCCTCTTTGGCAGTGTGCCAAAGAAATGTGAAACGTGGCCTGTGCCCCCTGGCATGTAGAATCTTATGATGAAATGCCCCCCCATGTGCATGTGAAGCACTTTTAACACCACAAGGGAGGAAAAGAACAGAGACCCTTCTCCAAGTAGTTTGTGATCTTATCGCTGGGCTCTCACACGTGGCAAGGGCCACAGAAAACTGTAACACCAAGCAGACCAGGATATACAGTATAGGAGAGAAGTATAGCGGATGTTCTTTGGAAAGTGACATCAACAACCTTTTTGAATCAGGAGGTAGCATTTGGTGAGACTTGAGGGATCACAGGTTATTATAGACAATGGTTAGGACAGAGGAATAGAGAGGGGGTAGTATTACAGAAAAGTTCACTGCCTTAAGCACGGCTAAAAGAAGTTAAAAAAATGTGTGTCTTAGTTTTAGGAATTGCACTGTTTCCTAAAAGAATGGTGGTTTCCTCAAGCACAGATTCCTAGTGAGAGGAAACTAGATGCTAAAACTTTAACATTTCAGATAGATTGAGGCATTTGTTGTTAGTTCATTTTTTAAATTGTGTTTAGAAAATAATTATATAACTCTGGACTCTATTTGGCACAAATCGGTTTAGTATTAAAAGGTACAGTGTTTTTTGTTTTTGTTTTTTTTTAACACGTAATAATGTCAAAATAACTAGCTGTGAGTATTTTCTAATGTACTGGTGAATCTGGGTCTTACATTTTGCTTCCTTGTGAATAACTAGTTGCAGCTGTAAACATAGGCAGTCCTTTATACCATACACACAAAAGCCCTGGAAAAAATATTCCTGGTCTATTTAACTAGAGAGCTCAACAGATTTTTAAGGCATTAGTCACAAACAATATTGGTAAAAATGAAGTGTCTCATAAGTTACCTTTGGTTCCTTGTGCTAATATAGGAATACTATTTGCTGCTTCTTCAGCATTTATAGTTTCTTTTTCAAAAGTTAACTGTAACAGGGGCACCTGGGTGGCTCAGTCGGTTGAGTGTCCAACTTTGGCTCAGGTCATGATCTCGTGGTTCTTGAGTTCCAGCCCCACATCGGGCTCTGGGCTGACAGCTCAGGACCTGGAGCCTGCTTAAGATTCTGTGTCTCCCTCTCTGTCTGCCCCTCCCTGTTCGTGCTCCATGTCTCAAAAATAAACAAACATTTTTTTTTTTTTTTTTTAATTCAAAAGTTAAATACAGCAGCTATAGTTTGAAGTCTGGAGCTGAAACGGGAGATTTTGGGCTTGACTCTGAGCTCTGCCCCAATCTGCCTCCTGCGTTGTAGCCAGTTTCTTAATCCCTCAAAGCTTCTCTTCCTCATCTGTGAAATGGAGAGAAAAAAAATCATCTTTCACTAGGCTGTATGGCGGTTCTTATAAAGCATCTCCTGCAGGTGGGGTGTTTAGTAAATGCTCGGACACATTCATATTGCTTTTATTATTAGTCTTTTGTAAAATGCAGCCTGAAATCAGGGGATAAAAGACTTGCAAACAATTATTTTCTTAATAAGATGGGCAAAAAGTGAATTATATTTGTTAGAACTGAATTTGAGTTCCACCTCTTTGTGGATTGTACTGAAAATTTTGTTATTTTTGTAACAAAGTATTTTTAGTTTGTCACATAGTAAACTTACTGGACAGAATTATAAGTAAATCTTTACTCTGTTAAGTAAGGCCATAAACATATAAGATCATAGGACTTGTATATTCCTGGAGAAAATAGGTACGAGGTAGTACATTAGAGAAATACAATGATTCATGTTGGAATTCCCATGAATGTTGGGGTGACCAAATGGTGAAACTGCAGAACACATTGCTTCTATTTCTACTCCAGAAGGGGCCTTCTCAGATCATGGGATTCTTTCCTCTTCCAATTAAATAAGAACCAGTATAGAAAGGTATTGCAAAACCTAGGACCTTTAGAAATAAGATGAATTAGCAAACTTATTGATATTGCACTGTAATAAAAGAATGTATTATGTTCCATATTTTTAAGTCACTAAAAGGTACTACAGTGCCCACTTGAATTTAGATTGGTGACAGGTATAACCGTCTGACCTCTAGTGGCTGTAGCTTGTACATGCATCTCAGTTGATCGGGTTTTAAAAATAAATAACTAAGGCTGTGGGAAGATTCTAAGATTCTAATGATTGAGCTCTTAGCCTTCTCAGATTCTAATGATTGAGTTCTACAAGTGAGCATACTACTACCTTCCCTGAAGTTATGCTAGTCTAATTGTTGAGGTAATGACTCAAAGAACAGTGTTCAGAACCAAGTTTGTCCATCTGCGAGTTTGGGTGCTAAAAATGTATCAGCAGCTCCTGCCCCAAGACCCAATAACCAAGTAATCTCTACAGTACTTTGAGTTGAAATTCCGAGGTTCAAAGCAAGCTTCCAGCATCAACATTCAGCATTATTTTATTGGCTTGCCTGAAATATTTTTAAAATATCAACAGACCAGCTATGTATATTTTTATTCAATGCCTGTATAAGTAATGTCTTTCATAATGTGTAGATGTGTGGGTTTTTATAAATATTTTCAGATTCAAATTGAACCGGCTTGCCATTCGTCATGTACTCCGTCACGAGTTAAGGATGCTATTTGTGACCAGGGAACAGATTGGAATTAAACTCTGATTATCCTGAACCACTGAGCTAAATGGACGTAGATTCTACATTTAATATGATGCCCTGAATTGAAAAAGACTTAAAAAAAATTTATATTGAGGTTGAAGAATTAAAAAAAAGCATTCTGCCATGTGATAGTAATATATTTTCCTGTGTGTTTGACATACACCATATTGGAATATTTGATTTAATTTTTTTCTTTTTATACTTTATATCTCAATTAACCAAGAACTTTTATCTCAATAGCTGAATGAACCATAAATTACTACACGTTTATAGCTAATGTGGATCTCCAATATTTTTTTTATTTCAGACACTATGTGGATTATAAAGTTCCATATATTTTAAGGCTTCTTCTATGCTGACACTTGTAGCTCTTTAAAGAGAATATATGAGAAATGGAACTACTAACAATTGCTACATCTTGTCCTCTGTCCATTTTCCTGCAGTCAGCACCTTCTTGAGCTTACCAAGAGTACTGCACTCTAATTTCTTTCTTTTCTGCCTGCTGTATGGTACATTTCCAGTGCTTTGTGTTTCATGTTGCCATAGAGACAGGCGGTGCTCCAAAGCCCCGGGAAGAGGAACAGAAGCAGGTCTTTGAGGAAACAGTCCCTGCTGGCGAGAGAAGCCTGAGGCAGGAATCTATAGCAGTAAATGGAAAGAGGGAATTGTGTGGTCAGATCTGACTGTGTCCAGAGGGTCTTAGGAAGCGCACAGGCCCAGCCATGCTGCATTCAAAATGAGTTGTTTACAGAAACCAATTTTTCAAAGATCTCAGGGTAGTCTGGGGTTTCTTAGGAACTAAACTTGGTGTTTTATTTGCAAGAAAATAACTGAAGTGACATCGACCTATTCCTTTTCCCTGTTTCCTCATTAAAAGGGAGCAGCTTCTAAGAAAGGTCCTCTTTGCCTGACTTATTTTGCCCATCAAAAATCTCACCTTTAAAACACAGATCGATGTTCTTTGACTCAGCCGAAGCCCTCAGAAGTCAAATTTCAGTCTGAGCACAAGAGACTCTATAACCAGCACCCAAATCATTGATCCAAATATGCTAGTTCTAGAACTGAGTAGTCTATATTTACCCTAATTGGTCATGTACTCCTTCTATGTTTTAGATACATAACAAAGCTTTTAAACATTTTCCTGATTTAATGAATTGTTATACCTCCTACTATATTAACTCATAACTGTTAATATTTTTTTCTTTAGAGAAAGCTGTTAAAAGACTTTAAAATAATATAGATTTTTTTTCTCTTCCCTTTTCCAAACAGATATCTATGTGGTAAGGCTTTATAAAAAAAAAAAAAAAAAAAAAAAAAAAAAAAAAAAAAAAGGAGGAAGAGAAAAATTAAAAACTTAAGGAAAAAAATGTGAACCAGATTTTTAAAAATATTATTTTGTGAGTTACCTTTAAGATTTTTTTTTTTTAATTTAAATAAAATCCACACTCGGGGTGTTTGCTGGATTTTGTCACAGATCTAGTATCTAAGCAGAGAAAGAATTCGGAGGAATTCAAAAACAAAACATCAACATATATTCCCAGGTTACTGGTCCAAGGGCATAGTATGCAAAATTGTACTGTGGAGCAAGAAGGCCAGTGATGTGTAAATCTGAAAATGGAATAAGGCTGAGTAAAGATCTCTGAGGCCCTCATTTTCCTCAAACTGACAGTAGGAGGCAGTAGTGTACCAGCCTGAGCTCCTTTCTTTAAGGTATTGCCTATGACTCATGCCAGATTTCTTTTTTTACTCATTTTCTAGAAATACATGAAACCAAAATCTTAGAGGTAGTGTCAGATTTCATAACGAATCTTAGTACCATCAATCCAGTACAAGATAATGCTGCTGGGCTATGAATAGAACTATCAAAAAAAGGCCAGTCTACCAGTTTCTGAGTGGCAATTCTGTGCACCTCGGCCCCAGTACAGGCTCTGTTCCAATTTGAATAGAAGAATGGCAAGAAATAAAGGTCAGTCTCATTTTGGAAAGGAAAGTCACATTTAATAAGTTAGATCCTTCTAATTTTCACTGATTTACTAAAATGTATACAGGACTATGCAAAGTAGAGGAGTCTGAATGGTAACCTGGTCTCCCTATGGTTAGATGGCTGGATAAACACATCAGAACATGGGCAATAGCAATGAGAAGCATTGCCATTATTAGCATTCAACTTTCATGATTGTATTCTACATGTCTAGCCATTTTCTACTCTACCATTTGCAGCAGTTACATAAATCCAGATTACCTAGAAATGCATAACTGTTCCTTCTTTATATAAAACAAAATCACAATGAAGTGCTAAATTTTGGAACGTTGAATTCTTTTGCTTGTTTTTCATGTAGCTACAAAATGATGTTGGAAAGCATTTTCTTTCTTTAATAACAGATTTCAAAAATAGGCTATCTTTTATTCATTGACCTAATCTTAATAGATTATATATTTTGTGGGTTTTTTTCATCAACATTAGGAATCTATTTATATCTGCAGTTTATTTCCTTATGTAATTCAAATGGCACTCTTTATCTGATAACCACAATTAGTGCACAATCTGTGACCACAGAACAAAGCCAAGTTTGCTAGTCTATACAGGGTGCAGCTTACGATTTTGAATTTTTTTTTTTTTTGTAACTTTTCTTCTAGCAAGTGAACTACATGCACATCTTTATACGGTGACTTGTAAATAATTTATGTGAGTATTTTTAGTAAATATGGAGACATGAACATGTTAATTTCCATTAGGGTATGGATTATTCCAATTTGAACTTTAAGTTTTGACTAGAGTTTAAAAAGCTTTATTTTTGCCATAATTCCTACACCATTTTTAATAATAATTTTCAGCTTTCAAATAGTAGAAAATCCAATTTGAGATAAAGTCATAGAAATCTTCTATAAAGATCTGACTAAAAATTGTTACAGATAATAGCATTGGTAGAAAATCCAGGTTCTTGACTTGTCTTGTCCAATATAGTAGTAACCCAATAGCCTTATGTGGCTCTTGAGCTCTTGAAATGTGACGAATCTGAATTGAGATGTGTTGTAAGTATAAAATACATATTTGATTTTGAAGACTCAGTACCTAAAAAAAGAAAAAACGCCAAGGATTCCATTAATATATTTTAAATTTGCTTACTTGTTGAAATGATAATATTTGACATTTGGTTAAGTAAAATACATTATTAATGTATTTCCCGCCATTTAATGTAACTTCTAGAAAATGTTAAGTTGCAGGTGATTATTTCCCACTATTTAGTGTAACTTCTAGAAAATGTTAAATTGCATATGTAGTCCACTTGTGTGACTCTCATGTTCTATTTCTATTGGACTCAATGCTAGATTCTCAAACGGCCAGAAAGCACAAAAATGATATGCCCCCAGTTTGTTATTCAGGTGGTATTATTCCAAAGTGTTTTCTTTGGAAAGGACTAATATAAAACATTAAGTGAAACTGGATATGATTTTATTATATTATTTATTATCATGAAATTATGCTATGCTTAGGTTCAGTCATGAAATAATGTTTTAAACACTCATAAGCAAAACATTGTTCTAAGTACTTAGAATATACCAGCGAATGAAACAAAGATCCTTGCCTTCATGGAGCTTATGTTTTAGCAAGTTAGGTCAGACTTGCATGGATGTGAGTTTGTTTTTCTTATTCTTTGAACATATTACTATCTTTTAGATATGCTAATATGCATTTAATGACAGGCCAGGGAGAAGTAAAAGAACGTATCTATGTATACAATCATACATAAAATTATTTAAGTTTAAAATGGTCTTCAACACAAATGTTTCTCAGTATGGAATTCTCCAGTGAATAAAACCAGATTGTTTTAAGCAGACTTTTGTTAGGTACATACTGACAGCCAACTCCAGTTATCAAGTCTACATTGAAATTTTTTTAAATCTGTTTTCAAAATGATTCTGTGGAGCATAGAATTATATTATTTTATAGTACTGGGTATGGTAGTTGTGTTTGGTTTGGGGATTTTGTTTTGTTTTCAGAATTTTGAACTATTAAATGAATATGATTTTGTATGTTTATAATAGAAATGACAGAATCCTAAGTGTTTCAAGGATGCATCACATAGCATGGTGGCTAAAGACTTATTGAATTAACTAATACAGTGACACAGTCATAGCTTCAACTCATGATCTCTGGAAGAACAGTTGAACTTGTGGCTATTAGGCTTGGCAGAGAGGCTGGGGTATATGATATCTGTCTTTAGATAGTGGAAGGGCGGGTGGGTAGAGGAGGAATTGGACTCACTTACTACATCTCTAAGGGAAAAAATCAGTAGGGCCAGTGATGAAGATCTCAGGGAAACAAGCATTAGATAAACATAAGGTAAAACATTTAATTATTAGAGCTGTCCAAAAGAGGAATTTATTGTCTTGTGAGGACATGACTGGAGGTCTTCAAACTTAAACAAGACGACTGCTTGACAGGATGCTGAATAAATTGAATGTAAGCACTGGATAGATGGCTCTACCAAGTAACTCAGGGTCTTTCAAATCCTGAGATTATATGACTCTGAATCAAAGTGAAATGGAGTCAAAATAGTATAAGTTACTTGTTCAGAAGGAATATCTGTATAATGGAAATATCTAAAAATGTTGAATTAGGAAAGATAAAAAGTAAAGGAAAATACTTGAGAAAACACACTATAAGATACTAAGTATTTAAGTAGTCTTAGAAATGGCTTCGGGAATTTAGGTCCCGTAGTATTTATTTAGCTGGTTGTTTTCCAAGATAGCTTCCAAGTTATTAGCGCTGGAAATCAGCCTTTCCTCAACCCCTCATCTTAGTGAAGTGCTCTTTATTTCACTATAGGTCTGTTTTCCATAGTCTAATCACATGCCCCAGAGCCTTAGGGGTTTAAGATTTGGACTGAGTTTGCCAGAGGTAAGTAGCAAAGTCTCTGTGGCCTTAGCAGTTTATGGACTTCTCAAAACCTCGGTTTCCTCATTTATTAAAACTGGGTGGTTAATATCTACCTATCTTTTAGAGTTGTTGCAAAAATTTTTAAATAACATGTAAAGGGCTTATCAGATATATAGTACATGTTCAATAACTATAACGTCAAACCATATCCCTGTAATATTTCTCCACCCTCTTCCTTATGAAACACCAGATCAACTGATCAAATTATTTACTATCTGGTATTACCTGACAGGCAATTGCATACTTGAGAAATATTTACTTAAGAGCTGCTAAGTAGCCTCAAACTGACCACAAGTGCAGAGTAGCATGGGTACTATGGAACAAATAGCAGAACTGGTAAACAGATACTATGGTTGATTCTAGTATGACTTTAGTATGATTTTAGTATGATTTTAGTATGAAGAGGAAGCTGCTTTGGACATGAGTTTGGTTTGAAAATGTGTTGTTTGAGGTAATGATAGGGCATTTAAGGCAGAAATGCTTCAGGGGCCTAAGAGGAACACAGGATTGAGGCTTTGCCTAGAGGGTTGCAGATGCAGACGTGGGAGTTGTCTTCCTAGCAGAGATGGCTGGAGCTGCAACATCTTGGTGAAGAGAATGTAGAATGGACAGGAAAGTGGACCAAACATCTAACCATGAGAAATGGCTAAGAGGTAGAATTGTGTTTGGGGGTGGGGGGTAGAAGGTAGAAGAAGTTACCAAAGAAGATTAAAAATGAATCCTCAAAGTGTGGGAGAGTAAGCATGGTAAAGGGCATTACCGTGAGAGAACATGCTAACCAGCAGTCTGAGGACTTGAGTTTTGTCTCCGACTCTGCCTGAAACTTATGTCTGCTTCTTCAACTTTATGTAAGACAAGGTAAATAGACTCATATCACCCCTCTCACAGAGGTGTTACAGGAACCAATGAGTGAAGTATGGGGACAGTGAACTGCAACTACCCATGTATCAAGGTAACATAATGATATTGATATTATTGATTGTATAGCATTAAAAGTTATAAATAACATCCTATAATGATTTGTGACACCAACTACCCATCAAGCTTTATAGGTCACAGTCCTCTGAAAAACTGCCCTCACTTAAGACACCAGCTGTAAGTTTGGGGGTCTCCAGGCCACCTTCACTTCTGACCAGCTGGCTATAAATTCACTGGTTTTCACTACCCTCTCTGGGTTCAATAATTTATTACAATGAGTCTTAGAATTCGGCAGCTTACTATTCAGCTCAGCATACTACTCAGATTACTTTTACAGCTTTATTATAGTGAAAGGACACAGTCAGCACCAGCCAAAGAAAGAGAACACATGGAGTGAGTTCTAGGAGGGTCCCAAACATGAAGCTTCTATTGTCCTCAGGCATATTATCTCCCCTCAGCACATCAGTATGCATCATATTGCCAACCAAGAAGGCTCAGTCTCAGTGTCTAGTCTTTGTATTAAGGCTTCATTACTTAGGCATGATTGACTGAATCATTGGCCACGTGATTGAACTCAGTCTCTACCCTTCTCCCCTCCTTGAAGATCAGGCTTACATTGCTTGATTCAAAACCCCAACATTCTGGGGCGCCTGGGTGGCGCAGTCGGTTAAGCGTCCGACTTCAGCCGGGTCACGATCTCACGGTCCGTGAGTTCGAGCCCCGCGTCAGGCTCTGGGCTGATGGCTCGGAGCCTGGAGCCTGTTTCCGATTCTGTGTCTCCCTCTCTCTCTGCCCCTCCCCCGTTCATGCTCTGTCTCTCTCTGTCCCAAAAATAAATAAAAAATGTTGAAAAAAAAAATTAAAAAAAAAAAAAAAAAACCCCAACATTCTAATCACATGGTTGGTCTTTTGGAGGTAGCCACCCCTCATCCTGAATCACAATTACCATAAACCATATTAGGGATCTACCATGAATAACAAAAACACTCTTATCACTCTGGAAATTCCAAGGGTTTAGAGGCTACCTCCCAGGAACCCAGATAAAAGCAAACAAATTCTTTATTATACATATTCTGAAGTGTTGCGAATGTAACAAAAAATGACGCATGAAGAAATTCCATTGAGTTTAGGAATTTTGAGGCTCTTAGGTTTCAATAGATATAGGTTAAAAGCCAAATTAAAATTTGTTAAGAACTGAGTAGAATGTGGACAAAGGAAAGCAAATATAGAGAGGGACATTCAACTCAAGTAATATGTTACAAACATCGCATGTCAGATAAGCAAGTAAATGGAAAGGTTTACATTACCATTCACTGTAGAAAAAAAAAAAAAGTCTGGACTTATCCTGGATGCTCTGTGCTCAGGATCCTGCAGCATTTTCAGTTCCATCCAGCCTTATGAGTACTCAGGAAGGCCCAGGATAGGAAATTGCGAACTGGAAGTGCTGTTTTGAATTTTTATTTAAAGGGCAATGCTAACAAACAAGACTGAAAAGAAGTATATATGTGTGATAAGTTTCTGAAAAGAAAAAACAAAAACGTTCTAGTTAAATTATGTTAAACAATTCAACTAAGTAAATTTGAAGATGAAACTGGCTTTATTCATCAGTTTATGAATCAGGCAGCCTCCCATCTAGCACAGAGAAAGGAGGTTTGAGGAGCCATACAAAACAGAAGACTTCTAGGCAGAAAAGGGGAGAGACAAGGAACCAGTGTGTTGTTTCAGGGAAGGTCACCTTCTTTTGAAAGGGAACGGGAGGGGTCTGTTGAAATGATTACCTCATTAGTGCTGATCAGGTCATTCCAGATTGAGTGGTTGGAGGTAACATTCCCGAGCGAGGCTAGATAGTAAGTTTTGATTTGCTGGCATGGGACTCAGCATAAGTGACTCCATTTTGGACCTGTTGTTTCCTTTTTAAACAGTTCTTCCCTTTTGATTAGACTTTCAGCTTCACTGAGAGATATTGATGAGGAAAACAAAGGTATGAGAAATGTAGATAAAATTAAATTTCCTTATAACTTGCAGCCCACTGATAAATACCTGAGACACACCGAGCGTGACGTTGCTCAAGGGACTCAAGCGTTAATGTTAATGCTTTGCCAGAGATTAAAAGTAACTTTATCTTGGCAATAGCCAGACCTTCAGGATCCCACAAGTCTTCTTTAACATACAGAAATCCCTTTAGAGACTTCTGTTATCTCTACCTCCCCCAAACTTAAAAATATGTATCAGTCACTCCTCACAGCACAAGTGCAGCTCTTTCTGCCTGCAAAGTCCTGTCCCTGTGATACAACACAAGCACCGTAAAACATCTCAAAAATTCTTTCTTGACTGTTGTGCTCCACAGCCCCATATCAATGCAATCAAAATTTAAGGCATCAGTACCACTCTCATCTACCTCTCTGTAGTTCTTGCGGCTTTTGATGATCTTCTGTGTGGTATTCACAGGTCATGATGGATTTCGCTTAATCTCTGTGATAGTCACAGACCATTACTTCAGATTCACAATTTTTAAGTTGGTCATTTGTTCCTTTTCTTACATTCCAGTCTTAGGTAGATCATTTGCTTGGTGGGTAGCGGCTGGGAACATACGCTGAAAGCTTTTGAGAGAATAGAGCACTCCAGGGAAATTACAGTGATTATTTTAAGTAGAATAATTCCCAGTGTTTGGAGTGTCCATAGGAGACATGGTCCCCAAGACCCAAACCAATAAAAATCAAATGAATCTAAGAAAGAATCGACTGAGGGAGTCACCTTTTTAAGCCAAGTGGGTTTCTCAGTGATCTTATGTAACTGAGTTTCAACTTCCCCGGAGGTGTTAATCAAGGTGCAGCAAGTGGTGGCCCCAGCATAGATACCTCCTTCTTCGGAGATAATCGAGGGCTATCCCATAATCAGGATCAACTTTGACCAGAGTCTAGAACTCTATTGCTTTAGCAGGAGATTCTGCAATACTTCTCAAGAATTAAGGAGAAGTTCCAGATCATAGCCTCATTTGAATTCACTCCTAACCAGGGAAGTAGGGGGCCTGCCAAAAGAAGCAAATTTCTGAATTTGAACTCCTCCTGGTAGATCTTTCTAACTTGACAGTGTAAATTCAGGGGAGTTGAGCAATGAGGTGTCTCACTCTGTGAACAGTTAAGAGCACAGTTCAGTAACCTAAGAGGAGACATTGCCCAGTTTGTGTCAGCTGTCTAGGAAGTCATAGGCCCAAGGAGAATGATAACCACAACAGTCAAATGTACATTCTGTTGGAGCACAAACTATTTCTGCTAAGGTGGCGCATTGTTCAGGTATTTTAGCATCATAGACTAATTGGAGTATTTGAGGACAAATCTAGCAGTCTGAAAAGTTACTCCTTAGCAATGGCCAAGGAAGATGTGGGCGATGGTGTTGTCTTTCAAGGCTATTGCCAGAGCAAGGGCAAGAAAGAAAAGAGGACAGTGTTTTATGTTTACAGTAGGAAGTATTGTTTGGTGGAAGCCGTCTACCTCCATGTGAGCTACTGTTCTTCATCATCAGTTTGATTCAGAGGCCTCCAGAATCTGCACAGAACCACACGTCATGTGGAGCCACCTTTGGCTGTGAGACGTGTCTCTAAAGTTCAAGTGCCTGAAGTTTGGCTGCCACCTAGGTAGTGAGGAGGACCTGTTATAATCCCTTCCAATGAGATTCAAGGACAGTCTTTGTTCTTAATTATTACAAATGAAAAGGATGGGAGAAAATCGGAAACATTAGTTTGGAGTCACAGCCAGATATTTGAGGAAACTAGAAGAATTTGGGATCTAGGCTAGTTTACAGGTACATAACAAAACTGCAAAGATAAAAGGATTAGAATCGAATATCTACAAAGGTATAAACATAATTTTTCTCTCTACAATTAGCCCCATTTTTTTTTTAACCAAAAATAATCAGAGTAAAGCTGATTTATTTGCATTAGACTTGGCCTGATTATTTTCTTAAGTGGAGCAAGAATAATGATTGGTCATCTAAGCTCTTTTTAAGACTGCTTTGGTGGAACATTTCATAAGCAATCTCAGATTGACCTCTTAAAAGCTATTAGATTTTACCTGCAAAATCTATGGTTTGAGTGAATTTGTCTCTTCTCAAGGTCCCTGAAAATATCCTGAGGTCCGTGGGACTGCCAGGCAGTGACCATCCTTATTTACCTGGTAAGACTGCCAGGAACCCTAATAGTAGATACCAGGTCGATCCTTCCTGGCTTTTCCTTAAAGCTGTCTGGTCATATCTGAGTCTATACACATGTCTCTTAAATATGGCATTCCGTATTTGATTTAGCCAGTTTTCAGTGGTGTTGTGTTATGAACAGAACAGATTGTTATTGAATTTATGCAAATAACCAGTTATATTGCCATGAAAAGAATATTCAAGAGTTTTCAAATTCTGGAGGAATCAGAGAAAAAGTAAATGTTCAATCTTCATTCAGAAAGGTACACTTTAATAAATTGCTAGAAGTCATAGATCACTTAAGAAAAAGTTTCCTTAAATTTGAAAAAGCAAAACATAAAAGAACCAGCAATGTTTCAAATAAAACCTTATAAAGAATTATAATCATTTGGGTCACCTGGGTGGCTCAGTCGGTTAAGCATCCAACTTCAGCTCAGGTCATGATATCACAGTTCATGGGTTCAAGCCCCTCAGATTTTCTCTCCCCCTCTCTCTGCCCCTCCCCTACGTATGCACTCACTCTCTCTCAAAATTAAATTAAAAAAAAAAAAAAAAAAAAAAGAGGGGCACCTGGGTGGCTCAGTCAGCCAAGCATCCAACTCTAGCTCAGGTCATGTTCTCATGGTTCCTGAGTTTGAGCCCTCTGCATCAGACTCTGAACGGACAGTGCAGAGCCTGCTTGGGATCCTCTTTCTCTTCCTCTCTTTGCCTCTTCCCTGTTCTCACTCTCCCTCTCAAAATAAATAAGCTTTAAAAATAATAAATTAAAAATTATGATCATCCTTCTGAGTTCATTCAGTCTTGTGTATTAATTACTTGTTCTGCTTGAATCTTGTTTTTCTAGTAGTTCTAGAAGTTCTTATCCAGCTCAATTCTTATGATCTGAAAGTTATCAGAAACCTGTACTTGTCAAAATGCTTTAAATGAGTCTCCTTGAAATACAATGCACTTTTGCAAGAGCACTTTTTGAAAAGCATCTGAGTAAAACAATAACTATCTGCAAATGCCAAAATACTTTAAAAATTCCTATTGTTAAAGATGTGATGAGAGTTGATTATAATGAAATTGACAAGGAATTTGGTTATTTCTGTGACACATTTTAAAATGATAACTGGAATTATAATATCATAGCAGGACACAGGAACTTAGAAAACTTTAGGAATTTAGAAGGCTGGGTTTTTCTTTTTTTAAAAAAATTTTTTTAAAGTTCATTTATTTTTGAGAGAGAGAGAGAGAATGAGTGGGGTGGGGGGTGGGCAGAGATAAAGGAAGACAGAATCTAAAGCAGGCTCCAGGCTCTGAGCTGTCAGCACAGAGCCCAGCACAGGGGGTTAGAACCCAGACTGCAAGGAGATCATGACCTGAGGCAAAGTTGGCCGCTTAACCAGCTGAGCTACCCAACAGCCCGATAAGGCTCAGTTTTTCTTAAATAATCAAAGACCCAAAGATAAAGTTTAACATGATGCACAGTTAATTATTTTCTTAAGACACAAAGTCTTTGCTTCCAGTACAGATTATTTAAAAGGTAAAGAAACTTTCACTATCTGTTACCAAAAGCAGACCTAAAGTCCAGGAAAACTTTGTCCTTGTAACAGAGGAAAAACCAATTGTAATTTTGTACCAATGATATTAAAACTCATCTTTTTAAATTTAAATTAAATTATTCTGATCTTAACCAGCTTGACTACCATAAAATTCCTTTCCCAAGGTTGCATTTTCCCAAAATTCAAACCTTCTACAATTTTGTCCAGTTTTTTTACTCTTATTCTGAAATAACCAGTTTTAACTTGAAGACAAAATTACTTCATTTTTCCTTAATAAAAATACATCTCCATCTCTCATACCTTCTTTTACCAAAAACACATATCCTACTTTTCTTACATATGGAGAGGTTTCCCTTATTATTTCTAGCAGCTTTAATTACATGTATTGGTATTTCTAACACTAAAAAATGTAATTTTTAGTGAAAATAAAGAAGTAAGCAATTGAGCACTATCTTTTACATGAGCATTTTGTGACTTAACAAATTATAAATTTTTTTTAATTTGTAGAAACATGTACTTTCTCACAGTAAATTCTTTATTTGTGGCACAAAGCATGATTGCTAATAGATTCAAATATCTTTAGTGTCTCTGTAAAAGGAAGCCAAAAGTGGGTAAACCTGTGTTCAGTAATTTTTTCAATATTTAATGTTTTGGGAAATAATGTAGATATTTAATTTAACTTAGCAAAACTTTAAGGTTTCAGGCTACCAAAAAGATTTGGGGACACTATTTAAAAAGTTGACCTAAACCTTTTTTTCTCTTTTACATCTATTTAATTCACTGTTTTTAATGATTATGTTTAGATTACCCACAAAAACTTCATGAGACAAACTCAGCTATCAGCCCTCACTCTTTCTCACTGACAAATTTTGAAACGTAAATAACATGACCTAATTTGACTAATAAACCCAAGTAGAATAAAGTTATACATCTACATTAATTTTAATGCTGATAATTCTGAAGACATATCTATGTTAATCGATCCAAATTTCAACTAGCTTCTATTTACCAAAGATTATTTCAGATTGCATGAACTTAAAAAGCATTTGTGTTAGTTTCTATTATAATTCTGAGAGTTTTAGGAATCCTTAATGCATATAAGTGCTTAATTCTCTTCAAGCCAATTACATAGAACCCTTTTATAAGTTAACTTTAGCAATACTATCCAGAGGTAGAAAATACCACATCTCTACAGCATATAGAGAGAGAAACAAATAAACATAAAGACAGACGCAAAGACCTTGTGCCTTCCATTTATAACCATTAGTTATAAAAGAGATTGGATCTAAATTGCATTTCTGGCAGATAGAATGATTTGACATTATCTTCTTAGATGGCAAAATCCTTCTATTAATATTTATGGGTAAGATACAAGTTTTTCATTTGCCTAAGTTTTGGGCTTTTTTCAAAATTTTAAATTCTAGTTAGTTAACATACAGTGTAATATTGTTTTCAGGAATAGAATTTAGTGATTCATCATTTACATATAACACTCAGTACTCATCACAAGTGCCCTCCTTAAAACCCATCACCCATTTATCCCATTCCCCATCCACCACCCTCCATCAACACTCATTTTGTTCCCTATTGTAGTCTCTTATTATTTGTTTCCCTCTTTTGTCCCCTTCCCATATGCTCATCTGTTTTGTTTCTTAAAATTCCACATATGAGTGAAAGCATATGATGATGATATTTGTCTTTCTCTGACTGACTTATTTCGCTTAGCATAATATACTCTAGCTCCATCCACATCATTGCAAATAGCAAGATTTTATTCCTTTTGATGGAATGAAATATATATGGATATGATATATCATGTATATGTACATGTATATGTATATATTTATACATGTATATGTATATCATATGATATATATATATATGAATGACATCTGATTTATTCATTTATGAGTCATTGAACATTTGGGCTCTTTCCATAGTTTGGCTATTGTTGATAGTGCTGCTATAAACAAAAGGGTGCATGTACCCATTCAAATCTGTATTTTTGTGTCTTTTGGGTAAACAGCTAGTAGTATAATTGCTGGGTCATAGGGTACTTCTATTTTTAACTTCTTTAGGAACCCCCATACTGTTTTCCAGAGTGGCTGCACCAGTTTCCATTCCCACCAACAGCGCAAAAGGGTTCTCCTTTCTCCACATTCTCACCAACACCTGTTATTTCCTGTGCTGTTAATTTTAGCCATTCTGACAAGTATGAGGTGGTATCTCATTGTGGTTTTGATTCGTATTTCCCTGATGATGAGTGATGTTGAGCATCTTTTCATATGTCTGTTAGCCATCTAGATGTCTTCTTTGGAAAACTGTTTATTCATGTCTTCTGCCCATTTCTTAATTGGATTATTTGATTTTTGGTGTTGAGTTTCATAAATTCTTTATAGATTTTAGATGCCAACCCTTTATCAGATATATTATTTACAAATATCTTCTCCCATTTCATAGGCTGCCTTTTAGTTTCGTTGTTTCCTTCACTGTGCAGAAGCTTTTTATCTTGATGAAGTCCCAATAGTTCATGTTTTTGCTTTTGTTTCCCTTGCCTCCAGAGACATGTCTAGTAAGAAGTTGCTGCAGCTGAGGTCAAAAAGGTTGCTGCCTATGTTCTCCTCTAGGATTTGATGGTTTCCTATCTCACATTTAGGTCTTTCATTCACTTTGAATTTATTTTGTGTATAGTGTAAGAAAGTGGTCTGGTTTCATTCTTTTGCATATTGCTATCCTATTTTCCCAACACCATTTGTTCAAGAAACTGTCTCTTTTCCATTGGATATTTTTTCCTACTTTGTCAAAGATGAGTTGACCATATAGTTGTGGGTCCACTTCTGGGTTCTGTATTCTGTTCCATAGATCTGTTTTTGTGCCAGTACGATACTGTCTTGATGACTACAGCTTTGTAATATAGCTTGAAGTCCAGAACCATGAAGCCTCCAGCTTTACTTTTCTTTTTCAAGATTGCTTTGGCTCTTCAGTGTCTTTGTCGTTCCATACAAATTTTAGGATTATTTGCTCTAGTGCTGTGAAAAATGCTGATGGTATTTTGATAGCATTTTGTATAGTGCTATCAAATGATAGCATTTGATAGTATTTTGATTGCATTAAATGTGTAGATTGTTTGGGGTATTATAAACGTTTAAACAGTGGTTGTTCTTCCAGTCCATGAGCATGGAATATTTTTCCATTTCTCTGTGTCCTCTTCAATTTCTTTCATAAGTGTTCTATAGTTTTCAGAGTACAGATTTTCTACGTCTTTGGTTAGCTTTATCCCTAGGAATCTTATGGGTTTTAGTGCAATTATAAATGGGATCAATTCCTTCATTACTTTTTCTGCTGCTTCATTACTGGTGTATAAAAATGCAACAGATTTATGTACATTGATTTTATATTTTGCAACTTTTCTGAATTCATGTATCAGTTGTAGCAATTCTTTGGTGGAATCTTTTGGGTTTTCTACATTGAGTATCATGTTGTCTGCAAATAGTGAAAGTTTCACTTCTTCCTTTCCAATTTAGATGACTTTATTTCTTTTGGTTGTCTGATTGCTGAGGCTAAGACTTCCAGTACTATGTTAAATAGTAATGGTGAGTGTAGACATCCCTGTCTTGTTCCTGACCTTAGGGAAAAGGTCTCATTTTTTTCCCCATTGAGGGTGATATTAGCTGTGTGTCTTTTGTATATTGCCTTTATGATATTGAGGTATTTTCCATCTATCCCTACTTTGATGAGGGTTTTTATCAAGAATGGATGCTGTATTTTGTCAAATGCTTCTTTTCTGAATCTATTGACAGGATTATGTGGTTTTTATCCTTTCTTTTATTAACGTGGTGTATCATGTTGATTGATTTACAAATATTGAACCATAATTGCATCCCAGGAATAAATCCCCCTTGATCATGATGAACAATTCCTTTAATACACTGTTGAATTTGACCTCCTAGTATCTTGTTGGGAATTTTTGCATCCATGCCCATCAGGAATATTGGCCTGTAATCCTTCTTTTTAGTGGGGTCTTGTCTGGTTTTGGAATCAGGGTAATGCTGGTCTCATAGAATGAGTTTGGAAGTTTTTCTTCTCTTTCTTTCTTTCTTTCTTTCTTTCTTTCTTTCTTTTCTTTTCTTTTCTTTTCTTTCTTTTTTTCTTTTTGAACAGTTTGAGAAGAACAGGTATTTTATATGTCTGATAGAATTCCCCTGAGAAGCCATCTGGGCCTAGACTTGTGTTTGTTGGGAAAATTTTGATTACCTATTCAATCTTTGCTTACTATGGATCTGTTCAAATTTTCTATTTCTTCCTATTTCATTTTTGGTAGTTTTTATGTTTCTAGGAATTTGTCCATTTCTTGCAGATTGTCCAGTTTGTTGGCATATAATTTTTCGTAATCTGTTATAATTGTATTTCTGTGGTGTTGGTTGTGATCTCTCCTCTTTCGTTCATGATTTTATTTTTGGGGGTCCTTTGTCTTTTCTTTTTGATAAGTCTGGATAGGGGTTCATCAATTTTATTAATTCTTTTAAAGAACCAGCTCTTAGTTTTGTTGATCTGTTCTACTGGGGTTTTTTGTTTCTTTGTTTGTATATCATTTATTTCTGCTCTAATGTTTATTATTTCCTTTCTTATGCTGGCTTTAGGCTTTATTTGCTGCTTCTTTTCTAGCTCCTTTTGGTGTAATTTTAGGTTGTGTACTTGAGACATGCTTCTTGAGGTAGGCCTGTATTGCATTATACTTTCGTCTTAGGAACACCTTTGCTGCATCCCAAAGTTTTTGGACTGTTGTGTTTTTATTTTCATTTGCTTCCATGTACTTTTTTATTTCGCCTTTAATTTCCCATTTAACCCATTCATTCTTTAGTAATTCTGTACTCCCATGTATTTTGGTCTTTCCAAATTTTTTTCTTGTGGTTAACTCCAAGTTTAATAGTGTTGTGATCTGAAAATATTCATGGGTATGATCTCAATCTTTTTTACTTGCTGAGGGCTGATTTGTGGCCCAGTATGTGATCTATTCTGGAGCATGTTCCATATGCACTGAAAAAGAATGTGTATTCTGTGGCTTTAGGATAGAATGTTCTGAATACATCTTTTAGGTCCATCTGGTCCAGTGTGTCATTCAAAGCCATTGTTTCCTTGTTTATTTTCTGCTTAGATTATCTGTCCATTGTTATAAATGAGATGTTAAAGTCCCCTACTATTATCAACGAGTTTCTTTATGTTTGTTATTCATTGATTTATATATTTGGGCGCTACAATTTGGGGGCATAAATACTTACAATTGTAAGATCTTGTTGGATTGATCCCTTAATTATGATGTAATGCCCTTCTTCATCTCTTGGTACAGTCTTTGATGTATAACCTATTTTGTTGGGGGGCCTGGGTGGCTAGTCGGTTAAGCATCTGACTTCGGCTCAGGTCATGATCTCGCAGTTCATGAGTTAGAGCCCCACGTCGGGCTCTGTGCTGACAGCTCAGAGCCTGGAACTGCTTCAGATTGTGTGTCTCCCTTTTTGTCTGCCCCTCCCCTGCTCACGCTGTCTCTGTCTCTCAAAATTAAATAATTTTAAAAAGAAAGAAAGAGGGGCGCCTGGGTGGCGCAGTCGGTTAAGCGTCCGACTTCAGCCAGGTCACGATCTCGCGGTCCGTGAGTTCGAGCCCCGCGTCAGGCTCTGGGCTGATGGCTCGGAGCCTGGAGCCTGTTTCCGATTCTGTGTCTCCCTCTCTCTCTGCCCCTCCCCCGTTCATGCTCTGTCTCTCTCTGTCCCAAAAATAAATAATAAAAAATGTTGGAAAAAAAAAAAAAATTAAAAAAAAAAAAATAAAAAGAAAGAAAGAAAGAGAGAAAGAGGAAGAAGGAGGAAAGAAAGAAAGAAAAGTAAGAAAGAGAAAAGAAAAGAAAAAAAGAAAAGAAAAGAAAAGAAAAAAGAAAAGAAAAAAAAAAACCTAGTTTGTCTGATATAAGCATGGCTACTCCGGCTTTCTTTTGACATCCACCAGCATGATGGATGCTTTTCCATCCCTTCACTTTTAACCTGCAGGTGTCTTTAGGTCTAAAATGAGTCTTGTAGACAGCATATAAATAAGTCTTGTTTTCTTTTATCCATTCTGATACTCTGTGTCTTTTGATTAGAGCATTTATTCCATTTATATTCAAAATAATTATTGATAGATATGAATTAAGTGCCTTTGTGTTACCTGTAAACTTGGGATTTCTGGTGATGTTCTCTGTTCCTTTCTAGTCTGTGTTGCTTTTGATTTCCCGCCTCCACCCCACCCCAAAGAGTTGCCTTTAATATTTCTTGCAGGGCTGGTTTAGTGGTCTTGAATTCCTTTAGTTTTTGTTTGTCTGGGAAACTCTATCTCTCCTTCTATTTTGAATGACAGCCTTGCTGGATAAAGTATTCTTAGCTGCATATTTTTCCCATTCAGCACATTGAATATATCCTGCCACTCCTTCTGGCCTGACAAGTTTCTGTGGACAGATCTGCTGTGAATCTGATCTGTCTTCCCTCTTAAGTTAAAGATTTTTTTCCTTTGCTGCTTTCAAGATTATTTTCTTGTCTGTGTATCTTGTGAATATGACTATGATACATCTTGGTGATGGCCATCTTTTGTTGAATTTAGTGCCAGTTCTCTTTGCTTCTTGGATTTCAGTGCCGGTTTCCTTTCCCAGATTAGGGGATTTTTCAGCTATAATTTGCTTAAACAAACCTTCTCCTTTTTCTCTCTCCTCATCTTCTGGGACTCCTATGATATGGATATTATTATACTTTAAGGAGTCACTGAATTCCCTAAGTCTACATTCGTCATCCAATACCTTTCTTTCCCTCTTCTTTTCATTATTTTCCATATTTATCTTCTGTATCACTGATTCATTCCTCTGCTTTATCCATCCTCGTTGTCATGGTATCCATTCAGATTTGCATTTCAGTTATAACATTTTTAATTTTGGCCTGACTAGTTTTTAGTTCTTTTATCTCTGCAGTAAGGAATTCTCTGATGTTTTCTATGCTTTTTAGAAACCCAGCTAATGTCCTTAAAATGGTTGTTTTAAATTCTAGTTCAGACATCTTACCTATATCTGCATTGATTAAATTCTTGGCCATTATTCCCCCGTTTGTTCTTTTGGGGTGAATTCCTCCTTCTTGTCATATTTTTTGTGTGTCATTGTTAGGAAAACCTGTTATATCCCTCCTTCTAAGAGTAATAGCTATATTAAGAAGAGGTACAAAAAAGACAAAAGGAAGGTAAAACCTAGGTATGTTTTGGTCTGCTTGTTAAAAGAAGCTAGATCCACAAAATAATAAATCAATTTTTAAAATAATTAAATTAAAAATTAAAAAAAAATTAAATATTGCTTTTTCTTTATCCTATTAAACAACAACAACATGAAAGGAAGCTAGATCCTCTTTATCCTAGAGCTGAAGCTTTACAACACTCTGTGATTAATAGACTGTGCATGAGATGGGTTTGTGCTGGTATTCTGGGGGTGGGGCCTACTGTGCTGATTCTCAGGCAGACTTGTCCTAGTGGAGATGCACCTGCAGGGTGCAAGGGGGTGGGGCTTGGTGTAAGTGGCTCTGGCCTCCACTAGGTGGCACTGTTTTGCTCACTGAAGTCAGTCTGTGCTGATGAGTGGGAGAGGGAAGGGGAGATGGTCATACTCCACTCTTTAATCCTGTCAGCAGGAAGCTTGCAGTGTCACTGTTCAGGAAGCCTTCACAGAAGAGCAAACAATAAAACAACCTCTTGTGTCCCCAGTTTCCACCAGATCCCTGCCTTCACCCTGTCTGCATCCAAGCTATATGCCTGCCAGGTGGCACAGCACTCCTGTGTTTTATCTCAGGTGTATGGCTGGGTTTCAAAACTCCACATTTTAGAGATCAGTGCGGCACAGACACACACTGATCCTCTAGGGGAGGGTCTTGCTGTGCTGTGGCCATGCTGGCTTGTCTCAGAAGTAAGTTGTGTGACAGGGCAGCAGTTTAGAGGTTAGGGTAAAGCTCAGGAGAAAGCCGACACCAAGGCTTGTTGCCCTCAGCCGGTATCCCCATTCCTATGTTAGTGTATGGGACAGCTCAATGGCACATGCCAAGTCTTTTGCCCACCAGAGAGGCTTTGCCACATCTCCCAAATGCACTCCAAGCAGGGGAACTGCTTCTCCCCATGTGACCCAAGGGATCCTGAGACCACACCACCTGCTTCTGGTTCTCTTCCCTCCTTTCCCACCAGAGCACCACCAAGCCCACCAGGCACAGACCCTGGTGATGGTGTTGACCTTTGAAACTTGAGACTCTGCACTCTGCTATTTGTAAAAACTTGCAGTATTCAGCCCCTCTCTCTTTCCCAGCCAATAGTTTTATGGAAGTTTTTCTTGTGCATTTCTCTTCTCGTGCTTTCACTCATTCTCTCTTTTTCTTTCAGTCCTCTATTTGTGATCGGGGTCCCTCCCCATGGTAGCACCCACAGATCTTCTCTCTCCCAAATCAACTCTCTTCATCTCCTACCTTCCATGCTGTGGCCATTTTTTCTGTCTCTAGTTATGCAGATTTTCTCGCTCAGCCCTCAGTTTGATATCTTGGGTATTTAGAATGATTATCTAGCTGTACTTGAGGGATAAGGTGAGCCTAGGGTCCCCCTGCTCCTCGATCATCTTAACTCTGTTTCTCTCTACTCAACTATCTATTTGCCTAAGTTTTAAAATAATACTTTCTCCTTTGTTTTTGTTTGTTTGTTTGTTTGTTTTCTGATAAGATTTTTTTCCCTGAGGGGCACCTGGGTGGCTCAGTCGTTAAACTTCTGACTTTGGCTCAGGTGTTAATCTCCAAGTTCATGAGTTTGAGCCCCGCATGGAGCTCTCTGCTGTCAGTGGAGGATCCCACTTGGGATCCTCTGTCCCCCTCTCTGCCCCTCCCCTATGTGCATGCATGTGCAATCTCTTTCACAAGTAAATGAACATTTAAAAACAAAAAAGAATTTCCTCCCTGAAATTGGTGTTTCATTTTTATTGAAGGATAGTTAGCATACAATCTTTATTAGTTTAAGCTGTACAACGATTTGACAACTCTACAGGTTATGCCGTGCTGATTGTAAGTTACCTACCAGCTGTCACCATACAACATTCATACAACACAATTACAATACCACTAGCTGTATTCCCCATGATGTCCCTTTTATCCCTGTGACCTATTCATTCCATAACTGGAAGCCTCTCTCTCTTACTCCCCTTAACACATTTTGCTCATCTCCCTAACCCCTCCCCTCTGGCCACTGTCAGGTTTTTTTCTTTGTATTTATGGGCCTCTAATGCATTTTTTTTTTGTTTGTGCATTTGTCTTCTAAATTCGACATATTAGTAAAATCATATGATATTTGTCTTTCTCTGACTGATTTCACTTAGCATAATACCCTCCTGGTCCATCTTTATTTTCTCAAATGTCAATATCTCATTTTTTTATGGCTGAATAATATTCTATTGCATATATAAACCACATCTTTATCCATTCTTCTGTCAGTTAACACTTTGCAAATAATGCTGCAATAAAGATAGGGATGCATAGATCTTTTAAAATTAGCATTTTTGTTTTCTTTGGCTAAATACTCCATAGTGAAAGTACTAGATTATATGGTATTTCTATTTTAATTTTTTGAAGAACCTCCATATTATTTTCCATAGTAGCTATACCAATTTATATTCCAACCAACAGTGCACAACTTTGCCAGTGCTTGTTGTGTCTTGTTTTTGGTATGAGGTAACATCTCAGTGTGGTTTTGATTTACATTTCCCTGATAATTAGTGATGTTGGCCATCTGCGTGTCTTCTTTCAAAAAATGTCTATCAGATCCCATGCCCATTTTTTAACCTGATTATTTGGCTTTTTGGTGTTGAGTTGTATAAAGTCTCATTTACAAATATCTTCTCCCGTTCAGTAGCTGTCTTACCATTTTGTTGATGGTTTCCTTTGCTGTGCAAAAGCTTTTTATTTTGGTGAAGTCCCAATAGTTTACTTTTGCTTTTGTTTCCTTTGTCTTAGGAGACACATTTAGATAAATGTTGCTAAGGCCAATGCAAGAGATTACTGCCCATGTTTTCTTATGAGAGTGTTATGGTTTCAGGTCTCTCCTTTAGGTCTTTAATTTACTCTTAGTTTGTTTTTGTGCATGATATAAGAAAGTGATCCAGTTTCATTCTTTTGCATACAGCTCTTCGGTTTTCCCAACACCATTTACTGAACAGACTGTCTTTTCCCCACTGCATATTCTTGCCCCTTTTGTCATGAATGAACTTACCACATATGCATGGGTTTATATGCATGGTTTTATTCTGAGGCTTTCTATTCTATTCCATTGATATGTGTATCTATTTCTGCCCAGTGCCATACTATTTGATTGTTATGGCTTTGTAGTATATCTTGAAATCTAGGATTGTGATACTTTCTTTCTCAAGATTGCTTTGGCTATTTGGAGTCTTTGGCAGATTCATGCAAATTTGGGGATTATTTGTTATAGTTCTATGAAAAATGCTATTGGTATATTGATAGGGATTACATTGAATATGTAGATTGCTTTAAGAGGTATGGACATTTTAGGGGCGCCTGGATGGCTCAGTCAGTTAAGCATCTGACTTCAGCTCAGGTCATGATCTCACAGCTCATGGGTTCGAGTCCCGTGTCAGGCTCTGTGCTGACAGCTCAGAGCCTGGAGCCTGCTTCGGATTCTGTGTCTCCCCCTCTCTCTCTACCCCTCCTCTGCTCATGCTCTGTCTCAAAAATAAGCAAACATTAAAAAAAATTTAAGAGGTATGGACATTTTAACAATAATTCTTCGAATTTGTGAGCATGTATGTCTTTCCATTTGTGTCATCTTTAGTTTCTTTTATTTTTGAGAGAGAGAGAGAGAGGGAGACAGAGCATGAGCAGGGGAGGGAGAGAGAGAGGAAGACACAGAATCTGAAGCTCCAGGCTCCAGGCTCTGAGCTGTCAGCACAGAGCCCAACATGGGGCTTGAACTCACAAACTGTGAGATCATGACCTGAGCTTAAGTCGGATGCTTGGCTGACTGAGCCACCCAGGCACCCCATCTTTAGTTTCTTTCATCAGTGTTTTATAATATTCAAAGTACAGGTTTTTTTTTACCTCCTTGGTTAAGTTTATTCCTATGAATTTTATTTCTGGTACAATTGTAAATAGGATTGTTTTCTTAATTTCTCTTTCTGCAATGTTATTATTAGTGTACAGAAACAACAGATTTCTATATATTAACTTTGTATTCTGCAACTTTACTAGATTTATTACTGCCAGTAGTTTTTGGTTGGAGTCTTTAGAGTTTCCTATGTATCGTGTCATGTCACCTACAAATAGTGACAATTTTACTTTTTTCATACCAATTTGGACCCTTCAGTTTTTCTTGTCTGATTGCTATTGCTAGAACTTCCAGTACTAGATTGAGTAAAAGTGGAGACAGTGAACATCCTGTCTCTTTCCTGATCCTAGAGGAAAAGCTCTCAGTTTCCCACCATTGAGTATGATGTTAGCTGTGTTTTTGTCAAAAATTGTTTTTATTATGTTAAGGTATGTTCTCTAAGGCCATTTCATTGAAAGTTTATATCGTGAACAGTTGTTGAATATTGTTAAATGCATTTTCTGCATTGTTCTTTTTCTAGTTCCTTTAGGCTTAAGGTTAGGTTATTTGAGCTTTTTCTTGTTTCTTGAAATAGGCCTCCTGGAACTATTTTTGTTGTGTCTTAAAGATTTTGAAGCGTTGTGTTTCATTTTTATTGATCTCCATGTATTTTTATTTCCTCTTTGATTTTTTTCATTGACACATGGGTTGTCCAGTAGTATATTGTTTCACCTGCCATGTTTTTCCCATTTTTTTCTTCTAATTGATTACTAGTTTCATACCATTGTTGTTGGGAAAGATGCTTAATAGGATTTTAATCTTTGTGAATTCATTGAGACTTGTTTTGTGGCCTAACATGCGATCTATCCTGGAAAATGTTCCATGTGCATTGATTTTTCTGCGTGGATGATCTATCCATTGATGTAAGTGGGTTGTTAAAGTCGCCTAGTATTATTTTACTATTGT
The DNA here is from genome assembly GCF_018350215.1 of Panthera leo. NCBI lineage: Eukaryota > Metazoa > Chordata > Mammalia > Carnivora > Felidae > Panthera > Panthera leo. The sequence continues at coordinate 35,516,360 of NC_056679.1, read as the reverse complement.
CAATTTCTCCCTTTTTGTCTGCTAATATTCGCTATATTTTTTTAGATGCTCCAATGTTGGATGCATCTAAAATTATGGGCCTGGGATGTTCCGGGGTGTTTTGTACCTGTGTCATCTGGGCAAGAGGGCTGAAGCTGTAGTGAGCGCTGACCAGGGATTTACCAACATGTTCCGTGTTGGGTGGCCTTGGTGGGATGTCTGGGGCTAGTGTGGACCTTTGAGCCCAGGGCTCACTGAGGTCATAGATCAGCTAGGCTGCCTGGACCCTGCTCCTATCCACATTATCAAAGTGGAGGCGAAATGAAAACCATACCACTTGCCAACCCTTTTAACCCAGAAAGCTCTCCTGACATTTGGCCAAGTTCTAGGGTAGATCCTTTATATTCTACTTGTTCTTTTAAACCACGCCATTTGGGGCTGGTATGGGCTAGGTCCCCAGGGCTCCCAAAGGTAGCAGGATGGCTACGGAGTCTGGACACTCTTCCCATCTATACTATCAAGGTAGAAGAGGAACATAAACAGTGGCACTTGCCAGCCCCTCTGAGCTGGAGAGAGTCCAGTAGCTCTGCTGCCATTTGGCAGGGCTCAGGGCTGGTTCCTTTATATTCTAGTTGCCTTTTTTAAACTTCAGGGTTTGTTTCGTTTTGATGTTTTTCTGCACCCCAGGGCAGATGAATCCGCACAAGGTCCCTTTGCCTCCATCTCTTGCATTATCTATCTGGTCTTGTGCAGAAGCTGTCCATTCAGGCCTCAGTTCTTCAGGAGGAATAAACAGGTGTAAATTTGGTGTGCCTAGGGCGGAGATGAATTCTGGGTCTTCCTACACCCAACCATCCATAACCATAGCCGTTCTTATTCCTGAAATTGGCATTTTAAAGAGACCTAGGTAAGAATTCCTGGAGGGATCAAGTAGAACATTTACATTTCAAAGGCACAGAGAAAGAATGTAAGTTCCTCTGTGCCCAACTTTTGTTTTTTAGGGCCAAAACTTTTACAATATTTACAAAAAGTCTTTCAGGATAAATAGAGGAGGTTTGGGGATTGGTAAAAAGAATAGGTGGGCTTTAAATTGTTTCTGGAGCTGCTTTTCTGGTTTTGTAAAGATTTGTAAAGTAGTTTTTATTCAATTTGAGAGAGAGAGTGAGGGGTCAGGAGGCAGAGAAAAAGAGAGAACCCCGAGTAGGCTCTGCGCTGTCATTGTGAGCCTGATGCATGGCTTGATGTCAAGAACCATGAGATCATGACCTGAGCCAAAAGCAAGAGTCTGAAGCTTAACCAACTGAGCCACCTGGGCTCCCAAAGGACAGTTGCTTTTAATTCCTCAAGGAATTGGGTTGTAACTAAAATGACATCATAGACTGATCCACCTATTAATCCTTTTATGAGGGCTTTAGAAAGCTTTTCTTGCCTTCTGGGTACATAGTTTCATTTTAGTTAAGGGGACAAGGCCTTAAAAATATTCCCATTAGGCTCCAATTAACAGCTTCTGACCGAAGAGCTACTTCATTCGAGTTGGTATTTAAGAATTTGCATGGCCCAGGGGTGCCTGGCTGGCTCAGTTAAGCTCCTGACTTCAGCTCAGGTCATGATGTCACAGTTCATGAGTTCAAGCCCCATGCTGGGCTCTGTGCTGACAGCTCTGTTCCTGAAGCCTGCTTCAGAGTCTGTGTCTCCCTCTGTCTCTGCCCCTCCTCCACTCGTGCTCACGCTTTCTCTCTCAAAAATAAACATTTAAAAAAATTTATTTTTAAATTTGCATAACTTAGAGCCTGCTTCAGATTCTGTGTCTCCTCTCTCTGCCCTCCCCTGCTCTCACTCTCTCTCTCAAAAATATTTAAAAAAAAAATTTTTTTTAAGAATTTGCATAGGACCTTTGAGTACACTTCTTTTTCCAGCGTCCAGGTGATTACAAATGAAACATTCACCCTTGGACCATCATTCTGATGGTGGATACCTAGAGGGTGTAATGTGGGCAGCCAAGCAGTATCTCAGGTGTGTGGCTTTGGGTCTGTTGTAGCTGTAAGGCCAGTAGTGTGGCCGACTTTTGTTTGCAGTTGTGTTCCAAAGACCTTTCACAGTGTTTAGCTGCGGTTGTAAGTTCAGACACTAAAAGATTTGTTGCTATTTTGTGAGTTTCTATGGGTTCATGAGGGGACCATGCTGAAAATCAAACATCTCAAAAACTGTCCTCAGTGTTTTGCCATTTTGCTTCCCACATCCATTCTTGGACTTTACCAGGTCCCATCCCACCATCATTTGCACAAGCTGATAAGGATCTGGCAGACTGGGGTTGTAGGCCCTAATAATGACTAAATTCTTCAGAACACTTTTGGGGATCCTCCCCTTAGGAATTCTATAATTATGACCCTTATTTCATTGTTGACCAAGGAGTTAAGGATACCCGAGAAGGATCACCCAGGACCTTGGGTGGTTTATTGTAAAGGTAACTGTTTAATAGTCTCTTCAGAGTGGAAAGGCAGTTCAGACAGAGTTAGAACATGAGTACTCAGGTAAAGAAAGGTAGAGGAGAGTGATAGGAGTCGTGTCAGCTTTATCGTCATTTGTTTTAGGTACCTCTTATGTCTTTAATTTTTCATGAGCCCTTAGCAACAAATTTTTTAATGAAATAGTTTAGAATCTTGAAGCCTTTTAGAAGTTTTTGCACACCAATTAAAGTAGGTACCCCATTCTGTTTAATTCAGGAACCCTTGCTTTCAAGTGTACTTTTTAAGTGAACGATCTTGTCTAATTGAGATGCTCCCCATAATGGCTATTTTAATTCTAGGTTGCCTTTAGTAAGATTTTGCCACTTTCGTAGATATTTATACATTCCGTAACCATAGTCTTAGACATGAAATTAGCAGGTGTGCTGTAAGGTGACACACTCAACTTTTTTGGAATTTAAAGGTCTCATTTAATTTTTTTTTTTTTTTTTTAAGCTAAGCCTTTGGGTCTCTTGGAGTCAAACTAATACTTAAAAGGGATGTGCCTCTGGGTTGGGGGTTGTGTGGTGTTTGCCATATACCTCATTGCGTAGATATTGAGGTTGGCAGGTGACCTAGGGTCAATCTAACCTGTCCCATGACTAACTTATCCTAACTTGAGTCTTGGGTTAGGTGGAAAGAGCTTTAACAGCTTTTAAATGCTAGACTTTTGTCCAACAGTTTTGTAGCTGCTTCCCAGATTCCTTTAGCAATAGCTTTTCTCTACACAAAACAAGACCAACAAACCTGCGCACCTTAACACACCAGCAGTAACCAAAAGATGTTGCTGCAGCCTGGACAAGACCCTGTGTGGCCCACTACTAATTCCCACCATGGAATCTTGAGCTGGGGGAAGTACTGAACCAGCAGACCTCAACAAATGGGGACTGGGGACTCCACATAACTGGGGAATTGCAGACTGCCACGAACAGTTCCCATGTGGATTTGGGAACAGAAACAAGGGCTGGGGGTATCCAGCAATTCAACAAGAATTGTGGCCTGAACTACCAGCAGCTCCCAATGTCGAACCGACAGGAAAGCCAATTAGATCAGAAGCTCAGCACCAGAATTGAAGTCAGAACCAAGAGGAACTTACAGCCCTCAGAAATGGCAAGAAAGGACTCAGAAATGTTCATGGGTACTGCTCCTGCGAGGCCTCCTTCCTTTGAAAGGGGACAGAAAGGGTCTATTGGGCAGATTACCTCACTAGTGCTAACCAGAAAATTCCAGATTGATTGGTAACCTTTAGCTACATTCATAGGTGAAGCTTAAACTGCAATCAGGTTAGGTATAAGTCTTGTTTTGCTGATGTGTGGCTCAGCACAAGTGACTCCAGTTTGGACATGTTTTGTTAACAAGTGTCAATTATTTTCTCAATCCAAAGATATCCTTTATTTATCATTGTCTTTGTCTGTTTTGTGAATTGGGGGAGTAACTGTTTTGTTGTTTTTGTTTCTACATAATCGGTTTCAGTAAGAGTGTCTTGGCACTCCCAAAAGATTTTGACTGTATACAAAATGCCCTTTTGCTCTTTTTGTCACTTTTACACGTTTTCAATACAAAAGGTAAAATGAACAGCAAAATGAAACTAAGGGAAGACAATTATTTATAGCATCAGTAAATCAACGGTAAGAAACACCACAGGGATATGGGCTGCTGGCGGCCAGCAGTAACTTCAGTTATTGCATAGATTAAAAACATATATTTGTCACACACTTTACTATCATATACACCCAGTAGTGCTTTAAAAATTATATTTATGGGTTATTTTTTTCTCTCACCAAAGTAAAGCCATTTCTGGGGTGAAACAAACAGCTACTTAGTAGGTCAAAGTAATAGGAGCAAAAGGTAAAGAACTGTGAAGAGAAACCAAACTTCAGGAAGACTAAACAGATGCAGTCAATTTAGGACACCAGAGTTTTGTATTCTTCCTCCTGTCAAAGCTGCCACAGGCTCACCAGTGACCACAAAAGGCAGGAGCTCAATTTTATATTTCATCTGAGAGTTGGCACTTCTAAGAAGCCAGTGCCCATTAGAACCACAATGTGATGGGGGATCAATACCGACTTAAAGTGAATAATACCTCTTTCTAAACCATAACTGATATTTCCTGCAGCTGAGAGAGTTTTCCCCAAGGGCCATCAGCCAGGACTCAGCCTCGCCTCAGCATAAGCAGCATAACAACTGTTGGCTGAAACATTTCCTCCTTTGAAGGCCACGTTGCACATATTTATGTTCAGTCTCTTGTCAGCAACTTTCCTAGTTTCCCATGTCTTTTCTGTTACTGGAGAAACAATGGAAAAATTAGCTCAGGAATGGTGGGTGTTTTTTGTTTTGGGCTTGTTTAGCTTTCTTTGTCTTCCGAATCTGTAGTCCACCAAAGGTCATGTGCGATCCACCCCTAAATGTAGTTTAGGGCTTTTATTCTCCTGTTTAAGTCCAGTGGGTTCTCTGTATTTAACTTTTCAGTTTCAGGGAAAAAAAAAAATCCATGGTCGAACTCCAGAATCAATTCTTACGGTGAGAATCATATCGAAATAAGTGAGTTTTGTCTTAAAGGAAAATAGCATGTATTCTCACACTGTTTATTTCCACAGAAACATAAAAACAAGGTGTGTGGATTAGACTCCCTTACTGACCTACTACTAAGAATAGCAGCTGGTCCCTGCCATCTGTACTATAATCACCAATGGCCCTGGATGTTGGCCATAGTCCTAGATATATCATACTTCCCTTCACAAACATCAATTGTAACATCTTGTAAGCCCTGGATTTGATTCATAAAATAATAGCACAAGCTTCCTCTCTCTGGGGAGTTAAGCAATCATTCTGCTTTGCTTTCATATTTTTAGTTTCTGTTTAAAAATGTGTACTCTTAAGGACTTGAGTTGATGGGATAGAGAAAAGACTTCTTTTTTTTCTTGATACTCCAGCCCTGTCTTTCGTTGAAAGAGTCCAAGTGCATCATCTTGTATTTGGAACAGTCTAATTTCATAGGAAAAGGATATGAGCCCACCAGCTTCAAATTACAATTTATTTTATGTCTCTGATCACCTATATAGAGCTCTCTCCAAATTAAACGGTTGTGGCATGCCCCTGATGTTCAAAGCAAACCATGTAGAAATGAAGTGCATGTTTTTGTGTGGAATTTGTATCTGTGGTTCAGCCCACATGAAGCCACCAATAGTAGACTTTAAAATAATAGTAATGTCAAAAGACACCTGGCTTTGAACCAACATTATAACAAAAGTGAACGTCCAATTCGGTGGCTTCCTCTACCTGTTAACATTTTCTCTAGTTGCAGTGGGATGGGAGACTTCTCCATCTCAACTTTATCAGCTTTGTGGTTTCAGATGAGACTCCCTCAGTTCCACAGTTTGGACCTCCCATGACTGGGGACAAAGCAAAAAGAAAGAAACTCTGGTCCCACATGAAGGCTCTTGAGGTACTAGGATATAAATGTGAGGGCTGGGGTGAAGAGTTGTTATCTACGAGCTATAAACTCATTCTTAAAGAAGCCCTTGTGCACTTTCTTTTTTATTTCTTTGGTGGTTTCAGGAATGGTCACTTTCTGTTTTGTATCATCTTGTCTGTTGCTTCTCATAAAAGATTCTCCTCCTGAAACCACAGAGGAGTTAAATGCCAGCTTGGTTTTTCTCTTACCTATGGGTGTGCTGCAGGAACAAAATAATATTTGGGGTTTTCTTAAAGGGGTGGAAATGCTCTTGCCTGCATTGACCCACCCAGTGTTATCCACCTAAGCCTCCGAAGAAGTTCAAAGAGCAAACAGTTAAAGAGAAGCCCAGGCTCTGCTAGGCATTTCATCCTTGGATCTGGCATAGATGGAGTCAAAGAGGACCAAAATATCCAAGTGGATATACAGTCCTTGCTGTTAGCAACATGCAGTTTATTAGTGACCTTGACAAGAGCTGTTTCAGAAGAGGAAAGGGTCAAAAGCATGATTGGAATGGGTTCAAGAGAAAAATAGGAAGAGAGGAAGTGAGACAGTAAGAATGGGCAATTCTGTTGAGATATTTTGCTATAAAGGCAGTCAACAATTGAGGTAGTAAATGGAGACTGTGGAGTCAAATATATATATTTTTTCTCTAAAGATTGGGTTTAATACAACATACTTGTATGCGGAGGGGAATGATCACATGAAGAAGGTAACGTTTCCAATATGGTAGAGAGAGGACAAGCTGCAGGGGGGAATGTCGGGGAATAGACAACTGACAGTAGTATGTGGTGTTCACTGTGAAGATTTGTCCTCAGAGGGCGGCAGAGAAGATCCTAAGGAGAGAAGGAGTGTATGTGCGTGAAGTAGGTAGATCGTAGGGGTAGGCAGAAGCTTATGGGAGTTCTCTTCTGATTGCTTCTATGAATGAGTTAAATGGCAGTGAGGGAGAACATGTTGGACAGTTGATAAGAAAGGAGAAGGTGTAAAATATTTGTCTAGGAGAATGGAAGAGTAAATGGACTAGGGAACTGCAGTAGTATTAAGGTCATACTTGAAATTCATGGTCATGAATTTCAGCAAGACCCAGAAAGCAAAGGAGTATATGTGTGACTTTGGACATACTGCTCTGAGGTAGTTTACATGGGTCTACTATCTGCTGTACAAAGTTGTTGAGAGAATTAAATGTGACAGAAAGCATTTTGAAGTATAAGTACAGGATATGATTATTATGAAACTTAGCTTTGAATTACTTAGCACTTTTCCTTGGCAAAAAGCTTTTCAAATTTGTTTAAGACAGCCTTAGTATCTCTAGAGACAGCATTTGGCTTCTGCCACTGATTTACTCAGTAACTCAGTCTAAGCAAATGACTTAACTTCCTTTTGCTTTTACCTCTCAATCTATAAAACGAGGGTGGTTATGTTTAAAGCACAACAAATGCTTTATAAATAAAGGTGCTATGTAAACGCAAGCTGGTAATAAAATGGTATTTCAAGCCTCACTGGTATGGTCACTGGAAACTCAGACAGGTCAGCCTTGGGGGGTAGGTGCATCCCTTAAGAAGCTTTTATAGAAGGGAAACACGAGTATCTTGAAATTGGTGTCACCCACGTTATTTCCATTAACATTTACAACTACTCTTTAAGGTTGATTCATGGAACCTGAGACACAAAAATTCCATTGTTAAAGCCAAGCAGAAGCTTGGATTTCAATCCAGATTTCTCCTAAAACCCTATGCCCCTTTTTCATTTTGCCACATATAGAATTGGGCTTGATACATTGTAGCCAGAGAAGGTATGGGATATTTTGTGTTTATTACACACCCATATTTTAGCCAACTTAATCTCTTGTTTGCCATTAAAAATGGAGCTAGAGTTGCCCAGCAGCAGAATACCAGCTACTTCATTGGAGATATCATCATGATGGAGTCGTTTACAAGAAACCAAATGACAAGAAAAGATAGGAACATCTGGAGAAAGGAGCGTAAGCTGACCAAAGATTTACACTTAGCTACAAATGCAGTTTTCAGACATTCTGGGACAGGAGGGTGGATACTATAAAAATAAATAAATTTGTGTGATCATGGGAACTGCAGGAATAGTATGTCCTCTGTCCTCTTGACTACAAACACAATATGTACATTATATATTTAATTATGTAATTAAAGAACTATATAATTTATAAATTACAAAGCATAAATAGCTCTAGGAAAATCAGTGCTCTGTTAGATTTTTATTTTTGAGTAACGATTGCCCAGCTGATAGAGAAGGTGATAGGAAAGCTGTATTTATTTTCTTCCAACAGCTAAAAGGTGATCATACTTCTAAAATTTGTTGAGATTGTCCAAGAAAGTGTGTAAAATACTCATCCATCACTGGAAGCCCCTGGTCAGGAAATGACAGTGCAGTAAATATCTTCAGCAGCCACCTTTTAATGTACAAGCTGTTTTCGGTTGGAATTTTCAGCACTCACATAAAACACACTGTCATGAGTGACTGCTTGTGCTCCAAAGTCATTACTATTGGGATAATGGAACATCTCTCAGCGAATAACCAAAAAACTTTAAATGTCATGTCAAGTTTGTTGAAGCCATTTTCAAGCCCCGTTCAAGGTTACATGAATATTGAGGGTGTCTGTTTTTCAGAAGTGTTGAGGTCTGTGAGAGCTAACTCATAATGTTGTACAATAGGAGAGTCAGTTAATTAAAAGAAAATCTCGTGTTCCTTGCGAAAGTCAATCAGCCAGAGCCTTTTAGTCATTAGCTACTGCAGCTCTCTCCTTATAGCCTTCTACGTCAGGCTCAGTCACTTACCAATAAAAGAATATGTATGTGTGTATGTATACATGTCCGTATAAATATATGTGTGTGTATTTGACAGATTATGATGTAGATTTGCTAGGAAGTTTTAACAATTTGCCTCCCAAATGCAGTATTTCTTTTGAGGGAAGTCGTTGACTTTTTACAGTCCTATTATAAACTTTCCTTTTTGGTTTTTAAAAAAATAATAATAATTCTCATTATTATTCCAACTAAGGTATATCTTGGGTCATAGAGTTGGGTATTATTCCAACTAAGGTATATCTTGGGTCATCAAAGAAGAAAGATAATTTCTTTACCCAGCGCATATTTATTGAGCATCACTTTGCTCCAGAGCCATTTTAGGCACTGACATTAAAGCAGTATTTCAAACCACCTCCCTGCTGTCTTGGAGCTTATATTCTAGTAAAGAGACAGAGAATGGACGAGTAAACAGATCTATGATGTGTCTGGTGGTTAGGAGTTCAGTGAAGGAAAAAATGAGGAAGGATGCGTGATGGAAAGGGGCAGCGCTAGTTCAGTTGTATGGTCAGAAGAGTCCTCTCTATTTAGATAGCATTTGAGCAGAGACCAGAAGGAAATCGGCATTTGTGCTAATGAAATGGTTGTCTATTTACATTTTAGTTTCTTCTTAAACTATGTGTATTTATTTTCAATCTACCTGTCTCTGCTGAATATTTTAATTTAGTCTATCTAAGAGGACTTGTCTGAGAATAATTATTTTAAGTTAATGTGCACAGTCCTTGCTTATCACAGTGATAAGTTTAATGTTTCTTTCTTCCTTACTGTAGAAAATCAGAAAGTGCAGTTGACAGAAGGGTCACGTTCACACTACAATATCAATTGCAACTCAACGAGGACTCCAGTCGCCAAGGAGCTTAATTATAATCTAGACACTCATACGTCTACAGAGAGGATCAAGGCAGTTGAGAAGAAGGAAGCCTGTAATGTAGAAAGCAACAGAAAAAAGGAAATGGAACTTCTTGGCTCTGTTTCTAAAAACGAATCTGTTCCCGAAGTTGAAGCCCTGCTGGCAAGATTACGAGCTTTATAAATTAAACTGGTAAAAAATGATTAAGCCAAATATAAAGCAATGCTCTAAGCTATAACACTTGAAAAAATGCTTTTTATATAAGTGACTTTATATAGTTTAAATTATGATATATATTAGAAAAATAAAGCTAACTACATGATTGCAATGCTTTTTCTATGTACTTGAGGATTTGGCTTATTCAAGATTGTAATGGGTTTTAATGCTTTTCTTGTCTCCTGGTATTCATGTGTTCTATATTTGGTGGCTAAGTTATACATAATGCTTTAGAGAACAGGTAGGTAGCCATGTGTTCAGCAATGTGTCCTGAAGAGAATACATTTTATTAAGTCACTGTAATCTTTACCTTACTGTTTTTAGCATTAATGAATATCAAATTATAATGTCAACTCTTGGTGTGTGTGTATGCATGTATATATGGTATGTGTGTATATGTATAATCTATATATATATATTATATACATACACATATATATGTGTGTATAATATATGTATATATATATTTCCCATGCATGTCATTAACATAGGCCCAAGTTTCTCCTTAGTTGGGATCTACATGCTATCAACGTAACATCAGAAACATGAAATTGAATGTAACAGAGCTGTAAGGAAATGAATGTAAGCTCATTATTATCATTGTTGAATTCGTGTTAATTAGAGCCTGCAGGAGACTATAAGGCCGTTGAGCACATTTCCAAAAATGATGTACTAGCAATGTATGCACTCTTCGTGAAATGCACATGCTTTTGTATAAAGTAGATGTATATGGTGTTAGAGTGCTGCCGAAACTCTTAACTGCGAGAGCATTTTTCCCCTTGGTTATTATGACTCTCAGAAGGTAGCATCTTGAAACTTCCCAAGTAACGAAGTTTTTTGTTTTTTTTTCTGTGAACAAACTTGAAATTACAGTCTCTTTGATCTGACAATCAATAAGTTTAACAAAGATCTAAAGTGTTTCAAGGAAAGTTTCCTATGCATATGTTGCAATTTTCCCTCATTTGGGGCACTGAATTAACTCTTAATCCTATACAAAAGAAAATAAACTTGCTACTCGCACTAAATGAAAAAATTGGGTGTTTTTGTAGTTAGCATATTCTGTGGAAATAGCCTGTGCTATGCAGTCTATCTAAGCATCTATTTTGCTTTATTATGTGCAGTAAATAAATGACTGCTCTTTTACCTTCAGTTAAAAAGCAGTTATGTGGAACCAGTCTGGCGAGGTCCACTGCTTTTTATTTCCTTGTTTAAGTTGCCACCTCCTTTCAGCTCCAAGTTAATAAAGTTAATTAATTAGAACTATGAACCAGGCCCTGTTTATAGACATTGGGGAACAGAGTGTTATCCACAGCCTATGCAGGAATAAATTGTTCTCCTATGTATGGCTGAAATAGAAATTGCACTCAGAGGGCAAAATGCATATTTTCCTGAAAACAAATCTTAACAATGAAGAAAGGTGAAGGACATTTACACATTTTAGCAGACAGGACCCTAACAGCAAGAAAAGAAGTGAAAGAAAAGAATTCTGACGATCAGTTCTTAACATGATTTTGCAAACACTTGGGCTTTTCAGAAGCAAAACTGAAATTCAGCCAGATAGTTTGGACATACCAGGTGGCATGTAAACACTCTGGAAACTTGGGGCCAGGGAGCAGCCACAAGGGAGAAGCAGCCTGGCAAGTAAAGGGAAGTGAAGATGACATAGACCCCCAAGGGCAGAGAAATGCAGGCAAGTCCTAAACAGACGCAGTCAGCCCCCCAGCACCTGTCTGCAGGAGTGGAAGGACAGCCAGCTAGTGGGAGGACCAGCAGGGGCCGGCCTCCTGCAGGTCAGGGGCCCCACTCCCTCCGCCTCCCTGGCAGGAGTGTGTTCTGATCAGGCCTGGATAGGGGACTATGTTTTGTGTTTCCCTCTCCACACCTAAAGAGCAGACAGAGGTAAGAGCCAACCAAGAAACAGCTCATTTTCTGCTGCAGAAATTTCAGTGATAAATGCTCCTTCAACAATGGGCAGGGGGGGTATGATTAGGGTTTTTAAATCCATATTATTCCTTTAGCCAACTTTAGATGAAAACTAGACATCAAGGTACAAGTTCATGTTTCTGAGCAGTTTATTCTTTTGAATTTGCAGGTAAATGTGAAGCCAAAACACAGCTCAGCACCCTTGACAAGGATGTTCATCCAGGCTAGTGACAAACCCCAACTGGGTTCCCACCCCCTCTCAGGTCAGCGTAAAGAATTTGGCAAAAACACACAGACAAGTAAGCACTCAAATACAACGAGTTGTCCAAAAGCAAAGACCTGCTGCTAACAAGTTTTCCCATATATTTGATATTTGAAGTGATTTATAAATAAGGGAGGCAATCCAATCATACAGCAGCCCCCCTCCCCCCACCACTGCCTTATCCTCAGGGGATTCATTCAAAGACATCCTCCCCAGGGGATGCCTGAAATTGCAAGTAGTACCAAACCCTAAATAGACTATGCTTCTTCCTATACGAAGTTTAATGTCTAATTAGGCACAGTAAGAGATGAACAGCAATACTAATACTAAAATAGAATAATTGTAACCATACACTATAATAAAAGGCTATATGAATGAATGTAGCTTCTATCAGAATACCTTCATGTACTATACTCCTCCTTTTTGTGATGACGGGAGATGATAAAATGCCTCCGTGATGAAAGGAGGTGAGGTGAACATTGCAGGTGTAGTTTTAAGCTACTATAACCTTCTGACAGTATGTCAGACTGAGGATTATCTGCTTCCAGACTATGGCTGAGCACAGGTAACGGAAACCATGGAAAGTTAAACCAGAAATGAAGGCATGGAGGGACCACTCTATATGCATGTATGTCCTTTGTTAACATTTAGATATTTAAACAAAATGTATCAAAGTTTATATGAGGAAGTAGATGGTTCAATAATTTATGGCATACATTTTCTGGTAAATCTAGAAAATGCAATTATTTATACCAAGTTTCTCCAAAACTCTAGTTATTACCACACTATTTAGTCAAAAAGAGGACTCAGTAATGACTTTAAAATGTTAGGTTAGCCACAAATGATTATTGCCTGGGTTGATCCGTTCTTATTTTAAAATACAATCCAATGTGGATCTGAGTTTCCTAGTTAAAAACAAAACCCTCCTTTATGGTTAAGCACAGGTGGGCCAGGAGCACATTTCGAGGTTACTTTTGTGCCAACTTTTTGTACAGACTATGTAACTTTTGGAAAGTAATAGGTCCTAATAAATAAACTGCTAATTTGAACCTCAAAAAGTGGCATTTGTGTTCTTCTTCTCCATATTAATTGTTAAAATTTTTGAAATCCAGGAATGGTAAGCTGGCAGTGTAACCATATTCAATTTTGTCTAGTCAGTTGTTAAAAGTAGCTCTTCTATGTCCTTGCCAGGCCTGAGTGTTCTTAAAATATGTCCTGGGGCCAAACTGTTAAGTCATTTTGCTCTAAGAGCTACTCTTTAGCAAAACACATGAAGTTGCCAAAGAACCACAAAGTCTGGATGGTATTTCAAAATTGAATCCAAATCTCCCCATAAAAGTTCATTATTCCTAAACAGACCTTTGCCTTTGAGAATGGGTACAAGGAGACGGTGTCTTGGGATTTGGAAAGATGGCAGAGTAGGAGGGCGCTGAACTCACCTCCTCCTACAGAAGCATCAAGGCTACAACTACATATGGTGCGACTCACTCTGAGAACAACCTGAGCCTAGTGGAATAGCTATTCCACAGCCAAAGACATGAAGAGCGACACTGAGAAGGGCAGGTGAGGCAGAGACACAGTTGTGAACCAACCCCTCTCCCCCCCCCCCCCTGCCGCCAGCACATGGACCCACAGGCAGGAGGGCCTTCCTGAGGAGCAGAGGGATCAAATCCCACATCAGGGACACATACCTCCCACTTCACCCACCCCCACCACCCCCATGAGGGTCTGAACTAGGAAGAGGAGCCCTCCTAATTTCTGGCTTTGAAAATCAGCAAGGCTTAACTCTGGGACAGCCTGAGGGCTGTAGGAAACTGAAAATCTGCTCTTAAAGAGTCAGGGTACTCTATCATGCACTCTAAAACCCAGCACAGGGGCAGCAATTTGAGAAGTTCTTGGGTTATTCCTCAAAGAAATTTATTGGCTAATTTTCGGTCATGTGCTAGACAGATGGGTGTCTTTTTTTTTTTTTTTTTTTTTTTTTTATTCCTGTCCTCCTTCAGCCTAGCAGCCTGACAGTGGAAAGAGCAGCCCTAATACTCTCCAGTCTCCACATTCCCCTGTGGACCAAACCTTACCCCGATCAACCGCCCTGGCAGGCCCTTCTCCGAAACAGTTTCTGCCTCACCGTACCCAGCTAGCAGCCTTGCTTAGGAATGGTGTTCCCCAAAAGCAACTACCACCCATCACACTGATAAACAGCCCAAGCCAGAAGCAGCACCCCTCCAAAGCAGCTCCTGCCCCAGGAAAGTAAGGAGCCAGTCCCACCAACCAGCACACCAACAGCTGCATCCAGGCCTCTCAGTCGTCTACACTGAGGGCTACCCCTGTCCAACAGGGTGCCTGCAGTAGTTACAGCTGGTCATTGCAGTCAGCTGGGCTGGGGGTGAGCCCCACTCACCAGGGCACCTACAGTAGTCATGGCCCAGTCATGAAAGGAAGGCCACACAGCCCACATAAGAGACACCCCTGAAGAGCCTGGTTCTGATGACCAGAGGGATTATCTACTGGGTCCACAGACACTTTGTTACACAAGACCACTCCTTGCAAGACCAGGAGATACAGCTGATATACATAATACATACAAACAAACACAGAGAGCCAGACAAATGAGACACAGAAATATGTTCCAAACAAAGGAATAAGACAAAACCTCTGAGAAAGAACTAAACAAAGATAAGCCATCTACCTAATAAAGAATTCAAAGTAATGATCACAGAGATACTCACCAGACTTGAGAGAAGAGGGATGAATTAAGTGAAAACTTCAAAAAGATAGGAAGTAAGAAAGGAATCAGAGGCAAAAAATTAGTAGCTGAAATGAAAAATACAAGGCAACCCACAGCAAATCAGAGGATACCGAAGGACAGGTCAGTGATGTGGTAGACATCATCTAAACTGAACAGTGAAAAGGATGAAAAAATATGTTAAGAGACTACTTATACACTATCAAGTGCTCTAAGATTAGCATTATAGGTATCCCACAAGGAGAAGAGGAATAGGGGCAGAAAACTTATTTGAAAAAATAGCTGCAAACTTCCCTAACCTAGGAAAGGAAACAAACATGCTTCAGGAAGCATGTGCTTCAGGAAGCTTCCTGTGCTTCAGGAAGCACAGAGAGCTCCAAACAAGATGAACTCAAAGAAGTCTACACCAAGACATAATAATTAAGTTATCAAAAATTAAAGATAACCTTAAAAACAACAAGAGAAAAGGAAATAATTTCATACAAGGGAAAAATCCACAAAGCTATCAATTGGTTTAACTGAAACTTTGCAGGCAAGAGGGAGTGGCATGATATGTTCAAAGTACCAGAAAGAAAAAAACAACCAAGAATATTCTACCTGGCAAGGTTTTCATTCAGTATTGAGTAAGAGAGAGTTTCCCAGGCAAACAAAAGTTAAAGGAGGTCATCAATAATAAACTGGCTTTACAAAAAATGTTAAAGTTACTTCTTTAAGTAGAAAAGAAAAGAACATTACTAGAAGTAAGAAAATTGTGAAAGGGAAACAATTCACTGATAAAAGCAAACATAGCAAAGATAGATCAATCACCTATAAAGCTAGCATGAAGGTTAAAAGACAAGGTAGTAAAATCAATTGTATCTATAATAATTAAAGGTCAAATACATCTACAATTAAGGATACATAAAATAAAAAGATGTAAAATACATTGTACACATAAAATCTATACATGGGGGAAGTAAAAATGTAGTGCCTTTATAATGTGTTCAAATTTAAGTGACCATTTACTTAATATAGACTGCTATATACATAAGATTTTATATATGACCTTTTTTTTTTTTTTTAATTTTTTTAAAGTAAGCTCTAAGCTCAATGTGGGGCTTGAACTCACAACCCCAAGATCAAGAGTCCCATGCTCTACCAGCTGAGCCAGCCAGGCACCACAAGATTTTATGTATGAACTCTTTGGTAACCACAAACCAAAACCTTAAAATAGATACACAAAAAATAAAGAGAATGAATTTAAGCATAACACTACAGAAAGTAATCAAACCACAGGAAAAGACAACAAGAAGAAAGGAACAGAGGAGAACTACAAAAACAACCAGAAAATAAGTAACAAAATGACAGTATATATCTATCAATTATTTTAAATGTAATAGATGGCATGTTTCAATCAAAAGACTAAATGGATGACTAAATGGATAAAAAATAAGACCCGTCTAGAGCTGTTTATAAGAGACTCACTTCAGATCTATGGGCATATACAGACTAAAAGTGAGAGATGAAAAAGATTCCATGCAAATGGAAGTGGGGGGGGGGGGGTGGGGAAAGCTGGGGTAGCAATATTTTATCAGACAAAAGAGACTTTAAAACAAAAAACCTTAGCAAGAGATAAAGAAGGGTATTACATAATAATAAAAGGGATCAACCCAACAAAAGAATGTAACAATTGTAAATATCCATACACCCAAAATAGGAGCACCTAAATATGTAAAGCAAATATTAACAGATAAAAAGGGAGATCTTGCCAGTAATACAATAGTAGGAATCTTTGACACACATACCCCTCTCTTACATCAATGGACAGATCATCCAGGCCAAAATATCAATAATGAAAATGTCTTTAAAGGACATATTAGACAAGATGGACTTCACAGATGATATATACAAAATATTTCATTCAAAATCCAGAGAATACACATTCTTTTCAGGTACACATGGAACACTGTCCAGGATAGATCACATGTTAGGCCACAAAAACAGTCTAATAAATTTAAGAAGATTAAAATCATATCAAGTATCTTTTCTGACCATGATGTATGTAACTACAAATTCATTAGAAGAAATAAAACTGGAAAAAAACAAACACATGAAGGCTAAACAAAATGCTACTAAACAACCAATAGATCAACCAAGAAATCAAGAGGAAATAAAAAAAATACATAGAGAAAAATGAAAATGGAAACACAGTGGACCAAAATCTTTGAGATGGAGAAAAAGCAGTGCTAAGAGGGAAGTTTATAGGTACACAGGCGACCTCCCAAAGCATGAAAAATTTCAAGCAACCTAACCTTACACCTAAACAAACTAGGAAAAGAACAAATGAAGCCCAAAGTTAGTAGAAGAAAGGCAATAATACAGATCAGCATGGAAATAAATGAAATAGAGACTAAAAAACAATAGAAAAGATCAATAAAACTAAGAGCTGGTTCTTTGAAAAATAAACAAAATTAATTAAACCTTTAGCCAAATGCATCAAGAAAAAAAAAAAAAAAGAAAGAACTCAAAATCAGAAATGAAAGAGCAGTACAATCAACTCAAATAAACAAAACCAAACTACAACCAACATCACAGAACTCAAAGAATCATGAGACTACTATGAAAAATTACATACCAACAAATTGGACAACCCAGAATAAATGGACAAATTCCTGGAAATAATTTCTAAGATTGAAGAAGAAATAGAAAGTCTGAACAAATAATTATTAGTAATGAGATTGAATCAGTAATCAAAAAACTCCCGACAAAAAAAAGTTCAGGACCAGATGACTTCCCAGGTGAATCCTACCAAACATTTAAAGATGATTGATGCCCTACTCTTCTTGAACTATAAGAAGAGGAAGAAGTGATTCCAAATTCATTCTATGAGGCCATCAACACCCTGATCTCCAAACCAGACAAAGACATTGCATAAAAAGAGCACTATAGGCCAATATCTCTGGTGAACATAGATGCATAAATCCTCAACAAAATTTTTGCAAACCAAATTCAACAGTACATTAACATTCACCACAACCAAGTGGGATTTATTCCAGGGATGCTAGAATGGTTCAATATTTGCAAATCAGTGTGATACATCACATTAACAACAAGAAAGATAACCATATAATCATCTCAATAGATGCAGGAAAAAGCAGTTAACAAACTACAACATCCACTCATAATAAAAACTCAATAAGTAGTTTTAGTGGTAACACAATAAAGGCTATATATATACAAACCCACAGCTAACATCATATTCAATGGGGAAGAGCTGAAAAATTTTCCCTAAAATCAGGGTTAAGACAAGGCGGTCCACTCTCACCACTCTCATTCAGCATAGTACTGGAAGTCCTAGCCCAGCAATCAGACAAAGAGAAATACAAGTGTCCAAAGTGGTAAGAAAAAAATTAAACTCTTACTTTTTGCAAATGACATGATACATACATAGAAACCCTAAAGACTATAAAAAAAAAAAAACTATTAGAATAAATGAATTCAGTAGAGTTGTAGGATACAAAATCAACATACAGAAATATTTTGCATTTCTATACACTAATAACAAAAGAGAGAAATTTTTTAAAATCTCATTTACAATTGCACAAAACAAATAAAATACCTAAGAATAAATTTGACCAAAGAGAACAGACTTATACTTTAAAAACTATAAGACACTTATAAAAGAAATTGAAGACAATACAAATTGAAAGATACATCATGCTTATAAAATGGAAGAATTATGGGGTGCCTGGATGGCTCAGTCGATTAAGTGTTCAACTTCAACCCAGGTCATGATCTGCACTTCATGGATTTGAGCCCCGCGTAGGGCTCTGTGCTGACAGCTCGGAGCCTGGAGCCTGCTTCAGATTCTGTCTCTCTCTCTCTCTGCTTGTACTCTGTCTCTCTGTCTCCCAAAAATAAATAAATATTTAAAAGAAAATTAAAAAAATAAATAAAATGGAAGAATATTGTCAAAATGTCCATAGTACCCATAGCAACTTACAGATTCAATCCAATCCCTATCAAAATATGAATAGTATTTTTCACAAAACCAGAACAGATACTCCTAAAATTTGTGTGGAACCAAAAAAAACCCCAAATAGCCAAAGCAATCTTTTTTTTTTTTTTTTTTTCTGAGAGAGAGACAGAGAGTGCGAGTGGAGGACGGGCAGAGAGAGAGGGAGACACAGAATCCAAAGTAGGCTCCAGGCTCGGAGCTGTCAGCACAGAGCCTGATGCAGAACTAGAACAGAATAGAGAATCCATAAATAAATCCACACTTATGGGGTCAATTAATCTATGACAAAGGAGGCGCAAATATACATGAGGAAAGACAATTTTTTCAATAAACAGTGCTGCTGGGAAAACAGAACAGCTACATGCAAAAGATTAAAACTGGACCACTTTCTTACACCTTATATAAAAATAAACTCAAATGTATTAGAGACCTAAATGTGAGACCCAAACCATAAAACTCTTAAAAGAAAATAGGCAGCAATTTCTTGAATATCAGCCTTAGCAAAAGGGAAAGCAAGGATAACAAAAGCAAAAATATGCAATATAGACTATACCAAACTAAAAAGCTGCACAGTGAAGGAAATAAAACAATAAAACAAAATGGTGACCTTCTGAATTGAAGAATATATTTGCAAATGTTATATCTGATAAGGAGTTAGTATCCAAAAATCTATGAAGAACTCCTATAACTCAACACCAAAAGGACAAACCAACTTCAAAAATAGGCAGAAGATCTGAATAGATATTTTTTTAAGAATATTTACAGATGGCCAACAGACACGTGAAAAGATGCTCAACATCACTCATCAGGGAAATGCAAATCAAAACCAAAATGAGGTATCGCCTCACTTACGTTAAGATGGCTAGTATCAAAAAGAGGAAATAACAAGTGTTGGTGAGTATGTATAGAAAAGGGAACGCTTGTGCACTGTTAGTGGGAATGTAAATTGGTGCAGCCAATGTGGAAAACACTGGACATTCCTCAAGAAATTAAAAATAGAAATGCCATACAATCCAGTAATTCCACTCCTGGGTATTTGCCTGAATAAAATAAAAACATTAATTCGAAAAGATCTATTCGTCCCTACACTTATTGCAGCATGACTTACAATAGCAAAGATATGGAAGTGTCCATTCATAGATGATTAGACAAAGAGTATGTGGAATATTACGCAGCCATAAAAAGGAATGCGATCTCACCAGTAGAACAACATGGAGAGATCTAGAAAGTATTATGCTAAATGAAATAAGTTAGAGAAAGAAAAATACCATATGATTTCACTTTTATGTGGAATCTTAAAAACAAAACAAATCCGGGGCGCCTGGGTGGCGCAGTCGGTTAAGCGTCCGACTTCAGCCAGGTCACGATCTCGCGGTCTGTGAGTTCGAGCCCCGCGTCAGGCTCTGGGCTGATGGCTCGGAGCCTGGAGCCTGTTTCCGATTCTGTGTCTCCCTCTCTCTCTGCCCCTCCCCCGTTCATGCTCTGTCTCTCTCTGTCCCAAAAATAAAAATTAAAAACGTTGAAAAAAAAAATTAAAAAAATAAAAACAAAACAAATCAAAGAACAAACAAAAAGCTGAATCGGTCTTGTAGATACAGAGAACAAACTGATGATTGCCAGAGGCAATACAGAGGTACAAACTTCTAGTTACCAAATGAAGAAGTCATAAGCATGAAAAGTACAGCATAGGGAATATTGTCAATACTATTATAATAATTCTGTATAGTGACAGTAACTACACTTATGATACGCATTTGATAATTATGTAAATGTATAATCAGTGTGTTGTACACCTAAAACTAATATAATATTGTATGCCAATTATACGTCTATTAAAATTTTAAAAATAAAATGGGTATAAGAATGTTGTAACTAGTATGCCGGATGGGGTATGAGGTAGAATGAAATTTAGCTGGGTCCTCTAATTAGGATTTGACTGTAGATGCCTCTTTGTCTTCTATTCACCTAATTACATTTGACACTTCAACAGTACCCTCCCTTTATTTATTTATTTTTATTATCTTTAAAGGCTTTATTTTTTTTAAAGCAATTTCAGTTTTACAACAAAATTGAGAGGAAAGCACAGATTTCTTAAAATCTCCTGTTCCCACACATGCACAGTCTCCCCCATTACCATCATTGTTGACCGGCCTGAGCACCCTCCCTGTAGGCATCTTCAAGATACAAGAACTTCAAAGGAATCTTGGATTCTTTCAGCAAACCTTACAATGACAGATTTTGTTCTCCTTCACTATCCACTTTGAAATCCCAACCATTAGACAAAATGATGTTTTAAAATTTCCAGATATTTCCTCCTTACAATTAATATCACTAACATTCTCCATGTTCTCATAAATCTACATTATTATTAATATATATTTTTTAATTATATCTAAAGTTGGTGGATATCCATTTTTCTCCTGGCATTTTTATTCCTTGTTATATTTCGATTAGAAACCGATTTTTAAAAATTGCTCTTTCCTCCTTGCTTTCTAATTATGGGTTACTAAAAGTTTGTTTTAAACATGGATCTCTAATTGCTATCAAGCTTGCCTTAATATTTTACATATAATCTGACTAGATATGATTGGTGGTCAAACACGAAACTATAAAAAATTAATTGAACAGATTGAGGGCACCTGGTTGTCTCAGTCCATAGAGCATGTGACTCTTGATCTCAGGGTTGTGAGTTCAAAGCCCTATGTTGGGTATAGAGCTTATAAAAATAAATAAATTCATAAATAAAAATAAAATAAACAGATTGAAACAAGTGTTCTGGTGAATTACTTACTTCTCAAGGGCAGGACCAATCCTCAAAGAGGGAGATGTAGTTAATCTCTCCCCAGAATGTCTGCTTTCAGACATGGCTGGGTTCTGGTGGAACAGGCATATCTTTGCATCAAAAAGCCCCCAGTAGACTAAATATAAATATTTAATAATATATATTTTTAATTTAAAACACTTAACATGTATAAGGGCAAATGCTGTTATGAATATACATCAATGATCTGGAAATGTCTATTTGTAACCTCGGTAATAATTTCAAGACTCAATATGTGTAAAGCATTCCCTATTAAAATACACTCACGAAAGTTAGGCAACAAAAGTTTAGACTTCATAACTACAAGTACTCAACCTCTGAGGGAAGCTTGATTTGAAAATGAGACATTTCTTTCCTTCCCTTGAATCAAGCACAAATGCTTGGCCCTTATATTGCAAAACCAACTAGTTAAAAGCAAACAGGTGCCTTTCCACAGGGGGACTAGTGGAGGGTGGGGGGGAGGCATTTTCTTTGGAGGCTCTCATCTGGATTCCTTTCCCTCATTAATGACCTAACGAGAGCCATTCTGATGATTGTAAGCCATGACTGACAGCCCGCATCTGTGGCCTACCCAGAGCATAAGAGTCCAATTTGACTGGGATAATAAATAAAAATCTTGTCGTACTATTATAGGATGTTTGGCAAGGACAAGAATTAAGGCACCTTTATAACTCCCGAAGGAATCTGGTGATATTTCTGACGTGATCTCACACATCATTCTGTCCTGCCTGACCTTCCTTGTATCACCCTCCTGAATTATAGCTTGTATCCGTTACTCTCTCCTCCTTCCATAGCCTCTCCCCAAAATAAAGGATTACTGACCTGAAGAAAACAAATCTGATTTTTTTTTTTAAATCTTTATAAGAAAGTCAGTTAAAATGTCCTGGAAGTCACTCCATATGTTTTCTGCAGAACATTTACTGCATCCATTAGATTAAATGTCTCACTTTATGAAATGAGTCCTGAAGGTCTTTTGGGGATTAAAGGACCTCTTTCAGAAGGGTCCAGCTTCATCCCTTAATAATTTCTGGGGTCCTAGGATGTTATAGGATATATTATATATTCATCAAGTTCACCAGTTTACCACCCACTTTTTCAATGATTAGTTCCTTTATCCTGGCAGTCAGTGAGAGTTGCCTCTTAAGCACTTCCTCATGAATCCACGTAAAAAGGGAGGTTTTGATATGTTGTAATAGCTTTTCTCACACTCTCCAGAGAAGCTTAACAGCTTCTGTGTGATGAGCCAAAGGAGAGTACACTTATATAAGAACAGACACACTTCAAGGACACCGTTAAGCACGAAGATAGTAGCGGCACATGGGAATGGCAGGCATGCCTATGGAGGCCCGATGCCCTGTTCGAGTAGAAAGACCTCATTTAGGGTGACGGTTCTCTGGGCGTGTCCCAGCAACCACATGAGGAAGGCAGAGCTTGATTTCCATCAGCCTCAGTATTCCTAAGAAACTAGCCTTTTGTTATCCTTATAGCTTCTCTTTATATCTGAGCCTCCTTTGAGTTCCTTAAATGGATGGTAACAGCAAAGTGTTACCCTTTCATGAGAGTATTTGCATTTTAACTTACATCTAATCTAAAAGGATTGAAAGTGCGCTAATGGAGAATTGAGAAGCCACAAACTGAGGGAATTTATATTCCTTTATTAAACTGAACCCTGAGCTGAAACTCCCCCTCGTGCTTTCTGAATACACTTGTTGCTAAGACCTTGACTTCAAGGGGAGCTACTTCCACTTTAATGACAAAAACCCTTTTCTTCCATGCTCTTTTGCAGCAGCGTTGAGACAAGATGGGACTTTTTAAAAGACTTTACAAAGCTCTGAGTAGAAAAGCAAAGGGACAGATAGAAGCCACAAGAAACATAAAGACACCATGCTAATAAACAACAGTCCTCACCCTCCACAGTAAACACACCCCTCCCATGTTGAGAAGCTGGTAAGTGTGGTACTCTGGTAAGACAGCAGGGGATGAACGGGTCTAGTGCATTCCTGAGCAACAATTCTGAGCTTTTACAACTTTAGGTATCCTACAGAACGGCAACCACTGATTCAGTCTCAGAACATTATCCTACATATCCATAAGAATTGTCTGGGTACTCTGGCCTTTCCTGAACCTCAGAAATGAGACACCAGCCTTGCCTAAACTATATAGCGTTGTCAGCCACACCAGAGTCGGTTGAATTTGTGTGTCTCTAGAGACCAAGGCATACAGTATATATGAGACAGCGAGTTAACTGTAGAGCAGTCCAATGATGAGAGGCCAGGCTCCAAGATTATGATGTCACTGGGTCCTAGAACACAAGCAAGTCCTCAAGAGGGATGCCAGAGGTCATCTAATTCATACTGTTGGTTCTCCATCTGAAGGGTAAAGTGACTTGCACACCATTGGAGACCACACCTTCTTGCTCTCTGCACTCCCTCCCTCCAACTTACCTCGACAAGCAGAGGCCAGGCTCTGCTTGATTGGGAGATAATAAAGGAATCGATTACTCAGGTAGCATGTTGGCATATATGAGCCCTGAAGGACTTTATCTCCCTTAGAATCTGTGTTCTGTGATGTTTATAGACTCATAAGTGGGCACCCTTGCCTTGGGGCTTATCACCTTCCACACACCATCCCATATTCTGTTTGCTTATCTCTTTGAGGGACATAATAACTGTCTTAGTTTATTCATGTTCTGGCACCAGGTCTTACAACTGAAATAAATCAGCCCTACCCTAGAAAGAAGTGGTCTGAAAAGGCAAAAATCCCCGTGGGAAAGAATCCCTGCTAAGGATCTGGGCTGGTGCACTGCCTCAGTCTGAGTGATAAAGCGGCTCTTTTCCAACATGTAGAAATGTAGCGAGTAATGAAAACATTAACTAATGCAGGTTCCACGCGTTTGCAACAGGCATTGTTGTAAGCATGTTGTGTCTTATTTCGCTTTATGTGTGTAACAACCTCACGAAAAGGAAATGCTGTTGGAGCCCGGTTTACCAGTGAAGAAACCAAGTCAAGAAGTAATTTACCCATAGTCCTGTAGCTAGTAAGGAATGAGCTCAAGATTAAAATCTAAGCATTCTCAAACTCTCGACCTCATGATCTTAAGCTATACTGTCTGCCTGCACAATTCTAAACCACCGTCTGGAAAAACACCAGGGATAAGAATCAAACACTTTGCATCCCTTGCAAAACTTGCTGACAGTTTTTATAGTTACCCTATAGAAGACTCATCATCGCTCAGCTTCATTATTTTGTACCAAAATGCTATGATTTCCGAGAATCTCCAATACCTACACACCAAAGATGAAAATGGATATATTTTATAAAGTATTTTCTCATCTAAATCTCCTGTCATTGCTGCTTCTCTTTGAGTATGATATTGTCAAATAATCGCTCGTATAAATTTAACGTGATGAAGTTTAGACATGAACATTTGTTGCCAAAGTTGGTCAGAATGACCATGAGTTGTCAGGAATTTAGGGTCCTCTGAGATTAGTCAACTTTCCATGCACTGCTCCCACTAGGAATGCTTTTCCTGCACAGATGAGCAGCTTGTCAAACCCTCTGTGTTTGGGAGACTCATGAGATTTCTGTAAGTATGGTATGTACAAGAGATGAGTTCTTCCCAAACCGTTAGCCTCTCTGCAAAATAACAATGTTCATCATTTTTGTTTTTCCCTTGGCTTCCTTATTTCTTTCCCTCCTTTCTTTCTGAGTTTAGTGGGAAATAGAAGCACAATACATAAGCAGTAACTTGACAAGACTTATTTTCTTTTGCTAAAATAATTACTTTGTTTTAAAATGTGCCCTTTAATATCTAGAAATTTGAGTGCATCAGAGTTTTGTTTCTTGAAAAAAAATAAATTCAGAAGTGTCAGGTTTTTAGACTTGACCCGTCAAGGTGTTTCTTTGATTAGTAGTAAGCCATACATTTTGCAATAACATATTTTAGGAGATTTCTGAATTCCGTCATTTGGATAAGAAGCAATTTATCTTCCAATCATATTGAAGTTAAGACATTTTTGTGGATGAACCGAACTTGGTATTGGCCTCCCATAGGTATGCCTTTTCCACTCCATAGTCAGCAAATAAATAATTGAATTTTTAAAGACAGCCTAAATGAAATACAAATTTGCCTGTTATTACTAAAGCATTCCAGAGTAAGTTTCCTATTAGTCCTTCCTCTTCCTTTCCATAGTTTAATCCTTCTAAAGTTAGAAGTTGCTGACATTATCTTTAGCACACAGATCTAGCAGCATATGTATCCATTATCTGACTTGCTTACAGGGAACAAGGACAATGTTTTGTTAATCACCATATCATCAGTGTCCTATATGATTCCTGCCATAAAGCTCAATAAAATTTACTTCAGCTGTGTTGAAAATAATTAATGAGCAATCTGTTTAACGAAAGAAGACCAAAGGATCCAGTAGGGAATGATCTTGGTTTATTCTGAGACAACTCTTATTCTTTTGCTAAAAAGTCCATGTACAAAAGCAAAGTAGCAATTACATGTAAGAGTCTATCATAACTGTTCAGATGTCAATCCTTAATTCAATAATGCCAGGGACTATGTACAATCCTGGAGATACAAAGCTTGACAAATAAATATAGTGCCTGCTCTAGAGGGGTGTATAATACACCAGGCAAGATGAACACAGAATGAGTGTGCTTGCTATAGGAATACAGGCTGTCAGAGGAGAATATAGTGGAAGGCTGAGTTGATGGGGTGGGAGGGGGGATCAGGAAAGCTCTCCTACATAGCGACTCAAGTTGAAGCAGGGATGATGGGCAAAACTAGGCAGGCAGAGAGAGTGCCAGGTAGAGGGAGCTGCATGGATGGAGCCTTTAAAGAGTGAAACAGCTTGAAATGTTCATTTGGGGGTACAAAACAGATCTAAGTTTAAAGGGAAGCTAATCAAGCTAGAATACTGCTTCCTGTATTACACACAGACTCCCATTATTTTTCCTAAACCATTGGGAAAAAAATTTTAATATGACAGGGTTGTATAAATTTTGCTAAGTCACCTGCAAAAGGAAAATAACTAACAATTACTCGTGCTATCAATGTCCTTCAGTTTTGTTTCATAAAAGCAAAATATGATTAAATTAGGAGGCTTCAAATTTTCATTAATTTAATATGCATCAAGATTTCTTTATTTAAGGTATTCCACGGTAAACATCTGTTATATTAATTATTGCAAAGATTATTCTGCACTAGATAGCTTGGTATTTAAGGAGAGTGTATCACCTTCCTACTTGATACATTTTCAGTATATGCTTTCATGTGTTTATTTTAGAAAATAACTATAGAGTTTGAGATTAAGTATGTCACTCTAATTTTTAACACCACTGGTACAAAATGCCATTAGATCACCTACCATCACTGTGGGATGTACATTCTTTAGAAATGATTTTTCAGAGGACTCTTTTTTTTTTTTTCTCCATAGATGCATACTTTTCTCACAAATACTAACAGTGGTATTTTTTCTAGGATCCGTGCAGGCAAGGTTGTAACCACTAGGGATTTTCCTGGAGACAGTAATTTTCAAACAATAGAGCAAAAATGCATACATCAGCCAACTAATTTATGCTACATCAATTTTACACACCCAGAAAGCATGAAACTTTAAAATGATCTCACCAAAGTCAAATAAGCCACACAGAAGCTACCAAAACAGGCCTGGCCCTTTCATCTAAACAAGCTTATGTCATGCAGCCTTTGAGAACACAATGTATTCTGAAAGGGCAGGAAGGCCATGCTTCTAAATGCATGTTCTATTAGACAGCAAAGAACTACAAAAGACGCTCAAAGCAAAGTGTCTGGGAACCCAAGTTGATTAATGTGCAGCTTTATTTCACTTCAGGGGTAAAGGACTGGAGGGATAAAAGACCATAAGCTCGCTTGACGACTGGAAAGGTCGCAAAGGAAATGATGGTAGGTAACATGAAGTTGTCAGGGAGACCAGAGACCCCAGTACTCAGAAATGTGTGGCAGAGGCTCCAGCAGTGAGGTGACAGGTGAACTGCCAATCATCCAAGGGTTCAGCCCAAATGAAAAGACCAAAGGAAATACAAGCCCCTGGAACCCCAAGTTGAAGTTCAGGGCCCTCTTCCCCAATAAGTGAAATGAAGCAGATCAGGGAGTAGGATTCTCGATGACTAGCTGAGAGGACTTTGGGTCCTCACTATGGTCAGATAGCTCCCATTTTACTCTCACTGGCTCATGGCGGTCACTCTGACACAGGTTTCTGGGTCCACTGAGATACGGAAATAGCCAGGCCAGGTAGTCACCATCACTGCTTATTATAGAGCAAGGATGTGGACAGAGCCACAGCCATCCTAGGGCTGGGGCAGGTGCTCCCACTGGTATGCTTTAGGGAAAGCTCTAGGCAGCCGACCTGAAGGAGTGCCTATCTTCAAAGATCATACAAAGAAGGACAAGCATTCCTAACAGAACTGCTCTTTTATGAACTCCATAGAATTAGAGTCCTGGGTGATATGAATGTAAACTGAGCAGTTCTCAACTGTTTATGTCAATGGATGGGAGCACTAGCCTCCATCCTTCCCCCCAGAAAACCCTGATAAGAATTATAATGGACACAGGAAGAGACCAAAGGCCTCACCTTCCCTAAAACATTCCCAATTCACTTAGTTAAAGGCTACAGAGCTTCTTTTTAAAAAGTTGAAAAAGCAGGGCCACCTTGGTGGCTCAGTTGGTTAATCATCCGAGTTTGGCTCAGGTCATGATCTCCCAGCTCATGGGTTCGAGCCCCACGTCAGGCTCTGTGCTGACAGCTCAGAGCCTGGAGCCTGCTTTGGATTCTGTGTCTCCCTCTCTCTGTGCTCCTCCCCTGCTCATGCTCTGTCTCTCCTTCTCTCAAAAAAATAAATAAATAAATAAACATTAAGAAAATTAAGTTGAAAAAGCATAAAAGAAATCATATGATCAGTAAAATCTCATCAAGTGGACCTAATGTTATGATAGGGACAAAGACAAATTATGTAAGAATTCCCAACCTCTTTCCAAGCTTGCGTTCCTTTCACTGGATCTCTCCGTGGAGGTGAGGCTATGACTGAGGAGTGGGGTATGAGGGGGTACTGGAAAAGAGAGCAGTAGGATTTACAATGAAAAGAACAGACAGGGACTTACAAAAGGAGTGAGAGGAAGGGGGAGAAAAGCATCACGTGGTTATCATGGGAAGAAACGTTTTTTTTTTTTTTTGCAGCCACCGAAGGGATTTGGTGGAGAGGGGTCAGTGAAGAGGAATCTGAAGACGTTTTTCCATGAGGCTCATGTGTGAAGGCCTGTGGTACTTCTTCCACAGCACCTTTAAAAATTGTATTATTTCTTAAGGGTTCCAGAGTCAGATTTGTGGGATTCATATAAACGGCTCTTCTATACTTGGGTAACATCTGAGACAGGCTCCAGGAAAGTAACCAAAGCAGGGGGCTTATTCTAGAAGAAGAAGCTCTCCTGAAATTTCTGCAGACCATCCCAGGAACAGCACATGTTAGTTTTTGTTATAGCTGTTGTTTCAAACCCTTTGTTTCCTCTAAATATAAGACTTGTTGCTGCTATTTTTGCACTTTGAAAACTGCAGTTTCAGCTTCCAGATCACATTCCCTTCTGTAATTGTAACAAACCAAATGGCTCTAGTGGAAAACGCGGCTCTGCTTAACTTTTGGCATCTGAGATGTACCCTACAGAGTGTGCCTCTGTATCACACTGAGCGAAAAGACGAACAGTTTCGCACCCAGGAGATCAAATTAACTAATGAGGTAAATCTGACATTCATGGGTGAAACAACACACAGTGTTTAAGGATGCGTCTGAAAAGAACTTTACAAAAAGTCATTAAAGAAATTTCATTCTTAGGCCATTATGAGCAGCTCTTGAGAATTTGCCACTATTTCAGTTACTTAGGGAAGACAAGACAATGGAAACAAATAGACCCAAAGACTCATGACTCAACAGGATAGCAGTTACCTTCTTGCTCACCCAGTAATCTAGAAAGGTTTGAGGCTGGTGTGAGCCACATAGCCATGCAGAACCCAGGTGAATTGTAGCTTTGCATTTCAGCCTATGGCTTTTTTTTTTTTTTTTTTTTTTTTTTTTTTTTTTTTTTTTTTTTTTTTTTTTTTTGAGAGGGTGAAGGATGGAGAGGAGCAGAGGGAGAGAGAGAGAGAGTCTCTTAAGCAGGCTCCTCATTCAGTGCAGAGCCTGACACAGGGCTCGATCCCACCACCCTGTGATTAAGACCCGAGCCCAAATTAAGTCAGGCATTCTATAAAGCCTGTGGCTTTATAGTTACTATGGGTACGAGAAGAGACAGAGAGCTTGAAGGAAAAAGAACATGAATGAAGAGATATGGAGGTTTTCCTGGGTCATACCTGGGAGTAGCAGACACCATTTGTGATCATGCTCTGCTGATGACAACAGTGCCCTCACTATAAGAAAAGCTGAGAACTGTACTCTGGCTATGTGTCCAAAGAGGAGAGAACAGAGGAAAAACTGATAATCTCTAACACAGACATTTCTCTGAATTCTATTTTCTGCCTTAAGAATATAATTTACATCTCCCAACAAACAAGAGTCTGGGGCCAGATGGTTTTCCAGGGAATTCTATCAAACATTTAAAGAAGAGTTAACACCTATTCTTTTGAAGCTGTTCCAAAAAATAGAAATGGAAGGAAAACTTTCAAACTCATTCTATGCAGCCAGTATTACCTTGATTCCAAAACCAGACAAAGACCCCACTGAAAAGGAGAATTGCAGACCAATTTCCCTGGATGCAAAAATTCTCAACAAGATACTAGCAAACTAGTTCCAACAATACATTAAAAGAATTATTCACCATAATCAAGTGGGATTTATTCCTTAGATGCAGAGCTGGTTCAGTATCCACAAATCAATCAGTGTGATACATCACATTAATAAAAGAAAGGATAAGAACCACATGAACCTCTTAATAGATGCTAACAAAGCATTTGAGAAAATACAGCATCTTTCTTGACAAAAACCCTCAAGAAAATAGGGATAGAAGGATCATACATCAAGATCATTAAGGCCATATATAGCCTTAAGGCCACTAATATCATCTTCAATGGGGAAAAACTGAGAGCTTTCCCCCTAAGGTCAAGAACATGACAAGGATGTCCGCTCTCAGCACTGTTATTCAACATAGTGTTGTAAGTCCTAGCCTCAGTAATCAGACAACACAAAGAAATAAAAGGCATCCAAATCAGCAAGGAGGAAGTCACACTTTCACTCATCCCACAAGACATGAAACTCTGTGGAAAACCCAAAAGACTCTACCAAAAAAACTGCTACAACTGATCCATGAATTCAGCATAGTCGCAGGATATAAAATCAATGTACAGAAATCAGTTGCATTTCTATACACCAATAATGAAACAGCAGAAAGAGTAATCAAGGAATCGATCCCATTTACAATTTCACCAAAAACCATAAAATACCTAGGAATAAACCTAACCAAAGAGGTGAAAAATCTATACACTTAAAACTATAGAAAGCTTGGGGCATCTGGGTGGTTCAGCCCAGGGTTCGAGCCCTGGGTTGTGCTCTGTACTGACAGCTCAGAGCCTGGAGCCTGCTTCGGTTTCTGTCTCCTCCTCTCTCTGCCCCCCACTGTTCGCGCTCTGTTTCCCTCTCTCAAAAATAAACATTAAGAAAGAAAAAAAAATTATAGAAAACTCATGAAAGAAATTGAAGAAGACACAAAAAATGGAAAAACATTCCATGCTCCTGGATAGGAAGAACAAATATTGTTAAAATGTTGATACTACCAAATCTACATATTCAATGCAATCTCTATTAAAATTATACCAGCATTCTGCACAGAGCTAGAACAAATAATGCTAAAATTTGTATGGAACCAGAAAAGACCCCGAATAGCCAAAGCGATCCTGAAAAAGAAAACCAAAGCTAGAGGCATCACAATCTGAGACTTCAAGATGTATTAAAAAGCTGTAATCATCAAGACAGTATGGTACTGGCACAAAAACAGACACTCAGATCCATGGAACAGAATAGAGAACCCAGAAATGGACCCACAAACGTATGGCCAACTAATCTTTGACAAAGCAGGAAAGAATATCCAAAGGAATAAAGACAGCCTCTTCAGCAAGTGGTGCTGGGAAAACTGAACAGCGACATGCAGAAGAATGAACCTGAACCTTTCCTTACACCATACACAAAAATAAACTCAAAATGGATGAAATACCTAAATGTAAGACAGGAAACCATCAAAATCCTCGAGGAGAAAGCAGGCAAAAACCTCTTTGACCTCGGCTGCATCAACTTCTTTAACACATCTCTGGAGGCAAGGGAAACAAAAGCCAAAATGAACTCTTGGAACCTCATCAAAATAAAAAGCTTCTGCACAGCAAAGGAAACGATCAGCAAAACTAAAAGGCAACCGACAGAATGGGAGAAGATATTTGCAAATGACATATCAGATAAAGGGTTAGTATCCAAAATCTGTAAAGAATTTATCAAACTCAACACCCAAAAACTAAGTAATCCAGTGAAGAAATGGGCAAAAGACATAGACACTTCTCCAAAGAATACATCCAGATGGCCAACCGACACAATGAAAAAATGCTCAACATCACTCATCAGGGAAATACAGATCAAAACCACAACCTCACACCTGTCAGAATGGCTAAATTTACAATGCAGGAAACAAAAGATGTTGGCAAATATGTGGAGAAACAGGAACTCTTGTGCACTGTTGTTGGGAATGCAAACTGGTGCAGCCGCTCTGGAAAACAGTACGGGGGTTCCTCAAAAATAGAACTACCCTACGATCCAGTAAGCACACCTTTAGGTATTTATCCAAAGGATACAAAAATACTGATTCGAAGGGGCACATGCACCCCAATGTTTACAGAGCACCATGAATAATAGCCAAATTATGGAAAGAGCCCAAATGTCCATCGACTGGCAAATGGATAGAGAAAATGTGGTGTGTATGTATGTGTATGTGTATATCTACACACACACACACACACACACACACACACACACACACACACACTGGAATATTATTCGGCCATCAAAGAGAAAGAAATCTTGGGGCACCTGGGTGGCTCAGTTGGTTAAGTGTCTGACTTTGGCTCAGGTCATGATCTCATGGTTCGTGGGTTTGAGCCCCACATGGGGCTCTGTGCTGATGGCTTAGAGCCTGGAGCCTGCTTCGGATTCTGTCTGTCTGTCTGTCTGTCTCTCTCTCTCTCTCTCCCTCCCCCTCCCCCACTTACACTCTGTCACTCTCTCTCAAAGATAAACTTTTTTAAAAAAAGAATGAAATCTTACCATTTGCAACAATGTGGATGGAAATAGAGTGTATTATGCTAAGCGAAATAAGTCCATCAGAGAAAGATAAATATCATTTCACTCATATGTGGAATTTATGGTATAAAACAAATAAACATAAGGGAAGGGAAGCAAAAATAATATCAAAGTGGAAAGAGATACAAACCATAATAGACTCTTTAATACAGAGAACAAACTGAGGCTTGCTGGTGGGGTGCTAGGTTGGGGGAAGGGCTACAAGGGTAACGGGCATTAAGGAGGACACTTGTTGTGATGAGCACTGGGTGTTATATGTAAGGGATGAATCACTAAATTCTACTCCTGAAATTATTATTACACTATATGTTAACTAACTTGGATTTAAATTAAAAAAAAATAATATAATTTATATGCATTGTCAATGGCCATACCACTCTGAATGTGCCACTCTTGTCTGATCTTGGAAACTAAGCAGGGTTGGGCCTGGTTAGTACTTGGGTGGAAAATACTATTTACATGTACTAAGAGTTATAGGGGGCCCACAATATGTGGGTCCTCTGTTATAAGGCGACAGAGAATTTGGTAACAATATGACTTAACAGATGTGTTTTATTAAAATGATCTCTTGAGGGAAGAATTATTGCTAAATACTATCAAAACAGCATGGTACTGGTACAAAAATAGAGACATAGATCAATAGAACAGAATGGAAATCCCCAAAATAAACCTACAGAGATATGATAAATTAATCAACAACAAAGGAGGCAAGAATATACAACAGGGAAAAGAGTTTTTTCAATAAATGGTGCTGGGAAAACTGGACAGCTATACGCAAAACAATGAAACATCTTCTTACACCATACATAAAAGACCATACAGAAGACCACCTTCTTGCACCATACATAAAAACAAACTGAAAATGTATTAAAACCTAAATGTGAGACCTGAAACCATAAAAATCCCAAAAGAAAACATGGGCAGTAATCTCTTGGACATCAGCCTTAGCAACATTTATCTAAATATGTCTCCTCAGAGAAGGGAAACAAAAGGAAAAATAAACTATTGGGACTACACCAAAATAAAAAGCTTTAGTACAGCAAAGGAAAGCATCAACAAAACAGAAAGGCAACCTACTGAATGGGAGAAGATATTTGTAAATGGTATACCCAATAAAGATTTAACATTCAAAATATATAAAGAATTCATACACCTCAACACCAAACAAGTAAATAATCTGATTAAAAATGGGCAGAGAACCTGAATAGACATTTTTCCAAAAAGATGGCCAGCCGACCATAAAATGATGCTCAACATCACTAATCATCACAGGGAAATGTAAACCAAAACCACAATGAAATATCACTTCACGTTTGGCAGAATGGTTAATATCAAAAAGAAATAACAAGTGCTGCTGAAGAACCCTCCTGCACCGTTGGAGGGAATGTAAATTGGTGCAGCCATTGTGGAAAATGGTATGGAGGTTCCTCAAAAAATTAAAACTAGAAATAGCATAAAACCCAGTAATTCAACTACTGAGTATTTACCCAAAGAAAAGAAAAACACTAATTCAAAAAGATATATGCACTCCCTATT
This sequence comes from Panthera leo, assembly GCF_018350215.1. NCBI lineage: Eukaryota > Metazoa > Chordata > Mammalia > Carnivora > Felidae > Panthera > Panthera leo. The sequence continues at coordinate 35,481,862 of NC_056679.1, read as the reverse complement.
TATGGTGGCAATATTTACAATAGCTAAGATATGTAAGCAAACTAAGTATCCATTGATAGATGAATGGATAAAGATGTGATACACACACACATATACACACACATAGTGGAACATTACTCAGCCTTAAAAAACAATGAGATATTGGGGTGCCTAGGTGGCTCAGTTGGTTGAGCGTCCGACTTCAGCTCAGGTCATGATCTCATAGTCCATGAGTTTGAGCCCCGCGTCAGGCTCATGTGCTGACAGCTCAGAGCCTGGAGACTGCTTCAGATTCTGTGTGTGTCTCTCTCTCTGCCCCTCCCCTGCTCATGCTTTGGCTCTGTCTCAGAAATAAATAAAAACATTAAAAAAAAAAAACCAAAAAAACCCCACAATGAGATCTTACCATTTGCAACAATATGGATGGACCCGGAGGCTATTATGCTAAGCAAAATAGGTCAGAGAAAGAAAAATACCATATGATTTCACTTACATTCGGAATCTAAGAAATGAAACAAATGAACAAACAAAAAAGCAGAAACAAACCTATAAATCGAGAGAAGAAACTGATGGTTGTCAGAGGGAGGTGAGTAGAGGCATGGGCAAAATGGGTGAAGGGGAGTGGGAGATACAGGCTTCCAGTTATGGAATGAATAAGTCACAGGAATGAAAGGTACAGCATAGGGAATACAGCCAACGGTATTATAATAGTGTTGTATGGAAAAAATACACATAAGGAAGATAATAAGGATAGCATAGATGAGGCTCCACAGTTTTTATGGCACAGACTACTTAGGAAATTCAGTTAGAGCATTTAGAAACTATAAAAAAAATATTTTCAGAGCAACTTCTAGAGAATTACAACCATTAGCCTTTTCAAATCACAGAAAATTCCATTTGTTATGCCCTGCAGTCGAATAAACTTGGTTTTATACAGATCTTGTTTTTTTTTAAATGTAAACATTATAAATACAAAAATAAAGAAAGTGAAGAACACCTGAAATTTCACTAAAGATCATTACCACTGACATTTTGGGAATGAAATGAGTTTTCTTGTTTTCAAAGAACTACCCTGTTCCTCTATCTAACTCAAGTGTGGTATTAGGAGTCTCCACCTCTTGGCCATGGGGACTTCCATCACAGACACACCTAGAACACTGAACTCCCTCTCAATGTTCTAGATCATATGATTCCCAGGCTAAAATGATATCAGAGAAAACAGGGAGGGGCTCTGGATTCTTATTCCACATCTTTCTCCGTCTTTGCTATTGACATTCAGCTCCCAAAGGCACTGCTAAAAACTGGACCTCAAGTGCCCCCATGCTCTCAGTGCTCAGAGGTGCCCTTCTCAGTCCATCCTGCTGGTGACTCCCTGACCCCAGACTATCGGGGACCATACAGAGCAGCCACATTCTATGTCCAGTTGCCACAGACTTGCTGAATCTTGTGCTTATTGTTCCCTTACTTTGTGTTTTTTCCATCTGTGTATACATGTATATATGAATATATATATATGAATATATGTATATATGAATATATATATTTGTGAACAATGCATTTTAGTGCCACTCCATCCCACCCTTAACTTTTCTCACTTCATTTCTTTCCTCTGTAAATTGGGAAGTTATACTTTATTCTTTTAGTAGTTTCTCTAGCTATTTTGATAGTTAAGCTTTAAAAGTCTAAACTTAGTTAATTACTTATATCACTCTTTGTAAGTGAAAAAGTCAGGTTTTTTTCCCCCCTTCTGATGTAAGGAAAAACCCAGTTCTTCCCCACTGTGTTTTTATCCTGCTTGTCTCTTTTGCTTCTCACACAGAACACTTCATATCTGTCACTTCTGGTCACCAAATGTGTGGAATTTTCCCCCCACAACAACATCAGCTAAATTTAACTCAATTCTGTCACTATTTACCCAGAGATAGCATCAGATCCCACAGGATAGAGCTCAGTCCCACAAAACTGCTCTCCCCCACACGCACATATTTCAGACACCAGTCACAAACCCAAGTTATCACTTGTGCTTCTGACCAACAAGCTACAGATCAGAGGTTCCAACACCCCTCTCTCCTTTGGGTTTAATTTGCTAGAGTGGCTAATAGAACCCAGGGGAACACATTTACCAGTTTATTAAAAGCTATGATAAAGGATGTAGATGAACAGCCAGAGGAAGAGATACGTACGGCAAGATGTGGGAGTGTCCAGGTACAGAAGCTTCTACTCCCCATGGAGTCCGGCTGCAACCCCCTACTGGTGTGGATGTCTTTGCCCATCTAGAAGCTCCTTGAACCCCCTACCGTTGGGATTTTATGAAGGCTTCCTCATGAGGGCATGATCAATTATTAACTCTATTTCTAGCCCCTCTCCCATCTCCAGAGATGGCAGGTGGGGTTAAAATCCCAAGCTTATAATTATGGTTTGAGCTTTTGGATGACCAGCCCCCATCCTAAAGCTATCTAGGACCCCGCCCCACCCCCACACCCAAGTTGTCTAATTAGAACAAAATATGTTCCCAGTGCTCTTATCACTTAGGAATTTACAAGAGTTTTAGAAGCTCTGTCAGGGCCAAGGTCAAAGACCAAATTATTAGAACAAGTGGTGTTCCTAGTGTTCTTATAACTTAGGGAATTACAAAGGTCTTAGAAGCTCTGTGCCAGGAGCCGGGAACAGAGACAAATGTATGCATATTCTCTGTTTTTTCACATTTTCTCCAAATAATGAAAGTCTTTAAATACTTGAACATCAACCCTTCAAAACTATATGCTTAAGGTGTCCAATATTTTACTGCATTTTTCTTTCAACTCCATAAATTTGGCGTTATCACTGTTTAACACATTTTTTCTTTTCATTTATCTTATATTTACTAGTATGTTTGCTTATGATTTCTTTTTTATATCATACCCTTCTGGAATCATTTTGCTTTAGAATTTCCCTTGGTAAGGGATTATTGATGGTTAAGTCTTTTAATTTTTGTTTAATTGAGAAATTCTCTTTGACTCTCATTTTTGAACAGTAGATCTTTATTTGCATATTTTCATTTAGCATGGTGATATTATTCCACAAGTTACATTGTTGCTGTTGAGACCTCAGTTCATTGGTTGTCAGTCTAAGTGCTGATCTTTAGAGGCAATCTTGCTTTTCTCACTGAGTGCTTTTAAATTTACCTTTGTGGGCTCTGTTGTTTCGCTGGGATTTACCTAGGTATGGGTTTGTCTTTATTTGTTCTCCCTAAGATTCATTGAATTTCCTGAATTTGAACTTTGGTGTTTCCACAATTTTGAAAAATTCAGTACCTATTCTCATTGAGTATTGCTTCTTTTCTGTTCTATAATCTTCTGGAACTCCTATTAGATATGTACGAGACTTTGTCTACCTTCTAGGTCTCTTAACTGTGCTTTTAAATGTCCTGTTTGACACTCTATGTGGTGCTGGGTAATTTCTTCCACTCTATCTTCTGGGACACTAATTTCTCCCCAGCTGTGTCTAATCTTCCATTTAACCCACCCACTGAGTTTTTAATATTAACTATTATATGGCTCATTTTAGAAATCCGTTTGCTCTTTTTCAAGTCTGTTTGGTTGCTCTTAAAAACCTCTTCTTCCTTTCTCCTATTTCCAAACTTCTCTTATATTTACCTACACCTATTCAATGTGTCGCTGTATAGTTTGTGCCTGATAGTTCTGATACCTAGACACTTTGCCAGTTTGTATCTGCTGGCTCTTGCTTCTAGTGCCTTACTTCCTTTATTTTGACTCCTAGCTCATTTTCTTTGGAACATTACCCCTAAGAATTCTTGGAGCCTTGGGTTGAACTTGCATGTTCTCAGAGAGGATCTGCACTAGCTTCTGTCAGTTGCCTGGTGCCTCTGCCAGCTGGAAGTTTCTTGGACTATGACAGATAATGAGAACACCCATCGAAGAGCCCTAAAGGTTTGGCGAATTCTCAGGGGAGGATTTTCCAGTCAGTGGAAATGGACCTTCCATTCAGCATCAAGAAGGTCGAGGGCAAATTTCCTTGCTCTCCTCTCCCGTGCAACAGGGCTTGTTTCTTATGCATCCTTACAATAAAAGTGTAGCCTTAGCAGCCCCGAGTATAGCCCTTCCTTTATCTTGTTCCCCTTTCCCAATAGAACCCCCTAAAAGAGAAGATCCAGGTCTGCAGGGATGGCAGATACCCAGAGCGAAAACTGTTTCAGTCCTTATTTATCTCACAGGGTCCTACTTTAAATTCTCTTTAACCTCTACAAACTCCTTGTTTTAAAATTTGTTTAATGTTTATTTATTTTGAGAGAGAGTGAGAGAGCAAGCAGGGAAGGGCAGAAAGAGGGAGAGAGAGAGAGGATCCCAAGCAGGCTCTGCGTGGTCAGCACAGAGCCTGACGTGGGGCTTGAACTCATGAACTGTGAGATCATGACCTGAGCCAAAATCAGGAGTGGGACGCTTAACTGACTGAGCCTTCAGGCACCCCTACAAACTCCCTATTTTTATCCCAGCTCCACAGTATATTTAAAGAGCTTTAAATTTTTTTTTAATCCAACATTTTTAGTTGTTTTTAACAGAAAGAATTTCAGGCTATCTATTCCACAGTAAGTGCTGGTAACTAAAGTTTTGTTAGTATTTTTTCCTCATATATGTCCTCTTTTTAAGTATACAGAATTTTATGTTACTTAACAATAACGCATCCTTTATTATCCTTTGTTATCCTATGTTTTCTTGACCCACTTAGAAGCACTCATCCACACTTGTTCCAAGATTACAAAAATGTTTAAATATGTGTTCTTCAAGTATCCTTATTGTTTTTCCTGCCCATAAAAATATCTGATTCCTTTGCAATTTGTTGGGATGTAAATGAGGTTGAAGACACAGCCTTTTTTTTTTTTTAAACAAATGGCTAGCCAGTTACCCTAATGGCTAAACAAATGGTTAGCCAGTTACCCTAACACCTTTTATTAAATAATCATTTTCCCTAATGATTAGAAATATTACCATTTTCATAAACTACATTCCTGAGTAGCATTCCCATTTCTTCCTGTGTGGATTTCTATGCTCTCTTTTCTTTTTAACTGATCCTTCTGTTCTTGCACAAGTGTTAATTTGTTTCAATTAGTGAAGTTTTATAACCAATTGTAATGTCTGCTAAATTGAGAGCTCTGTCATCACTTTTGCTTTAAATTTTTTTTCCCCAGAATTATCTTGACTGCATTCTTGAGTATTTTTTTCTTGCAGATGAAACTTAGAATTATTCCATCAAATTTCCCAATACACCTGTTAAAATTTTGGCTAGGGTATGCATAGTTATTTCCATACTCCCCTTTACATTATTTTACAAATGGTATCATTAAAATATGGCTGTTGTTTCCTTCTGGGAGCAGTCAGAAAACAGATGGCACCTGTAAAGTGTTTCGTTGAAGAGAGGTTAATGAAGAAACTCCTTCCAGAGGTACAGGCAGGTATGAAGAAAAGAGCAGGGGGTGGGGAAATACCCAGGGACAAACAATGGGAAGTCATTAGCATCCCGAATCTTCAGGGGCAAAGGGAGAGACCCTGTGACTGGAGCCCCCAAGAAAGGCCATCTGGCAGAACACAGCTACTATCCACATCCTGGCAAGGAAGGGAGGGAGTAGAAAGGGGACAGGGGAATAGGTCCTCTGAGCTGCTGATACCTTCCTTTGGATGAACCCAATAGGAACCCAGAGAACAAGGAGCTTTGGTGAAATGGTTTATAAAGGTCAGCCTCCCGCAGCACAGACAAGGCTGGAAAATGGATCTGGAGGGGTAAATGGCAAATGACTAGCACAGCTCAATTTACGGCCTAGTAGCTTTTACACTTACAGCACTATAGTGTTGTTAAAATTTGAAATGTATTCACAGAGAAACTCTATTGAAAGTCATTCCAGAGAAATAACTGACTCATTATCCTGTAGCCAGATGACTTTGTGAAAATCAGATGCATTGTTACCTGAATTGGTAACAGTTGTTTTTCACTTGAAGTATGACATGTTCCAGGCTGCAAACCTTCCTTGTCAGATGGTGAGGCTGAAATTTTTCTGGTGACAGAGAACAGCCGCAAGCCGATTGCCGGTCTCTTCCACCCCCTTCACTCTGCAGACACAGAGCCTTATAGCCCATCCATTACGGGATGATCTCTCATTAGCTTCAACTTTGAAACGCAATTTTCTACTTCCTGATTGTAAAATCCCCAAAGATGCCTCAGAAGTTTTTATTTTTTCTTTCAAGAAATGCGGAACGGTAAATCTTTCCACAAAGAAAATCCACAGAAACTAATAAACAGTCGTGTGAATTCAAGAGCACTTGGAAAGAGTGCAGAAATCAGCAGGTAAGAACAAATTGGACCCTTTCCAGGAAAGGTTATTTGGGATCATTGCTCTCCTCCTTCTGCTAATTTCTCTGCTGGCCTAACCACATGAAATCTGTAGTCAAATGCCTTTGACTCAGAGAGTGGGAAGTGAAAAACCCAGAGAAATCAGCCTTTGCAGTGCTCTAGTGGGTAGGCATTTTCCCTCCTGATTTTACCTAGGACCAAGGGGGAGTCCGAGTCTTTGTTCTAAAGAACAGACAAAGCACACTCTTCCTGGAACACAAGGGCATGAGAATGCAGAGAAAACTAGCTTTTAATAGAAGGACAGATGTGGGCTGCAGTGAACTCTCAGTCTGGCGTTACCACCCGTCACCTCCCCTATTATATGCCAACAGGGTGGTGTTAACCACGAGCCATTGTTTTCCATGGCAAACAATGGCCTTCAGTCCTGATAATGTGCTTTGGCATCAGGGCGTCAAAGCCAAGGCAGAGAATGCCCCCGGTGCTGCCCCTGGCTGCTCTGATAAATCACCCATCAATAGAGTCTCAGAGACTCTAGCAAACGAACAGATTATTGAATTTTTTCAGGTCATTTGAAGTATGGGAACCTGCCTAGGATAAAGAAAGCAAATAGGTCTGTCTCTTTTCTGTGTCACCTTCTTTGTGATGCAGTTTCTTAAATACAACAGGGCAATGCCAACCTTAAGACCTGGCTAATTTTAGTACATCATTTCTGGTTAACGCACAGTGCTATAGATAGAAGTGTTAATAATTCCAGAAACAGAATTGTTTCTTATTTGCTTTCTAGAGATGGATTTGTCTGGGTCTGATTTCACTTTTTTTTCTTAAAAGTCTTGTTTGCCTCCCACGACCCTCTGCTATCCTGGGTCACTTTCAAATGCTTTCCTTCCTCCCCTCAATGTCTAAATGGAGATCATCTCCAAGGTCTGCCTTTGGGTACTGTGCCTTCCCTCTGTTCACTCTCTCAGCCTTTCACCAAAGTCTGCATGCACAGCAGGAATCCCTCATCTGGACCCTAAATTCTCTCTCACCTTTTGGATACCCCATTCTTATTCCTCCACATACCTTCCACTGCACATGTGGGAGCTCACTTGTCCATTTTCCCCTAACACCAAAGCTTTTCCTCCTCTTCACATCCCAGTTTCTTTCCTACCACCCCTGTACCCAGGATAAACACAAAATTAATTTGCATTTTCCTTATCTCTTTACATTCAATCTTTTCAGGTGAAACTCTTACTTCTTACCTAGATTAATGTAATAGACTCCTAAGTGCTCCTCTCTGTATCTTTAATCTTTTCTGATTCACTTCATCAGATTAATGCCGCCAGATTAATGATGCTAAAGAACTACTTAATCACATACCTTCTTTTTCCAAAGATTTGCTATGGCTCCCTATTACCTGTCTGGAAAATTATTGACTCCACACTTAGCAATAAGGGTGCTGACCAACCTCCATTTTTTTGTTTGTTTGTTTTTGTTTTTGTTTCTTAGAAAGAGAGAAAGAGAGCACTCACATGCTTGTGTGTGAGCAGGGGAAGGGTAGAGGAAGAAGAAGAGAGAATGTTAAGCAGGCTCCACACTCAGCATGGAGCCCAACATGGGGCTAGATCTCATGACCTTGAGATCATGACCCGAGCCGAAATTAAGGGTTGGACCCTTAGCCAACCGAGCAAGCCCCCTCGTGCCCCCCTCCAATTACCCTTAGCTCTCTCATTATTCCCTGAACCAGGGGCCAGTAAATTGTAAACCATGAGCCAAATTTGGATTACCAACATTTTTTGCAAATAATGTTTTGTTAGAACAAGCACACCCATGTGTTCACTTGATCTTTGTCAGCTCTCACACTTCAAAGGCAGAACTGAATAGTTGCAAGAAACCACATGACTGACAAAACCTAATATATTTACTACGTGGCCCTTTACAGAAGGTTAGCTGATCCCTGCCTTAGACATGTCATTATATTAAAACCAAACCCTATTTTTTGCCACTTTCCAAATAGTAAGCTCTGAACTTCCTGTTTATACATTCTTCACTTTCCTGGAATATTTTTCCTGCCCTGTCCCTACAACTGCCTCAAAATTCTTCTCAAATGTCACCTCCCTCAGGAGAACTTTTAACCAATTGCTCTCATTCATTCATCACTGAATCATTTGTTCAGCAAAAGTCTTTATTGAACATCTAACGTCCAGGTACTGTGATAGGTCATGTGTATATTGCGGAAAACAATGGCCCTCATGAACTCGCTGTCCAAAGGCAAAGAACTACGCCCAACAGATAATCACACACCCAGGCGTGTGATTGCAAACTATAGTAAATGGTATGATGGAAAATCAAGGTACATTGAGAGAATATGACAGGGGACTTGATTTAAATCAAAGAATCGAGAGTCTTTAAGGCTGAGATACAAACGGCAAGCAAGCAAAGAATTGGGGGTGAGAAAATTCCATGTTCTAGGAGCAACTGAGGAGACAGCCATGGGGCAAAGCAGAGCTTGGCACATCTGAAGAACTGATCGTGGGCTCATGTGGCTCGTCCAGAAAGCAAGGAGGAATGTGGATGTGTGCACAGGTGTACAAGGCTGGGAGGAAGACAGGCACCTAATCAGGAGGAGCTTTGGAGGTGATTCTAAGAGTCTGATTTTATTTTGTTTTGAGCCTGAAGTACATGTTCAGTTTTGTTTTGTCTTAAACTTGTTTTGGCTCCTGTGTAGAGAACAGACTGGAGGTGAATGGCAAAGTGCACCCTCTATCATCTCGGTCCCTCTGTGTTTTGTCAATACTCTTATGAGCTCCATCACCTTCTACCTGTGTTATTTGTATAATATTGAACATTTCAGTCATGCATGGACACGCCCTATTTCCCTGCTAGATGGTAGCTTACTAGATGTCTAGAGCCTGGACTCTTATCAATTTTAGAATCTTCTGCATGGCCCATTGCACAAAGTAAACATGACGAATTAAGTTGAATTAGTTGTTCAGATTGCCCTGATTCACAAACTTCCACATCTCTTTGACCAATAATATTTAGGCTCAGCTTTATTCATTAGTCTCATTGGAGAGGAATTAAATGTCCCCTGGGTATCTTTAGAGGCAGAGCAGGACTTATAGGGGGAAAGTTACAGTCAGTTTGGACACAATATTGGGCACAACATGAAGTCTATATTTTATGAAATTAGAGTTTAGTGGAGATGGAATCACCTGTCCTGTGAGGGAAGGAGTTGCAGATCATTACAAGCTTGAGCTGTGATGGCCAGAGATGCTATGAATGATATTGTGGGTTGAATGATGGCTCCCCTAAAGACAGACTTATGTCCTTACCCCAGAAACATGTGAATAAGACATTATTTAGAAAAGGATCTCTGCAGATACAATTAAGGATCCCAAGACGAGGTCTTCTTGGATTATGTGGGTGGCCCTGAATCTAATATAAATCTAAATAAAGGACAAAAGGTGAGAAGACACGAACACAGTGAAAAAGTAACATGAAAACCGAGGCAGAGATTGCAGCTGTCCTGCCATGTGCCAGGGAGCACCTAGAGCCACCAGAAACAGGGAGAGGTGATGAGAGATTCTCCCATAGAGACCTTGGAGTAAGCATGGCCATGCCAACACCTTGATTTTGGACTTTTGGCCCCAAGATCTCTGAGAGAATAAATGTCTGGGTTTTTTATTTTGACATTTATTTATTTTTGAAAGAGAGAGAGAGAGCAAGAGAGGGGCAGAGACAGAGGGAGACACAGAATCCCAAGCAGGCTCCAGGCTCCGAGCTGTCAGCACAGAGCGCAACACGGGTCTCGAACTCATGAACTGCGAGATCATGACCTGAGCAAAGCCAGATGCTTAACCGACTGAGCCACCCAGGCACCCCATAAATGTCTGTTGTTTTTAAGTGTGTGGCAATTTCTTACAGCACTAATAGGAAACTAACACAGATGGGGTTCCTGCATGGGGAAATAAGTTGGCCGAGATCCATGTTTTTTAAGCAGTTTTTTTAAGGTTTAGATCCCTCAGACGCCATAGTTCAAATGGAAGATTACTGATAAAACACACAAATTTCTCCTGCTCTTGTTGAAGGGAGTGGCCAGAGTCCTGCCTACTTGCCCTTCCCTCCACCCTGAGGTCTATGAGGAGCTAGATGACATGGAAAGTCCGGTCCAACTGTCATTCAATGGGTCCGTTTTTTGTGTGACAAGAGAAAACAGAGTCCAGGAAACATGGGTGTGTTAAGCTGTTTCCCCAAAAGCTGACGCTGAGTTTATCTGAAACGCTGGCAGGGAGAGAGGGAGTGAGACAGGGAAGTGAAGACAGGGTGTGTTAGTAAGCAGGTTACTTCTGTGGGTGACTAAGTTAAATCCTGTGAGGGCCAATGGGAGGTGGTGTAGAATATGTCTCAGAAAGGTTCTGAGAGGCAAGGAGGATGGATACTATCCGCTCATTACAATTCATCACTGGTTAGGGCTGCTCCGAGGGTGGTTGGTAATGACCCCGTGTTTCTGACCTACCCTACTCTCAGGCTGAGAATGCACATGGCCAGTGGATACTCTTAGAGCCCTGACTGCTGGCAACAGGAGGCCATTCCCATGTATTGGAAAGGTGTGAAGTGACTGGACATGACCGGGGCTCTGCTGGCATGTCTGGGAAGTACTCTGGTTGGCTGCAGATACCCTAATGACCAACACCGTGTAAGAGCGTGTACACTGTCCATGAGGAGACGGGCTGAACAAGCCCTGTGTTTCCCGCCCCCCACCCCTCATTGTTAATCTAAATCCTGGAATGGAAACTATACTCCAAAATGTGCTTCTGTCCATCTAGTCAATTAACTATCTGCGTAAATAAATCAGAGAACAATCGAGCATTTGTAGCACACTAGTGACACATACAACATATGGGTATAGGAAGGAAAGCAACAGAAAATGTTAATTATCTAAATAAATTGACCATATTTGTTTTAAATAAACAGGAAATAGTTCTTTTTCTCAGGAAAAAGAACTAGGGACCGTGTTCCTAATATTTAATGGAGGGTGTTAAGGACAAGAAGCCCTTAAATTAAAAGAGAAATGGGCATGCTTCTTAGGCTCAGTGGTGGGATACCAAAGACACAAACAGCAAACAATGCTAAGCAGATGACATGTGCCAAGAGGACAGCCTTGTTGGCAGAGTCCAGGTGTCACGGAGCACTTGGAAACCTCACACAGCCCAGAATATCAGAGGGAGCATTGTGTGGTGGTTATAAGCAGGTAGCTGAGTCCTGTCAGACTGGGACAGAGTCCCAGCCCCACCCCTTACTGGTTGTTTGGCCTTGAACAAATGACATTTCCTCTTGCGTAACAACAGGGGCAGCCTAAATCCCAATGAGGCCACAGGAAGGACACATTGAGACTAATGCCTATGTGGCCCATGCTCCAAACATCATTTTATTCAACTGTGTTGTATGCAAGGCACTCAAGCCTTTGGCTTCTGTGTCACTAAGGGACATACAACCAAGGGAACAAGCAGAGAGAATGAGATTTTAAGCTTCCCACTCCTGCAAGGACACAGGGCAGGGATAAAGACTTTAAGTTACTGCACGCTTCTATCAAGAGAGTCAAACCTGGGGTGTACCAGTTGGTTGAAAGCACGTTACACAGAAGCTTAAGAGCCAGGGTAAAATCTAAATCTGTGGAAAAGGGGAGTAACCTCTGTGCCAAGGAACGGGACTTCCTAAAAGGCCCAGAATTTCCTTGAGCTAAGGGGGAGATGTGCGGTTTCTGGTGCCCAGGCTCCTGTTGGCAGCTTCTGGCTTTCCTGCCAGTCTTGCTTTGCCTCCTTAACCTTGTCCCTTTTGGCTTTCCCTAAAGCATCCACGTTTCCTACTAACTTTGCAAAAATGCCCCCACTCTGAACCCTTCTCTCCAACCCACCAACTGTTCCTAAGTATGTTAAGCAGATGTAGTGGAATTAACAAAATCTATTTATAGGATTTTTTTCTTGAAGAACTTGAAGATAAAATTTGAGTGATGCAGAAGTCCTCCTGGAGCTATTTCGGTACCTGCAGAAAGGTAGATTAGAAGGATGACTGTCATCTGATGAACGGTAGGAATCGTCTTCGGGCTAAGAGCCTGAGTTTCAGCACAAGCCGGGCTGCCAAGCCACTGGCAGCCAAGCAAATTGCTGACACTTGCTGTGCCTCAGTTTTCCCATATGCAAAGTGGAGATAAAAATATACCTCCCCATCGGGGATGTTCTAAGGATTAACAAAACAATATCAGTGAAGCACTTTGTGGTGTTACATACCCCAAAAGGTATTACCATTATAAAAATGCACAATGTAAAACTCTATTTTTTACTTTGTGACTTTGATGGCATGAACAAACTTTACCCTCCAGCTTTTTAATATGATTATAAGCCCTTTACAAGAATACAGCTTTCACTCTGCACAGCAGGATACATAATATTTCTTATAAATTTAATTTAGAAAACGGCAGGAAAATAATGTTAAGGATTTGCCTTAAACCCACGAAAGCAAGGCAATTCCATTAATATTGCCACTCTATCTTTAACTCGACACATTGTGCTTTAAGATGACAGTCTTTTAAGATCCCTGCTTTTCTTTGGAACAATAAAGGTAAACTTGAGATACAGAACACACTGTCTCTGCATTTTTTCCCCCTAATGCTGCCTACTCAGATCCCTAACAAACCCCTTAATGTTTCTTTCTTCTTTTGAAGTAGTCATCTGAAAAGTTTTGAGGTAAGTTTCATGTTGACGTCCAATGATAGATGCTCTTCCCTTAGCGTTCTGCTGTTCACCTAGAACTTCTGAACGCCTGCAGTCACAGGTGATGTGTACGCCATAAGGGAACATGGAACTAGAAAGCTTTTAGCTTGTGGTTAAAGAGAAGAAGATCCCCCCTTCTAGGACTGAAAAAAAAAAAGATTCACTACTTTGGACAAACTGTCCCTGGTGGGAGGGCCCCTGCATCTCCATATACAGGTCCCTTCTGAGGTGTTCTCTATGACTACTGTAATAAATTATCACAAGTTTAGTGGTTTAAAACAGCACACATTTATTATCTCACACTTCTGTAGATTACAAGCCCAACATGGGTCTCACTGGGCTAAAATCGAGGTATCGCAGGGCTGTGCTCCTTCTGGGGGCTATAGGGGAGAATCTGTCCTTGACTTTCCCTGCACTTCTTGCCTCATAGCCCTTTTCCTCCCTTTTCAAAGCCAGCAATGATACAAGAAGGACTTGCCCTGCTATCACTGACATATCCTGCTTCCTTCTTCCACATTTAAGGATCTTTGTGATGACATTTGGCTCGCCCAATCATCCAGGAGAATCTCACCCACCTCCGGGTGATCAATATACGACCATAATTCTCCTTTACCATGTCATTTAACGTATTCACCGTTCCCAGGGATTAGACATAGACATCTTTGAAGGCAGCAGCTGTTACTCTGCCTGCCTCAGGATGCACATATACTCCCCAACTTTTGCCACAACGAACAGCCTGGGTCCCACCAACTCCAGCAATAGTGTGATGGGATGTTGTTCCTGGTGTTGGAAAGCATGCTGGACCATTGACCTTCCCTACCCCTCAAGTTTCTTGTTCCATTAGCAATGACTTTTTCCTTATCAGGCCTCATACTCCCCAAGTCTGTCTCCACTCTATTTGTGGATGAGAAGCTCATCAAATCCATGTCAGTCAGTGCCAACCTGAGCATCTCATGTAGACAACAGTTACCTTCCTACAGTGATCTGAATGCATTTCGAATGTTCTAAATACTGAACAGCTAAAGCTGAATCCTCATTATAGACCTCTGCCCTACATTTGTTGAAACTGCAACTGATTTGTGTTTTTGTGACCTTGACTGAAGCCACGTCTGGCCACAGTTAAATTCGACAATGAGTGATATTTGTATTATCACACACCTACATGGCGCTATGGTAAGCCCTTTGCATATGGGGAATCATTTATCTTTTGGATGTATATATCCTCAGAGAAACAACATAACTTACCCAGGTCACACAGTTTCATTAACTTAAACCCAGATTATCCTGATTCTAGAATCATGTTGTCCCCTCACCTGGGCACCTGCTACTCATAGGTACCAAGTGCCCTCAGACATCTCAAGACACTCAATTCCTCCTTCAGTGCTCTTTCTCATCCTTACCCTTATCCTTGCATGGAATCTGTCTTAGGACAGACTCCTTGGTTGGATACGAGTGGTTAATTATTCTAGGAATTCCTTATCCTTGGAGAGAAGCCCCAAGGAGCAACAGAGAGGGATGGGAGTTCCCATGCCCTGACACTCTGACAAGAAGACACCTTTGGTCATCAGGGGTCCTTGAATCATTCCACAGGGCAGCTGTCTATGTTTCCGCCACAGTTCATCCTATGTGGAAGCAAATGAAGCCAAAAGCATCCCCTCTGTGAGATTCTATAGTATTCAAGGAGGGAAGTGAGTTAGACTGACTGGCAACCAAAGATTAATTGGGTCTGTGTGGGTAAGTGGTTGATGGGACAAGGTCAGCCTCTGCTCTGTGTCAGCTTGAAAGAGGATGTTGGGAGTGGAGTCAGAAGGCTGTGAAGGGCAGCCTCAGGGTCAGAATGACAGCAGCTCGGGGAAGGCTCTGGGCTGTGAAGTAAAACAACCACAAGTGTAAATGACCCGGGGCTCTGATGATGTGCAGCAGAGATGTTCGTGCTTTTAGACTGACATTCAAATGACTGAAATATCACCCGCCTCAGCGGCCTGATCTACACCAAGGGAAAGTGAACTCAGATCATCAACCAAGGGTTTACCGTTTACTAAACAGAGTGTTAAAAGGTTTCTCAGTCCCTAAGGTCTAAGGCCTTTGTGATAATGTCACAGTAAGGTACAGTTAATGCACCGCATGGGTGGCCCGTTTAAAATATTTACCTCCAAATGAGCCTATTAAATTTCTAAAAATATTAAGTCTCTAACAGATATAGCTCTTCCCCCCAAAGACAGATTAAAAGAAAAACACATCAAATGCATAGGTGGGCATCACTCCTGATGCATTTGAAGCTCGGCACTGTAAAACGGCCCTCACTATTTCTTATTCTATGTGGATATTCATCTTCCAGGGAAGATATGGGGGAGGGTGGTAAAAGAAAAACAGGAAATTTTAAGTAGTGGAAGAGTTATCATGTAGAGGAACGTTACATTCCAAGCACACAACTCCACGTGGCACAACCGGGACCGGCTGTCTGGAACAACCTGGTGGGCACTCTCCTGGGGGTAAGCCTCCTTTGTGCAGCCCCTGGTCCAGCGCCTGCATTTCAGCCTTCCAGACCCTACATCTCACTCTTTGGTTTTGGTTTTTTGTGTTTTTGTTTTTTTCCAGAGATAAGTAAGTTCAGGGGACTCATTCGAACTAACCAAACTGGAAACAGACTAGATATAAATCCAGGGTTCTCTGAGAAATATGGGGTGTTTTTGGCAGCCAGGATATGCAGGAGTTCCTCATGTATATAGGAAGACAAGGTAATAATCAGTTTCCCGGTGTGATTTGCCGAGAATCACACCAAAAGAGGGGAAGGCTATTGGGGCATGGTTCATCCAGGCCACAAAGGGACTTAGTAGATTTAACCAGGCCCCTAACACAGTGCAACTAATAATGTGACAGAACTAACATGTATTTAGCACTCATACCACATCAGGCAGAGGACTAGGCAGTTTACATGCTCACCATTATTATTCCTACTTTACAGAGAAAATTGTGGCTTAGAATTGATAACTTGTGCTAGATCACATAAACTACAGAGTGATAGATTTGAGGTTACACCCAGGTCTGTCTGACTCCAAGCCCAGATGCTTAACCGCCATTATATACTTCCTCTGCACTCACTGGAATGCTCAGATTCTCAGATTTACTGCCTCTTCCCTGACAGTGTTGGAAAAACACTGCCAAATCCTCGCTTTCTGACTCCTCTTTGTTTAAGCTGCCACACTGACCATTCCTTTCTGTTAACATAATTTTTCTCCTGTCTTCCCTTTTCTAATTTATGCTTTACACCACAGCCACAGTGATCTTTCTAAAACACAAATCTGATCCTATCACTCCCCTGCTTAAAACTCTTAATTGGGTTCCAGAGGATAAAGTGCAAACACTGATGCTCGGATTTCAGACTTCTTGATGCTCTGTCTGCTGCTCGCCTCTCCATCTTCACCTTTCCACCCTCTTCCCCACCCCACTTTATATACCTGCCATATTTAACTTTCTGTTCTTGGAGTCTCAGTCTTAAACTCAGTCTATTCCTCTCACAATCTCTCAGGCTCTTGTACTTCTTCCTGCTTGGCCAACATCTTTCCAGCTTTTTTTTTTTTGTTCTTCTTCTTCTTCTCAATTTTTCTCTCTCCAGCTCCACCCCCTACTCCTTTTCTGGCTGACATCATTCATCCATTCATTGCACAGATATTTGTTGAGCATCCAATACGCTGTCATGCATGGTTTCAGGAACCATAGTTACACAACAGACTAGATAAACACGGAGCTTCCACTTTAGTGGTGGTAGACAAACCATCCAATAAGCTAATAGAGAAGGAAACCCCCAGGTTGTGGTAAGTGGTATGTGGAGATGTTAGTGATATGATGGTGAAGGGAGAGAACAAGTTTTGAGGATGTGACTCTATGTGGTGGTCTGAATGATGAGGGAATCATCTATATAAAGATAAGAACGAGCCTGTACAAAGGCTCAAGTTTGGGATGTAAGTTGGTGAATTTAAAGCACACTAAGACCAGTATGGCTTGAGGTGAGCCATAATGGGAGAGGTTGAGCTTGGAGAAAAAGACAGAGGCTAGCTCATATGTGCCTCGATAGCCCCCAAAAGAGTTTGGAATTTATTCCATATGTGGGGAAGCCACTTTACACTGGTAAGTAGCACATTCTCGTTTCATTTTTTTGTTGTTGTTGTTCTGGTTTGGTTTTGATTGAGATATAATTGACATTTAACTGGTTTCTATTTTTAAAATTTACTCTGGCTGCTGAGTTGAGAATGCATGATGTGTGTGTTGGGGTTGAAAGGAAGAGTAGAAGTAGGGAGATGGTGAGGACTCCATTGTAGTGGGTCAGGTAAGAGACAGTGGGGCTGGACAAGGATAGAGACTATGGAGGTCAGAGGAAAGGGTAGACTCATGGTGCGTTTGGATTGGCAAAGTTTGTTTCTGGATTGTGTTGGGGTAGAGAGTTTGGGGAGGAAAGAAGAATGGAGACGGACTCCCACAATTTGGTTTAAGGAACTGAAAGATGTGGTGATATCTACACAGCCAGGAAAAACTGCGGGAGAAACTGGTGAATAAGCACTATGACTTTTGTGAGAGCAGGGAAAGGTATGCGAGCAATAAATATCTGGTCTGAGTAAATTAATTCAGGTAATTATTTCAACTTCTTCCGTTTACTGTATTTGGGTTGGATAGTAGCTCCGACTCAATACCAGCACATGTGTTTATTGGCTGTGTGTTTGAACATCTTGGCTGTGTGCAGATTGTTTCATGAGACCAGTCATTTCTTGATCTATTTTGTCTCCTAGCTTTTGATTCTAATTTTACTTTTAGTAGCTGCCGAGGATCCTATAGAAGGCAGGGGCTATGCTTTGTTTTACCACCAGTACCTAGTAAAATATCTAGCACGTAGCAGATGTTCAATAATAATTTATTAAATGAATGAATTGACCAATGTCTAAAAACAATACATGGAGGCAGACTTCATCTCTATCAAACATTTTATAATAATTGGGGCATTAGGGATGCCAATTCATCATCCTCCAAATCTGAGGTGTTCACAATAGAGATGGCTTGGTGGGGTGACATATGTTCTTGCAAAGGAATATTATTTAAAGGAATGTATTATTTACAATGAAACAAAATGAAGTTTCAAACATTCCTATGACTATTTATCATCATCTCTTTTCTTATGGGAAAACCATTTGGAAACTCCTCAGTGGAAGTTTCCTCATTGGAAACTCCTTGTGTTGTAAGCTTAGATTTCCAAACCAATTCCAAGTAGCTCAGTTCTTCTGGTGTAAAGCAAAGGATAAGATAACTTCCTACCTTTCACCTACCTACTTAATGGAGACCTTGATGTGAGGACTGAGAAATGAGTGTAAAATAAACAACTCTGCCTTAGCAAGTGTTAGTTGTTATGTCATACTACCAATTTCAGTGGCATATTTATCCATATTTATCCAATCAAACTTGCCTTCTAACAAGCATTCCGTTATTCTGTAATACTAGGGCTTGAGTCATTTTGGTTGCAAGTTCTAAGGTTGACGAAATACACAAAGCAGCTGTGAGATCTGGACTCCAGAACAGCTTCTGTCTCCATTTCGATAATCAGTCTCAAGAAAGACTTGGTTATTAAACTGTCATATGCTGAGGTTTGTTTTGGTTATAAAATATGTGACAAAAACTCAATAAACACTTGAAGATGCAGAATAAGCACTCCTCTGGGTGTGACAGAAGTTTAAGTTCCTTCCAAGAGTAGTTAAAGGTTTTTAACATAAAGGACTGAGATTCTAGTCTTAACAAAATCTTCCCTGGGAGCAGTTATGTCAGAATGGCTAAAAGATGCTGAAAATCAAGCAATTGGATTGCATCTAGCCCTGGACACTTATCTATCACTTCTTTCTTTCTTTTTTAAAAAAATTTTAAAAAATACTTATTTACTTTGAGAGAGAGAGAGAGAGAGAGAGAGAGAGAGAGAGAACGCGTACACAAGTGGGGCAGGGGCAGAGAGAGATAGAGAGGGAAACACAGAATCTGAAACAGGCTTTGAGTTGTCAACACAGAGCCCAATTCAGGACTTGAACTCGGGAATGGCGAGATCATGACCAGAGCCAAAGTTGGACTCTTAACCAACTGAGCCACCCAGGTGCCCCAAGATTTATCTATCATTTCTGAAGTTTTTATGTGTTTCCTGGAAAGAAGCCAAGACTCTCTTCTGAGTTAGAGAATGGATACCAAGACAGACTAACTGGGTAATTGGGGAATCATTTTTTTGCAGCAAGGGGAAAACAACAACAACAACAACAACAACAACAAAAAGCAGGACTTAGCTTGTTTTCCCACACAGGCAAACAAAACAAACTTCAGTGTAGCTAAGTCTTGATGATTTTGTCTTCCAACAAACCCCCAAACATAGATAAAGTGCTTCCAGTGCCAATTTGAAGTTGGCAGGCAAGTTGGGCTGCAAATGATCTAATTTATCTCAATTCAAATCAGCTTAGCAAATTTGGAAGATGCTACACGAAAATAGGTAACATGGGAGTCACAAACACATGAATTTTGAGGTCTTTAAGCAAAAGTGACTTCCCAGGACAAACTACTTCCTGTTATTCTCCCAGTAAACAGTGTACATAGAAACCAAACAGACAGGACAGGCTACTGGGTTAAAAGCTTGCCTATTTAAATGCTTGGCTCAAAACTAAGAATTACAAACCACCTGCCTCCTTTTCAGAAGGAAGGAAACTTTCAAAAGGCAACAATCTAGCTGAAACCCTAGGAAGAAGTGGGAGTACAAAGAGAGGGCACAGTGGGAGAACACAGTAATTATTCAATAATTATTGGCAGTGAATAAAATGCATGAAATGCAGGTGTAAATTATAATGCAAGAATGCCATCATACTCTAATGGCAGTGCTGTCTCAGTCCAGGAAACAGCACCCCTATGGATTCCTTTTCCAAACCCTTTACTTTGCTTAGGGGAGCTTTAGAAAGGGCAGCAGACTGTGGGTTTATAAAAGGCACAGCAAATTTAGTAAGAGGATTGGGGCTCAGGTCACCTAAGAGTTTTCTCATTTTACCTTCCCTTTTCTGAGTTTGGCAATTTTCATCTAAAACTTAAACAATAAATGGGTGATTTAGTTCCTTAACCTAAAAACAAAAACAAAAGACAGACCAAAAGAGAAAATTGTACCAAAAAATGAGGCTTTCAGGCATGGCAAACTTATTGTTTTTATGTTAATTAAAGTACTGGAAACAATTAGTGTTCTACACTGCCTTATGTTGGCATATTGCTTTATGGTCTACAAAGTGCTTTTGGATCTGCCTCGTATGGGGTTCTCATCCAATCTTGTTCTAGGTGGGAATTATTAAATGAAACAAGAAGGATATAAGGTGTCCAGCACAGGCCTGGCACATAGTTGATGCCTTATAAGTGAAAACACAGTGCAGAGAGGTTAAGTGAGGAATCCAAAGTCAAGTGTCCTATTTGTGCCCTAAGCACCTCAAGTCCAGGTCTTCAGATTCCCCGTACAAACCACTTTCCCACTACCTCATCCCAACTTTCTTGGGTTCTCTGGGCAAAGACACAACCTGAAAATGTCCTCTTATGCAACAGTTTCTATTACTTCTCTCTACAGAAGCTATTAATTGGTAGTAATGTCAAAAGATTTACATAGCACCTTCTTATTTCTTTGTCCTTTTCTAGAGGTGATGATGGGCCAGAAAAAAGTCATCAAAAAGGGGGAAGGGAATTTCATCCTGCCAATTCATTAATGAGTCCTGCTGTACTGAAAAACTGAAGAAGATTCAAGACTTTTTTCCATGCATTCATTTCTCGGTATACAACCTCACTCGAGTAACGCATCTCGCTGATCCGTGCATGGTAGAAACTTTGTCTTCTACTCTGCAGAACCTTGGTGCTCATCTAGCATAAAATGAGGATGTGATTTGGAAAACATGAGATTGTTTCTGTCAATATATACAACTGAGAACTTCAGGACTCAGAGGGGATTTTTATAACTGGGTATCTCTGTCTGCCCTTCAATGTTCCCAGGGAGATCACCTCCAACTGGAGCCTGGGAGAGACTTCAATGTATTTCCTCCCCAAGAACAATGCCTTCCTCCACATGTCCCAACTAGACATTTTCTGAGTTCCGTGTCCCAACCGGCTCCTGGTCATCTCTACTTTGATGTCTCATAGACAAATCAAAGGCAACATTATAAATGAAATTCACCATCTTTCCCTAAAAAATGGCTCTCTCTCATCACTTGTATCTGGGAGGATGACTGTATCATCCACACATTGTTCTAGCTGAAACCCAGGACGCCACAGCAGGATCTGCATGGGCCTACAGAGATCCAAATGCCACACAGGAGAGTACCTGGCTCTCACTCCACTGGCAGGATGGAGAGCCCTAGAAGAACATGAATTTCCAGTGAGAACACCATCCTTATCACCCTTCTCCTGAACCACCTCTACCTGCTATATCCCTGCAACTGCCTGAATTATAGTCCCCGGAATTCATCAACCAACTACACCTAAGACAGGGGTCAGCTAACTGCCAGTTTATTGCAGTGAAGTGTTATTGGGACTCGGCCACCCCCATTCATTCATGCATTGTCAAAGGCTGCTTTTGCTCTGCAATGGCAGAGCTGAGTGATCGTGGCAGAGAACTTAATGTTCCACATAGCCTGCAGTGTTTATTATCTTTACAGAAAATGCTTACTGACCCTTGCCCTAAGATTAATCCCATGATTCCCTATATCCCTTGTGACCACAGTCCCCACAGAAAGCCCAAGCCTCCCAGGGCATTAACCCCATTACAGTTCTGTGTAGCTCTCTCCTGGCTTAAGCTCCTACTCCTCCAAGCCCCTAAATTTTACAGCTGTATTCTCTAGAACTCAGAGTGTCATCAGGAAAATCCCCTAAATCCTCAAAGTTCCTTTAATCTTCTTGCTCTTATGGAAATCTGGCTGTCCCTTGAAGCCAGTGCTTTTGCTGTAGCTCTCTTCAAATGATGACTGTTTTCTTTCCCACCACCATACCTAGAGTGGTCATGCTTTTTTCTTTTTAATTTTTTAACATTTTTATTCATTTTTTGAGAGACAGAGACAGGGTGTGAGCAGGGGAGAGAGGCAGAGAGAGAGGGAGACACAGAATCTAAAGCAGGCTCCAGGCTCTGAGCCATCAGCACAGAGCCGGACATGGGGCTCAGACTCACAAACAGTGAGATCATGACCTGAGCTGAAGTTGGATGCTTAACCGACAGCCACCCAGGCACCCCACAGAGTGGTCATGCTTTTTATTACCATCTATTACCATTATTTTCCCTGGTCACCTCAAATGTCTGTAATTGTACTATTTGGTAGCCCTCCTTTTAATAATCACCATTCTTCCAATCTTTTGTTTTTATTTGTTGAAGAATTTGGGCCTTGGATTACTGGAAATTTCTCCACCACTCTCTGTTATTATCCTTTATGTTTTTAAATATCTGTATGGATAATTCATTCGACACCTTGGCCTTGCATCTAATAATTTTATCTTCCATTGCACCTTAGTTATACAAACCCCTGGTATGCTTACTTACCAGTACCTATATCACCTCAAAAATCTCAATATGAGGTGCCCTACTCTGATCACTATCTCCTATTTTTCCAGCTCACTTACTTTAACACCCTCATGCCAATAATTTTTTTACGCACCTGGGACCTTCCATCCATTGACCCTACCTCCTTCTACTGTCCTTCACTGCCCCATGCCCTCAGTTCCCTCCTTTCTTCAACTTAGATGCGATAGCCAGACTTACAATTGCTCCCTTGCATCACCCTCAGATTCTGTCCCTTCTCTCTCCATTGTGTTCATATCCACTCAAACCTCTAACCCTGATTAAATCAAGCTTTTCACATTCTCCATTACTTTTTCTGAGCAGCTGATTGTGGCTGGGAAGAAGCATACACCCTGCTGGCTTTAAATTAATGACTACCATCCTTGAGGGGCTTTCACTATTGCCCAGGACATTTTCACAGTCAATGCATTCTCTCACTCTCTTGGATAAATATGTCACACTTACTTTTCTTTCTTATGACTACTATTTCCCCTCCCACACTCATGTTTAACAATGCTTTTGCTGTTTATTCCACCAGGAAAACAGGTACAATGTACTGGTCTCCCTGTGTCTGTCCCTTCCCTCTTGTTCCACTCTCCCCTCCTTGTTAATGAAGAAAGAAAGGTCTCTCTGTTCCTATCAGAAATGAGCCCCTCTACTTGTGCACTGTATCCTCCTGTCCTCTTTCCCAATCCAGGACCTTGCCTCTGCTTTAACCCCTTTTCTTTGTATGTCATCTGTTTCCCCTCTTTACTACACAATTCCCATCAGCACGTCGACTTGCTAGTATCTCCAACTAAAAAACTAATAATAATAAAAGGAACAAAACAGAAACAAAAAACCACCTCCCTTGACCATACATTGCTCTTTAGTCCCTTTTTCCTGTTCTTCTTTGGAAATGAAATTCCTGGATATTCTCCACACACAGCATCAAATGAACCTTCAAAACCAGACGCCAAATCATTCCACACCTTTAGTTTTCCTAACATCCCAAGAATAAAATCCCTAGTCTTTACATAATCAGATCCCCCTTTTGACCTCATCTTTAATTCTTTTCTTCCAAGTCACACTTTCTATCTGCTTGCCTTGCTTTATTTTTCTTCATAGCAATCAGGACCTGACTGCGGTTGGCTGAATGATGGTCCCCAAAGATGTCTGAATCCTAATCTTCAGAATCTACTATGTGTTACCTTACATGGTGAAAGGGACTTTGCAGACATGATTAAGGTAAGAATATGGAGATTAAGAAATCATGCTGGATAATCTGGGAGGGATAAGAGTCCTTATAAAAGGGAGACAGGAGGATCAGGCCAGAGAATGAGATACGACAAGGGAAGATGAAGTCAGAGTGATTCCATTGTGGGAAGGGGGCTGTAGGCCAAGGAATGAAGGTAACCTTGAGAAGCTGGACAGGCAAGGAAATGGATTCTTAGAAGAAATACAGTCTTGCTGACACTTTGATTTTAACCCATAAGATCAATTTTCAGACTTCTGAACTCCAGAACTGTAATAGATGTATAGTGTTGTAAGCCACTAAGTTTATGGTATTTTGTTATGACAGCAAAAGGAAGCTAATACATTGACACTATGTTGTTTCTTTACCAGTTTAATGATCTGTCCTCCTAAAAACAATATAAGCCCCATGAACTAAGGGATTTTCTTTCTCTTTTTCACTGTAACATGTCCAGCCGTCAGAATGATGGATATTTATTGAATCAATATGTGCGTGATTATAGAAAAATGAGTGAAAATCACTTCCTTCCTGGCTAAAGTGTATCATTCATGATTCCTTTTGCTACGTGCCATTGGTATCAGGGATCAAAGACCACAATAGACATCCCAGAGTACTCCTTGGACCCCATGGGTCTGGATTTCCATGTGGAGTCTAACAGTATCAAAAGTTCAAAAACATGTCTTGAACTTGCCCGAGTACCCAGATAATCTCCTTCATGGATCACAATTAGAATATTGAATTAAGGAGTTCATTTTACTTTCTGGAAAATTGTCCATTTCTCCTGTATACTTCATGACAAATGATAAGACAAATTAATAAGAAAGGCATTAACTGGAAATTGAGTCTTAAACTCACTTCAAACCATTTGTTTTTCCTTTGCACTAGAATATAAACTCATGAGAGCCCCAAATGTCTTATTCACCGTTTTATCCTCAGGGCCCAGAAGTATGCTTAGTACTTAGTATGCTCTCAATCAGAATGTAACAAATTAATGAGTTTTAATTTCTCCTCCCCTCAGTCTCAAACCCGGACAATCTCCAAATCCTATAGATTATCTCCATTAGCATGTTTAAATCTATCTTCTCCCCTTCATCTCCTCTGCTCTCACCTTATTTCAGGGCCCTCATCCTCTCCTGCTGGGAACAATACAGTATTCTCTACATTCCCAACCCTTCTGCACACTGCTGCTAGATGGGCTTCCCCAGATCTTATCCTATTAACCTCTCTTCCCCCACCAAGACCTCAATGGCTTCCTCATTGCCCCCATGATAGAATCCTTCCCCCTTGATATGGCATCAACAAGTGTCCATATCCTGCCCCTGATCCTGCAGCTTTATGCCAAGCTTTCCTTTTCCCTTTCCTCAATCTCTGGGAGAGCCTATGATGCCCAAAGTCACGCTCTTGTTCAGTGTCCCTGTCCCTTCCATTGGCTTCCTCCATTGTCTGTGTTCTAGTTTTCTATTGCTATGTAAGAAAGCATTCCAAAACATTATAACTGAAAACAACAATCGTTTACTATTATTATCTTTCATGGTAGTAGAGATTGATTGAACTCCATGAGGTGATTTTTTTTTTTTTTTTTTTTTTTTTTTTTTGGTTCTCTCATGGGTTTGGGTTGGATGGTGGCTGGGGCTGGAGTCATCTCAAAAGTTTCCTCATTTACATGTTTGGCAATTAATAGTGGCTGTGGCCTGGGAGCTCGACCAGAGCTGACAGCTGGGGGCCCTTGGTTCCTCTCCGTATGGGTCCCTGTTTGTGGCCTGGGCTTCCTCACAACATGGTGCTTAGGTTTCAAGAGCAAGCGTCCCAAACAGACTGGGTAGAAGTGGCATGGTCCTCTCTTACCTAGTCTAGAAGGTGCACAGTATACTTCGGCCACATTTTACTAGTTAGAAGGAGTCACTAAGGTTAGCCCATATTCTAAGGTGGGGGAATTAGTGCCAGCTCTTGATGTGAGGAACATAGTGCATATACATGATACATGCATGAGGAGGGAAGGAATTGATGGTGACTGTCTTTGGAGACTAGCTACCAGTCAGGAATGCGCTCTTTTCTTCCAGTCCACAACTGGAAGCAAACACATCATTTGCCTTTCAAGATCTACTTCACCCCTGACTCCCATATTTCTAGGCAGAGCTATGCCCACCCTCCTTTGTGGGCCTGCTCTTCCCTTTTGAGGCTTCTCTCCTGGAATCTGACATATTATTTAAATTACTAATTTACATTTCTGCCTCTCCTAAACACGTGAGGACCTGAGTCCGTGTTTTCTCATCTGTGCCTAGGAAAGCATCAGATAGAAGGTGGGTCCTTAAAGACATTTCTGAATGGGGGGTGGGGGGGCGGGAAGTGTGCCTGTGGATTAAGTTAACCAGAAATATACTTCACTCAATTGGTATTTGAGAGAAAGAAGTTTAGATGGAGATGCTGACGGATGAGTCCTAGGAAGCACATAGCTGAGGCGCACACACGTGGATCTCTATCCACGTATAATGGTAGGATTTCATAGGACTGTGGGCAGATTCAAGACAAAAGAGAAAAACGTTACGTCTGTCAGAAGGTATTTTCAACTCACTTGAAGAGGTCGAGGGTCACAGCTGTAAATGGAACCTTCAGCTGAAGGAAAGGGGAATTTTGAGTGTTGCTGAGCATTTCAAGTGCTCACAGGCTAGAAATGCCTTTGGAGGTAGAAGAAGCTTGAGTGCTTCCCCCACCCCCAGTGGACTCCAGCCGTCTGTGGTGAGTACCCACAGGGGGGCAGGGCACCTACCGAGATAATGGGCAGGCTCTGGAGCTCCAGCTGACAACGCCACTACAAATCATCCCCAAAATTTACCGACTGATCAAGTGCATAATACATTAAGAAAACGTTTAGCCACGAGTGATAGGAAAATCTACAATACTTCTCTGTTCAGATTTAATTTTCCAAGCAATAAAATTTCTAATATTAACAAAGGTTGTGGCTCTCCTAAATTATTTTTTAAAATCTTTAAACATTTCTTTGAATATCTCATTTCAATGACTAATCAGGGGATGACACCAAAATAGCAGGTGACTTACATTTTTCCATCAGCATTACAACGCCAACATTTTATGGATTCAGTCCTTTTGGATTTAATTTCCTAATTAGCTTTTAAAAGAGAAGTGCAAAGGTTAAAAGCTGCTGCCTTTCTAGAATTCGAGTATTTAAAATTCCACTGCCAACCTGGGGACTTAATTTCAAAATTAAAGCAATCTGTACAGAGCATCTAAATAAATATCTAATGAAATCTGTTTATAGATTAACCAGACTGAGACTCATGGCAAATCTTGTTACGATCTGCTCCTTTCTAAATTCAACACTCTGTGGGCATAAATAGGGTCCTTCATTAACCCTATACTAAGGCTTATTTTATGATGCTGGCAAGGTGTGAAACAGCAATTTTATATATCTGTCTGATATTCTTTCAGCTGGTACTCTAGAACAGACTAACAAAAGGTGGTGAATTTTTCCAGCAGAGGTTGAAGAAGCAGAGAAGAGATGAATGGGAAAGGGCGGGTTTGGGGACCTAGTGATTCTTGCATTCCTTGAGTAATGTATCTATAGAGTGCAGTTTTTTTTATTAAGCTTGACTCACTTAATGTTAAATATTTGCATCCCTCCTGTATATTTATCTTTTCTTTGGGTTTCTTTCACGATTTTATATTTAGAAAACTTTTCCAAATTCAGATTTTGGAGGCTGTACACCCATATTTTTTCTGTAATTTTGTTCATTTACATTTTTATTGAGGTGCAGTTCACATAACCAAATTACCAATTTTAAAGTGACTTTAGTATATTCACAATGTTGTATACCCATCATATCTAGTTCCAAACATTTCATCACCCTCAAAGGAGACCCCAATACCATTAAGCAACCATTCTTTACTTCCTACTCCCCCAGCCCCTGGCAACCACGAATCTACTTTTGGTCTCTATGGATTTACTTATTCTGGGTATTTTGCATAAATGGAACCACACAATATGTGACCTTTTTTTGTCTGGCTCCTTTCACTTCATATAATGTTTCTGAGATTCATCCAGCTTGGAGCATGTATAACCACTTCTATCCTTTATATGATTATTACATGATACATCATATTTTGTTTATCCATGCACCCACTGATAGACATTTGGGTCATTTTCACTTTTGACTATTGTGAATAGTGTTGTTATGAACACTTGTGTACAGTATTTGCTTGAATACCTGCTTTTAATTATTTTGAGTGCATACCTCAGAGTGTAGTTTCTGGGTCTTTAGGGCAATTCTATTTTAACTTTTTGAGGAACTTATTTTTATATTCAACTTTTAAAATTAACCTGTAGTTTCGAAATGGATTATTTTTAATTGTCAATTTTCCCCAAATCATTTATTGGCTAATCTATTCCTTTTCCTATAAATTTGTGTTGTATTATTTTGCCTGTATCTTCTTTCAGAATCAGACACTTTAAAAATTACTACTGTAGCCCTGAAGACTTTAAATATCTGCTAAAGAAATACTTCCTTTAACATTCATGTTTTTCAAGATTTTTTTGGCTAGCCTTGCCTTTTATTTTTTCAGATTAAATTTAGAATCACTTCTGTCAAGGTAAAAAAAAATTCACTGCAATTTTAATTGAACTTGAATTCAAACTATATGTCATTTTGGAAGAAATTGAGATTGTATTCTGTTTAATTAGTATGCCTCTGCATTTAGTCATATTTTGGGGGGGTCTCTCTGTAAACTTTATGATTTCACTTTTAGACAGGGGGTGGGGGTGGGGGGAACCTCTCCTCTACCCCCGTAGGTTTAGTGGCTGGGGACTGAGAATCACACTAATAAAGACAGATTGACAAGAGAAAATACAATTTTAGTTACTTATAATACCTGATGATTGGGATTTTATGAAGAAATGAGACTCAAAGAAGTGGTCAGAGCAGAAATTCTGTAATATCTCACTCTATATGAAGGCCAAGGGATTTGGGACTTCTGTGCTGAGGAGGCAAGTTACAGGATGGAGAAGGGAGGAAATGCGTGGTCCATAAGTGTTGTCTGATGCAAATAAGAATCCCTGAGTTGGTAAGAATTATCTCAGGACTAGCTCTCTTCCAGGTCTGGAGATGCGTAT
The DNA here is from genome assembly GCF_018350215.1 of Panthera leo. Taxonomy (NCBI): domain Eukaryota; kingdom Metazoa; phylum Chordata; class Mammalia; order Carnivora; family Felidae; genus Panthera; species Panthera leo. Next base: position 35,452,850 of record NC_056679.1, on the reverse strand, counting down.
GAAGGGAAATTTTCTTTATAAAAGGGGACCTTTATGCTCTATTTTTAGGCAGTTAGGGAGAGGTAAATAGCTTTCCCTGCCTTTACCAGTCTCATTGGCCTTTAGCTCAGAAAAATCCATATGCCAAAGAGGCATAATTTCGGGTGGCTTATTCTGGTACCCTTCACATTCATCTGGTGTTGCGTGTTCCTTGGTAGGATGCCTAAGCTACTTTATCTTTTTCTTACTTTATTTTTTTTTTAATTTTTAATTTTTATTATTTTTTTTTTTTTATTTTTGAGAGAGTGCACACCTGGACCCATGAGAGCCGAGAAGGGGCAGAGAGAGAGAGAGAGAGAGAGAGAGAGAGACAAAGATCTAAGTGGACTCTTCACTGACAGCAGGGAGTTGGAAACAGGGCTCAAATGAAGGAGCCACGAGATCATGACCTGAGCCAAAGTCAGATGCTTAACCCACTGAGCCATGCAGGCACCCCTCTTTTTATTACTTCTTAATAACATTTCTTCCCAATATTAATTTGGAGACATTTAAGTTTTTCATCTCACTTATTAATTCTAGTTTATTTTCAGTTTACTATCTGATATTTTCTATAGAAATTACTATCTACATAAATGTACACGGTCTGTCAGTAATGTCAACCTAAATAAAGAGGTAAACTGAGACAAACTCAAAATTGTCAAAAAGATGAGTTTATTTGGGAATAGGAGAGGAATTTGCAGTTTGGGGCATGCAAACTGCAGCAAGCTACGGGCGACTCTGTGGAGGGCTTGGGGTGGGCTGTATTTATGGGCACGGAGTGTAAAAAGGAGAGAGTTGAGTTAGAACCAGTTAAAATCAAAAACAAGTGGAGACCAGCTTTGAAAATTCCCTGAGCAGAAAAAACCAATCCAGTCACACAAAGCTCAATTCAGCTTATTTGGTGAAACTAGCGGGACCCGGGTGGTTTCTTGTTCATGCCTCTGGAAACCATAAGTAAAAGTTCCCAAGGTTGATATAAGGCAACACCTGACCAACTCTCTATCATTTAAGAAAATTTCAATCTTATCACTTTTCTGTAAATCAGGTATGTAAAGGAAATCTTTCAGTCCTTAAGTTTTGTTTTCCTGAGGACAACAAATGCATGAGATTTTTTTTAATTTTATATTCTCTGAATCCATTTGAGATTGACATTCTTTCACAGTAACAATTTTCTTTCTCTTTTCCATTAGCTATGTCTTTATATCTTCCTGTTGAGTGAGAACTTTCAAGACAATGGACTCTTTTGTTCATTTTTATACCCCCAGTGCCTGAAAAAATGTATGAGCTATATTTATATTTTTATTTTTATATTTGTATTTATTTAGAAAAAGACAGAGACAGAGACAGTGCGAGTAGGGGAGGGACAGAGAGAGAAGGAGACAGAGAATCCCAAGCAGGTTCCATGCTGTCAGTGTGGAGACTCACAAGGCTGGAACTCATAAAACCGTGAGATCATGCTCTTAGCCAAAACCAAGAGTTGGCTTAACGGACTAAGCCACCCAGGCACCCGGGGTTTAATCTATATTTTTGAAGGAAGAAATGGATCCTGTGTAATAATTCTGTAGTAGGCCTTCTTGCTTCATGCAGATTTTAATACAAATGCTTACCATATTTTACCAATATCTTTTTTTTTTTTTTTTTTTTTTTTTTTTGGTTTGAGACAGGTACCCATCATTATAGGAAGGAAAATAGTCTTCTATTCTAAATTTTTACAGACCTTAGAATTAAGAATGGGAGTAAATTTTTATGAACTGTCTTTACAGAATGTACTATTATCTTACAACATTTCCTACTTACTTTGACTTTTTAAATGTATGCTAACAAATTTCCTGTAAAAAAATATGCTTGTGAAGGTGGATTATTATTTTCATGTACTGTTGGATTTGATCGATTAACACTTTATTTAAAATATTCACATAAATTATCAAAATTAGTTTGGAGGGTGGAAAGTTAAAACGCTTGCCTCTGAGTTCACTTCCTGCCTCTCTTCTCTAGGGGTTGTGGCCATGTGTTCCTGGGTGGAATGGAACTGATATCAGAAAGTATAGGATTAGCACAGCCCCTTAAGGAAATGTGGCCTTGGTATTGCACGTTGGAAATCAATCCTCATTTTCTTCAAATTCTTGGAAGCCACAGACTGGCATCAGCTATAGTAAAGTCTGATTATTGTTAGGTCAAAGCACTTCCATCAAATCCCTAATTGCCTGCAGATTTTTCTTCTCTTTTCCATGGTCATTTCCTTGAAAGAGATTTGAGGTATCATAAAACTTGCTTTTTCCCATTTCCCTGGATAGTTTTATTATTGTTGCTACGTTGAGATAGGTTCAGCACTATTATTTACATACATTTTGTTGGACATTAGGAATCAAAACTCATTCATCAAAAGCCAGAATAACTGGTAGGAAGAAGATTAAACAATTCATTTGCAGAGCACAACCACACAGGGTAACCTGAGAAGAGTGCTACCTGGCTCACTGAGCCATCTGGTGTCCCCAAACCACAAGTGCAGTGCCAAGAATGCATAGCACCAAGAGCGTATATTACAATTCACCACGCAAAGTTTTGCAGCCTCAGAGTACACAATAGTGTTCAGGGCATGGGGAAAATCATCTAGTAACCATAAAAAAAAAAAAAAGTTTCTCCTATAGGCATATCATTTTTGTCATCTGCCCCTTCCTTCCTTCCCATAGCCAAATGCATATGTTGAAATTCTAATGCATAGTGTATCGTGTTAGGATGTGGGGTCTTTGCAAGTTGCGTAAGTCATGATAATGGAATTACTCATGGAGCCCTCATGAATGGAATTAGAGCTCTTAGAAAAGAGATCACAAGGACCTCCCTCTCTCCTACCATTTGAGGGCTAAGATAGTTTCAGACGTAGTTTTTTGTGTAATCAGTGCTATTCATGGCAGCATTGAATGAAATATGCATATTTCAGAACATGCCCCAAAGATGAACAGAAATGATTGTTAATTGTATACTAACTTGAACTATAAAAAATATTATTATCTCCTGTAAATAATGTAAAGTTGGCCATAATCTAGGTCCCTTTCCATATGAACAGTGGATTTGGAAGAGGCTAAAATAATTTTGGGTTGATAAAACTTATCTTTCAGCCATACTGTAGGTGGGGTTGTTGAAAACATTTCTCATATTCTCAGTCTGTTAGGACCTGCCCAGACAAGTTGTCCTGACCGAAAGTTAATGCCACATCCACTAGATATGGTATTCACAATGTCTGGCCTGTTCTAAATGTTCAAAAAATACTTGTAGACTAAGTAAATGGGTGTTTATTACCAAAAGATGCAGTTGATTATGTGTGACTAAGTATGAAGAAAGTGACCAATAGTTTGTACCCATTTATGGAATGCTATAATCTTTGAAATAAAGAACTGAGGGGAAAAAAAATCACCAATTTCTATGAACTTCTTAAATATTGTGGCCACAGCCTCTGGCAGGAATAGCAAAAAGCTATGAATTCAAGGTTTTTGTTTAGCGCCTTCTCTTCCCCTCCTATCTCCTTATTAACTGAAGTGGGGACAGGAGTGGGTGGGGTGGAAATTCAAAATGGGCTTCAGGGAAGAATAATAAAAATGATGAATTGGTAGCAAAATTTGATTATAAGGAAAGGCTGAGGGAATCAGGACTCAGGTGAAAAGGAGGATGAGGAAAACCAAATCTTTTTCTTCAAGGGTATGAAAGGTTATAATGAGGAAGGTGCTGGCCAGCTGTTCCTTACTGTCACGAAAGACAGAATAAAAAGAGGGATTCTTTATAGAGAATAGAGCTTCGAAGTGAGGCTCCATTACCAGAGCAGGTGGGGGAGGATAGGACAGAGAACAGTGGCTCTTAAGTGTTGCTAAAGGACCAACATCATTAGTACCACCTAAAACCTTGTTAGAAATGCAAATTATCCAACTTTGCCTCTGACACACTGAATCAGAAACTTTAGGGTTAGAGCTCAGCCATAGTTCTTTTTTTTTTTTTAAGCTTATTTTTATTTATTTTGAGAGAGGGAGAGAGAGAGTGTGTGTGAGCAAGTTGGGGAGGGGCAGAGGGAGAGGAAGACAGAATCCCAAGCAGGTTCTGTGCTGTCAGCCCAGAGACTGATGGGGAGTGCTGGATGGTTGGAACTCAGGAATTGTGAGATCATGACTTGAGCTGACATCAAGAGTCAGATGCTTAACCAACTGAGCCACCCAGGTGCACCTCGGCCACAGGTCTTTTAACAAACCTTTCAGGTGATCCTGATGGATATTAGGTTTGAGAATCATCGATAAATTCTTGTGGACACTTGGTTTCCAGATACAGCAGTTTTGAGAAGCAAGTGTCTTGAAAAAATGAGGACTTTAAGCCTCTTCCAGTTTAATATTGTCTGTCTTTTGTCAAGAAGTCACCCCCATCAATATACTTTATATCCATTATATAAACCCCAAGGGATAAACCCTGTCTACCTTGGAAGATAAAGTTAGTGGATGTATTGGGGTATGTAACTTGTAATCAGCAGTAGTGAAAATTGCCCCAAAGTAAAAGAAAATTTTTTTTGCTCCATAAGTTATTAAAGATACTCCACAAAGAGTGCCACCTTAAAAAAAAAAAAAGGAAAAAGAAAAAAAGGACACCACCCATGACCCACTCAGTGTCAAGATTTTCAGGATCCAGCAAGAGAGGTGGACACACAGAGTGATGGATATGGTTAAAGATGATCTTATGAAGTAGAGTTAATAAAGAAATAAGTACCAGAACATCTGTAGCAGTGAGGGTGTTCTCAAAAAAGGTCTCTCACATTCCTCTAGAAAGATTGAAAAGGTTGCAACCATAATCTTTCTGGAGAACAAGTTGGCAATGTGCATTAAGAATCTTAAAAATGTTCTAATTCATAATTTACCAATCTAACTTTAGGAATTTAACCTAATGAAACAATCAAAGATATAATCTGGAATGTTCATTGCAATTTTATTTGTAATACTGAAAAATTTTAAAGCAATCCCTAATTGCCTACAGATTTTTCCTTTGTAGTCAAAACAATAAAAGCACCAATATATAAAGGACATATGTAATAGGATAAGTATTCATACATTGTTTGTAGTGCCCTCCTCCAAAAAAAAACAAACAAACAAACAAAAACCTATAAACGATGTAAATGTCCATCATTACGGGGAGGATTAAATTCTGGTAATTGATACCCTGGAATATTATGTTATCATTAAAGAGAATGAAATTTAAACCTTTGGCTTGGAGGAATTTCCATAATGCATTGTTAAGTGATAAAAGCAAGATGAAGGGAAGAATTTACACCATGTTTTTATTAGAAAACAAACATGACAACTCTCCCATATATGTGTACATGTTTGTGTATGATTATATTAGAATGTATAAGTGTGGAAGCAAGCCAGAATAAGTTAACAAAAAGAAACACAGCTATGCTAAAACTAACATGTGTAATAAGGTCTTGCTTATGTAAAATTATGCACTTCTGTGTATTTATATGTAGCAAGATAATTAAAAGTTAGTTTGCTAACAGTAGTTCTCTTTGGGTTGTAAGATTTAAGATGATTATTGCTTTATTCCTTATTCCTTTACATATTGCTTGATTTCTTTGCATAATCAACATGCAAAACATAACTTTTTTATTGCAACAACAACAATGAAGACACACCAGTGGAAGTATAAAAATGAACAGAATCCATTAGTTGTCATCATTTAGGCAATAGGAAGCAGAGGAAATCTGTGTTGGAAAGTAAGAAGAGCCAGATATTGCTCCTCTAGAGAAGCCTTAGGTCACGCTGAATAGAGAGGAGGGGCTGGGAAGGACAACTGGTGGAGGAAGCAGCAGTGACAAGGCAGGTGAGAGCTGGTTAGTGGGAGGAAACAGGGCTCTTAGAATGTGACACTCCATGCACTCTGAGGAATCCATGTGTCTGAGGACCACTGAGACCACTAGAGGAGCTCTGCTGGTGACTGGGGAAGGTATAGGTTAGGGTGATTTCAGGAAGCTTCCCTGCTGATCCCTGTGTGAGAAGTGAGATGATTCATTTCCAGAAAGACCAAGTAAAAGCTGTGTTGTCTAGTTACCAATAGGTTTACAACCTATTAGAACTATGTAAGAAACACCCCCCCCCACACACACACACACACCACAATGGAGTCCCTAACCCTTAGACCCTTCACTTCCCGGTTCTTCTTCCCCTCTCCATTTTGTGGGCTTATTTTTCACAGGCTATGCAATGAGCATGTGCCAAAGAACTGAAGTCTTTGCGTCACCTCAAAGAATGTACATTTGTTCCAATCAGACCACTTCTTGGCCTTACTTGGGCATAGGCAACTTCCGGGTAAGGCTGTAACTTCTGTAGCACTCAGCCAATGAGGAACCAGGGGAGGGACTTGCACACTAGGAGATAAATTGCCTTCTGTAACTGCCCCGAGTGTGCCTATCAGACACCTGCTCTTGCAAGAACGTTGATTAAAGCCTTGCTTCACTGTGTTACAAGTCTCTGCATCCCTCTTTTGACTGGGGCAGTGGGCTTATTTCTCAAAACATGGCATTAAAGTTTTCTGTCCTCTCTTTCATGATTTTCTATTTTCCCCACCTGCCTGAACATTCTCTGCTCTGCAACTACTACTTGTACTTTTGAACAACTGAGGCAGTAAGACTAGAAGAAGGAAAAGTAGGAGAGATGTTCTCTGACTCTCAAATCCCCCTTCCCTAGTCCCTTAGAGATGGGGAGGAGGGAGAGGGAAGGAGGGAAAGGGCTCTGGTGAGAGGAAACTGGTTTGTTCTCTAATATTCTGCCAAAACACCCAGTAATGGGCTTCTTTTACAGCATTTACCATGGTTTCTGTTTTCTTATTTGTTGTTACAATGTCTGCAATTATCTTAAAGTTCTTTAACATTACAATATGATATTATAAAATGCAAAACTTAGATTAAACCAATACCTAGGAATTGATGTAGAAAGCAAGGTCAAGAAGTAGTCAGCTAGTGTGCTAATTAAGTACAACTGAGGGATGAGATAACATTCTATCAGAAAGGACTAACTCCAGAGGTAGCTATCACTGGCCCTCATATTATCCACATCTCCATCAACAACAGAATATTTTAATTGGCATATTTGATGTCAGAAACAGGTTTCTATTTATGTAAAATAGAGTCTATTGCTTAATGTGGGGAATATCAGAAATGAGGTGTTAGTTGTGATATTAAGGTATTTAATATACATTGAATGTTTAATAAAAAGCATGAATAGAATATAAGAATCCATCGAGGCTTATGGCTATACCCCTAGGGTTTGCATGTAAAAAGGTCTGGTTTGTAGCCATGAACTCTAGATTCTGTCAGGATGTTGGAGTGACAGTATCCTGCCTCTGGAAACTTGCCATTAAACTAGAATGAAACTTTCATGCAAAGTTAATGGTTAAAGCAACTGAAAGGAAAGAGAGTAGAGGCTTTCTCCAGTCTACTGAAGTCATATGAATTGTTTTTTGATACTTGCTTTGCTAATAAAACTTTAGTTGATAAATATCTATCTTCTGGCCTGAGACTTGCTTTTAGCATAACCTGCTGTAAGGAAACAGCCCACCCTATCCACTTCAAACTTCTTTGGTGGCTACCATAATCTATAAAAGACCCCAAGGATTGTGATATGATCAATAGTTCAGTTTGCAATAGTTGGCATTCTTATTTATTATTTTCCTCCGTCCTTAGACTGCAAACTCCTTATCTGGTTTATACACTGGCACCTAGCACAGAGACTTCTATAGTAAATGTGTGGAAATAATTTGGTGCATGTTGTAAATCAGTTGGCTGAGCTCTCCAGCTTCTTTTCTACTCTTTTCCAATCTTCCTCCTGAAAGTAATCAAAGAAGCAGAAACTACTGAAGCTTCCCAGAGTACAACACAAAGCTTCAGTGGGTTCTGACAGGAAGAAGGACTCTTTGCAGGCTGAGTTAAGAATTTGATTCTTGGGTACTTGGGAAACATGTATTGTGTCACATGTTTACCCAAACCTCTTTTCAGAAGTGGTGGTTGGTAGACAGGACAGATACAACAAGTGGAAACAGAATAAATGCAATGATAAAAAAGAGTGGTGTAGAATCAAACAGCCTAGCTAAACTCTGGTCCCTGACTCACTGGTATGACTGTGGGCAAGCTGGTGCCTCAGTTTCCCCATAAAGACAGCAATGACTTATAGATTTGTTGGGAGGATTAAAGGAAATAATACATGTAAACTACTTAGAAAAGAGCCTGCCAGACCTGAGTAAGCCCTAGGTGATAATTAGCATTTCTTATTACTATCATTATTTATACTCAGTAACACAAGAGTTGTGAATGAAGTGTTCAATACCAGGTGCTTATTTCTCTAAGTAAGTGTTTTCCAACTAGGAAGACCATTGACTTATCTGGAATGCCTGCTAAATATTTGGATTTCCAGTCCCTGCCCCTGGAGACTGATTCACAAAATCTGTGATCTCTAGAGAGTCCCCTGGGGTGATCCTTATGATAAGCCAAGATGGAGAAACACTGCTTTAAATGAGTAAAAAAAAAAAAAAAAAAAAAGAATTTCTCAGGACCTGTAATCATCTAGTTTAAAGTTGGCTTCTGATTAAGAAACCTGCCTAAGGCAGTCTTTGGTGCCTCAGGGCACCTTTTGGTAGTAAGAGCTAATTTTCTTTCTTACAACAGTAAGACTATGGGCTTTGGTCTAAACATTTGGGTTTAGATCTGTTACTGAAGAAAGACCTCCATCTTTCTCACCTTTTATTGCCTTATCTGTAAAATGTAAACATTGACACTTCCTTCCCTCATGGGACTCTTGTAAGATTAAATAAGATAATCTACCTATATTTAAAGCACAGTTCCTGTGCAGAGTACAGTCTCAGTAATTAATTATAAATCATAATTAGGGCTGGTCAGGGGCACCTGGCTGGTTCAGTCAGAAGAGTATGTGACTCTTGATCTCAGGGTCATGAGTTTGAGACCCATGTTGGGTGTAGAGATTACTAACAAAAAAATAAATAAAAAATAAATAATAGTAATTAGGATCAGTTGTAATCAGACTTTTTCAATCAGAGAGTGAACAAAAGCAGGCAGATTCTGAGGAGGAGTTGACACTTTAAAAAAGGGAAGTGCATGAAAAATTACCCATTTTTCAATAATATTTATTTTCTGGGCAGGCCAAAGTTGGCATCAACATGTCACTAAAACTAAAGAAAATTCTCAATTTTTCTGACCTCAAGAACTACAGGACTATGTTGGGGAAAACCACAGCTATTGGCAAGTGTAAGGGAAATCCCAGAGATTTCGAGAGAGAGGCAAGTTTTATTATAAACTCTGCCTAAACCTCTGGCTGTCAGACCATGCATGCATTAGGCAACTTCAGCTAAAGATTAAAAAAACTGAAGTAACCTTTAAGGTGTTGTGCAGGAGGCAGTGTTTTCAGTTTGAGTGCAACCAAATAATTGCTTGCTAAAATAGAAAATCTACACTCCTCAGAGGAATATAAAAGAATTCAGCCTCTAAAACATAAGATTCACAATGTTGAGGATACAATCCCAAATGACTTGAAATTCAAAGAATCAGGAAAATATGACCCATTCTCAAGAAAAAAGACCAACTCTGAAGTTAGCAAGATTTTAAATTACCAAAAAACATTTTTTTAAACTCATTTGAGAGAGAGCACACATATGCACATGAGCAGAGGGAGGAGCAGAGAGAGAGGAGAGGAGGAGAGAATCTCAAGCAGGCTCCACACTGACAGCCCCAGGCGGGGCTCAAACTCACAAACTGTGAGCTCATCACCTGAACCGAAATCAAGAGTGGGACACTTAACCAGCTGAGCCACCCAGGTGCCCCAGAATTAGAAAAGATTTTAAAATAACCATTTAACTATGCTTAAGAACATAAAGAATAATACACTTGCAATGAATGAAAATAAGGGAAATCTCCACTAACATAATGAAGAATCATTTGTATATTCTAGAATTGAAAAATAATATCTGAAATTAAAAAAAAATTACTGAATGAACTTAATAGAACATAGATAATCAGTATGTTTGAAGATAGATTAATAAGAATTATCCAATCTGGATAACAGAAAAGTGAAAAAATTAAATAGAGACTCAGGGACATATGGAATGATATAAAAAGACCTAATGTGTAAAATTGGAGTCTTGGAAGCAGAGGAGAGAATGGAATAACTCTTAATTCTAATCCTCATCTGAGTGAACAGAGATGGGTAAACATATAGGAGACAGCATGGAGAAATTTACCAGAACTTTGCCCTATGAGAAGAAACTTAGATGTCTTACTGTATCATCTGATAACACCCTTTAAACTTTCAAAGCACAAAAAGCATTTCCTATTTAAGTGATCTTTTTAAAGTTCTCTTTCTTTCTCTTTCTTCTTTCCTTCTTCCCTTGTTTCTTTCCTCCCATCCTCCTCCCATCCATTCTCCTCCTCCATCCTCTCTTTTCCTGTCAGAAAATGTTTATTGAGTCCCTACTGTATTTTCTGAAGAATAAAAGCTTTATTGAGTTCCTATTGCTAGCCCTCCACTAGAGAATACATATAAATCTTTTTTTTTTTTTTTTTTTTTTTTTTCGTCTGTCATCATTGTTGTTGCAAAGCCTCAATACTTCTTGGGTTGAATTGGGGGAGTGTGCTTCAGCAGTATTTTTCTCTTGCTTGATAGACCTAGTTAAGATGTGAAAGGTCAGAGGCAAAGGACCACCATTGGAAATCCACTCAAGCACCAGATTTTCTCTACAACCTCCATATACTCAGAACTGCAATAGCAATTGGGCTTCATGGCATCATGGATGTAGATGACGTAGATGCTGTTTTGGTTTTGTATAGGACTGCTAGGGGTTTTGCAGCTGTCTTAGCATCCACTCTATCGTCTTTGGTTTATTGCTGCCAGAAGCTTTCTTTCCTGTTTTCTGTACTCTCTAGCAATACATCCCTTAAACTTCTCCTGTATTGGGCAACTGGATAGTCTTCTGTTTTGTTTTGTTTTAACCATGCAACATTGTCTTTTATTAATTATGGGTTTTTAAAAGTATGTCCTCAATCTCTTCATAAACAGGCAAAAATAAGTATACTGTTTAACATATCAGAACTTGAAAATATTGATCATTACCTAGAGAAGGCAAAATAATCCCTAAAACATGCTTTACCAGGAGGCCAATTCATCTGCTGACTTCCAAGAACATGGAGATGAACGCGATAGACAGACTGTCCCCCATCTGGACCTTCCTTCACCACCATTTGATAACCCTTCTTTAGGCTCAGATCAACCACATTTCTTGCCAACAATCATTAAATGTCCAAGAAAATTTTCAGCATCTCCTGTTACAGAAATCTGAAATATATCTTTCTTGGGTATCACCAGAAAAATGTGTTGGTGTTTGAAGGGAAATGTCATGGAAAGCAAGACACTGGTCATCCTCAGAAATTATTTTGGCTGGGATTTCCTTGCAAATGATCTTCCTGAGGACTGTGTTGCTAGCAGGTCTAGTGGCCTGAGCCTTTATAATCTCATCTGCCATCTCGGCCTCCCTTCCATGCAACTGCCCCAGACACTGGAGTGTTTTCTTTTTAATCAACCTAACAGTGCTTTAAAATTTTAATTACTCATAGGAGTGTGCTCCACAAAGTCTAAGCTTTTTTTTTTTTTTAATTCAAGTGTAATTAGCATAGAATGTTACATTAGTTTCAGGTACAAATGTAATAATTTGACAATTCTATATATTTATCAGTATTATAAAAATAAATGTACTCTTATTCCCTTTTTTCTTGTTCACCTATCCCTCCACTCACCTCCCCTCTGGCAACCACCATTTTGCTCTCTGTACTTCAGTGTCTGGGTTTTTTTTTGTTTGTCTTTTTCTTTGTTCATTTGTTTTCTTTCTTAACTTCATATATGAGTGAAATCATGCGGTATCTGTCTTTCTCTGTCTGACTTATTTCACTTAGCACTATGCCCTCTAGGTCCATCCATGTTTTTGCAAATGGCAAGATGTCATTCTTTTTTATGGCTGAGTAATCTTCCACTGAATGCATATGTGTGCACGTGCAGATATCCAGTCATCTACTAATTCTTTATCCAGTCATCTACTAATGGACACTTGGATTGCTTCCATATCTTGGCTACTATAAATAATTCTGTAATAAACATATGAATGCATATATCAAGTTAGTATTTTCTTTTTCTTTGGGTAAATACCCAGTAGTTGAATATTGGACCATGTGGTAAATCTATCTTTAATTTTTTGAGGAACCTCTATACTATTTTCCACAGTGGCTGCACCAGGGTACATTCCTACTAAAAATGCACAAGGGTTCCCTTTTCTCCACATCTTCACCAACATGTGTTATTTCTTGTTTGTTTGTTTTTTTAATACTAGTCACTCTTACTTGTTTGAGATGATATTTCACTGTGGTTTTAATTTGCATTTCCCTGATGATTAGTGATGTTGAGCATGTTTTTCATGTACTTATTGGCCATTTATATTCTTTGGAAAAATATCTATCAGGTCTTCTCTTTTTTTTTAACATTAATTTATTTTTGAGACAGAGAGAGACAGAGCATGAACGGGGGAGGGTCAGAGAGAGAGGGAGACACAGAATATGAAAACAGGCTCCAGGCTCTGAGCTGTCAGCACAGAGCCCAACGCGGAGCTTGAACTCACGGACTGCGAGATCATGACCTGAGCCGAACTCGAACGCCCAACTGACTGAGCCATCCAGGCGCCTCAGGTCTTCTCATTTTTAAATAAGATTATCAGGGTTTTTTTTTTTTTTTTGGTTTTGTTTTGTTTTTAATGTGTGTTGAGTCACAGAAATTCTTTATACATTTTGCATATTAGTCCCTTAGCATATTAGCAATCTGGGATTGCTCTGTTCTTCTTTCTCAAGATTGCTTTGGCTATTTGGGGTCTTTTGTGGTTCCATACAAATTTTAGGACTTTTTGTACTATTTCTGTGAAAAATATTGTTGGTATTTTAATAGAGGTTGCATTAAATCTGTAAATTGCTTTAAGTAGTATGAACATTTTAACGATATTAACTGTTCCAATCCATGAGCATGAAATATCTTTCCATTTGTGTCATCTTCAATTTCTCTCATCAGTATTTTACAGTTTTCAGAGTACAGATTTTTCACCCCCTTAGTTAAGTTTATCTCTAGGTATTTTATTCATTGTGGTGCAATTGTAAATGAGATTGTTTTCTTAATTTCCCTCTCACTATTTTGTTATTAGTGTATAGAAACACAGGATATTTTTGTATATTAATTTTGTATCCTGCAACTTTACTGAATTCATTTATTAGTTCTAGTATTATTTTGGTGGAGTTTTTAGAGTTTTCTGTGTATAGTATATGCCATCTGCAAATCGTGACAATTTTACTTCTTATCAATCAAGATGGATTTTATTTCTTTTTCTTATCTAATTGCTATGGCTAGGACTTTCGGTACTATGTTGAAGAAAAGTGGCAAGAGTGTGGCATCCTTGCTTTGTTCCTGATCTTAAAGGAAAAACTTTCAGTTGTTTGCCTTTGAAGATGATGTTAGCTGTGGGTTTTTCCATATATAGCCTTTATTATGTTGAGGTATGTTTCTTCTAAGCATACTTTGTTGATAGTTTTTAATTATAAATGAATGTTGTACACTGTCAATGCTTTTTATGCATTTATCATTGAGATGATCGTATGGTTTTTATTGTTTCTCTTATTGATGTGATGTAACACATTAATTGATTTGCATATATTGAACCACCCTAGCATTCCTAGAATAAATCCTACTTTATCACGGTGAATAACTTTTTCAATGTATTCTTGGATTCAGTTTGCTAATATTTTGTTGAGGATTTTTGTGTCTATGTTTACCATGAATATTGGCCTATAGTTTTTTTGTAGTGTCTTTATCTAGTTTTGGTATCATGGCAATTATGGCCTTGTAGAATGAATTTGGAAGCTTTCTTTTCCTTTTTTTGAATAGTTTGAGACAAATAAGTATTAACTCCTCTTTAATTGTTTGGTAGAATTCACCTTTGAAGTGGTTTGGGACAAATAATTTTTGTCCCCAAAAATTGTTTTTTTGGGACAATTTTGATTACTGATTACATTTCATTGTTAGTAATCAGCCTGTTTATAGGAATTTATTATTATTTATCTAGGTTGTCCAATTTGTTAGCATATAATTTTTCATAATATTCTCTTATAATCCTTTTTTATTTCTGTGGTGTCAGGTGTTATTTCTCCTTCATTTCTGATTTTATTTACTTGAGTCTCTCTCTCCTTTTTTTATGAGTCTAACAGTTCATTAGTCTTGTTCATATTTTCAAAGAATCAGTTCCTGATTAGATTGATTTTTTTCTATTGTATTTTAAGTCTCTTTCATTAATTTCTGCTTTAATCTTTATTAATTCCTTTATTTTACTAGCTTTGGCTTTGTTTTTCTTTTTCTAGTTCCTTTAGGTGTAAAGTTAGGTTGTTTATTTAAGATTTTTCTTGCTTCTTGATGTAGACCTATATCACTATTGCCTTTCCTCTTAGAACTGTTTTTGCTGCATCCCAAAGATTTTGGACCATTGTGTTTTTATTTTCATTTGTCTCCATGTATTTTTTATTTCCTTTTGATTTCTTGGTTGACCCGTTCAATGTTTAGTAGCATGTTGTTTAGTCTCCATGTATTTGTGTTCTTTCCAGAATTTTCTTGTGGTTCATTTCTAGTTTCATACTCTTGTGGTCTTAAAAGATGTTTGATATGATTTCAATCGTTTTGAATTTATTGCATTTTGTTTTGTGGCCTAACATATGATCTATTCAGGAGAATGTTCCATGTGCACTTAAAAAGAATGTAAATTCTTCTATTTTTAGATGGAACGTTTTTCATATGTGTGTTAGGTCCTACTGGTCCAATGTGTCATGCAAAGCTGCTGTTTCCTTGTTGATTTTCTGTCTGGACAGTGTATTCATTGATGTAAGTGGTGTGTTTAAATTTCCCTACTATTATTATATTACTTTCAATTACTTCCTTTATGAGCTTCCATGCTGGGTGCATATTTACAATTGTTATATTCTCTTGTAGGATTGGTTTTTTTATTATGTAGTACTCTTGTCTCTTGTTACATACAGTCTTCATTTTAAAGTCTATTTTGTTCATTATAAGCATTGCTACCTCAGCTTTCTTTTTGCTTCCATTTGCACTGTAAATGTTTTTCCATCTCTTCATTTTCAACCTGCATGGGTCTTTGGGTCTGAAGTGAGTCTCTTTTAGGCAGCATATAGATAGGTCTTATTTTTTATTCATTCAGTCCCTCTATGACTTTTGAGTGGAGCATTTAGTCTATTTACATTCAGATTAATTATTGATAGGTATTTGTTATGGCTAATTTGTTACTTATTATATGGTTCTTTTTGTTCTTTTCTGTTCTTTTCTTGTTCTTTTCCCTTGTGGTTTGAAGGCTTTCTTTAGTGTTATGCTTAGATTCTGTTCTCTTTATTTTTTCCATATCAGCTATAGGTTTTTGATTTGTGGTTACCATTAGTTTCAGATATAACATCTCACACATAGAGAAGTCTATATTAAGTTGATGGTTGCTTAAGTTTGAACTCATTCTAAAAGCACTAAATTTTTATTCCCCTCCAATTTTTATGTATATGATGTCATACTTTACATCCTTTTGTGAATGCCTTAGATGATTTTTTGTGATGTTTATTTATTTTTGAGAGGTAGAGTGCAAGAAGGAGAGGTGCAGAGAGAGAGGGGGACAGAGGATCCAAAGTGGAGTCTGTGCTGACATCAGGGAGCCCAGTGCAGGGCTTGAACCCACAAACCATGAGATCATGACCTGACAGGTACCCCTTGCCTGATTTTTTATAGATAGAATTGATTTTACTGCTTTAACTTCTGTACTGGTGTTATAAGGATTAATCTACTACATTTATTATGTTTGTACTTCTCTGTGAAGTTTTTTTCCTTTTATAATTTTCTTATTCCTGATTATAGCCTCTTTTTTTCCACTTAAAGAATTCCCTTAAACATTTCTTGGAAGACTGGTTTAGTGGTGATGAACTCCTTTAACTTGTGTCTGTCTGGGAAACTCTTCATCTCTCCTATTTCAAAGGATAATTTTCCTGGAAAGTGTTTGCTTTCAGCACTTTGAATATATCCTGCCACTCCCTTGTGGACTGTGAAGTTTCTGCTGAAAAATTAGTGGAGAGCCTTATGGGGTTTCCTTTGTATGTAACTGTTTTGTATTTTCTCGCTCCTTCTAAAATTATCTTTACCACTACTTTTTTTGGGGGGGGGCATTTTAATTATTATGTGTGTGGTGTGGACCAATCCCTGAGTTGATTTTGTTGGGGGGCTCTCTGTGCCTCCTGGATCTGGATGTCTATTTCCTTCCCCAAATTAGAAAACTTTTCTGCTATTATTTCTTCAAATAAATTTTCTGCTCCCTTTTCTCTTTGTTTTCCTTCTGAGATCCCAATACTGTGAATGTTATTATGCTTGATGATGTTGCTGAGTCCCATTAATCTATTCTCATCTTTTATTCTTTTTTAAAATTTCATTTATTTTTTTCTGTTCAGTTTGGTTGCTTGTCATTATACTGCCTTCCAGGTCACTGATTTGTTCTTCTGTCTCCTCCAATATGCTGTTGATTTCTTCCAGTGCAGTTTCTCTTTAAGTTATTGAGTTCTTCATCTCTGCATATATATATATATATATATATATATATATATATATATATATATATATATATATATATATCTTTGTTGAAGGTCTCACTGATATCCTCCACTCTTTTCTCAAGTCCAGTGAGAATTTTTGTGACCATTACTTTGAATTATGTATCAGGCATACTGCATATCTATATTTCATTTAGCTCTTTTGCCATGACTTTGTCCTGTTCTTTCATTTGGGACACATTCCTCTGTCTCCTCATTTTTGTCTATCCTTTTTTTTTAATGTGTTAGGAAATTCAGCTACATCTCCTGATCTTGAAAGCAGTGGCCTCGTACAGAAGAATGTTGTAATGGCCTGTAGCATGACAATGTGTCTTGTTGACCATAAGCAGGTGCTTTAGAAGTATCTCTATGTGGCTTGCATGAACCTTACTGTTGTAGCTGAGCTATGTTTGCCTTTATTCCAGCTGTAATGGCTCACTTTTCCAGTTGCTGGCAGGATTTGGTTCCTGTGCTGTTAATGGGTAAGTCTGGAACTGCCATGGGCTTATATTTGGGTGGTATCAGCAGTCAGATAGATGCCTGCCTTCAGCAGCAACAATCAGCAGCGTGATCTCCCTGCCTTGTCTCCTGAGAGGATTTTGCTGGTGGGCAGGACCAGCATTCAGACCAGATGCCAGTCCCTAATCCATCTTTTAGGGCTGCAGTGACCCCAAATTACAGGTTTTTCTCCCTGTGCTGCCACTGTTTGGGGGTGGGCCAGCAGTCAGATCATATGTCTGCCTCATCTATCTGCTGGGACTATAGCCAAACTGGTGTGTGTGGTTATCTTCCTCTCTAAGGCAGGAGTCACTCTGGAGTGGCACTGGTCTTTGCTGGAGCTGCTTGCAGGATATGTCAGGACAGAAGCAGCTTTGGAATGATGCCTATTGAGTCGGGTGGGTTGGATGGGCAGGTCTGCAGAAGAATGTGGGAGATGGGTATGCAGTGTTATGAAGGTAGTTGGAGAGTGTTCTTGCAACTCTCTGGCTATTGAGGGTGGTAGTGGTGGTAAGGATGTGGCACCTGCCAGCTCTTTTGTTCTTGAAGAATTCTCCTAAAGATCTCTGCCCCTCCAGCACATGTTTTGAGATTATGAATCTCGTTCACATGCCAGGCAGTTTTCAAACTGTTGCTATGCTGTATCTCAGCAGAGCTTTTTGTTGTATTGTCTCTTTAAGAGCAAGGATTCAGTTTCCTATCATCCTCTAGTTCTCCCAGAGCTAAGTGCACTAGTTTTTAAAGTACCCAGAGTTAGGCCCTGCTGAATGCAAAAACTTGCATAGTTATGATCCTCTAGTTTTCAAAGCCAAATGCTATGGGGACTCATATTCCCAGTGCAGGTCCTGTGTCTGGGGTGGCTGGCATGGGGTCTGTTCCTTTCCTTTGTGGTTAGTCTCATCAGGAGTTTAGTTCCATATCCTGTCTCAGCCCTTCCTATCCTTTTCAATGTGGCTTCCTCTTTATGATTAACGTTGGAAAGTCTGTTCTGTCAGTCTTTGTCATTTTTTAGGTTAATTACTTTGATGTGGCTGTTCTCTAGGTGTGTCCATGGAATAGATGAACTTAAGATCCTCTTACTCAGCCATCTTTCCTGAGAACTTAAGCATCTTATTTTGAGATCTAGGGTCCTTGTAACTTCCAGGCTAATTTTAAGCTCACTAACTAATTTATACACCAGTGTATCCTGTTGCTTCCTGTCTCCATTTTTCTCCTCCCCTTCCTTTTATTTGCTTGATGGAGACCTATCCCACAATAAAACAATAAGAAAACGTTTTTAGGTATGATCTTGTTTGAGAGTCATCCGAGACTATCCTAGGGAAAATTAATCATTTCTTCATACTATTGTATCAAATCAAATCTAAAACGTACTATTTGCCCCTAGGTTTTATCATTTCCCAAATCAGGATGCCTTTATCATTGTTAGTATTTTATGATCACTGATGGTCAGGCAGCAGTCATAGCATGCTTGTTTTTTCATGCACATACTCAGAGTTAGTTATGGTTTATGGACTTATGACTGAGCAATTGCAAACCCTCATTGTCAACAGACTATTTAAGGAAGGCTTTCAAAGAAGGATCACAAGTCTTAATTGTTTGAAATCTTTTGTTGACAACTTCTGTAAGGTGTAGAAAGGGTCATCATCAAAACTTACAGATACTTACAGAAAGTAAGAAAGAAAATCCAATATTGTGTTGAAGGACACATATATTAAATATTCTGATCCAAAAGGTGATATTAAACAGATGAGCTCAGGGGGCACCAGGGTGGCTCAGTTGGCTACACGTCCAACTCTGGCTCAGATCATGATCTCATGGTTCGAGGGTTTGAGCTCCACGTCCAGCTCTGTGCTGGTAGCTTGGAACCTGGAGCCTGCTTTGGATTCTGTGTCTCCCTCTCTCTCTGATCCTCCCCTGCTCACACTTTGTCTCTCTCTCTCAAAAATAAACAAACATTAAACAAATTAAAAAAAAGATAAACTGAATTGGAAGAAGGTTGAGGAACACCTTATTTTATATTTTCCTTTTAATGTATATATACTATAATAAAGCTCTACATCTAAACACATTTAAAAAGTTCTTTCAGTAAGTAAATATTCTAAGTGATAAGAAAGCATTGTGTCATAATTTGAGTGGCAGTAATTTTCCTTAATGATACATAGAATAATGGTACATTTTATAATCTATGGTATCTTAGATTTTGTAAAATATAGTGTTTCTATATATTCTATTACTGCACCTTTCCTTCAGTATTTCATCTATTTGTACTACTGAAATCTATTAGCTGTCAGCTTCTTAAAAGCCAAGTGATAATGGGACACCTGGGTGGCTCAGTCAATTGAGCTTCGACTCTTGATTTCAGTTCAGGTCATGACATCAGGGTTGTGGGACTGAGCCCCAAATTGGGCTCAATGCTGAGTGTGGAGCCTGCTTAAGATTCTCTCCCTCTCTCTCCTTCTGCCCCTCTCCCCCGTGTGTGTATGTGTAAAATCTTCCTGCATGAAGTACCATGTCTGGTGTATGAAAGACTTTTTATAACTATTTCTTAAAATTTGTAAAGGAGATCAAGAGCCGACAGTCAACATTAAAAAGACAAAATGGGTCAAAGCTAGTCCTGGTTAAATGTGCTCTAGGCACAAAGCCTCCCTGACTAACACCTTCCATTCACTCTTTGTTTAGATGACAATGAAAGTCTTTTTTCTCCACTTCCAGAATACCTGACTCTAAGACAGGCTCTAGGAAGGGTCTAGAAGCCACTATGACAGAAGTACATATAGGAGAGGAGTTGAATCTTAGAAATCCAGTGTGAATGGCTATGCAGTCATGTGGTAGTGATAGATGATTAGCATCCAGAGTGGTCTATGATCAGTGGGGAAGAAGGGCAATTCTGAAAGATACTGGGCTTATTTACATATATGGTCTTTAAGCATTTTTTGCTCCCACACATTTTAAATTGACCTCAAAGATTTTTTATCACAAGTTTAAATAATTGCAAAGGATTACAATTATTTACAATAATTTAAATATGAAAGCTGGTACTTCACTATTTTAAATGTATCCAATGAGATTCAAATATCATAATGATTTAATATGTACTATCATCCAGTTTAAATATACAGTAAAACCTTGGATTGTGAGTATCTTGTTCTGCAAGTGTTCCACAATATGAGCAAGCATTTATAATAAATTTTAACCCGATAGATGAGTGATGTCTTGCAATATGAGTAGTATGTGACACCGAACATCACGTGATCAAAACTGAGCCATTGATTCCTCTCTCTCTCTATCTATCTATCTTGCTGTGGGATTGTGGATGATTGTCAATCCAATGTCACATTTCTGCAAAATACTCAAAAGGAGGCAAAAGCAAGTGTCATTGGATAGGTTCATTGTTAAAGTTGCATGAAAAGAAAAAGATTCCATTGAGCCAATAGATAGCAGTGATTCTGTTAGTGATAGTGGAATTCGTCCTACACAATAACACTCCTCTGTCTTGTCTCCCTCACACCATCCGCGAAGGTTTTCAAAGGTAAAGGCAATTTGTGTGTGTGTGTGTATGTGTGTGTGTGTGTGTATGTTTGCATATGTGTATATATATAATTTTGCATTTTTATTATTTTGTATTATATTACAGTGTTGTAATCATTTTTATATGAATATTTTAGGGTTGTGGAATGAGTCATCTGAGTTTCCATTATTTCTTATGGGGAAATTTTCTTTGAGATATAAGTGCTTTATATATATATATATATACATATATATATATATGATATATAAGCATGTTTCCAGAATGAATTATGCTCAGAAACCAAGGTTTTACTGTATATCATTAAGCTCCTCTTTAAATTTGGAAACTTATAATTTTCCCTTGTCTTCCTGAACTTGAGTTTCCAATTTGGGGAAAGGAGAGTATACCAAAAAGACTCTATCAGACTTAGCAAATGACAATTGTACCTATTATTTTAAAATTTATTGGTACTCTGTTTACCCAAATCCATTATATACTCAGCAAGGATAGGAAAAAGAAATCCTATTTACACTATTTACACCTTTCTGATATTACACATTTGATAAAATACTATTATCTTGTGGCTTAAATAGTTTTTCTACTCTAAAGCTTAGAGTAGAAAATTTAGCTCATTAATGAACAACATAGGGTTATTAAGAAAGCAACAGCACATTGTCAAACCAATCAACCAAATCAGACTTATTTAATCTCAGGAGATGTCTGATTTTCTCAATCTAAAGCTTATTTTGAGATAATAATAGATTCACGGCAAATTGCAAAAACCAGTAGAAAGAGATCTCATGTACTCTTCACCCAGTTTCCCCCAATGGTTGCATCTTACACATCAAAACCAGGAACCTGAGTTGGTACAATGTGTGTGTAGTTCCAAGTCATTGATTACATGTATATATTTATGTAACCATGACTGCAATCAAGATACAGAACTGTTCTATCACCACAAAGATCTTCCACATGCTACCCTTTTCCCCACTGCCATCCTTAACATTTCTGGCTTAAGTCTGTTATTTTTTGTTTTTGTTTGATCCGTCTGTTTGGTTTTTTTTCTTATTTTTCTCCTGTCTCCCTGTGGGCTTCTTAATGTATTTTAGAATTTCATTTTAATTTTTTTTTGTTGGTTACCCTAGGTATTACATTATACATATATAAGTTATCACAATTTCCTGTGATTGATATTTGATCAGTTTGAGTGAATTATACAAACTGTATTTCTCATTTAAGCCTCTTTACCCTTTCTCACTTGTAATATAACTGTCTTACATGTTTCCTCTATGTATGTTGACAACCACTTCAGAGAATATTATAATTTTTGCTTCAACCATTAAACACAATTTAGAAAACTCAGAGCAGGGGAGTCTATTGTATTTACTCATATTTTTATTCTTCACATTGTTCTTTCTTCTTTAATAATGTTCCAAAATTTCTCCTTTTAGCATTTCCATTCTGTTTCAGGAAGTTCCTTTAGCTATTCTTCTAGGGTAGGTTTACTGGTGACAAATTCTCTTACTCTTCCTCCTTTACAGAATGTCTTCATTTTCTTTCTTTTTTCTTTCTTTCTTTCTTTCTTTCTTTCTTTCTTTCTTTCTTTCTTTCTTTCTTTCAGAGAGTATGAATGGGGGAGAGGGACAGAGAGACAGAGAATCTCAAGTAGGTTCTATGCTCTGTGTGGAGCCCCACGGGGAGCTGAATGCCACAATCCTGGGATCATGACCCAAGCCAAAATGAAGACTTGGATGCTTGACTGACTGAGTCACCCAGGAGCCCCTTAATTTCATTTCATTCCTGAAAGATACCTTTGTTGGATATGATATGATTCTGGGTTGAAAATTCTTTTCTTTTAGCCCTGAAAAATATTTTACTATTTCTTTCTAGTCTTCATGTTTTCTGATGAAAATCTTAGAAATTTCCCTTATAGGCAAGGTGTTTCTTTCTTGATGCTTTCAAATTTTTTCTTTGTCTTTAGTGTTCAGAAATTTGATTATGTTGTGTCTTGACATGTTTAATCAATGTAGGGTTTGCACAGCCTTTTGGGTATGTATATTTATAAGTTTTTCCAGATTTGTAAAATTTTAGCCATTATTTTTTGAATACTTTTCCAGCACTGTTCTCTTTCTTCTCTTGTTCTGAGACATCAACATGAATGTTAGATCTTTTGTTTTTGTTTTAGGCACAAATCTCCAAGGCTCTGTTAATTTCTTTTTTCAGTCTTTTTTCTGTTTGTTGTTCAGGTTGGGTAATTTCTATTGCTCTATCTTCTGGTTCACCGATTCTTTTCTCTACCCTCTCCATTCTGCTGTTTTCCTATCCATTGGGATTTTTATTTCAGCTATATTTTTTAATTCTAAAATTTTCATTTGGTTCTTTTTCACATCTTTTTTTTTTTTTTTTTTTTTTTTTTGCTGAGATTTTCTATTTCTTTCCTGAGACTGCCTATTTTTTTTCATTTGTTTAAATCACGTTCATAATTGTTCAAATATTTTTATCAGAGCTGTTTTGGAATCTATCAGATAATTTTACCATCTGTGTTATCTCAGTGTCGGGGTATGTTATCTTAACTCATTTAATATTTTTTTGGTTCTTGGTGTGATTAGTAATTTTTTATTATATCTTGGACATTTTGAGTATTGTGTGATGAGATTCTTGATTTTCTTTATATGTTTTGTTTTAGCAGATGTCCTCTGACACCATACTGGTTGGGAAAAAAGGACATCACTCAGTTGTTCTTAGGTGGGGGTTCCATTAAGACTCTGGTAGAGGGTGGGTGCCTCCCTATTGGGCAGGGGTGGACATTTAGGCCCCTCATGTGGACTTCATTGACACCATGGAAAAGGGAGCTCTCCTTACCACTGGGTGTAGGTAAAAGTCTTGGTTCAATACTTGGCATTTTCTGACACCACCCTGGCCACAGGAAAGCATGAGTTGTTACGGCTTGATGAGATCGAAGTCTAAGCTCTCTACATCGCTTTTGCTGGTGGGAGTGGGAATATGGCCTCGTTTTTTCCCATGGTAGTTGGAATAGGGAACTTATTGTCTAGAAGTTTTTTCTCTTGATAGGCAGCCCTTTCTTGATCCTTGGCTAGAAAGAGCAGACTTTTTTCTTGTACCTGTTGGTGTTTCTGACTTCATTAGTGCCCACTCCAGGGTAAGAGGGTGAACAGAAAAACCAGTGAACTCCTTGCTCTGTTGTTCCATAGGTCCCAAGTTCCTTCACTAGTTTGCCTTTTCTCCACCTTTTAGTCTTGTTTTTTACATAATGTCTGGAGTTTTTAGTTGTACTTAATAGGAAGAATATAGAGAAGTGTGCCTACTCCATCATTTTCTAGAATTATAGGTCTCATTTATTTTTAAACTAAATAAATGTGCCAATAAGTAGATTTTGAGTTATATAATAGAAACTCTGAAGAAATAAATTATTGACTGCATTATATAAAAGTGATGAGCAAAACAGTTGTATCCATATTTAAATATTTTTAATCTAATAGATCTAATTCATCCTGTTTGTACTAACATATATAGATAAAATAATTCAATATGTAGTTTACCATTACTTAATTAATAACAAGTAGTGTAATGTATAGGTAAAATGATGAGTTACTGAAAAAGTAGAGATTATAATCAAAGTCATCGTATTTCTTAGGTAAGTAGCTGTGCATGTGCATATGCATCTGGCTTTTAGGCATATTTCAATAATATTCAGGTGTAAACAAAAATAATACCATAATTTTGTTTGACACTAAAATAGTTTGATACAATCAAAGCTCCTACATATGAAACAAAAGAGAAAAATATATTAACTGCTGAAAATCAGTTAGCACCTATTAATTTTATATTTTATTAATAAGGGGTAAAAATATTAAACTTTTTATAAGATAAAGATTGGAATATTTCAAGATATAACTAGAGAATAGATTTAGCTGCCTTATTTAATAATAAAACACATCAAATCCTAAAAGAAACCATCTAGAAGTTTTTCTGGGGGTTTTATCTAATGTACCTTAAAAAATTAGAAATCTCAGAAAACACTCTAGTTACATTTAAAAGATCTGTGATACCAACTCATACTATTTTGGCTGATGGAAGGTACTTTCTTTTTCCTTTTTCTTTTCTTTCTTTCTTTTTTTTTTTTTTTTTTGGCTGATGGAAGCTGCTTTTTTTTCCCCCCGCTAATAACATATCTTAAGGATGAGCATTGAGAATAGCTGAAAAGAAGTGCTTACATTTAAATACATAAAAAAGGGACCATTTTTGGTATCAAATATTTCCTACAGATGCTCCTTTTGCCTTGCTCTCAACAGATTCCACCTCATGAATAATAAATGCTTTGAAAATAGGGGATAGAAAAAGTGAAGTAATTAAATAAAAATTATCATTACTCCCACTTTATTTCATTTTTATTTTTACTATCAGCCCCATTTTATAGTGTCTGCATTTAGAACATCTAAACAGGGACTCCATTCTTCTTATATTTAATGCCCACCTTCATTCTTATCAGGAGTACAAAAAAGAGAAAGAGTGACTGGAGCCCTAACTTGCAGTGTCTTGAGTAGTCATGAAAGCAGGTACGTCTACTTTTTTTTTGTTTTCATACCCTGACAATTTTTACACTGCAGGTGGGGAGTCAGGTCATAGCTCACTGTTGGTAAAGTGAGAAAGGGGCTAGCGGTGAACACAGGCACATGATCAGGTGAATCCATTTTAGGAAAGGATATGAGTTGAGTTAGAGACCCTGGAAATTGATCTTCCAGAATTATAGGGGAATTCTGGTTCAAGATGGCAAAATAGGATCCTAACCTTACCCCTTCCCACAAACACACCAAATCCACAACTACATATGGAATAACTTCCTCTGGAAAAAAAAAAAAAAAAAAAAGAAAACCTAAAAACCAGCTGACTCACTCCTACTCATTCAGCAAACATAAGAAGGCCCACAATGAAGCAGGTTGGACAGGCTGGGACACAGTTTAGCCATAAACCCCACCACAGCATAGTGACTATAGTTAATAATACTGTATTGCATATTTGTAAATAGCTAGGAGCATGGATCTTGAAAGTTCTAATCACAAGAAAAAAAATTGCAACTACTTATGGTGATGGATGTTAACTGGACTTAGTGCAGTGATCATTTTTCAGTATACGCAGATATCAAAACGTTACACTGTATACCTGAAACGGTATGTTATGTCAATTCTATCTCAATTTAAAAAAAAAAAAGAATACTTAAAAAAACTGTAGGAACTCCTATCCCCCCGAGGAGCATAGTACCAGGACTGTGAATACCCCAGTTTGACTATCCCTGCACAGATCACTGCACTGGTGTATAGGCCTTGGGATGCGAGAAGGAATGAAAGAATTGAGCTGCTATTAAGAATTGAGGAAGAATGGCTCTTTCAATAACTGTAGGCATCCCTTGTATTGCGCTTCACTTTATCATACTTGGCAGATACTGCGTTTTGTTTTGTTTTGTTTTCCAAACTGAAGGTTTGCAGCAACCCTGCACAGAGCACACCTACTGGCTCCATTTTTCCAACACCATTTGCTCACTTCATGTCTTCATGTCACATTTTGGTAATTATCAAAAATATTTCCAACTTTTTCATTATTATTATATTATGGTGATCTGTGGTTTGTGATTGCAACTCACTGAAAGCTCAGATGATGCATGTTTAAGCTAATGTAATCTTTGATTAAGGTCTGCACATTTTTAAAGTCACTGTTATTTCACACTTACTACAGTATGTATATATAACAGTGTGAATGTAACTTTTATATGCACTGGGAAACCAAAAAATTCATTTCACTTACTTTATTGTGATGTTCACTTTATTGCGGTGGTCTAGAATCAAACCTGCAAATAACTCCGTCTGTGTTACAGTATCAGTGTATTTGGTGACAACACTAACACAGAGGCTGTGGGGGATGCCAGGACACTTGCTGAGTTTAAAAACTTAGAATTGGCTTTTTTTTTTGAGTTGGGTAGAATAACTATCTATTCTCCTTTTGAGTACTCTTCCTTATTTCTGAAATTAAAGTTATATGGGGTAATCTGCCACTGATAGAGGTTTAAAATTAGCTGGGTATGTACAACGGTCTCTAGTTGGATTAATCAAATTACATATAAAGCTCTCTCTGGGCTGAAAATACTTTGCTTCCTTTCTCATAAAGGTGGCAAGTTTGACCTTTATTGATAACATTGGCATTTGTGAAGAAAAAAGATAAAAAAAAAAAACAAAAACTTGCAGGTTGCTTGTGCAGCAGTTAGAGAAATCTTTAGAATTTTTGCAGTTGAAATTAAAATCTATTGGTTACGTATTATTAACATTGTAAAAATCAGAGACTGGAAGCTGATGGTGTATAACATCCTTGAGTCAGAAAGAGTGAATTGATGTCATCACTGTTTCCGAAAATCCAGAGTAAGAAACTTACGTGTCAGAACGTACAGGCATTTTATCAGCCTTCCAGTGTTCCAAAACCCCACTCATTACCCTGGTCCAGGCCCAGTGTGGTTAGTTTGCAACTTGTCATTTCCCTCCTTTGCAAAGTCTTGTGAGAAGCTTATCAAACCATTTGAAGAGGATGTACGAATGAAATTAAATGGAGTAAAAACCAGGCACAGCCAAGAGCTCTGGTGGTCACCACTAAATATGGATACTTTGGACAGAGTCAAAGTCTCTCCAGCTTCCTGAAGAGAAATCCTGTAGGATCTTCATGTATGGGAGTCATCTATTCACTTACTTTGTTCTATATCCAAAAAAGGAAGATTAGTTGGGGAAGCAGTATTTTCACCCATTCTGGAAGAACCCCTCTGAAACAGGAAGTAGAATGCAGTACTCGATGCTTTTATTTGAGACATGACCAGGACTACACTTACAATTTTGTGAGATCCTTCATTAAAAATTCCTTTGAATAAACTAGAATTAATTCATGCCAGAAGAAGAAGACAACAGAAAGTGTGCTGCTTTTCACATGTTATGGCTGAGTGAATTACTTCTAATCAGTGAATCTGTAAATTTGGATTGTATTTTTGTGCTTTTCTCAGTATGCCCATAGTAGTGATGAGCTTGGGATGAAGGGTTTATAGAGATATCTTTTAATGGGTTTGATGTAAAGCACCAAGAAAGTTTATAATAATTTTAATTGATAATAAAGAAGCAGAGGAGCAGAGCAGAAGATAGTGTCTTAGTGTTTAGAGACCTTGAATTTATTGTTTCCGTTTGCAAAATCTATTAGTCCCCTCTGACAAGAAGCTGGCAATTTGAGGTGTTTGCAGTTGCCTGACCCTTGAAAGCTACTCTCTGTGGGCTCTTTATCTGGCCTGGCCGCTGGAGGCTCTTGCTGTTTTATATCTATTATTTGATTAAAGATTTAACAACTTTATTAAGGAGGTTTTTGCCTCATTTTGCATCTAGGAAGTATGAGGTTCAGAGAGGGTTTGCGCACGGGTCACAGTTGTAGTCACCGTCAGAGTTAGGATTCACCCAGGTCTGCTGGACTCAGCCGGGCATTTTGTCCTACTATGTTATTCTACCCACCATCCACTGAAGCAAGGGGAAGAGTGAACCCAGTCAAAGGTTCTCAGGAGCTACCTGACAGCTACCTTTCTCAGGGCTGACAGCAGGCAAATCTCTAAGAATATTCCCCATAGAGCAGCTAGTCTAACTAGTTCCCATAGTCCTGGCTTGTAGAAGAGGGTTGATCTCTAAATTAGGATTCACAGCCCCAGCTCTATGCCTCCTGTCCATCCTTTGGAGCTCAGCCTAGACCTGATACCCTCAAGAAAACCCTCTCTGACTCCCCTCTAAAATAGGGTTCCAGGTCATAATGCTTATCAAGACATGTTTACTTATCTGTGTCACCCATTAGACTATAAGATTTGTGAGTGTTTTGTCTATTGTTATTTTCTTGGTACCTAGCAAAATGTCTGGAGGTCAAATGTTTGTTGAATACATGAAGAATGTCACTAGCTTGTTGGAAAGATAGGTGTGTCCAGTTCTGTTTCCCCTAGACACAAAAATGAAGGGCTTTTCCTCTATGAGCTCTAAGATCATTTCAGATGTAGAGTTTTGCAATGCTAGCTGCAGGCTATGCATTCCATCAGAGGATATTTTAACTCCTTGATCTAAATTCCTGGAGCCTTTTCTTGCTTATTCCTGCAGGGAGGGGAAGGTGCCCTGTCTCATTGCCATTGTTTCCCAGGACCTATGGTACATGCTCAGTATGTATCCATTGAATGGATGGATCCTTAGTCTTTAGTTCCCAGTGTCCAATGTACAAAGGCAACAAACTCTACTTCATCAGCATGACCATGTGGCCTCATACAGGCAGGATTCTACATCTGGCTCCGAGATCAAGTCAAAATGCTCCATAGCTGTCCTCCATAAAGATATCTAGTGAGAGGTGGTGGCCAAAGGCTCAGTCCCACTTTAATCCATAGAAGCTTAGGCTTCTAGTGACTTTGAATATTGGATTAACATTCACAGTTGAGGAACTCTGAGATCACTGCAACTGGAGTGATTTGTCTAGGGTCTTGTGCAGGACTAGCAGAGGTACAACTCAGCCCCAGGCCTTCTGACACTAACCCTAACACACTTTTAATTTTCTATGTTGCTTACAATAATTCAATTATTTTGGCTCCCCAAGACTAGCCTTCTAAATATGCATGTCACTGATTACATACAAAAATGACTTGCTACAAACCCATTTCTATTCCTTTAAACCATGGCATAAAAAACCCTTTTTTTTTTTAATGTTTATTTATTTTTGAGAGAGACAGAGACAGAATGCGAGTGTGGGAGGGGCAGAGAGAGAGGGAGATACAGAATCCAAAGCAGGCTCCAGTCTCTGAGCTGTCAGCATAGAGCCTGACACAGGGCACAAACTCATGAGCCATGAGATCATGACCTGAGCCGAAGCTGCAGTCCGACTGAGCCACCCAGGCGCCCCAAACGTGTGCCTCTTAAAAGGACATCTTCACAATGGTGACTTTGAGAGGAAAACATGCTCACTGGGATCCCCATGCATACACCTTTCTTTGATACTAAAATTCCCACTGGGAACCAGGAATTTCCTTCTTCTCTTTACCTCTTTCCAGAGGAACAATAACTAGTGTGTTCTATCTCTACACCTGAAACTCATATTACACTGTATGTTAGCGAACTGGAACTTAAATAAAAACTTGAAACTACAAAAAATAGCGTTTTCTATCAGTCAATATGTTGTGTACTTTCTCCAGACTGTTAGTTTCCTAAAGGCAGTGCCCATGAGTATTCTCTTTGAAAATCTGTATTTGTCACAATAATTATCACACTGACAACCCCTACCCATAGATGCTGAGGGTCCCGAAGAACTGAACTGACTTATCTATGCATTATCAGTAAGGAAGTTAAATGTCGCATTATTGAAACAAAGCAAACACTTAAATAACTGCTTATTTAAGAAATGGCCGTCCCCTTCACTGTTAGGGGCCTCGTCCAGGCCCGTTGATTTGGCTCCCGAGCCTGCAGTTTCATCGGTTGCAATTCTGTGGATCAATCTCTCCCGCCCCACCAATTGTCACACTGCTTCTCTTTTAGTGCAGCATAACTATTTTAATAATGCATTTGTTATACAATGAGATCCTCTTAAATCTAGTTCCGACGGCCATTTGGAAACACAATATGCTTATATTCTCAAAATTTTACTGTTGAAGAAAACTGAAATCTGAATATTTCCCTATCATTCTGATAAATTTTCATCATGGATCCTCATGTGAATAGTACAATTTAGCCAATGGCCTCTTATAGATAATAGACCAATATATCAGAATTAGACAGAACTGAGTCCATGCATCTTTTAAAATCATCAAATACAAAGTCCTCCTGGTCACATAAATATAAATGAAAGCTTGATTATATCATAGTCTGCAGGCATACAGCGTGTGTGATGATAGCTGGCATGCCAGCATAAGCTATTGATTATTAAAGTCAGAATATGAATTTTTTCCAGAAGTGTCTCTCAGCTTGGACTCTTAGGTTTCCTTTTGTTGGCCACATTTTACAAATCTGTGTTTTTGCCCCTCGGTGTGCGGGAGGGAGAGATCATTCTTAAGAGGCCAGCACAGTGCTCTGGATGTCAGCACAAGGTCTGGTGCGAGGGAAAATGCATTCGCCCCTCAGACTGCCATGTGCTGGCACTGTGTCCTCAGCACATCATGACCCCTGTGGCTCTCAGTGGGAAGCTCCTGGGAAGCTAGAGGATTGCACACTACTGAGGTGATGCTGACACAAGCTATACGGCAGATGGCTTTTCTGTGGTCTTCTCCAAGAAAATCCTGACATTTTTCAGAATGCCTTTTTCACTTCTCCTACAACCCCACACCTAGGGAGAATCCTCAGGTAGAGCAGGAGGCACTGGGGATTCACAGAGGTGAGCAACAGGTGACACTGGCAGAAAGAGTGGCTGAGTGTACCTTTCTCCCCTGTTATCTCAGGAAGGGACACGTGCTGGATAGGAGTTCAGCATTTCCAAATGTTAATTTAAACCATGTGAAGTGATTTTCATTCGACCCTCTTGACATATACACAGGGTTATTTAATATGGCTCAACCTGACAGAGAGGGCTTAGGAACTGCAAGTTGGAGGTGGGGACTTGTGGGACCCGCAATTTGGTGTGAAATAAATAAATAAAGTCTAGGGAACCAGTAATGGAGATTTTTGGGTGGGGGGTGCTGACACCTTGTCTGTGTGCCACCCCTTAACACCACCACCTTCTCTGGGCTTGATGAAGAAAAGGCAGGTGATGAAGAGCCCTGACAAAGCTATCGCTGGTTAACATTAGTATAGGGTACTTCCATGCACACACCCATTACTTCCTTTTCCTTTTCGGTCCTTCCTAACTTCCATTCGCCAGTGACTCAAAGAAGAAAGAAAGAAGGGATTCACCAGGAATTAGAAAATATCCTCAAAATACATCACCTATAAATAGAGTCAAAATTCAGTGAAGCAGAATCAGGCATCTGAGTCATAAGCTGTGATTTTCCTAGTGTAAGCAGTTACAAGATTAATTTTTCAGTAGGAAAGTATATATTTTGAAAATTAAAGAAAGCATACTTTAGGTACTTAGTGGCAGAGTTTTGTGTCGCACAAGAATCCTGGCTGAACAGATTGTACGTGCATGACCCTGATAGGGCATTCTCTCCTCTCCTGGGGCTCAGCGTGTGTGCGTGTGTGTGTGTGTGCACGCACGCACGTGTATGTGTGTTTGTGTGTGACTTAGAAGACTACAAGGACATTTATAGTTATATAAACCCCTTTGTGAGTCAGTCCTCTTTCTTTGTCCCGCCTCCCAAATATTTCTACTTCTGCTTTGGATGGCACTTTGTGGAAGGAAAAGGTCTTGGTGTTGTGCCCTCAGCACAAGACTACCTAAACCCCTCAGTGGGATGGTCCTGGAATGTTGAAGCTGTTCATTCGACAATTTAAATGCTCTGTAAAACATAAGCATCCTAGAAAGGCACACATGGAGTTTTTCATTTCCATCACTTCCAATCTCCACTCTGTTATCAAGTCCAACTCTTTTTTTCCTACATAATTTCCTACATGATTTTCAATTTTTTTTTTCTTGCTGGGTCTACCATCACTGCCTTAGTTCAGTCTTCAATCATCTTCGTCCTGGACTCCTGAAACCACCTCTTAGTGGTGTCTCGGCCTCCAAGATTCTGGTCTTGTCCTCCTCAAAGGCATTCTCCACACTTTGGCCAGGGTGACCATTCTAACATGCAAAGCTGACCAGTTACTAAACTGGTCAAAATCCTTTCTTCACAGAGTAAAATCTAAGTGCCAGTCATTACATACAATGGCTCCCCCTCCCCAACCTCATGAAATTATCCCTTCTCTTATACTGCCCCTTCACACTGGTAATTTGCCATATCCAGCATGGGCCTTCACAGCTCCTGTTGCTCAGGCCCAGAATGACCTTCTCCAAACCCAGGTCAGTAGTATTTTTACATAGTCACATAAATGAGGAACTGTACTTCTATTAATTCACTTCTTTCCTCATTCATTTTTTCTCTGCTCCATTGTAATGGGTAGAAGGTTAAACCATGGGTGGTACTGACCTTCCACATCTACTCCAGGATGAATATTTGGTTTCACCAAGTAGGGCTTTGGGGCAGAAGGGAAGTCAGAGGGTACTTTGACTAGGATTAATTGTCTAATATTATTCCTTAGACATAGGTTTTAACTTAGAGTCCATGGACCTTATGTGTCAATGCCTTTCTTTCTGAGGAGGAAGTCCGTAACTTTGTTTAGATTCTTAAAAGGATCCAAGACCTAACAAGATTAAGAATCACGACTGTAGAGAAAAGTGTGTGTGTGTGTGGGGGGGGGGGGGGTGGGGGGGTGGTGAGGGGGCATGTTCCAAATACTCCTTTATTCATTCTTGGAAAATTTCCTTCCGTTTTAGACCATTTCTACTCACATGCTATTTGCAATAAATTGCTCTTTTTTGTACATTCCCATTTATGACTCAATTGAAAAATCCTTACTGAAATTTTAAGCCATTCTTTATCTTTTCCATAAAACCATATTATTAGTAAAAACAGATGTTTGACAGTCAATAGAGAACATTTATGCCTGGGCTTCAAAGTTTGTGAAAGATGTCAGATTATAGAAATAATGATTACTTTTATCACAGATCTATTACTAAAATCAAAGTCACAAAATAAAATTTGTCAACACAAATTAGAAAAGGGTAAAACAACAATAACAGCAGCAACACAGATAGAAGAAAATACCCAGTGTGGTTAAAAGTACTGTTCTTGAAAATATATACTTAAATCTAACAGGATAAATCCCACAAAGAAGTATGCAGACAGATTAAAAGCCTATCAAATGCTCAGTTAAAATATAATTATCTGATAAGACTATGGATGTGAAAGAGGATTTTTATTTTGAAAGAAAAATTATCTTAGGGGTTGAAACTGAGAAAATTTGTAAAGATTGTATGAGGGAATTTGTAAACATTTCCCTTGATATCTAAATGCATAAATTTTACAGTGAAAGAATGAAAGTTTAGGCTTTTAAACACAAATGGGAAAGCCTGATGTTTTTATGCTAAGAAGAATAAATTTGCCAGTCTCAAGGTTATTTTGTTGTTGTTACTGTATGTGCTAAGTTTCCTATGACCTATCATGCTTGGGGGTATAGTGGGATAAATGTTGCTCTGGGAGATTTAGGTAGGATTGGTCTTCTCCCAGTGTGGACAGGCATTAGATAGTTGAAACTACAAAAATGATGAAGAGTGTACAGGGTGAAGAAGGAGAAGAAAGAATTAGAAGGGGAAGGAAGAGGAAAAGAGCGAGAGTAAAGAAAAAATAACAGAAGAAAGGAGCTAGAAGTAAAGGGAAAGGTTGTGGACAGAGGAGATTGGCAACTGCTGTAAACTTGGCCTCCCAGAACCCTACTGTGGGCTGGAATGCCTCCCTTGCCATTGATGTGGGATTCTGAGGAATCTTGGGAATCATGTTCTCTGGCCCCCTAAACTGTCTGACAAACTTAAGGAGAGAACTATATAAAGGCAGGATCCCAAAAGGCTGCCTATTTGAGAAATGTACGATAATCACCTTTACATAAGGTCTGAGCCGGGCCAGAATTTACAGAACAGAAAATTTATCTCAGAGCAAAAGATATGAGCTAATGTGCTTATGCCATGGGATTTCTGGTCCTACTGTGCACCCAGCCATTCAGAGGCAGCCAGCCTGATAGCTCAGTGGAGTGGTCCCTTGACAACTCAGTTACCACTCTGGTTGTGTAACAGTTCCTTGTGCAGGTTGTGTGCTATTCTACAAGACGTGGGTTCAACCGTAATCAGTGCCCAATATCGGTGCCGCTTCCTCCACAGCCAGAACACAGGGGTCCTGAAACCAAGGAGTGAACGTGGGCATGGAGCATCTCACAATTATAACTAAATCACTCTAAGGCCTTTATTTCCTTTCTTCGTATCTTGAAAATTCGGTTTGAGGGTGTTAATAACCCTAAGAGAAATGTTTCCTTCATCAGTGATGCAATAATTTTGAAAGCTGAGATCCCTAGTTGGCCATCTAGCATTCCTCTTGCTTCTGGAAAACAGGCAAAAATAAGGGTTCTGTGTTCGCTGAAGTGGTTGATTCCTATTATCAATGGAAAATAGGGTTGTTGTTATACAATGGAGATGTAGAAGAATTTATGGGGAATTCAAGGGATATGATGGTTCCTAGTTTTTCCTTATCCAGTGATAATAAGAAAACTACAGTAAACCTTACTGTATTATTTAGGCAAGATCACTAAAGACTTATCTACCTTGAGAATAAAATTTGGATTATCCACTGGGCAAACAATACTGACCAGCTGAGGTACTGTTTGAGGACAATGGGGATATGTAACAGGTAAAAGAGAAAGGAAATAAAAAATAGTACTATGACCTTGCGACCAGTTCAGAAATAAGGACTGTTGGACTTACTCATATTTTCTTCCTTGCTGCTTCACGCATATAGTTGTATATTTTAACTAACTTTTCCTCCTCTCTTGTTCCTTTCTATATTGAGTGTGAGTGCAGTTTACAAAATAGTGCATAGCTTAGGACTCCAGACAAAATTGTGAAAGATGCAGAGGAAGAACATATCTGACTCAAAAAACTTGGATTTGGACCTAGATGCAGTACCAGTTGAGACTTTGTCTCTCTTTTGGAAGATGCCTCATTGGAGGGTTTTATTAGGTGGCAGTATTTTGTGCTTCACAGTTGCTAAATCTGTTGCTGTTTAATTTTAAATATGGAAAAAGTATGTGTATGTTAATGTTTCAGAGCCAAATTCTTCAATAGGCATTTGTCTTGTTTTGGGGCTGCCCACCATCTCTTGAAATCTTGTTTGGAGGTTCTAGCATGGGAGAGAAGCTACGCATATACCCTTGACTAAAGAACAGTCCTCCTCTATCAGGGAAGGTGGTCCTCTTCGACAAGGCACACAGCTTTGGTAGGGGTGCCTGTAGAGTGGTGAGGGAAGAAGGGGATAGTTGCGTAACCAGCCAGATCAACTGAAGCAGGCCTGGTGATCAATAGGGTGACAGATGTCACAGCCAGATTGCCCACACATCCTGCCCAGCATCTCTCGATACCCTTCCTATGTCTGGAGAAATATTCAGCCTCATGGGTCCTGCCTCCCCAATGAATTCACAACATCTCTTTTCCCATCCCTTGAAGTTAGGACACAGACAATTATCTAGGCCCTATCAATCAGACATGGGAGACTTTGATTCAGAGCAGAACAGCACAAGGAAGCAGGCTCTAAGTAGAATCCACTGGATAGGAGATGACCGCCCAGGTAGTTGGCTGTTGCTATAAGCAATGCTACTAGGTCATTTTGGGGGCACAGGAGTGGTGACAGTGCTAATGACAGCCAGGGTTGCTGTCAAGTTGAGTTTCTGGCAGATGTGTGAATGACACCATCTCAAGATGGCAGGAGATATTGTTATTGATGATGATGATAACCATATCTATGACAGACCAGGGGTTTTTGAGGTGAGATTTGAGCATTGCTCCAGAAGCTTAACCTTGAGCTCTTCTTACTACCATCATCCCCCACCCCCCAGTTTTAATGGGACATAATTGACATATATAATGTATTTTTTTAAAGTATACATCATAATGATTTGATATATGTAACATATTGTGAAATAATTACCACACTAAGTTGAATTAACATTACCCCACATAGTTACATTTTTTAAATGAGAGCTTTAAAGATTTATTCTCTTAGCACCTTTCACATATAAAATACAGTATTGTAAGTTATAATCATCATGCTGCACATTATGTCCCCAGAACTTATTTATCTTACAGCTAGAAATTTGACAGCATTTACTAGTACTGTTTTTAATTTTTTGAGGAACCTCCATATTATTCTCCACAGTAGTGTACCAATTTACAGTGTTACCAACAGTGCACAAGGAATCCTTTTCCTTCACATTGTCACCAACACTTGTTACCTCTTGTATTTTTGATAACAGTCATTCTAACAGGTACGAGGTGATCGGTCACAGTGGTTTTGAGTTTCCCTGATAATTAGTGACATTGAACACCTCTTCCTGCACTTGTTAGCCACGCGACTATCTTTTTTGGACAAATGTCTGTTGGGGTCCTTTGCCTATTTTTAAATCAGATTTTGTTTTGTTATTGAGTTGTAGGAGTTCCTTACATATCTTGGATATTAGTCTTTTATCAGATATGCAGTTTACAAATATTTTCTCCCATTCTGTATTCACTTTATTGATCATTTTCTTTGTTGTGCAGAAGGTTCTTAGTTTGATGTAGTCATGTTTGTTTATTTTTGCTTTTGTTGCTTGAGATTGAGGCGTTATCCAAAAAATCATTGCCAAGGCTTATGCCAAGGAGTTTACCACCTATGTTTTCTCTAGGTGTTTTATGGTTTCAGGTCTTATGATTTTGGTCTATGATCTGTTTCAAGTTAATGTTTGTGAGTGGTGTCTGAGAAAAGTCTAGTTTCATTCTTTTGCCTGTGAATATCCAATTTTCCAGTACCATCTCTGCCTCTTTTAAATATTCCTTTAAAAACTCACCAGAACTGGCTTTTGTTGCATGTGATCAAGAACTCTGCCTAAGGTGCCATCCCTTGTCCACCTCCTACATTAGGAAACTAAATTATTTACAAAATTAGTAATTTATGAAACTAATCTATTTAGGTAATTGGGAAGGTTCCTGACTCTTGGGAATTATAGGCAAATGGTATTTTCTAAATGTAATTATGATGCCTGTTTTGATAGATGGGCAAACTGAGGCTCACAAAGTCAGGTAACTTAATCAAGATATACTACTCTGTGGCAGAGGTGAGGTTTGCCAACAATTTTGGGCTGCTCTACAGTGTAACTCTTTTACCTATCCAGAAGAGATGGGAGGAGAAGTGGTCACATCTCATAGTATGTCCCAACTGCATTGTAAGTTCATTGTTGTCAGAATGTATCAATATTCTCTGGGAAGATTTGTCTGTTCTTAGTATACTTGCTGCTGTGATGGTTGAGCTCCTTGCCATCACAGGAGAATTAATTCTTAGAGGACACAAGTAATATGTGTCAGAGATCTCTTCTAAGCATTTCATATAAAATATGAATGGAGTCTTTCTAAGACTGGAAAGGAGGGGTGCTGGAAATCATGAGTCTTCCTTTTTATAATGCTTTCCCTTGGCTGTGTAAGCCCAGGTACATACATAGCTCCTCATCTCAAAGCCTCCAGGGACTCGTTGGTTCTCCTGGGCCCAGGTCTTTGCTTTCCCTGCTCTTTGCTCATTGATGGGCTAATGTTTTTC
The DNA here is from genome assembly GCF_018350215.1 of Panthera leo. Classification (NCBI taxonomy): domain Eukaryota; kingdom Metazoa; phylum Chordata; class Mammalia; order Carnivora; family Felidae; genus Panthera; species Panthera leo. The sequence continues at coordinate 35,414,747 of NC_056679.1, read as the reverse complement.
CTTAAACTACCTTACAATCCCTTCCATTACTTCTCTCCTCCCCCACAGAATGAAAAGTCCTGAAAGAATGGTCTTTGTACCTATTACCTAGATGTTATAGGTTTTTGTGGCTGGGAGAAAGTTTCCTGATATTTCTGAAATCGTGCCATTCTTAACGTCATTATTTCTAGTTACAGACGCTTTCCCCAGGCTAAATAATTGCTTTTTTGTAGTGTTAGTACCTTTCAAATCATTGCAGACTTTTTTAGTCTTGAAATTGTAAATATTTATTCCCATTAACCTTTTTATTTGCATCACACTTGGTGATTCTCGGTTCAGTTTCGTCCTCTTTCCTGTCTTTTTCAGGTTGAATACAGGCCTCCAAATTAAACAAGCGGTTCCAAGTTCAGTTCCATTGCAGTTGAGAGGAAGGGACATGGAATTTCTTCTTATCATAAGGCAATGGCTTCATATTTACCCTAATACAGGTCTCCTTTGTGGGGGCAGTGTAGCTTTCATATAACATCACAAAATGTGCATATCCTGTATCTTTCCCCCTTTTTCTTCTTTATATTTTTAACCATCACAAGTTTATTTATTACTGTGTTGTCTTTACTGGTATTAGCAACAGCTCTTGATTTAGCATCATCTGCAAACTTCATTTAAGTACCATGTGCCGTCTCTGCAAGATCATTAATAAAGACGTCAACCATAGCATCTTGGAAACTTGCTACCACACTTCTTCATCTTCGAGAAAAAGTGAAGATGTAGAGAAAGTTTTCCCTGACATAAAATATTGAGATCCTCCTTGTTTGTTTGGCTTTCGAGGCCCTACAAGTGTCTGCTGAGAGGCAGTCTGCGCCTTCAGCAGAGACTTGGCTGCACGTTGCTTCTTGTCATGTTTTCACTGTGTTAAAGTGAGTTTTCTTAAATAAAAAAAATCACTGGTTTGTGTTAAATCGACAGGAAAAATGTCAAATATTTCTAAAAATTTGAAATGTTGATGTTTGGGAAGTCAGATAGGCAAAGAACTGAGAAATAAGAGATTTGATTCTTGAAAAACTGACTTTGAGAGAGAGAGTTTTATTCTCTCAAGGGGTGGGTGTGGGTAGAAAACTGCCTAAAGAAAGGAGCCCATTTACCTGCCCTGGTTGTGATTTGGGTGAAATTTATATTTTTTTCCACTGTATCTCTTATCTGTTCTGCTCAGGTCTCTCGATGCTATTCCACATCCACCTGGTGACCTACATTTTGGTAATAAATAAATGCTTCCCAAGCTTTATGACAGCCTCCAGATTCTGTATTTTAAACCACAGGCAAACTTTGTAGTTACATTAGTTAAGTAAATAATCTTTTTCTCTCTCACATTTTCCTCTTGCTGCTCTCCCATTTTTATCCACCCAAAACTCAGACACTGATACATCACTTACATGCAGGTTACCTTTTCAATTCTCTAAAATCTGACCAATAACTAGGAACCAAACACAATGGAAAAATCTCTATGCATCTACGTTAGTTAGTTCATACATAGACCTGTACACAGCCACAAATGAACGCATGTTAAAGCTGGTGAAATTGAACAAAGTCTATAGTCTAGGGGCACCCGGGTGGCTCAGTTGGTTAAGTGTCTCATTTTGGCTCAGGTCATGATCTCATGGCTTGTGAGTTCAAGCCCTGCATCAGGCTCTGTGTTGACAGCTCAGAGCCCAGAGCCTGGGGCCTGCATTGGATTCTGTCTCTCTCTCTCTCTCTCTCTCTCTCTCTCTGCCCCTCCCCTACTCACTCTCTGTCTCTCAAAAGTAAATAAAAACATTTTTAAAAATTAAAAAAAGTCTAGTTAGCAGTTGCTGTTGTCAGTACATTGGTTTTGAAGTTGTACTATAGTCTGAGATGTTACCACTGGAGGGAAGTGGGTAAAGGGTATATGGGAGTCACTATACTATTTTTGCAACTTTCTGTAAATCTATAATTATTGGGAAATAAAAAGTTAGAAGTATTAAATAAGAAAAAAATAGTTCATATACTGAAGTACATTGGTTCAGATTTTACATGCAATTCCAGAAATTGGGGACTGAATCATTTTAATAGGTGATTATTTGTGGTTTGTTTGCTATATTTTACCCTCCTTTCTCATTTTAAGCCAATAGAAACTTTGCAGGGTGGAAAGCAGTCCTGCTTAAGAGCTAAAGCATTTTCTGTCACGTGTAATGTTAGTCTGGACTTCAGGCTCTCACAATATTTCCTTAATCATTACTAAGGGAGAAAAGAAAGTTTTACATAAAACTGAGAAGGTCCAAAGAGATCTATAAATTGGGAGGGTAGTGAGGAAGATGGTGGAGTAGGAGGACCCTGAGCTCACTTCATCCTATGGATACCCAGAGATAACAGCTGCATCTGGTATAACTACCTCTGAAAATGACCCAAAGGTGTGAAGACAAGACCTTCCACAGTTAACATAAACAAAAGGCCACATTGAAAAAAGTAGGATGGCCAGACATTCAGTTGGGAACCAAACTCCTGGCAAGACTAACCACAAACAGGAGGAACACCACATGTATGGAGAAGCAAGAGGATCAGACCTCACCCCAGGCTCTGGGGACTCATGCTGGGAAGATGCGTCCCCAGAATATTTGGTTTTTGAAAACCAGTAAGCTTAATTTCACAAGTTCTAAAAATCAGTGGGCTTAGTTCCAGGAGAGCCAGAGGGCAATTGGAAACTGAGTCCCCATCCTTAAAGAGCCAGTTAATAAATAAGGAGAAGGGCAGGGATCTTTAGGAGAATTCTCCAGGAACAAAAGTACTGGCAAGTACTAGATAGCCAGACATTTGTGGTGACCAGTGTAAACATTCTCCACCTATCTTGTTAGTACTATGTGCCCCACCCTCACACACCCCTATGGACTTACCCCACCCAACATGCCCATCTCCCTGCAAAGCAGCTCCTGTCCTACCACATCATGCAAGCAACCTTAGCAGGGACAGATGTCACTCCAAAGTGACTCCTTCCCTAGGGAGTGGGGGAGATAACCACACACACCAGTGTGCTTGCAATTCCTGTAGCAAGCCTTTCAGCTGGCCATGCAGGGAGAAAATCCTGCCATTCAGTGCACCTGCAGCCCTAACACAGAGATGCAGCACAGACATCAAGATTGACAGCTGGCCCTGCTCATCTACAAGCCCACAGTGGCCTCGGACAGGTCTCTCAACAGTGTCCAGTGCACTGATAACAGGCAAAGCAGGTGATTGCACCTAACTGAAGGCAAATGCAACTCATCCACAATAGAACATACACAGCCCACAGAAGACACACTCCTGGAATGCCTGGTTCTGATGACCAGGAGACATTGTGCTATGAAGCACCATAGGGCCTCTTTTATATAAGGCCACTATTTGCAAAACTAGGAGAAATAGCTGACCTTCCTAATACATGGAAACAAACACAGAGAGTTAGATAAAATGAGACAGAGGAATATGTCCCAAATGAAAGAACAGGACAAATAATAGCAAAACAGCTAAGTGAAATGAAAATAAACGATACGCTTCATAAAGAATTGAAAGTAATTGTCATAAAGATACTTACTGGATTTGAAAAAAGAGTGGAGGATCTTAGTGAGAACTTTAACAAAGAGTTAGAAAATATAAAAAAGAACCAATCAGAGACGAAGAACTCAATAACTGAAAGAAAAAAGTACACTAGAGAGAATCAATAGCATATTAGAGGATGCAGAAGAATACATCAGTGACTTGGAAGATAGAGAAATGGAAAGCACACAAGAAGAGCAGAAAAAAGAAAAAAAGAATAAAAAAATGAGAATAGGTTAATGGAACTCAGACATCATCAAGCACAGTAACATTCATATTAAAAGGATCCCAGAAGAAGAGAGAAGGGGGCACAAAACTTATATGAAGAAATAATAGCTGCTAAGTTCCTCAATCTGAGGGAGGAAACAGATATCCAGATACAGAAGGCACAATAACCCTCCCAAATTTGACCCAAAGAGTCCACACCACACCACATAATAAAGTGGCAAAAAAGTAGTGATAAAAAGAGAATTTTTAAAGCAGCAGGAAAAAAAAAAGTTACATACAGAGGAAACCCTATAAGGTTATTAATGGATTTTTCATCCAAAACTCTGCAAGCCAGAAGGTAGTGGCAGAATATATTCAAAGTACTGAAATCAAAAAGACTTCAACCAAGAATACTCTACCCAGCAAAGTTATCATTTTAAATAGAATGAGAGATGAAGAATTTTCCAGACAAACAAAGTTAAAGGAGTTTGTTGCCAGCCTTACAAGAAGAAATGTTTAAGGAAGTTGAGTAGAAGAAAATGCCATTACTAGAAGAAAATTATAAGAGGGAAAAATTTCACAGGTAATTGCAAGCATCTAAAGGTAGTAGATGAATCACTAATAAAACCATTATGGAGGTTAAAACACAAAAGTATTAAGTCAATTATATTGACAAAGATAAGGGATACACAAAATAAAAAAGATGCAGAATATGACATCATCTAGGTAAAATATGGAAGAGGGAGTAAAAAATTAGTGCTTTTAGAATGAATTCAAACTTAAGCAACCATCAACTTAATATAGACTGAAAAACACATAAGATGTTATATATAAACCTATGGTAATCACAAATAAAAAATCTGTAACAGATATGCAAAAATAAAGAGAAAGGAATCCAAGCATAACACTAAAGAAAATCATGAAACCACAAGAAAAGAAAATGAAGAAGAAAGCGACAGAGAAGAACTATAAAAACTGGAAAAGTGGCAGAATGGCAACACATACATACCTATCAGTAATTACTGTAAATATAAATGGACTAAATACTTCAAAGGACATAGGGACACTGAATGGATTTAAAAAAACAAAAAAACAAAAAAACATGACCCATCTATATAAGCCTGCTTATAAGCCTCTCACTTCAGACTTAAAGATACAGGCAGATTGCAAGTAGAAGTATGTAAAAACATACATCATACAAATAAAAGTGAAAAACCAAAAAAAAAAAAAAATTCTAGGGTAGCAATACCTATGTCAGAAAGAATAGACTTTAAAACAAAAACTGTAGCAAGAGACAAAGAAAGGTACTACTTAATGATAAAGGGAACAATCCAACAAGGGGATATAACAATTATAAATATCTATGTATTAAACATAGGAATACCTAAATACATAAAGCAATTATTAACAGATATAAAGGGAGAAAATGACAGGAATATAGAAATAGTAGGGGAATTTAACACTTTACCTACATCAGTGTATTGGTATTCTAGACAGATTATCAAGAAAGAAACGGTGGCTTTGAATGACATATTAAACCAGATGGACATAACAGATATATACAGAACACTGTATCCAAAAAGAGTAGAATACACATTATTTTCAAATCACTTGGAACACCCTCTAGAGTAGAATCACATGTTAGGCCACAAAACAAGTGTCAATAAATTTAAAAAAGTTAAATCATATCAAGCATCTTTTAGGACCGCAACAGTATAGGGGTGCCTGGGTGGCTCAGTTGGTTAAGTGTTAGACTTCAGCTCAGCTCATGATTTCATGGTCTGTGAGTTCGAGTTCTATCTCAGGCTCTGTGCTGACAGCTCAGAGCCTGGGGCCTGCTTCGGAATCTGTGTGTGTGTCTCTCTCTGTCCCTCCCCCACTCACACTCTGTCTCTCTCTCCTTCAAAAATTAAATAAACATTAAAAAAAATTAAAACCATATAAAATTAGAAATCAGTTACAAGAAAAATTCTGGAAAGAACACAAATACATGGAGGCTAAACAACATGATACTAAACATTGAATGGGTCAACCAAGAAATCAAAGAGGAAATTAAAAAATACCTGCAGACAAATAAAAATGAAAATGCAACAATCCAAAATCTTTGGGATGCAGCAAAAGCAGTTCTAAGAGGCAAGTTAATGGTAATGCAGGCCTACCTTGAGAACCAAGAAAAATATCAAACAAAGAAACCTTACACTTAAAAGAGATAGAAAACAGATCCCAAAGCTAGAAGAAAGGAATTAATAAAGATTAGAACAGAAATAAATGAAACAGAGACTAAAAAGCAATAGGATAGATCAATTCAACCAGGAGTTGATACTTTGAAAAAATATACAAAATTGATAAAACTTCAGCCAGACTTATCAAGAAGAGAGGACTCAAAAAAATAAATTCAGAAATTAAGGAAGAGAAATAACAACCAATACCACAGAAATAAAGAGGATTACAAGAGAATATTATGAAAAATTATATGCCAACAAATTGGACAACCCAGAAAAAAATGGGTAAATTGCTAGAAGCATATAATCTTCCAAGAATGAATTAGGAAGAAACAGAAAATTTGAAGATACCAATTACTAACAATGAAATTGATTCAGTAATTAAAAAAAAAAGAATCTCCCAACAAACTAAAGTCTAGGTTCAGATGGCTTCAAAGGTGAATACTACCAAACATTTAAAGAAGAGTCAGTAAGTCTTCTCAAACTATTTCAAAAAATAGAAGAGGAAGGAAAACTTCCAAATACATTTTAGGATGCCTACATTACCCTAATACCAAAACCAAACACAATACAAAGAAAGAAAAACTAGAGGCCAAGATCTCTGAAGAACATAGATGCGAAAATCCTCAACAAAATATTAGCAAGCCAAATTCAACAATACATTAGAAAAAGTCATTCACCACTATCAAGTAGGATTTATTCCAGGGATGCAACGGTAGTTCAATATTCACAAATCAATGACCATGATGCATCACCTTAACAAGAGAAAGGAGAAAACCATATGATCATCTCAATAGATGCAGAAAAAAACATTTGACAAAATAAAACACACACTCATGACAAAACTCTCAAGAAAATAGGTTTAGAAGAAACAAGCCTCAATATAGTAAAGGTCATACATGAAAATTATAGCTACTATCATACTCACTGGTGAAAAACTAAGAACTTTTCCTCTAAATTCGGGAATAAGACAAGGATGCCTACTCTCACCACTTTTATTTAACGTAGTACTGGAAGTCTTGGCCACAGCAATCAGACAAGAAAAAGAAATAAAGTAATAACCCTCCAAATTGTTAAGGTAGAAAGAAAATTGTCATTATTCGCAGATGACATGATACTATATATAAAAAATCCTAAAGACCACCAAAAACTACTAGAACTGATAAATGAATTCAGTTGCAGGATACAAAATTAATATACATAAATATGTTGCATGTGTATACATAATAATGAAGTAGCAAAAAAAGAAATCAAGAAAACAATTCCATTTACAATTGTACCAAAAAGAATAAAATACCTAGAAACAAACTTAACCAAGGAGGTGAAAGACCTGTATTTTGAAAACTACAAAGCATTGATGAAAGAAATTGAAGATGACACAAACGAATAGAAAGATAGTCCATGCTAATGGCTTAGAAGAATATTGTTAAAATGTCCAAACTACCCAAGGCTATCTACAGATTCAATGTAATCCCCATCAAAATACTAATAGCATTTTTCACAGAACTAGAAGAAATAATCCAAAAATTTATATGAAACCACAAAAGACCCTAAATAGCCAAAGCAATCTTGAGAAAGAACAAAGCTGGAGGTATCACAATCCCAGATTTCAAGGTATACTACAAAGCTGTAGCAATCAAAACAATATGGTACTGGCACAAAAATAGACATAGAGATCAGTAGAACAGAATAGAGAGCCCAGAAATAAACCCATGCTTATATGGTCAATTAATTTATGACAAAGGAGGCAAGAATGTAAATGTAAAATGTAAAGATGTAAATGAGGAATGTAAAATGAGGAAAAGCCATTCAATAAATGGCTCTGCGAAAACTGGACAGCTCCATGCAAAAGAACAAAACTGAACCACTTTCTTACACTGTACAGAAAAGCTAACTCACAGTGGGTTAAATACTAAATGTGAGACATGAAAGTATAAAATTCCCAGAAGAAAAAGTAGGCAGTAATCACTTTGACATCAGCCATAGCAACATTTTTCTAGATATGTCTCCCCTGGCAAGCAAAACTAAAGCAAAAATAAACTATTGGGACTACACCAAAATAAAAAGCCTTTTGCACAGTTAAGGAAGCATCAACAAAACAAAAATGCAACCTACTGCATGACGGAAGATGTTTGCAAATGCTATATCCAGTAAGGGGCTAATATCTAAAATATATAAAGAATTCCTACAACTCAACATCAAAACAAACAATCACATTTAAAAATTGGCTGAGGACCTGAACAGATATTTTTCCAAAGAAGACATACACATGGCCAACAGATGCATGAAAAAGATGCTCAACATCAGTAATCATCAGAGAAATGCAAATCAAAACCACGGTGAGATCACCCTACATCTGTCAGAATGGCTAGAATCTAAAAGACAAGAAGCAACAAATGGTGGAGAAAAAGAAAACCTTGTGCACTGTTGGTGTCAATGCAAATTGGTGCAGCCACTGTGAAAAACAGTCTGGAGACTCCTCAAAAAATTAAAAATAGAACTACCATATGATCCAGTAATTTAACTACTGGGTATTTACCCAATTAAATGAAAATACTAACTGAAAAAGATACATATGTATTTTTTAATGTTTATTGTAATACTATTTACAAGAGCCAATATATGGAAGCAACCTGAGTGTCCATCAACAGATGAATAAGAAAGATGTAACATACTCACGTGTATGTATACATACAATGGACTATTACTCAGTCTTCAAAAAGAATGAGATATTGCCAGTTGCAACAACATGGATGGACATAGAAGGTATATTCTAAGGGAAATAAGTCAGGCAAGCAAAGACCAGTACCATATGGTTTCACTTATATGGGGAATCTAAAAACCAACAAACCAAAAACCAAAAAACAAAAAACAGATTCTTAAACACAGACAACAAACTGGTGGTTGCCCAGAAGGAAGGTGGTTGAGGGAATGAGTGAAATAAAGGGGATTAAGAGGTACAAACTTTTGGTTATAAAAAATATAAAATACTCCCATTATGGTGACTACACTTATAATGGTGAGCACCTAGCTATGTACAAAATTGTTGAATCATGATGTTGTGCAGCTGAAACTAATGTAACATTGTTATGCTAATTATAGTTTCAAAAAAAAAAAAAAAAAGAGAGAGAGAGAAAAAAAAACAGATCCTGAGGGCCTGCCTAACAGGGTTTTGGAACCTGTTCCCTGACAGTGCTAGGGTTGGGGTGGGAATTGATGGCAGAAAGAAACCTATGTCTTTTTGTTTGTTTGTTTTAATTTTTTTAATGTTTATTTATTTTTGAGAGAGAGAGTAAGAGAGACAGAGTGTAAGCAGGGGAGGGACGGAGACAGAGGGAGACACAGAATCCAAAGCAGGCTCCAGGCTCTGAGCCATTAGCACAGAGCCCGACATGGGGCTCAAACTCATGATCTGTGAGATCATGACCTGAGCTGAAGTCAGATGCTTAACTAACTGAGCCACCCAGGCATCCTGAAAGACACTTGTGTCTTACCCACATATAAGACATAAGTTATGCATCTATGGTCTCAAAAATACTCCTGTCTTCTGTGCAGAGTCCAGTGCTTGGAGAAACACACACCTAACGCTCATTGACAGCTGATGGCCATGGGGGGCTTGGTGGAAATCCTTGACACAACCCCAGGAGAAGAGTCCAGTAATATCTAAGAGTGAATTTCTTTCCAACCAGATGGAATGAGGCTAAATCTAGTGATTTAAACAGATTTAAAGAAAATAAAGGAATGTGGTTACCTTTTCCCATCTAAGTTTTTGATCTGAGATTTATCCTCGCTATATTTGATTATCTAATTGCTCAATTAATAGGAAACTAAAGCAGGTGGCTGATTTACTGACTATCACAGTTTCCACTACTGACATAAAGACAAAAAAAAAAACACCTTAGATTTTTGAGGAACAGTTAATAAAGGTTTCTTGAATAGCCATTGTATTCTAGCAGATGTGGAAGATGTTATGGTCCTTAATTATCCCCTCGCTTCTCCTTTTAAGTCATAGAGCACATTCCTCTCACCATATCTCCTAGCCTCCCTTATAGTTAGGTATGACTATGTGATCACATTTTAGCTAATGAGATATGAACAGAAGTCATGTGAGCAAATTTTGCTACACAACCTTAAAAATAAAGTTGCTTGCACTTGTGATTTTTTCCTCCTCCCTTTAGGCTAGAACAGGGACACGGCAACAACTCAGGTTTCAGGAGGAAAGGAAAATAACCCAGGGGAAGGCGGAGAAGAAGACAAAAGAAATCTGGCTCCCTGCAATACTTTGCAAAGTGGGGCTACTCAACAAGCCTATACCAGCCAGACGTGAGAGAGAAAGAAACCTCTGTCTTATTGAAGGCATATTTTTGGGTATCTTTTTGTTATAAAAACTTAGCACTTACCTTAACATTTATAGTAGATACCAAGATTTGCTTGCTGTAATAAATCTTTGTCAAGAATGTAAACAATAATAAAAGAATGTAAACAGTAATGTTAATATCCTCTGTTTAAGAAGTAGAGATCGAATTATCAAAACTTTGAAAGATTTAAGTTTTTGGCAATATCATATACATAAACATTAGCTTTGTCCTTGAATTTTGCATTTAATAAATGATGAGTAGCTTCACCTCCCTTCCCCCCATATCATCAAATATTCTTTGGAAACATTCTTTTTAATGATACAACATCTGGGTATACATAATTTATTAGTGAATCTCCATGTTTTTGGGTATTTAAATCATTTCCAGAATTTTGTGTTATTTATAGTGCTGCCATAAATATCTTGGTACATAAATATTGGTCTTTATCTTTTATAATTTCCTAAGGATGGAGTCTTAGAGATAGAATATGCTATATTACCTTTTCTCATTTTTTCCAATACTGAACCACCCAAGTCTCATCTTCAAACAGTCCCAATATCAAAACTTCTCCCCATGTATTCAAAATAGAAAATATTTTACAATTCAAGTCTTATCCAAATTTGCTTCTAGAATCAAAACCATTCTCTATAATATGCACCACAGTATCCTCCCCAATTAGCACACAATTTACCTTTTACAACCTCATCTTTTGTTATAACCATTTATGAACATTCTACTCCAATTCAAATACTTTACTCTTTGTACCTTAACGTTTCCTACCTTCATGCCCTTTTGCCTGACTGCAATACCTTTTTATCTTCTTTCCAAATAATCATACTCTACCCATTCTTCAAGATATCATTTCACATCTACATCCTTTGTTTGGACTTCCTGGAGCTTCAGTGCAGATGGATATCTGCTACTGTGGAAGGATTGAAGAACTTCTGTTTTTACTACATATTTGGCATATATTTCATGTGACACCTCGAGAATAGCCCTAAATGACCACCCTTGTATGGTTCTTGAACATTACACGTGTATATGTGTAAAGGATATGTTTGGAGGTACTTACTTTCCCACAGCCTTGTAAGGGTCAGCTGTAGATTCCAGATGTCCACAAACCTCCATCCAAACCGATTAATGACAGATGAACTTCTGCGCTGACAGAAAACAATGCGGATGGACTATAATGGTAAGGAGGATGCTGCCTGAAAGAAAAGAGAGACCCAATGCTGGTCATCACAAAGTGATGAACCCTAGAGTTAAGAGTCAGGCTGTGTTGGCTATGTTCAGGTACGCCAGGAGAGAAAACCAGGCAAGACAGAAAGGAATTCAAAGCAAAGAATTCAGAAAGGTAGAGATTAGAGAATTTGTCACCACGAGAGGAAGAGATTATGTGCCTGTCTCAATTCTTAATACCATTCCACTTTCCAATTCTAGTTTACCTGAAATGCATCCATATTACTTTTTCTTCTTTGATAGAGTCTTACAATAAATCACCATTTTATGTGAGTTATCTTGAATGGGTTTCTATTTCATGTGATTTAAAGAAACTCAAACAGGACAAGTACAACTAGGGGTCTAAGTTCTTTAACAGTAGGAAAAATATCTTATATTGCCTCTCCTGCAGCACGGTCATATGAATTAGTTTGAACAATTTCTTAAAATTATGTTTGTCTCTTTATAATCTCATATTTCTATCACAAATGATATCCTCTCCAGAAATATACCGTATCATCTATATATTCTTACAACTTCAACATTTATATGGGTCTGATTGGATTGGAGTCCCAGTTCTATCGTTTACTAGCTGTGAAATCTCACTATAAAGTGAGAGGATTATGCCAGAAGGCTGCCAGAAAGCCGTTTATACCACTGGGATTAGAAACCATGATTAACCACCAGGGGAAGAATTTGAGTTAGTGGCCTAACAACTACATCCATAATTTTCCCACTGAGCAAGAGCCACGTATAGAATATATAGAGCATATGAAAATATTACTCCATTTAGAGCTAGAAGATATAGCACTCTACTCAGATACAGGGTGTATTCATATAAAATATCATTTAAAGGAAAACAAAATAGATGTAAAGTTGGAAGGTAATTGAGATAACGCCACTAAATGAAATAAAATAAAATCTGAGAAAGATAATGATATCTTTAAGGTAATGCATTATCCAGTTTGTTATAAATGTTCATATTTAACACATATATTCATCTGGGCAGTATGTAACAAGAGCTCATACTTACAGAGTTCTTCCTACACTATCATCATTGTACTTATCACATGTATTGTATAAATCAACCCTCAAGCAATCCTATGATTTGAATTCTGCAATATTTCCCATTATATAGAAGAGAAAAATGGAGGTTTAGGCAATAAAATTATCTTTACAAGGATTTGAAAACAAATAATCTCTGACTTATATTCTTATCAAACTATATCATTCCATCTGTAACTTCCTTTTGGCATGTAAGGGTGAAGAACAACGGCAAAGTCTTATTTATATATATATATGGATGTTTCTTGCTCACATCTGCTGGTGTGGGACCTCCAGAGCCTTGTAAAGTTCAATCTAGTTACTTCTAGGAGCGTCAGGAGGGTATTTCGTATGTGTTAATGACCAAATCTGATGGGCCACCATGGGGTACAGCAATTACTCGGGGTCAGATAATTGAAAGGACTCTCAGGATTCTAACAAGATATACTCATGAAAGATTTATGACAAGCAAAGGATACACGGCACCAGGAGCAAGAAAGCACAAAGCAACATTACAGAGGTCTGGAACACCTGGGCACAGCTTCCAAAGTCTTCTCTCAATTGTGCAGAACATGCTCCATCTGGGAATCATGGCTACCAATAGGAGAACAAGGTATCTGTTTTAGGGAAGATGAGGCACAAGTTTGCTTGGACGTTTTTATACTACACTGATCTCACGGTCAGAATCAGGCTGAGTGACCAGGTAAACCAGGGGGGGACCATCAACCTACACGTTTTCACTAAATGCAGACTAGCTGACACTGGGTGCCTCCGTGGGAATTTTGGGCTTTAAACAGCAGGTTATAAATCATTAGCTAGTAAATTTCGTTCCTATCTTGACCAAAAGTTTGTACCATGACTTCCTGGGGATCCTTGGAGATGAGGTGTAATATAATCTTATTTCTACATATGTGGATTTGTCCCGTGAGAAGTTCTTCCCTTGCTCTGCTCCAGTACTGTCCAATAAACTTTCTGTAAAGATGGAAATATTCTTTACCTGTGATGCATCATATGGTAGCAACTAGCTGTAGTTACTAGTGGGTGTTTCACACTTGAAATGGTAGGCAGTGTGAAGAACTGAATTTCAAATTTTATTTCAGTTTGAAGCACCACAGGTGGATATTGGTGATTATATTGAACAATGAAGCTACAGTCTCTCCCAGGGCTGAACTTGGCTAATGTCTGTCGGACACACTGTGCCTACTGGCACCACTGAGGCTTCCATTTGGTACTGCCTTTCCTTCTCAGTAGTGCCACTTCTGGTAGGCATTGCTGCTACATCTGATAGGTATGGCTCTGTCTGCTGGGCACCTCTATGCCCTCCACGGGGTATGGTGGTGGATGTTCTAAGGCATCCAAGGACAGTTGTAGGCACGGTGGGTCACCTAGCCAACGGAGATGTCATACCCCCACTTGCTTGCTGGCAGCACCTCCCTCTCATTGTAGAGGTTGAAAATCCTATCCTCATTTTTTCCACCCTCCTTTGCATGTGGCCCAACGCTGGTGAATGCAGCATGAAAGACTGTCCACTTTGGTTGCTAAGAAAGATTTCCTCAGTAATGTAACAGAGATGCATGGTATGAAACAACCTTCTTCGAGCACACATTGGGACTGTGGCGATCCCCATGACACTGCAAGGGGTAAATCTGAAAACTGAGTCAATGCTTTGAGAATGGCAGTGTAGAAGGAGCCAGGCTTCTGATGAGTTTGCATGACTGAACCAATCCAGGCAGTAGCTACTTCCTGTTTTCTCAATATGCTTAATGACACAATTGTGTTTCAAATAGCACCCTGGTTTTAGTTAAAGATGGTACTCTCCAAAGACATGACTACATGGTGGGCTGGGGTAGAAAACAAGTTTAATTGGTAATACTGTATTTTACTCAGAATTACTCCTACTGAGGCCTTGTTACTTAAAAACACCACCACGAGCAACTTTAAAAGCTGATGGGAGGTAAGAAAATTTAGACCCTCTCAAGAGGCACGACAGTACAGAACTGTCACCGGAGAGAGGTACAGTCTTTGCAACTGCATGTTGGAACACTGATGGAAACCCAGACAAACACAGCGCACAAAACAACAAAAGCAAAACAAAACAGAGAGAAAAAAGGAAGTGAAAGAAAAATGGAGGGACTATATGGAGTGACAAAGTGTTGTCAAAAAGAGGAACCCATCTCCGATTTCAATGTTATTGTTTCTGTTCACGTTACCCTTCTCTTCCTTGCCTCTTTGACTGCTTCCTGCTTTGTCTAAATGTATTACTTCACCTCATTTGCTTAGGAGAAACAAAATACTCTAGAGGGGAGGCACTTCTGGGACCATTCTCTGCTCTCATTGTCCTCCCTCCAAGAGGCCATGACATTCTGCATTGTTTTTCCCGAGCAAGTCATTCTTCTGTAGCACGTATTTATGTAGAAATACAATGTAGTATTGCTTTCAGGTTTTTGACCTTTATCCACCTTAAAACATAAACGTTTCACCTGGATTAAGAGTTAATACAAAATCCACTGATTAAATATACTATTGGCTGATTTTCTTATCGATGGAAAACTACTTACTATTCTTAACAAAATAACAAAAAAATCAAAAGTGTTATACATACACAGAGTTTACAAGAGTCAAATTGTTCTACAAGTCTTGTTAAATGATTCTTGCCCTGGTCCAGAATACTCAGAGACAACCATATTCAACTCTTGTAGCTGATTTGTTTGGTATTTATCTCCAAAATTCTAAATGTTTGTAACACTGCTTATTTTTATAATTTAGATTTTATTACCTTGATTTTACACTAATGGGAGACAAAGTTTTAACTCCTTGTTCCACAAACACCTGCCTCTACTGCACACTGCCATTCCTTCCATCTGTTCGATACAGTTCTATCATAATTTCGATCGGATCAATATTTATTAGGACTCTGAGACCTCTATCAGTGTTGAATTATATAGTGATCAATATTTTTTTCCTGTGCAACTTTTTGTTTCCTTTGGAGTTAATATTAGTTGTTCTGTTTAGTTTTGCATGTGTCTATAATTAATGTACACCTAGAACTTCTCCTAATCGTATAAATACCCTCTGAATCCATATAGACAATTGATATTCTCTCAATTTCATCTTAAAGCAGTTTCTATCAAAACCCTGTGAGGGGCACCTGGGTGGTTCAGTCAGTTAAATGTCCAACTCTTGATTTCGGCTTAGATTGTGATCTTATCATGGTTGGTGGGATCAAGCCCTGCCTGGGGCTTCATGCTGACAGTGTGGATCCTGCTCAGGATTCTCTCTCCCTCTCTCTCTGCCCCTCCTCCGTGCACATGCACACTTGCGCATTCTCTCTTTAAAAATGTAAACATTAAAAAAAAAAAAAAAAAAACAAAAAAAAACCCTGTGATCTGCTTCAAAGTAGAGTGGTTGCCTTCCATGCTGAATGACTTACAGGCATGGTCTTTTGCTTTATTATAATCTGAGTTCTAAGAAATGGAACCTAATTCCTGGTTTCAGGATCCCATGTCTTTCTCTTTCTTAATTTTCTTTCTCATTTTGATGAAGCCCCCTGTTGGTTTGTTTCCTGAGTCAAGTTTCATGAAAGGTAACATTTTTGAGAATTTATTCACACCTCACATTTGATAATTTCTCTGGGAATAGGATTCTAGGTGAAAAATAATTTTCCTTCAGAATTTTACCAACAGTGAGGAATTGTCATCTAGTCCTCAGTCTGTTTACTGCAGTCTAATGCCATTTTGAGTCTTGATTTCTTATGTAAGTCAGAGGTTAGTAAATCAGTCTGTGGCTAAATCTAGCACACAGCCTGTTTTTGTTAATAAAGTTTTATTGCAACACAACCATGCTCATTTATTTACATAGTGTTTATGTCTGCTTTCACACTATAACAGCAGAGTTGGATAGTTTTGACACTTACTGTACAGCCCTCAAATTCTAAAACATTTATGTTCTGACTCTTTATAGGAAAGTTTGCCAATCCCAGATATAAGTGCTGGGTTAGTTCCCTCTTTAAAATTTTGTAAGATTTTTGTCCCCAGTGTTTTAAGTATCTTGGTTTATGTTCATTCATTGTGTCGAGCAGTGTCCTTCATTTCTGATATATCATCTTGAGTTATTCCCACTAAAATTTCTTCTTTTATACTTTCCTTGTTTCATTTTTGGAGCATCCATCATTTGAACCATTCTGTATCCTTTCTCTCCCTTTTTGTTTAAAACCTCTGAGCTTTTTACGCTAATTTCTGGGATAGGAACTTCTTTTTTAAAATTTTTTAAATGTTTATTCTTGAGAGAGAGAGAGAGAGAGAGAGAGCGAGCATGAGCAGGGGAGGGTGAGAGAGAGAGAGAGAGAGAGAGAGAGAGAGAGAGAGAGGAAGACACAGAATCTGAAGCTGGCTCCAGGCTCTGAGCTATCAGGGCCTTGTTCCACAAACACCTGCCATTCCTTCCATCTGATAGCTCAGAGCCTGATGCAGGGCTGGAACTCAGGAACTGTGAGATCATACCCTGAGCCAAAGTCGGACGCTTACTTGACTGAGCCACCCAGGCACCCCAGTAACTACTTTCTAAAGTTACTATTAAGGTTTTTAGTTCTGCTATCATGTTTTAATTTAAAAAGTTAAAAAAAAAAAAAGCTTTCTGTTCCCACTTCAATATATTCTCCTTCCTCTCCAAGGATAATTATTGTTAGTTTTCTTTTTCTCTTTCCTTCATAGCCTCTGTCTTCCATGTGTTTTGTTTTCTAATTTTTATTTTGGGCTCTGATTTTCATGTGTGTTGCCTTCCTCAAGTGTTGATGATCCTTGGTTCATATTTAATGTGGGGAACTACATAGTTGTTTAAAGCTTATGCTTGTGCATAGGCTTACCATTGTGGAGTCACTATCGTGATTTGAAAGGGACTTTTCAAATATGAGATTTTACAGCAGCCTAAGAACATTTCCTTGTGAATCACTTGCTATGATGCTTCAGATAGTTGTGATATCTTTGGCAGTTTCCTGAATTTCCCGCACTGCTTGATTCTTTGAAAACTGACAGCAAATCTAAGTAGCAGCCATGTCTCTCTCTGACCTGCACTTTTCTAGTTCTTCCAACTGTTTCATAAGCAGCTCATTCTCTGTATTGAATCCCTTTCTGACTGGCACAGAGTCTAAGTGCTCCTTGCATGGACTTTCAGCTGCTTCTTCTGTATTTACCCTCTACCCCAATTCTAGAGGAAACTTGGTAAATTGGGTTGCTTCTCAGTTTTCCTCCACTTCAGACTTCCTCAGATTTGATAAACCAATCATCACTTGTTCACATGCTTTGCAGACTCAAAAATTTTGATGCCAAGGACTCCTCTGCATCTCTTTGTTCTTGGGGGCCGCCTTTTATAACAATTTCATTTTCTGTCTGTCATTCTATAGTGGGTTTTGGGAGGAAGCAGAGGAATTCAATCCTGCATTCAGTCCACCTCTGTTCTACATCAACTCTCCCATTCACTCTTGAACTGCTCCAAGTTGAACACTGGCTTCCTCTCCAGCCTTATTTTGTACCACTTTTTCCTTTATTCCAGCTACACTGACCTTGGTAACAGTCCTTGAACCTACCAAGGTCTTCCCTGATTCAGGATCCTTGGCATATGCTGTTGTTTTAGCCTAGTCCCTCTTCACATCCTCTATAAGACTAAATATGCATCTCTTCTTTACATCTCTCGGAGAGGACTTCTCTGGCTACCCTCCCATATAAATTAGGTTATCTCCTTTTTTCTCTCATAGAACTTAATTCTTTTCCTTTATGGAACTTCTATTTAAAGTCATATTTGTTTATTTGTTTAATGTCTATCTCTCTTACAAGAGTTTAAGCTTTATACCTACTATACATAATAATATCTCCATCGATAATGGAGTAAAGAAAAAATTATTTGTAAGAAAACTTAATGACAGTATTACACGTTGCCTGGTCTGGCTTCTGGGATAGCAGCAATGTTGTCCAAACAGAAAGGACACCACAAAAGATCAATTTCTTAAAAGACTCACCCTCAAAATATAATTTTTCCCATCCTCTTTAAATCCACACACTATTATTGAGGAAAAAAGAACAGGACCAATTTATAGGCTAGGAAGCTTAGTATCCTCATAAGCCTTTTCTTCCTTTTTTTTTCTTTTTTTCTTTTTTCTTTTTTTTAAACTGAAGAAACCCATTCATTTGCTCTTTCATCCCCTTAGGCTTAAGCCTGTTGAAAAAACTTCCTTAATAATGTTGAAATAAAAAAAAAAAAAGAAAAAGGGAAAGTGATGAGAAAATTAATATAATGAAATAATCAATGCAAATGACATTCTATTGTCCAGGAAAAAACCCTCAATCAACTCTCTTAGAATTACTGAATCTGATGGGTAATTGTGGCTTAATTTCTAATTGTAAGATCAAGGCACGCTGTCAAAAGCACTGCCAACATTAAAGAGACATTTTATGGTGCTCATTTTAAGGTGGAACTTTAAAGAAATCGAAAACCATTAATCAAACACATAAATCATCCACACCAAGTATTAACTGAAAACCCCTAAATCTGGTAAAACTAAAATTTATATTCAGCATCAAAGAAGATGTATCAATGCTTTATTTTTCTCAAGTTTTCAAAAGCATGAGAAGTTTGGGACAAATTTTTTATGATTTCACACTATATCCTTATGAGTAGTTTGTATGTCACACAGCTAAAGGATCAGTTTTTGTAGGGAGGTGGAGAAGAAATTAATTTATATTATTTGTTCTATGAAAATATAGAACAATGTACCCATCATTTAAATTCTCCTATGTTGTTTGGGGAAAACAATGACACTATTTTATATATGTACACACATAGCAGATTACAGTTTATAAAGTGCTTTCCCATGTATCCCTCATTTGACAGTAAATTTTATTTTTATCATAATTCCTCAACCTCATTAGACGTTATAAAATCATGTGAATGGGTGAAACAATCATTAAGGTTCTTTCCAGCTTTGATTCTATTATGTTTTCAAACAGTGGCTCTGCCTAATGGCAAACACAGCTCAGTAAATTCCTCTCCTCTGTGTTTCTGTTTGTCTCCGTCACTTTGGTGTTCTCCCAGTAGACACATGGAGGGGCATGCTGATTAAATTAGTCAAATTAACTCTTTGCCTGACTCCATCCTCATTAGGCTAATGAGAAGACTCAGGAGTACATCTGTATGTCTCAGTCGTCTTAGGTCAGAAGTACTGTCACTAAGAGCACCAATGAAAAGTGATAACTGTGACACTCTTTAGGAGTTTTTTTTTTCTTCTTCCTCTTCTGGCAGCTCATTTTCCATCCTATCTCAAGAGGGAGCATGTGGCTCTGCTGAATAGAAGCTGTAATATGTTGGGCAATCTCATTTTCTCTGCTGGATCATTGTAAAAGAAGGTGTAATTTTGTTTTCTCCCCCAGGAAAGAGTTTCGTGGGTAGGCAAGTGTGAGAGATGTTGAACAAGAATTAATCAAAGGCGGGGGGGGGGGGTATCCTATTATAACCATAAGGTGCTGTAAAGTGATAGATCTTAATGATGGAGTAGCCATGTGAGTAGCTGCTCCACAGATTTGTTTTGATTAAGCATGTGTTTGTATGTACGGGACGAGAGAAGATGAATTTGGAGATAGATTTGGGGGAAAGACAGATGAGGAAGGGAGAGGCAACAACCAGTTTCAAAGGTTGAGTGCCCTTTGATTCTAAAAGGCATACTGCTCTCCCAATTACCCAGCAGAGTATGGGTTTCCCTTGCTATCTGGAATAGAGCCTTCCTATTAAAACTTTCGTAAGCTGAAATGAAGCAGTCACCATTAATTTGTATGGAAAAAATTTTGAGCATTCCCAGACCCCAAAAATAACCTCTCTTAGCCTCTTCTGATACCTTAGGACACATCTTGCTCACAGATGCACAGAATGAATCAAGATAAAGCACAGATGCTCACAAAGCTCAAAGCTATGACAGCTTGATGCTGACACACTGAGTGTAGCTCCCAGGGAAGGAGCGTGGTGGTTCCCCCTTGCCACTCTGGGTACATGCTGCCTTCATAACTCCTCATTGCAAAACAAATGCTGAACATTATTTTTGCCTTTTTCTTGCTTTCATACTAGTGAAAATCTCAATGGAATTCTTTCGGTTTGCGAAAACAAGTACAAGCGTAGGTCTTTCATAAAAGTGAAGTGGTGTGAGATAAACCTTTGAGAAGGAGGGGATACTTGTATCCATTTGACTGACATTTGAGACACACTAAGCATGAACCTTAAAGCTTCACACTGACCAAATGATTGTCTGTACTTGGATACACTTATAAAACGTAAAACACTGAGGGTTGATAGCAAAGTGGCCTGCAAATGGCAGGTGCCAAATATATGTTTCTGAAAGGACAGAAGGACACTATGAGCAATAGTTGTGCTAAGATATTAGAGCTGGCTGAGTGCCAGTGGTTGCTGGCAGTAACCTATACAGCAGCTTCCTCTGGATGAGCAAATAGTGTGGCTAAAGATACGGTCATATAACAAAGATTATGGTCCATTAATGATGAAAGCCCTTTATTGGTTTTCCAAAAGGAAGAAAAGTTTGCTATCTCTAACCCTGTGAATACTGGGTGAGGCAGAAGATTCTTTCTTCAGGGCTCTCCGGGGTACAGCTTTATCACAACATAGGCTTTGGAGTAGAGAATGTGCATATATACAACCAATAGATGTCTAATATTTGGGAAATTATGACAAAATGGAGTCTTTGAAAGTATTACTTTTTTTTTTTTTTTTTTGAATTGTGGCTTTGTAGGGCACAAAAAACAAAAACAAAACACACCTTTTTTTAGTTCAAATCTTAATACTTCCTTGTTGTGTGACATTCTCCTGGACAGCTCAGAGCACTGATCAGTGGATCCCAGAGCTGTGTTTATGGCTCTGTGGCAGCTGAGAAAGTTGTCTGTTGGGAGCCGTAGCTGATCCAAGGAGTACCTGGCACTATTCCTACATCAACAAAGTCTAAGTTTCTACACCTCCTGACTTTTTATTTGCCCACATCTTGCCAAGATGCTTAGCCATTGTGGAATGCCTAGATCGGTCTTTGCAGTAGGGATCAGGGATACTACAGGGACAACTTCCATGGGAAAAACAAGTGTTTTTGGTAATGGAACACTTGTTTGGTCACCACACTGTTTCAGATTTCACTGGATTTATGTCTTGGCTCTACCTCCTACCACTCGTCTGTTCTGTCATTCTCTCTATGTATAAATTAGAATAACCAAACAACCTACATTATAAGGTCATTGTGAAGACTACATGAAATAATCTATCCAAAATGTTTATCCTCTGCCTAGCATGTAGTAAGCACACAATAAGTGCTAGCTGCAATGAAAAATGTAACCCACTAGGGCTGGAGCTGTTCCTTGAATCTCCAAGTATTCTAGTGATTAATGATACAACTTTATTTGATGAAATAAAATCCCCTTAGCCAAGAGGAGGCCTCATAACTACTGTGGGGCTATGGAACTAGAATTGTTCCTTGAAGATTGGGATTTCTACATTGTCACTCTTGCAAAATGAGGAGGATGATTGTTCTCCATTTTTCTCCACTGGGGGAAGGGATAAGCCAGAAAAGTGACTTAAGCCCTACAGTACAACGGAGTTTGGTACTGTAGTGAACACTAGCCCACGCCTCCCCTGTGGGCACAGAGGAATGGACTTTTAAAGTGGTACTGGAAGTTTTATAGGAGTTTATTATTAGGTATGGCAAGCATTCCTGACCAAATCATGTTCAAAGGCCCAGAAGTTTACGAACATAGAACAAGCTCAGGGAAATGTGAGGAAGGATTGTTGGTGATATATTACCTGGGGCAACAGCGAGGTGCAGCCTGAGAACTTGGAAAGATTACCCTCCAAGTATTTCTATGAAACAAACATTTAATATATCAGAGCAAAGATACAGGATTATCTTAAAGAGGCAGAATACCTCCCAAGCTAAACCTGAATGGAAAGTATTAATAAGACAAGAAAAAAAAAAATGTCTTAATCTGAAAGTCAGTTGGCCAGCCAGAGGACAGGTCAAAGGGGTCAAAGATGGACTTTGCAACTCTAGCTCTGTGCAAAAGACTGGATTTTCTGAACCATGAGCCCAGGACCTAGCCTGTGCAACACAGATGTCCCACAGGATTCTGGTGAATTGACCACCATTCAGGTTAGGCAGTAACCTATCCATCAAGTAACCTTCTGATGAGGATTGTTCTGCTCAGATCTATCCATGAAGAGTTAGAGTTTTGATTATAAGTGAATAAACGGACATTCTGGAATTTTAATGTCAGATTTATGAGTTGCTCTGAGTTATGTGCCTGAGCCCAGTAATCTCTGAATATACTGGCCCTGAATTTTCAACCTCCATATCCATGACCCAGACCCTTGATGACCATACCAATGTTTCCCCTCTCTATGGGAACCTGTCTGAGGCCAGATGGCTTTTCCCAGGAAGTATCATTCTGTCTTTTTCCATCTGTAGTATGCATATGACAGGACCATAAAGGGAAGTCAAGACCTTTACCTATGCAGGTAGTGCAAATATTATTGTTACCATCACCACTGAAATACCTGTGGAGATTTGAAACTTGCCTCTGAATTTGAACTTCTTTCCCAAGTCTTCCAAATACTAAACAGGAAAGTCTCTACAATAGAACTTTTCTACATAGAGCAACACAAGTATAAAAGACAAGTCTCCTTTACAAAAACAATCTCAGCTACTATATTCAAAATAGGAATGTGTTAAGATGAAATTTGGGAAAAAAATAAAACTAATGTCAATGCTGTCAATTGCCACGAAAGCAGAGCCTTGAGCAGATTCCAGAATGATCTAGGGCACCACTGATCATAAATACTATCCAGGTCTTACATATGTAAGTGCTTTTAATCGTTTCTAAGATTCTTTTATTTAACTCCAATCATTTGATATTCGTAAGAACCCAGTGAGGTAGTAGACAAGTGAATATTATTATTCCTATATGAATGTTGAGGAAACTAAAAAGGAGCTTATAGGGCTTCCCTATATAGGGCCTCAAATAAATGGCTCATTAGTGGAAGTGCAGAGAAGAGGGTAAAACCTCACCTCTATTCTCTTGTGTTTCCCCCCAGGACACCATCCTGTTTGCTCATGTTTACTTTGGCTGTTGACAATAATCATGGCTGCAGAATTGATGGCAGAACAGAACAATCCGCATAGATAGCAACAATGAATAAGACTGCCATAATCTGTTTATTTCAGGTCTGTAGAGTTGCATAGAGCCTAGGTAAATTTCACCTCTCATCATCATTCAGATTAGTTTGTGGGAACAGGTCTCAATTAACATGCTCACTCCGACCCTTAATTATGCATTGTTTTCCCACAAATTGACATGGAATCAACTTTGTATAATCAGTTCCATATTCACACATTTTTCAAGATGTTTAGCCGGGGATGGAAGTCTAGTTTGTTGTCATGGAAAAGTTTGGTTCTCATAGAGGCATCAAATCTGTAATTCTGGTCTTTTCATTACAGTCTCAGATAAAAAAAAAAAATATCACCTTATCCTTTCCAACACAACTCTCAAAATGGCTATGTATTCTTTTATAAACCCTTTTTACTTTGTTGCAGCTTCCTTCTGAGACTTCTGTTTTTCACTGATTCCACTCTGGGCGGTTGAAAAATGCTAAAACATTTTTCTTTTTCATCAGATCTGTTCTCTTCAAATCCCTCTGCTGCCTTTCCAAACCACATTTAAACTTTGTGGATTTTTTTTCTTTGAGATTACTATCAAACTGAATTTTTAAACCAAAAGAAATAATGACTATAATGCAACTCCTCAATTTTCAGCAATAAATAATTCTGGCAATGAGCAGGAAAAGAAAATTAAACTCCTGAATTCATTTCCATACTACGCTGGGAAGAATAACTACAGATTCTCCTCTGTAAATGTCTTAGTATAGAACTTGGCATTTTGCTAAGTTTTATTTTCCCCCCAAGTGTGTGAATTATCTAGCCAAAAATTTCTATAAAGGTAAATGTGAACTAAATGGGGAAGGGGGAGGTGGAAGGGGAGGGAGGAGGAGGAGAAGGAAGAAGCCGTGCTCAGCATAAGATGGTGTTATGCAATCATCTGCCATGATACTGCCTAGTAGGGGATGAGGCAGGATTTTGTTTTTCTTTTTACATCCATAAAAGCAGGAAGCTCTGAAAGTTTCTGCCTTCTTTAGAATAGCATGTGATAGATCTGGCTCCTGCAGTTTCTGCATTTGTCCCAAGGAGTAGGAACGGGTATATAAGGAGCAACCACAGAACAGTTCACCAGAGACTTGTAATCAAATAAAAAAAAATTGAATTTTCATTCTTCCATTTTGTAAATGCACTGCTTACAGAACAAAATGATCAAGGCACTCCACGCACATGTTAAATATTTCTATAGGCAGTCATAAAGGATATTGCCTCTGGAGACAAATGCTTGTGGTATTTTCTATTAATATGCCTCAGGTCAAGACCTGTCCCTCATTGGTACTTTGAGCTATGTTACAGGAAGTCTAGGGCAGGTGGGATATGATCTAGTAAACATCAGCCCATGCTGAACTAAGGGCAATATGTAACTGGATATCTGAATACTCAGGGTAAAATGTTATTTAAATCCCTATCAGCCTCCCTTTAGCAGGAACTGAATGCAATAAGCTTTAAGTTTTCAGAATTACTTTATGGAAAATGACATAAATCAGAAGAAATTAAGATAAAGTACAATTTTTACCAAAGTACATTACAATTAGCATTAACTGTATTGACTGGTCTATAACACAGCACCATTTACCAATGCAATCTAGACGCATCTGCTTTTCTGTAACTGCTTATTTAGGTGGAAGTTTATGAGTTTTCTATGCTAAGTGTCTTGCTTTAAATCTTTTTCATTCATGTTAGTAAATAGAAATAAGAAGGCTTTCCTTTACAAATTCTGACCAGAAGATCAATGGGATGCCAGTAATATGTTTTTCATGATTAACAGAGGTTAATAAAATGAAGGTGATAAAACTGCTAACTAAATTCAGAAGGCAGAATTGTGACAAGAAGTATTTTTCAGAGGGTTTAAAAAATTACTCTTTTTATTCAAAGGAGGTATATCGGAGGACAGCCCTAATGCTGGGATCTAGAATGGTCTAATTTTCCTTGGAAAATCTCCATTTATTGGTTGGTTGAACCCTGTATTCAAAACTTCCTTGGAGGAGGGTGTTTGGTTTTCTCTGCTGCAAAATGACAGGGCTCAAAATCACTTGATTTCAATTGATACTATTTTCTCTGTAAAGCTGCAGAGGCAGCAGGCAGCAATTATTTATGCATTTACTATTTCACTGTCACTGCCCTATACCTTCCAACTGGAACGGTTGAAAACAAACATTTCACATTCGCCAACCTTCACAATGACAGTGATTGGTAATGTTAACTCCTGCTACCTTCGCAGATGTGCATGTATGTATCCATCTAGATCTCTCTCTGTGTATAATTGGAAAAAATTTAATTCAAATGGTTATAACTTTGACTTTCAGATAAAATGCAAAGAAATACATTGTTAGCTTTAGACCTGTTGAGATAATTTGAGGCCTTAACATTCACTAATATACTTATTTGCAGCAAAATTCTTCTCTGAATATTTAGTAGATTGAAAATTTGTGCACAGTGAAGGAGTCCTGTACCCATTTATTTGCCACAATATCTACTAAGGTTCTGAGTACCTTACCTGGTATTGTCATCTTCTTGCTTCAAAAAACTATTTATGGTAGATTACCGCTGAAGACGCATGTAGAGCAGAATTGCTAAAAATAAAAGTAAAAAATTAAAATTTGATAGGCAGGAAGAGAATTATACCCCAAACCTGGGCTAATATTGAATCCTGCAATTTTAGCTCTAAGCTTCCTGAGACAAGAAATAAAACATGATGGATAAATATTTCTCATTATTGAATGCAAGTAAGTAAATCACTTTGACAAGAGCAGCAAGGTTTTACTGATAAAAAAAACCTGAAATTGATTCATCACATGGATTAGTATAGGGAGAATATTGAGCTACATAAAGTCTATCTTGAAGAGGAATTTTTTTTTAAAGCAGAGTTGTTCTCGGTATCACTATTTCGTGTATTAATACTTGAAAAAAATACACGTGCTTGCCTACTATTAAAGTGTAACTCAGCTGTGACCATGAACAAAAATGCTGCCTGGGAAGACTGTCACATCCTAGATGTGACACGTCTGCCCAGAGAGTTATATAAACAAAGAAGAGTTGGAAAGAGTTCAGTGTAATAGCAACAACAATGGAAATAAACTCAGGCTAAAGGACACCAAACAAAAGCCTCATCTGGGCAAGCAGCTAAGGGAAGTTACTCAGACCAGGCAGAGCCTTTTCTGAGAGACCTCTGCTTCCTGATGGCAAAGGCTTTCCCCTCAAATCTGAAGGTTTTCTGGTCATTTTATCTAAGAACTCTGCCCAGAGCCACAGTTGTTAGGCTCCCCATTGCTCACCTCAGCCCAAACACCAGGTAAAAGAGCTCTCTTTTACCTCAATTTCTTGGCTCATACGACAGCCTCCATGGAAAAACCTCCACTCTCCTCCACCCTGCCCTCACCCCCAAAGCGAGGCAAAACCTACTAACCAGCATGCGCTTAAGTACCATGTACTCCATGAGGTCTTCCCTGATTGCCCAAATCTGAGTCAGGTTTGAGTCAGAATCACTCAGTGATTCTCATCCCTGGCTACATATTAGAATCACCTGGTATACATTGGGAACCCACCAAGGCCCAGTCTCCACTTTCAGAGATCAAAGCTGGGAGGTTCCTCTTGAATGGGCTGGGCGAGGAACAGGCATGGAGAGTGTTCAAGTTCCCCAGGTGATAACAATGAGCAGGAAATGGCACAAACCTCTGTTCCATATGCTCTATTAGCTCTCTGAAGGTCCTTATCATGACACTCATGAATTCAATTTAATCAAATATTAATTTATTGAGCATTTACTGTGTGTAAAGGATAATTTAGTAAATAACTAGTGAATAAAGCAGAATCTCTATCTTTATGGAGCTTACCGAGGAGTAGAGAGACAAATACTGAACAAATTATTTATGAGGAATAATTTAAAGGGAAGCACTATAGGGTATGATGGTCAGCTATAACAAAAACAGTGATCTAGTGTAGCAGATTGCATTATATTCTGCAATTCTTGACACCCACTCTATTGGAAGTACAAATCTCACCCTTTACCATGGAACTGTGCAGTGTCCCTGCACATGGGGACCTTTCCTGCCTCATTGTTGTTGGGCTTGGTCATGAGACTTGTTTCGGCCAGTGAAAAGTCAATAAATATGGAACAGACGTTTCGTCTGCTCCATGTATTTGACATTTTGTGCTCTAATGACCCACCATGAGGAGAGCATGATGTGAGAAGGCTGTGCCCTAGGTTCAACGCAAATGTCTTAGACTTGAACCCAAATCACAGTGGGAAGCCAGGTCTAGCCATCCTTCAGCCTGAGGCAAACCTCCCATAGGAGTCCAGCCTGGATTAACCAAACTATGCAGAACCTGAAGACCCATGGGCATGAGAACACATTCTTGTTATTGTGAGCCACTGAGTTCTGGAATGGTTTGTTATACAGCATTACTGTGGCAATGGCTGAGTAATATACCAGACTGGGGTTCAAACCACACTGTATTTACCTAAATAAGCCATGTTTATCTTGTTCATCACTATATTTCCTGTTCCTATCACACTGTGTGAGATGTAGCAGGTGCTCAAAAACTATGTGTTGAAGGAATGAAAATACAGTTCCTGACCTTGGTGATCTCATAGGCTAACATGTAAGGCAGTTCCGTGAACAAATAGTTACAGTGTAAAGTGATAAATGCAGTAATAGAGAAGCTATTATAGCATGGAGGTAGAAATCCTTCAAAAGTGTGTTACCTATACCAAGGAAAAGTGTCAAAAACCAAGCACTCAGATTTGAACATAATAAGAAGCACTTATTCTATCATCAGAAGCTCTTATTAAACTTGCTGATGTAAGCTGGGCTACATAAATAAATATAAATATAAATAAAAATATAAATAGCCTTATAGTTCCTACCATAACACAATAAATTGTGTGTTGAAAGATTTTCAGCATATTTACTGAAAAAAATATTTATAATCTACATTGCATGCAAATAAAAGGGCAGTGGGCTTAGAGGTGTAGTGAAATGAAATACCAGAGAGTAGTAGACTGGAAAAGGTGTTTACCCAAAAAAAGGCAAGTTGTTGCTTTGTGAACCAAAATGAGAACTCATGAGAAACTGGACAGAGGAATGCAGAGTGAGAGTTGGAAAGGGGAGGGGAAGATCACAATATAGGATGTGACTACACCCTATATCCTACTTCGTATTAAAAATAAAGGGCCTTCCTAAAAAACCAGTGATCAACTAGAATATTCTCTCTTCTGATGAAGAGTTCTACTTGACCCACCCATCCCTCTTTGCAGGTGGCCCTCTTTGCAGGGCCCTTTGAAGGGCCCTTTGCAAGTGGCCCTTCGTATTAAAAATAAAGGGCCTTCCTAAAAAACCAGTGATCAACTAGAATATTCTCTCTTCTGATGAAGAGTTCTACTTGACCCACCCATCCCTTTTTGCAGGTGGGCCCTTTGAGCGCTTATTGATTCTTGGCCAAGGACAAGAGTGTCATGTTTTTAAAGGGTGAAAGAAAACTAATTATCAGTCAATTACTAATTAAATTGAAATATAGTTGACTTATAACACTGTGTAAATTCAAAGTGTGTTGTCAATCTTGCATGGGTATTTCAGGGAGAGATGTTTAAGAAAGGTCATCTATAGGGAAGAAATAGCAAGATATTTCCAAGGGCTGAGCATCTCAGCATTTTCTGGGGTCAGTTGGTTGGCTTCTCATTGGAACCTTCCCCACAAGCCTTTGGGTCATCTCTTTGTCTTCTAAGCCAGTTACTCTCCTCTGTCCTCTTTCAATCTTCCAAAGAATATATTATCTATAATTTGTTGAGGTCTCCTTTTCACTCTGTTTTTCCTTGTGGATTAATGCCCTTTTTTTGAAATTTTAGCAGGGTTTGGGGAAGCAGAAGGCTAAAGTGTGAATAGTCAATCTGCCATTTTTTACACCAGAAATCCACAACATTGTTCATTATGACTAACAATTGCAAACAACTTACATTTCCATAAACCAGAAAGTTGTTGAACAAATGAGGTGTATGCGTATGCTGAAATAAAATGTAGGCACTGAAAATCATGATTTTGAAGATTATTTAAGGACAAGGAGAAATGCTCAGAATAGAAAGTGATTACAAAAGTCAGAATGTAGAATTCTCCTTATTGTCTCACCCCAATTCTCTCAGTCACATCAAAATAATAATAGTTGGGGGCACCTGGATGGCTTAGTTGGTTGAGTGTCTGACTCTTGATTTCAGCTCAGGTCAGGATCCCAGGGTCGTGGGATCACTGTGTGGGGCTCTGTGCTGAGCTTGGAGCCTGCTTAAGATATTCTCTCTCTCTCTCTCTCTCTCTCTCTCTCTCTCTCTCTCTCTGCCCCTCTTCCATGCTCACTCTAAAATTAAAAAATTTTTTAAAATGATAGCAGTTATTAGTATACTTGGATAGTGAGACTATAGCAAATTTACTTTATTTCATTCTTTTTGCAATTCAGCGTCTCATATTTTAAAAAAAAATGTGTTCCTTTTATCATCAGAAAAAAAAGTAATTTAAAAGAAGGTTATGCCAGGGCACCTGGGTGGCTCAGTCAGTTAAGCGTCCGACTTCAGCTCAGGTCATGATCTCAGGGTATGTGGGTTCAAGCCCCGCATCGGGCTCTGTGCTGACAGCTCAGAGCCTGGAGCCTGCTTCGGATTCTGTGTCTCACTCTCTCCCTCTGCCCCTCCCCCGCTCATGCTCTGTCTCTCTCTTTGTCTCAAAAATAAATAAAACATTTTTTAAAATTTTTTAAATAAAAAAATAAAAATAAAAGAAGCTTATGCCAATTGTTTCTTCATATCTATTTTTTTAGAGAGAAAAATATCTCCAATCTTGATTATAGATACTTTTATCTGTTGGTGAGTAAAGCAATCACAATTTGATTATTTTACTGTCCAATTTTCAGATGAATTGATTATATTTTTTCTCAAGGCCTCAACTTCCCACAATATATGTGCTTTGAAGTCTCCAGGATACCTCTCCTTCTGGGACACGTTGCTGCTTCTCACCACTTTTTACATAAATAAGAGAAAGTGGTAGGGTCATGGAAAGGTCTTCAGAATTGAGCATTGCTAACACAAATACACTTTTTTCAGTCAGCTGCTCTTATGCATTTAGCTTTGCACAACTGGGTATGAAAAACATTCACATTTCATCTATATTAAATGTTGTAAATTACATTCTCGAAAGTCCCTGAGGTATAACTAACAGTCACACTAATACTTTAAAACAGCATGACCAAAGCAGGAAGTTGCATCGCTAAATCAGACAAGAGGTTGTGCTTAAAGACTCACCATGGGACATTTTATTTATTTTGAATCTGTGTGCAATGATTTGTTTATTTCGAGGTTTTCAGATTTCAAAAAAGGTTTCCAAATTATAGAGGTAAAGGGGCTAATTTTTTTGTCTAGGTTGTTACTTTTTGTAGCTCAAGAGAGAGGTATATCTATCATCAGTTACCTTAAATGTCACAATGGCTCTTTCTTCTTTTTTCTTTCTTTCTTTCTTTCTTTCTTTCTTTCTTTCTTTCTTTCTTTCTTTCTTTCTTTCTTTCTTTCTTTCTTTCTTTCTCTCTTTCCCAGAGTCCTTAAACAAAAATCTAAGCTTCCTGCCATGTTCTTCAAGGTTCTATGTTTCAGACTGTAAAGGTAATGTTGAAGGAATGAACAGTGTGAGTGAGGGTCTTGGTGGGATGGTCAAAGATGTTCTTTTCCATGTGAAAGTTAAGAAGAGCATGGGGGTGCCTGGATGGCTCAGTTGGTAGAGCACACAACTCTCAATCTCAGGGTCATGGGTTCAAGTCCCAGGACAGAGCTTCCTGCCTGTAAAACCTTCCCTGCTGGCTGAAGACAACCTTAGACTTAGAGCCTCTTCTTTCAAGCCTGCAGAATCACCCTGCTCCAGATTCTGACAGGGAGAAATTTGAAGATTACCAGAAAAATAAGACTTAAGACTCATTCAGTAAACATGCAATCCGATTTGTGAGAAATTCATGTACTTCACCACACTGGGATAGAATGAATGAGTGTAAGACATGGGGAAAGAATATTTTAATGTCCATATCATCCACTTAACTGTAAATTCCATTAAGAAAAGGACGATGACTAGATCTGCTTATCACCATATCTGTGAAGCCTGGAAGAGTGCCTGGTACATGGCAGGTACTAAAATAATGCTTGTGAGATGAATGAATAAATAGCGGTTCACAGGGCTGAGAAGGGTGAGATGAGTCTGGATCATCCTGCAAGACCAGTAAGTGTCATCCTGCAAGACCACTTCAGGAAGTGATCTGAAAATGCATGGACGTAACAAAAGCGTTCAGAAGCCAGCTTGAAGGGGCTTCTGCTGGCCAAATCAGAGACAACTTTAAGCATCAAAATAAATAAGGACAGTAACCCAGTGAATAAAATAGGAATCTATGAGACTACATTGATAATGATTAAATAGTAAAAAAAAAAAAAAAAAAAAAAAAAGGGAAGACTGAGGGCTCTTCTTTAAAGACTTATCCAGACAATAAATGTGGGTGGAGTAGTAGAATTGGAAACTCACCATTTTACAGTTATCATAGTAAAGATTGATTTGGGCAAAAATCATCAGTGGATACTAAATATAGGGGAAGAGAATGATGAAGAGCAGGATATTTGCATGTTCTTCACATGACTACTTCCAGAATGCTTATTAGGTGCAAAGTGCCAACTAAGGACATGACTTAGATTAAATGCAATCTAAATGCAATGGGTGATCTTAGACTGGATTCTGCACCAAAAAAATTTTTAAGGATTTTATTAGCACAAGTGACACGATTGGAACATGGACTGCTTAGATAAAAAGTATAGTATCAGTATTAAATTTCCTGAAGTTGAATACTCTACCATGGTTACATAAAATAATAGCTTTGTTCTTAGGAAATACATATTGAGATGTTAAGGGCTGAAGGGGCATGATAAATGCAACTTATCTTAAGGAAGTTCAGGAGGGAAATACTATACATAACACATGCATACAGAGAAAGAAAGAGATTTAACAAATATGGCAAATTTGTATATCCATGCAAGAGTATTATGCTCTGTATGATTTTTGAAACTTTTCTGTGAGTTCAAAAGTATTTCCAAATAAAAGTTTAAATGCTATAGCAAATGCATAAACCAAACACAATAAGGTCAGAAAGGGTACAAGTCAAGTATTACTGCTCGTCAAATAATGGGAGAAATTTTGACCAGTGGAAATGAGAGAACAAGGAGGTCTTAAAGTCAGGAAAAAACAAACCAACAAATTAACAAAAACCCAAAAAGCTTCAGGAGCAAAGATGAGGAGGAGGGAAAGTAAAGGCATATGGGAGAAAAGAGTCCTGTTTAGCTTAAGTGTATGAAATTATAGAGATAAATCAACAATAGTAACTTGGAGATATTTTAGGAGGGAATATCTTGAATATCCAAGTGCACATTATCAACTCAAATTCATGCAACTGTATTATTAATAATACATTCCATCTTAATATATGGTAAGTTTCAATAAAGGCCATAAAGGAATTTTTTTCTAGTATGATT
Source organism: Panthera leo (assembly GCF_018350215.1). Lineage (NCBI taxonomy): Eukaryota > Metazoa > Chordata > Mammalia > Carnivora > Felidae > Panthera > Panthera leo. Next base: position 35,381,363 of record NC_056679.1, on the reverse strand, counting down.
TCAGAGAAGAAAAGATTATTTCTAGCCTTTTCTACATCTGAATACAAAGCAATCAAATAAAAAAGTCCAAATATGCTGCTCATGTATTTAGCTATGAAACTAAAACCCAAATATGCTGCTTAGAAAATTAACAACAACAACAACACAGAGACAAATTATTACAGTGAGCTTTGGAATTCAAATTCTCTCAAAAATTTCACTTTATACAACTATTTGTTAAACTCCTGAAAAATTATTTGAAAGAAGGTCTGCATTTTCTAATCATCGACAGCTCTTTTCTTTCCCTAAGTTACTTTAGCCCGCATGATCAATCCTTTATTCAGCTTTTAAATGAAAAACGAATTCTCATCTCAAGACTCCCCTCTTTTAGCTGAGAGCTACTTCGCAGCATGCAAAATACTCTGGGTAGACAGCTGCATGCTGACTCCTCCACATTCTAGGCAAGGAACACATTCTGCTTGGCCCTTGTGGGAGTTGTCAACTGACCCAAGGAGAGAGTGTTTCACAAGATCAAAGGCAGCTGTGAGGTCAAGGGGGCTGAGGCTGGCACAGAGGCCAGGAGGCTTAGCCCCTGAGGAGGAGGTAATTGGGAGCTTTGTGTTTCAATGGAGTGAAGTGGGTAAAAGCCGGATTAGAGAAGGTCAAAGAGAGAATTGAAGGAAAGAAACTTGGGGGAACAGGTGTGAACTTTTGGCCAAGAAGAATTACTTAACCAAAAGAACAAGGTTAAGGGGAGAAGTAATCAAAGCCCAAGTTGTCGACAGGGGATATTGTACTCTCCCAGGATATAGTTCAGAGTCTGGGCAGAATGAATGTAAGGGAAAGGCAGTCCAACAAGATGAGCGGGTAGCAAATAAGGGCTACAGGAAAAGCTACCGATTATGAAACAGAGTTGGGAAAATCAGACCTGGAGAACTTGAATCCAACAGAGTGTAATAAGAAGGGCATTTAAATCCATATGTCAGAGTGGTTAATGGATTAGAAGCTGTGAAAAGTACAAGTGGGACAAGGATAAAAGAGGAAAGAGTGCTGCTAAAGAAAAAGGAATAGGCAGAGGCTTCCAAGAGGAAATATTTTATGTTAAAAACAGTGGCTAAGCCAGCAAAGGGAGCTCAGCACAATGTTCTTTTATATAGGGGTCTATAAGATTTGTTATTAAAAAATGTTTTAACCCTAGAATATTTGTCTCATAAAAAGACTGTGTTTAATATACATATAAAAACATAAGGTATAATAATAAAATGAATACTCATAAACCTACCACCCTACCTAAGAACTGGAACATTATCAACACCATGTAAAAGGAAAGTCTATGCTCCTCCCCCTGACTCCTTGCACAGAGATACCGTGAATTCATGCATGTGTGGAGTAACCATTCTTTTAAATATATATTTTTACCTATGTATACATCACTAAACATAATATTGTTTAGCCTTCCTTCTTTTTGGGCTCTATAGATATGACTCTAAAGTACCACTATATGTAGTTTTATATGCTTTATTATTGGTATTTATGTTTTGTATTAGTTAAGGTTCTCCACAGAGGCAGATCCAATAGGTCTTATTATACAGGTATAATATCTTCTATTGGGTAAAAAGGAGGTATAAAGTATAAGGTAAAACATATATTTTATATTTATATTATGTTATATTTATATTATATATATGTTAACATATATATATATTATGTTATATTTAATTTATATTAAGAAAGATATACATTTAGGGGTGCCTGGCTGGCTCAGTCGCTTAAGCGTCCGACTTCAGTTCAGGTCATGATCTCACGGTTTGTGAGTTCGAGCCCCACGCAGGGCTCTGTGCTGACAGCTCGGAGCCTGGAGGCTGCTTCGGATTCTGTGTCTCCTTCTCTCTCTGCTCCACCCCCACTTGTGCTCTGTCTCTCTCTGTCTATCAAAAATAAATAAATGTAAAAAAAAAATTAAAACAAAAAGAAATATATACATTTTAAGGAATTAACTATTTGACAGCAGGGGCTGGCAAGTCTAAAATTCATAAGCCAGGCTGGCAGGTGGGAAATGGAAACTCAGGCAGGGTTCCTATGTTTTAGCATTGAAGCAGAATTTTTTCTTTAAGAAACCTCAGTCTTTGCTGTTAAGGCCTTCTACTGAATAGATGAGGCTCACACACATTATGAAGGGTAATCTGCTTAACTCAAAGTCTACTGATTAAAAATTTTCATCGTATCTAAAAAGTACTTCACAGCAACATCTAGACTAGTGTTTGGACCAGACAGTTGGGCACCATGGCTTATCCAAGATGATACGTCAAACTAACCATCACATGTTTCTAAGATTCACCTTTATTGTGTATGTAGCTTGAGTTCATATCCGCTCAGTCACTATTTCATCATTTCCACACTCTCTTGTCAATTGACACTTAGGTATAACACCATTTCTCTGGTGTTATAAAGAAAGCTGCAATAGACTTTTGTGTGCATATTCTTTTGTGTATGTATGTATGTAGTGAGCAAGAATTCCTTAAGACCATAGGGATGGAATTACCAAATTGTGAATATAGGATGTAAATTCAACTTTAAAAGATAATGTTGGGGCCTTTGGATGGTTCAGTTGGTTGAATGTCAGACTCTTGATTTCAGCTCAGGGTCATAACTCCAGGGTCATGGGATCAAGTTCCATGCTAAGTGTGGAGCTTCCTTAGGATTCTCTTTGTCTCTCCTATTCCCCTCTCCCCTACTCTCTGTCTCTCTCTCTCTCTCTCTGTCTTAAAAAAAAAAAAAGATAGTGTCAATCTGTTTGCTAAGGTGTTTATATCAACTTACATTTGTCTCAGTACGTCTCAGAAGTTGCAGTTGTGTTTTTCAATAGTCAGCTCCAAAAATGGGTTTAGGTACATGAAAAGAGTCAAATTCATTTGACAATTTGATCCGTATCCACTCTGTCTCCTATTTATACACCCATACTTTTCCCTAGACTATTTACAAGCTGGAATGAGAAGTGAGGATAGCTTTGTGAGAAGATTTAATAAAGAAATTGTAAGTCAGTCCTTCATGCAGCAAGTATGTAGTCAGCATAGGCTAGGTACCCAGATGCCCCATCTATGATTTCATAAGAGTCCGGAAGGGCGATAGATGTATTAATAGACAATTATAACCAGTGCTAAGATGGAGTAACATTTACATGTTAATATACAACAGGGTACTTATTGAAGATTGAAGGACATTCCATAGGATAATTTAAACACTTATAATAGACATGGGTAGATATATGCATGGGTAGATAGGTGGCATTACATCTAATAAATATTTGAATTGCTATATGTGTCCGTTGAAGACTGTACTAAGCCTACTTCCCTTGGATTGTACATTATAAAATTTCTTACACATATGGAAAAGTTCAGTGAGGCAGCATTTTGGTTATTCACAGAAAGAAATCACTTACTCTCAGGGTGGGAGTGACTAGAAATAGGGACCCCAAGTCCCCCAGGTCATTCCAAAGCCATCTCTGAACACGCCTTCTGGATGCTTCTCCTTAACTCTTTGAGCAAAGCACCAAGGAAGGTGTGGAGTGAGTTTCACCTAGATCCTGACATCAGCCTAACTTGAACCAAGAGTCCAGAAAGAGGGGCCGAAAAAACTTTTTTGGTTCTCTCCCAGTGGTGGCACAAGGTAAAGCCCTCGTGGGCTAAACACATTTCATCCGCTCCAGCTGCAGGATGTCATTCACATGTGTTTGCCAAATGATACAGCGTATCTCTAAAGGAACCTCTCCTTAGAATAATAAGCATTGATTTCTAGGGTAGTGGTTCTCAGCCTGTTGTTTCTTCGCTGCATATTTGTTAACAAGTATATTTATTAAGAATGCAAGGTCTTTCCTTTGCATAATTCATTTTCTGCAGCTACTCTTCATAATCAGGTCTTTGCAGTCTGTAATAAGCGTCTTTATAGGAATGCATGACTATAAAAATAGGCTGAAATTCAATACACAGAAACAGTGAGCTCCAGACCAGCTACCAGGAAGATTTATGTTAGCAATATAGCTCTATGTGAGGCTGCTGCCTGGTACTTTTTATCCAGCTTACAACATTTTACCTCCTTGTGTTGGCCAGAGTTAGTCCTAAGAGTAGGATCCATCCTTAGAAAACCTTAAGTGTCAATAAACTACACTGGTCATGCAAAGGACTCCAGCCCCACGCACTTGAGGAGGAAGGCACACCATCTCAGTAACATAATGTTTCCTTCAGGCTCTACACTGGGCTGTCAGTTTGTCTGCCTCCCTCTTGTAGTAACACGAGGTTTCATAGTACTTGTACTGGCACCGCCACGGAAAGTGGGAGGAGCGAGTGGGTAGGGTACAGAGCTGAAGGCAGGGCATGAAAATGCACTAATCTTTGAGTCTTCAGCTGTGTTCCCCTGCCCTACTTTTCAAGAACACTAATAGCCAGTTATATGGTGACTTTTCACTGAATCCCCTTGCTCCCATCAGGGGATGAGACAATTTTTGGAGAAACTTAACCCTTCCAGAGAAGAGATCTCGATATTGACATGTATGTCTCACTAAAAGCCATGTTTACTCCGGAGCTAAAAATCTTCGTTAGGCTCACGGGTGGGCAAGTCATACCCATGTGCATCACACTCATGAACGCTGAGCTTCTAATCAGCAACTTTGGAATTGCCAGCCTTAAATGTGAATGTTCAGCTAAGGATCACTATATATGTGAGGAACTCATCCAACATTAAAGAGAAAAACAAACAAATTAAAAAAGGACCCATAAAAAAGAGACAATGCAGAAGAAAACAAACAAAAATCTATATTTAATATCTTCGGAGCAATAAAAGATACTACCTCCATAAAACAAACACAAGAGGCTATAAAAAAAATCAAGGGATTAGAAAGAGCCCTTAAAATAGGAAATATGGTAGTAGAATAAACAATTCAATAAAAGGATTGGAGGATGAAATTGAGGAATCCTCAGAAAATACAACAAACAGAAAATGGAGGACAGTGGAAGAAATTAGAAAATCAATGCAGAATGTCTGAGAGCAAACTAATAAGAGAAAAACAAAAAAGAGGAAATTATCTTAAATTATTATAAGAAGCCATAAAAGATTTTTCAGATATTCAATTCTTTTTAAAAAATGTTTATTTATTTTTGAGAGAGAGAGAAAGAAAAAGAGAGAGTGAGCACAAGCAGGGAGGGGCAGAGAGAGAGGGAAACAGAGACTCCCAAGTAGGCTCCATGCTATCAGCACAGAGCCTTATGCAGGGCTTGAACTCATGAACTATGAGATCATGACCTGAGCTGAAATCAAGAGTTGGGTGCTTTACCAACTGAGCCACCCAAGCACCCCCAGCTATACAATTCTTTTTTTTTAAAGGGGTCTTCCGTTTTTCCCTCCCAAGAGAAAGATACACACAAGCAAAGGAGGGGGTACACAAAAAAAGAGGAAGATAAAAAAAATAAGTCTGTATTTAACATGAGAGAAACAGGAAAGAGAAACCCTAGGAAGTTCTTTGAGGAGGAGTTGACTGAAGAAGAGTTAAACATCTGGAAACATGGGGAAAATATTAGAAAGAGTTACATAGAAAAGAAAAAGCAGTGATTAACTTTAGAAAAAATACTGTACAAGCAAGGACATGTAATCATAGCTCACTTCTTGACTCAATCCAATACTTACAGAGTTACAATAATAGAGAAGAAAGATTGTGCTATAATAGGACTGAGAGGAAGAGAGGACAGGAAGTAAGGATGAGTGGGGATGATGATGCAGGAGAGCTGAAGTCTCAGCCACCATAGTAGAATCAATATATTACACCTAAAACTGATGAACTGAGAAGTAGCAGGAAAATAGTGTAGTATCGAAAAACATGGAATGACACATCCAAAGAAACCTACCAAAGATCGGAGGGGAGGCAGAATCTGAGGAATGGGCTTAGAGAGATGGGAAATGTTGTTCATGTTTAAACCAAGTGCATGTATTTCATTGATAGAAATAAAAATTAACTTTACAAATAATGTGATAGGAGTTCTTTTATGTAAATTGCACTACAAGCTCTAATTTTTTTCCCTTAGAATTGATCACTAGAAATGGAATTACTCAAAGGATTTGATCATTTTTGAGCCTTTTGGTATGTCTTAATCAGTTTTCTCCTGAGCTACTGACAATGCAAAGAGTACCCATTTCCTTACAACCCCCTCAATTTGGGGTACCCACATTCAGAAGTTTTTTCCCCCACCTGATGAGTGAAACCATTCTAAAATTAGTTAAAAAATTATTTTAGGCTAAATATTTTATTTTGTTTCATTTTATTTTACTTATTGGTAGTGCCTTAGATAAATATAATAATACATCTGTGATAAATGATTCAAGACTTACATAAGTATACAGATTGAAACATCACGGTGACCTTTTGCTCTCTTTCTATTTTCCATTCCCTTGCCCAGGAGTGACCAGAGTTAACAGATTCCAGTTCATTTTCTTTAGGATGGATAGATAGATAGTTAGATAGATAGATTTTTCCATTATACATATGTATAATATCATATATATATATATATATATATATATATATATATAAACATACATTATATGTAATACTTATTTTTACATAAATGGAATCATACAACCGATGTTGTTTTGCAAATTGCTTTCTAAGCTTGAGACTACACCCTGGAAATCTCCCTAGGTCAAGTTTTTAAAACAATATTTGCTCTTATGCATTTTAAACAATGTGCTCCGGTCAATCCACAAAGGTAGGGTGAACTCCTACCTCATATTTGGTTATGATAATTTCATATGCACCAAGAGGGTGTGAAAAAGTTTATTGTACACACAGTGAGCATCTCTGGGGAAAAAGGGACAGGCTCCCAAGCTGGCCTAGCAATGGCTTGAGAAGGCAGAGAAAGATTTTGTAGTGGTCAGTGGGGTGTGGCTAGGCTAAGGTTTTCCACACCCAGCCTGTGGCTTGTGTAGTTTGAGTTTGCTGCTGGTGCCGAAAGAGGGAGCACTGGACTTTCTTATTCCCTTGCTCAGCCATGGGGCAGGGTTGCGGGTAGTGGTGGGCCTTGAAAACTGCCAGCAAACATCAAAAATGGAGTCAGAATCTTTATTACACAATGTTTGCTATTCCTCGAGAGCTTAGTTACACAGATCCTCTTTACTCTTGGAAAATGATCTTTACGATTTCGAAAAAGTAGATAGAGCTAAGTGACAGTCTAAGGTAATGAATTTGTGTTTTTTCTTGGTTTAGTAACCTCCCATGCATGACGACCGTGCTCCTGATGGCAAATGAATGGCAGTGACAAGCCACCGTCAAGCTGGCATGCACAGCAGCATACAGCACCACTGAGAGTCTCCATCTGGAGAGGCCGATGCCCTCATGCTCCTCTGGCTCTGGTCTCATTTTATAGCTTTGTGCAAACCAACCCACCTCATTCCTGAGAGTCCATGTTGCCAGCCCGGTTGTCCCAGCTTCCTAATGTGACCGGTGTTGCTTCAAGCCTGTTTTCCATGTGCCTCTGCAGGGCTTTCTCTGTCTCTTTTATGGAAGTGAGCTATATTCTGCTTTGGTCCCAGGAGGAGGACTCATCTTTGGTCTTCCCCCCTCCGAGTTCTATAGGCACAGAGATTAAAGGTGGAAGGAGGCCTTCTATTTTTCCAATCTCAGAACCACAGGACTGACTATTGTCTACTCAGCAAATGTGAAGGACTAAGTGAGAGTATCCAGAAGGCATGCCGACTGAGGCCTAATCACTGAATTTTGGGTAAAAGCTTGAAAATGGCCTGTTGATAGTACATAATAGCCAGGACAATTATTCTCTCCTTTGCAAAGAATTGTAATTAATGTGGAAATGTAAAAGAAAAGGCTGAGTTGTGAACAGAAGGGCTAAGGCATCAAGAACTTGGCTTCCCCAGCAGCACTAAGAGCACTAGGAAGTGTTTAGGCCCAATTTGACATTTCAGATCAAGCAGATTAAAGCCCATGGTTTTTTCCACCTGGCATAATCCTAGCCGTGGAAACCACAGTTAATAATTATTTCCCTGAGCCTAGAGAGACTTCCACAATAGAATCCCTTTTATCCTGGCAAACTGAGGATGTATTGTGGCCAGCATTTTCAAAGCTGGCAGAAAAAGGTTTGGCCTGCTCTGGGTGAAAATGTCTTCAGCATGACAAGTGCTGTTGTTCTCTTGTCCTCTACCACTGTTTGACCACCTTTGCATCACTAATGTCTCAATTCCACTGTGCTCTTTGCACTTCAGGGTGACTTTGCACTTGGAGGAACTCATGGGCCTATGGAGGAGAAATAAGGAGAGTTTTCATGGCTGAACAGGTTTAGGACATACAGCCAAAGGTCCACAGTGGGACTTGTCTGGCCATGTTTGGGCAAGCATTTTGGGAACTTGAACTGCTGATAAACTGAAGGGTAAGGATTTGGTCAGTTACTAATGACAACAATGCAGGGTCACTCCTCATGCAAGAAGTTACAATCCAAGGCAGACCAACAAATGAATATGGGTCACCTGCTCTCTCCAAGGTGCTGAGCCAGGTATTAGGGGACATTCAAAGCAAAGCTGATAAAATGGGAGATAACGTCCCTAGAGTAGGGGCTATAAGACAGAGTTTCTGCCACTGACTCACTGTTATCGAGTCACAGGCATTAGCTTGGCTTTGTCATCCTGAAATGATGAACCTTTGCTCAGTTACTTTTCCTAGAGGTAAGTCTTTGATGACAGGTAGTAACCCACTGATTATTGCAGTTTCTTCCTGGAGTTGTAAAAAAAAAAGTCACAAATACCATCAAATAAGATAATGTGTATAAACCACAGCATTGTTCTGGGAACACAGTGCTTAATCACTGTTACCATGTACTTAAAGATATATGTCTTATTCTTTCTATTTTATCCATTTATATCTTTCTTTCCTACTCATGTCTCTCATCCATTTCCTTCCTTTCCCCTTTCCTCTCATTGATGGCTCTTGATATTATTGTTGGCTATCTCTCTACACAGATGTTCTCTCTCCTTTACTGGGTCCGAGTTCTTGAGGATAAGGCCCATGTTTCTTCTCTCTACTCTCATTGCCTAGCACACTAGCCTTGCTGGTGGGTTGATTTAGACACACCAGAAAGTGACCTGTAAATATAATATCTTATTCCAAGAAGATTATATTTTTACCCAGTTTAAAGTGGGGTTAGATACTGAGACCAGAGTCCCTTAAGTGTCACCAGCTTGCCCAGCCTAGTATGTGTAAGGTATGGAGGTAGAGAAAAGTGGAGGGAGGCAGAGGTGTTCCTAGGCAATTTCTATAGCTCTTGTCCTGCATTTTATGGACTTCAAAACTGACCACAGCCTTCTTGAGGAAGCTCGTAGCAAACAGATGGGAGGAGGATTATTTGTTTCGGAGCTTTCTCTCTGTTGATTGAACTCAGAAGAAGATTTTCTAAAATCATGGCCCTTCTGGCTAAAGGATTGACCACCTGCAGGTAATACATGCCCAGAGAAAAATCTTAGGCAAGAGTGCCTAAGAAAGATGCAGAAATGTTCTTCCCTTTGTATGAGAAAGAGGTAAAAAAGGAAAATGCTACATGGGGGTAGAATTCTTCTCTGGAAAAGAAAATACTGGTCATTGGTTCCTGGGTTTTGGTATGTGGGTATTAGTTACCCACTCCAATGCTCTTTTATCAGAGTCTCTTCCCCTTCATTTCCTAACCTGTCACTGATGCCTCTCTGAAGCTTGCTTCCTACCTAGACCTTTGGATTTCAGGTACCCGTCATGGCTCCACACCATGTGCAATGTCACCTCCCTCACTCTACTGAATCAGTTATGTCCATCAAATATTATCTGTCTCTTGTGCCATTTGTTCAGGCTCTGATTGCTGACTTGAAATTCATGCAAAGGATTCTTTGAGCCATTTCAGGGGATAGCCTCTGTTGCATAATATGTTTTTTCCATTTCATTAAGTTTCTCCTGGGAACCCAATGGTTTAAATCTAAAAAACAACTCCTAATTGTGAAGATTCCAGGCATAAAGCCAGATTAGTGGGGATGATCTATCTGGATGGGGAAGGAGACAAAATTTAAGCTTTTGGTGTTCCATTTCTCAGGTAGGGGCAAAGTTTCAGGCTTTACTTTATAACACTCAGCAACCATTACTGAGATGTGCTCTAGTGCATGCTATTTCCTGTCTTGGGCATCAGGAAACCCGAGTTCCAGTTCCTGTCTATTGCTATATAGCTGTGACATTAGGGAAGTCTTTTCTCATCTTCAAAATGACTGTAAGAGATCAGGTAATTTGCAAAGTTCCTTTTAGCTATGAGTCTATGACCTTCTGATATGGAGCTTCATAGGATTTGATTTAATTTTTAAAGTTTATTTATTGTGGGAGAGAGACAGTGGGGGTGGGGGAGGGTCAGAGAGAGAGGGAGAGAGAGAATCCCAAGCCGGCTCCAAGCTATCAGTGCAAAGCCCAATGCAGGGCTTGACCATGAGACCAGGACCTGAGCTGAAACCAAGAACTGGACTCTTAACTGACTGAGCCATCCAGTGCCCCCATAGGATTCGATTTAAACATGGCAGTAGGGGATAATCAAGTGGTACTTAGGAAGGATGAGTGAATATGAAATGCCACTGTAAATCTGGTAGTTTTGTCAGCTCTGCAAAAGGCAACTATAGAGGCACTCCTTCCCTAAGCAGCTCTAATTTGTATGGAACTTCTGTGGCTGAAGTAGAAAAACTCAGTGCTAACACTTTCAATTAAGTTAAATGACTTCATGTTCTGTTAAGTTCAGGCTAGCTAGGAATTTCATGACTTTTCCCTGACTTTATTACAGTAATGCTTAGCACCAGGTTCACATGGGTGATGTCTACTCGACAGTATTTTCATAATTGCACAGCTATCATCAAATTATGTTGATTCATGGCTGAATGAAAAATGACAGTGAATAGCATAATTGTGAAATTTCACAAGGCACTGACATTTGTGTTTAAAGCACAGAGAATTTAGCAAGTATGACTACTACAATGTAAGTGCAATTGTGAAGACTTCACGGAAAAGTTCACGGATTCAAATGTAATTAAGCATGAATTAAACATGATGAGCTACAGGGCTAATTCCTGCACGGCCGAAGATACATTATGGAAATCTGCTTCAGAAATATGACCAGCTCTTTTTTTTAACATATGTCAGATGCCTAACATATGGTCTCCTAAGGCCTCCAGCATACCTTGGGTGATCCAGGGCAGTCAGCGTATGCTTGGCACTGTTGAAGGTCTAGCTTATTGAGCCAAGAAACTAGGGAACATAATGGGAAATCAACCCATGCCTGTCAGAATCTCTCTTCTCCTTTAGAACAAGTATTATAAATTTAAAGAGAAATTTGAGCCTTCGTAGGGTATAGTACTTTGTTCTGACTTTTCATGCTGGTGCAATAAACAGCAAATCATGAATGCAGACTTATGCCTATTTACAATCAATTATGAAGATGACAAAGTAAACAGATGCATTTCATAAGCCACACCCATAAACAAAATAAACTGTTTGACACCAATATACTTTGCATAGGCTGAGGAACACAGAAAACCTCGAGAAGAGCTTCCTGTACTCTTTCTCATCCCCTGACTTCTCTTGCATCACTGTCTCTCAACCTCCTTTGCACCCTCCTCTCAACTTCAAAGAGTAAGAAGGTAAGAGTGTGAAAGACAGAATTACAAGCCCAAATCTTTCACTGACTGCTGTGATCTGCTTCTTTTGGTGTCAGTTCCCTTATATGTATCATTAGGAGAATTATATTACCTTTCCTGACTGACAGGGCTCCTAAGTGAATGTGATGTGATAAATGCAGAAGTCTTTCATCTATGTCCATATATTCTTCTATCTCTATCTCTATCCACATCTACCTAAATTGAAGACACACTTGTGGTTGGCTCTGTTTTCTGGTCTTATCTCCAATGGACTATGGGTGATGATGGTCAGAATAATGAAAATAACATCAACGATGACCATTTATTGCATTTACTCTGTGCCAAGCACTATATTAAACACCTTATATTTGCTTTGTATGTTTATGTAGAGCATTTAATTATAGGATATTATTCTTTCTGAATTCTAGAACAATGGAGTCAGAAGACTAAAAATGTCTAAAATCTAATAGCTAGTTTTCTTCTTAAAATAACGTACTTTTCTGGCCATAATTACTAAAGTAAAATATGTTTCTTTATTATCAGCAGTAGTTTATGGTCTTTGTGTTAAAAAGTTGTGGCTGTATCCTGCCCCGGTGAAAGATCTGTGGGAATATTAAGTCTTTTGTTGTCATATCTCATAGTACTACAAAGCTTCCCCATTCGGACCTTTTTGTTCCCCCTTAAACCCAAGTACACCAGAGTGACCCCTTTCAATCTGAAAGAGACAAGTTTGGAACTTGAAAAGCTCACTGCCCACAAATGGTGAAGGAGACTAATAACATAAACAGCTTGTAGGTCTGGTTTAGATAAATAACAATGACAGATCATTAATGGAAGTTCAGGCATGTCTTGGAGGTTAATGTGAATGAGCACAGAGATGTCCTTTTGCAGCATAAATTTCAGTGCCTCTGATAGAGACAGGATCTGCCACCTGTGACCCTGCAAGATGACTGTATTTTTAAGTAAAATCTTCCTTAAGGTTATAAGGATTAGACACCTCTTTTGGCAGCTTTATGTAATATAGTTGGGTGGGAAAGGGGATCCTGTTGACCAGTATCTTCATGGTCATCCTTTGAGCATGTTCTTATCATCGTGTACCCAGGGAACATCAGTTAGAACTTTAGTTTCTACTGTGTGCAATATAGTCCTCACCATGTATGTGTCTAGGCTCAAAGATTTCAAACAGGTGAAAAAGCAAAGAAGAAAATGGAAATGAATCATTCCCAACAGAAATAAAAATAAGAAGCAAAGAAAGATATCTGGTAGTTAATGTACTCTTTTTTAAGTTTACTTATTAGGAGAGCAAGAGAGAGAGGGAGCACTAGTGAGGGAGGGGCAGAGGGAAAGGGAGAGAGAGAATCCCAAGCAGCTCCATGCTATAAGCAGAGAGCCTGATGTGGGGCTTGAACTCACAAACCATGAGATCATGACCTGATCCAAAATCAGGAGTCAGGTACTCAACTGACTGAGCCACCCAGGTGCCCTTAATGTGCTTTTCAATTCTAAATTGCTCTGTCTGTCCTGAGGTGGATTGCAAAAAACCAGAAAGACAGTTTTGCACCAGTGAGGGCCTTAACCTGGCATCATGTTAGTAGTTTTTCCTCATTGGCTTGGATTCCAAAGCCCACTGTGTCCAAATGTCTCTTTCTGTGTGCCTGCATAGCACTAGGATACAAATCATGAACTCCTCTGCCTATTATCTCAGTTATCATTTATTTATTGAAGATTGGTTAAGTTCCTACTAGAATATTATCTAATTTTTCTGAGCATTTGCTTTGTAAGAGACATACTTCTAAGCATTTTATATGTATTAACTCATGTATGCCTCAAAAAAAATCTTATGAAATAGGTATTATTAATATTCAAATAATACATTTTCAGAAAAATTGTGTTCTTAAGACTGAAAATCATTTGTTTGACATGCTAGGAAGTTTTATTATTTTCTTTTTTTAATGTTTATTTATTTATTTTTGAGAGAGAGAGAGAGCAACAAACAGGAGAGGGGCAGAGAGAGAGGGAGACAGAATTCCAAGCTGTCAGTACAGAGCCCAATGCAGGGCTACAACTCACAAACTGTGAGATCATGACCTGAGCCAAAATCAAGAGTCAGATGCTTAACTGAGCCACGTAGCTGCCCCTATTTTCTTTATGGTATGTCATTTAAGGAGTAAAAGTGGAGAAGAACTCTGGAGGATGTGCTTAAGAATGAGAGACAATGAGATAAGTTAGGAGTTCAGTGCTATACATCAGGAAAGTAATGATGAGAATCTGCCACAGTGATAAAATTGGAGACAGATAAGAATAGAGCTGTTAAATATTTAAGAGGCAGAATTAACAGTGTTTGGTGACCAGTTGGATGTGAAGGGCAAATGATAGTCAGGTAACTAAGTGGACTCTCAGGCTCCTGCTTTGGGTTACTACGGGTGACCCAAGGAGCAATCAGGGACAGGTTTATCAAAATAAGCATTTTTGTGAGAAAGCACATTCATTCAGCTTGGGATGGGCTGAGTTAGAGATAGTTCTGGGAAATCCAAGTAGAAATGTTTACTAGAATCTTGGGCAGAGCAATCTAGAACTAAAGAGGGTTGCTATTTGAAAGTTCTCTGCATATGGATGGTCTGTGATGGCTAGTGTGGGTGAGATTTTGTAAGTAATATGCGTACTATGAGAAAAGAAAGGGTGAAGAAGGAGAGATATCAGCAAAGGACACTATGAGGGAATGGAGAGAGGAAAGAATAAGATCAGGAAAAATTGGTTTCACAGAAGCGAAGAGAAAAGAGAAAGTGGCCAACAGTGTCCAATGCAGTGAGGTAAATAAAGAGAGAAAAGTGTCCATTGGGTTTGATCATGAACAAGTTGTTGTTGATCTGGTGACAGCTGGTTCAGCTATGCCAGGTGAATAGGAGGTGACAAAGTAGAAGTATTTGAACGCAATTTTTTGAGCTTTGATTTATTGCACTTTGCAGATTTTGCATTTTTTACAAATTGAAAGTTTGTGACAACACTGTACTGAGCAAATCCATTGGCACCATTGTTCCAATAGCATTTGCCCACTTTGTGTCTCTGCGTCACACTTTGGTAATGCTCACATTTCAAGGTTTTTCATTATCATTATATTTGTTATGGTGATCCATAATCAGTGACCTTTGATGTAACTTTATACTTGTTTTGGGGAGCCACAAATCGCACCCATTTAAGATGGCAACTTAATCGATAAATGTTGTATGTGTTCTGACTGCTCCACTGACCTGCTGTTCTCCCAATTTTCTCCCTCTCTTCAGGCCTCCCTATTCCCTGAGACACAATGATATTGCAATTAGGCCAATTAATAACCCTACAGGGCCTCTAAGCGTTCAAGTGAAAGGAAAAGTCACATGTTTCTCACTTTAAATCAAAAGCTAGAAATGATTAAGCCTAGTGAGGAAGGCATGGTGACATCCAGGAGAGGCCAAAACCTAGTCCCCTTGCACTAAATAGTTGGCCAAGTTGAGAATTAAGAAAAAAAAAAGTTCTTGAAAAAGTTAAAAGTGTGACTCCAGTGAACACATGAATGATAGGAAAGAGAAACAAGCTTATTGCTGATATGGAGAAAGTTTTAGTGCTCTGTATAGAAGATCACACGAACCATAATATCCCCTTAAACCAAAGCCTAACCCAGAGAAGGGCCTCAACCTTTTTCAATTCTGTGAAGACTGAGAGAGGTGAGGAAGCTTCAGGAGAAAAGTTGGAAGCCGGCAGAAGTTGGCTCATGAGGTTTAAGGAAAGAAGCCATCTCCATAACGTAGAAGTGCAAGGCGAAGCAGCAAGTGCTAATGTAGAAGCTGCAGTGAGTTATTTAGAAGATCTTCATAGGATCATTAATGAAGGTGGCTACACTAAACAACATATTTTCAGGGTAGACAAAACACCTTTTTTTAGAAGAAGATGACATCTAGAACTTTCACAGCTACAGAGAAGTCAATGCCTGGCTTCAAAGGTTCAAAGGAAAGACTGACACTCTTATTAGGGGCTAATGCAGCTGGTGATTCCAGTTGAAGTCAGTGGTTATTACCATTCCAAAAATCCTAGGGTCCTTAAGAATTATGTTAAATCTACTCTACCTATGCTCTCGAAATGGAACAACAAAGCCTAGATGACAGCACATCTGTTTACAACACGTTTTACTAAATATTTTAAGCCCACTGTTGAGACCTACTTTCAGAAAAAAAAAATATGGCTTTCAAAATATTACTGGTCATTGCCAATGCCCCTGGTCACCCAAGAGCTCTTATGGAGATGTACAATGAAATTTATGTTCTTTTCATACCAGTTAATACAACATCCATTCTGCAGCTCATGTATCAAAGAGTAAGTTAGACTTTAGAGTCTTATTATTCAAGAAATATAGTTCATAAAGCTATAGCTGCCATAGAGAGTGATTCCTCTGATGGATCTGGGCAAAGTAAATTGAAAACCTTTTGGAAAGGATTCACCACTCTAGGTGTCATTAAGAACATTCATAATTCATGGGAAGAGGTCAAAGCATTAATGTGAACAGGAGTTTGGAAGAAGTTGATTCCAACCCTCAAGGATGACTTTGAGGGATTTAAGATTTCAGTAGAGGAAGTAGCTGCAGCTGTGGTACAAATAGCAAAAAACAAACAAACAAAAAAACTAGAATTGGGAATAGAGCCTGAAGATGTAATTGAATTGCTGTAATCTCAGGATAAAACTTTAATACATGAGAAGTTTCTTCTTATGGAAAAGAAAAGGTGGAATCAACTCCTGGTGAAGATGCTGTGCAGCTTGTTGAAATGACAACAGAAGATTTAGAATATTACGTAACTTTAATTGATGAATCAGTGGCAGGGTTGGGAAGATGGATTCCAATTTTGAAAGGCATCCTACTGTGGGTAAAATGCTATCAAACAACATTGCATGCTACAGAAAAATCATTCATGAAAGTAAAAGTCAATTTATGTGGCAAATTTTGTTGTCTCATTTTAAAAAATTGCCACAGCCATACCAACCTCCAGCAACCACCACTCTGACCATCCAACAGCTATCAACATCAAGGCAAGACCCTCCACCAGAAAAAAAAATTTTTTTTCAACTGCTAAAAGCTCAGATGATGGCTAGCATTTTTTAATCAATAAAGTATTTTTAAATAAAGGCATGTACATTATTTTTTTAGACATAATGCTATTGCACAATAATAGTATAAACATAACTTTTATATGCCCTGGGAAACCCAAAAAAACTTTTGAGTCACTGTATTGCGATATTTGCTTTATTGCAGCTGTCTGGAACTGAACCCGCGATGTCTCCAAGGTGTGCCTGCATAAAAGAGCCTTTTAGGTCACCTGGGAAAGTAGGGAATAAAAAGTTAAAGAGATAACTTAATTCTTTTAAATATGGAGAGATTTATTTGCCAAGAGTATGTAGCAAGGAAGAAGTTGAAGATACAGAAAAGGAAGGGAAAACCTTTGATGGAACAAATTCTGAGGACTTGGACAGAATATGATCCTGAGTGTATGTGGGGGGCTTAACTTGAAGCAGCAGAAGAGCCACCTCTTCTTCTAAGGTAGAAAAAAGAAAGCAAAGATCTAGGCACTTTTTCAGGTCAAATGGAAGGGGCAAGAGATTGATGTATTTCTTGCTTTATGGCTTTTATTTTTCTCCATAAGATAGAAGGGCACTTAGCTGACAGTCAGAGTGGGGATGGGGCCCAATGGGAGCAGAGACAGTGTGAAAGAGCCTACTTGGATGTGAACATTTTTGAATGGAACCTTGAGAAAGATGACTGCACACACTGGGGGCTCAGATGAGGGGGGGAGTCATTAACTAGTAATTGTGCCATTCTGCAGAGTTAGGAGAATTCTCTCCTGAGGTACATGATTGCCAGACCAGGTATATGAATGGAAAGATAGGTGGTTGAAATGATCCAGAGTTGGGGGTTTTCCCATCAGGTTCATTAGAGAGTCAAAGATCAGAAAATCATCCATTTAGAGCCTGTAATCTTATAGAATCTCACAAAGATTCAAGGACAAGTGAGTGTGGTAGGGAGGGGGAGAGTCCGCCTAGCTGACTTTCCATCTTCTGTTTCTCATTCGCCCTTTGCCTCCATTTACCAACCATTTGCTTGGCCACGGACCTTGATTTTACTTGCCTAGTTTCCAATATCCTTTGTTTTAACATTGAATTCTGCTTCTGGTACCTTTCACAGTCTGTGCTTCAGGAAACCCCCGATACACAGAACTTCTGCTACCTGGAAATCCCTTGTGATGTTCAGCCAGCTCCCTGAGAATAAATGTCTGCATATTGATTCCATTCCAGAACAGGCAAGCATTCATTGCACACCCTGTGTCCAGTGTTTGGCCTCTTGGCTCTTTCCTGGAGGTGGTGTGTCCCCTCTCCAGGTGGGTCACTCTTCTGCCACCCATATTCCACATGGTCAGGATGTGATATTTTCGTGAGAATTAGAAAAGAGAGGATGAGAAAGCATTATCCTGATTTTTGTCTCATTAAATATGTCATCGGAAAATGGCAGAAAGAAGAAAAATCACTGTTGAAGCATTTAGTCTCCTGCTCTTTGAGATTGAAAAGATGATAACAAATTATTAGGTAGTACTGAATGGCTGATAAATGGTTATATATTCAAAAAGGGTCATATACTCAAGTTTTCTGGAATAATTCCAAGAAATTAGCCCATCCCTTCTCTACATCTTTACCATGTTTTACTGGACCTGAGAGGGTCAAAGCCAGAGCTAGCCTTGTATTTTATGGATGTCAACAGGCTGCTGGCTCTCTGCCTGCAGTGTTGTGCTCTCTGTTTTGTATGCAGGTCATATCTGAGAGCCATTCTGTGAGGATGCTGCAGGGTTTCCATCTGTCTTGAGCTCAGCAGAACTTCAGGGATCACAATAGGAGATTCACGTGCACTGACAGGATTTTTATTCTACCTGCTGTTGATGGTTGATAAAGAAGACAAAAGTGAAAATTCCATATAGTTAGGCTATTCGTTTTTTCAACCAGTATTTGTTCAATAAGTATTTATTGATCACCTACTAAGTGCCAGGTACTTACTCTCCTTGGTGCTAAGAATACTATACAGAACTCAAATAGATATAATTCTTTATAGTCCAGTAGGGGTAGAAAGACATAAGTTAAATAATTTTTCCAGATAACTGCAGAATTTCAACTATAATGAGTACTATGAAGAAAAAGTCCATTGTGTTTTGAGAATATGTGAGAGGTACTCTGCCTTATAATGTGAGGGTTTGAGAGGATTTCATAGAGGAGGTGAGTAGTAGAGTTGAGATATGAATGATTGGTAGGAGTTAACCAGGTTCAGCAGAATGAGAGGGATGGGCAAAGGACCTGAGCAGAAAGAAAACATTTCAGGAACTGAAGGATGGCTGTGGGCTTGAGTTTAGAGAGTGAGGTGAAGTGTCAGGTAAGACGAGTCCCTCTGGGGAGTCATCTTACATGGTCTTTCATCGACAAGGAAAGGGGAGGCATTTAACATTCTTTAAGAAAAATTAGTAATATAATCAGCTTATGTTTGTTAAAGATCAGTCACGCTGGCTGCAGTACAAAGGATGGATTCAAGGTGGGAAAAATGGATATTGGGGGAAAGAGTCAAGGGGCAATTGCAGTGGTATAGCTAATTAATGATAGTAGGCTGGATTAGGGTTGTGT
Source organism: Panthera leo (assembly GCF_018350215.1). Lineage (NCBI taxonomy): Eukaryota > Metazoa > Chordata > Mammalia > Carnivora > Felidae > Panthera > Panthera leo. The sequence goes on along the minus strand of NC_056679.1, from coordinate 35,362,025 downwards.
CAGTAAGATAAATTCATGCTACATTTTGTAGATAGAACTAATAGGATTTATTGATTGATTAAGGTGCCCCAGGGCAGAGAGACAGTGAGGAATGATGGATGATTTCGAGGCTCTGGTCTGGGTGACTATGTGGATGGTAGTGACAGTTTGATTAGAAGAGTAGGGGACAAGCAACTTTGGTTAATTAGATCCTAAAATTAATATAATACAATAATGTGGACTCCCCCTACTCTTATTTCATGTAAAATTCAGAACTCCTAATTACTGTTAATTTTTAGAATTAGAAACAAGTTTGTTTGTGAAAAGTGTATTTGTTGGTCATTTGATATCATCTTTGGAAATACTTGTCGTCAAAGACAAAACAACTCCATTTGCTGCAAGAGACATAATATTTATATAGAAATGTATAGGAAAAAACTCAAAAGAAAGTGGGAATTTAAGGCTCCCATTAAGTAAGTGTGTATGTGTGTGTGTGCATTTTTTTTCTGTGTGTAGGGGTATACGTGGGCAGATTATAGTCAAAAGATGAGCTTATTTCCTTAGCTACTACATCCATAAATTTGCGATAGTCTTCCCCCACCTTAGTGTGTCAGGAATACAGTAGACCTTATCCTCCTGTGTAATGATAAATAGAGACAGATTTTCTCCTTATTGATTTTATGGATATTTCTTCTCCCTAAAACCTGGAATAATGTTTTTTCTTTAAGTTACTGTAAATAACTATTCAACTTCAATGCTGAGTATTTCAGCTCTTCTTTTTTCTTCCCCCTAGTTCATTGCTATTGCTATTTCATGTTAGATGGGGCACTGGGTCCAATTATAGCTTTGCATTTAATTACAAACTTTGCATATGTGTGCATTAATTAGAAGATTTTATTGCTTTGTATTTTATGGCTGGAGGTTGTGAACTATAGCAATCCAATACACCACTTAAGGGGATAATACAAATTTAGAATAATAAAAAGAAATTTATAATGATCATCTCAGGCATCCAAAGTATTGTATAGAAAAATAATAAAGCATAAATACAATATACACAAGTCAAGCCCATTCGCCTTCTTTAATTAAGAGGTTTTATCTTGTAAAGAAGATGGTTTAAAAAAACTGGCACAATATATATTTGACACTTATTTAGGCTAAGGATCTTAGCCAAAAAGTAGGACCTTAAAAGTGTGTTTAGGTGTGTCTCACGTCCATGAAATACAGCCAGACCAACACTAAACCATCCTACACACCTAGAAAACTGATTGGAGGATTAACACAACAACCAACACAACCTGAACCACAGAATTCAGCAGGTATGCAGCACGGAGAGCTGAACTTGGGGAGCTAGAGGCCACAAAAAGTAGGGAACTGCTTTTGTGGGCGGACAGAGGATGGAGACTGGGGAAGGGGGGAAGAAAGATCTCAGATACACAACCTAACCTTACGCCTTAAAGAGCTGGGAAAAGAACAGCAAATAAAACCCAAAACCAGCAGAAGACAGGAAATAATAAAGATTAGAGCAGCAATTAATGCTATCGAAACCAAAAAAACAGTAGAACAGATCAATAAAACCAGAAGCTGGTTCTTTGAAAGAATTAGCAAAATTGATAAACCACTAGCCAGTTTGATCAAAAAGAAAAAGGAAAGGACCCAAATACATAAAATCAAGAATGAAAGAGGAGAGATCACAACCAACACAGCAGAAATAAAAACAATAATAAGAGAAGATTATGAGCAATTATATGCTAATAAAATGGGCAATCTGGAAGAAATGGACAAATTCCTAGAAACATATACACTACCAAAACGGAAACAAGAAGAAATAAAAAATTTGAACAGACCCATAACCAGTAAGGAAATTGAATTAGTAATCAAAAATCTCCCAAAAAAGAAGAGTCCAGGGCCAGATGGCTTTCCAGGGGAATTCTACCAAATATTTAAGGAAGAGTTAACACCTATTCTCTTGAAGCTGTTCCAAAAAATAGAAATGGAAGGAAAACTTCTAAACTCTTTCTATTAAGCCAGCATTACCTTGACTCCAAAACCAGACAGAGACTCCACTAAAAAGGAGAACTATAGACCAATTTCCCTGATGAACATGGATGCAAAAATCCTCAACAAGATATTTGCCAACTGGATCCAACAATACATTAAACAAATTATTCACCACAACCAAGTGGGATTTATACCTGGGATGCAGGACTGGTTCAATATCCGCAAAACAATTAACGTGATTCATCACATTAATAAAAGAAAGGACAAGAACCATATGATCCTCTCAATAGATACAGAGAAAGCATTTGACAAAATACAGCATCCTTTCTTGATGAAAACCCTCAAGAAAGTAGGCATAGAAGGAGCATACCTCGAGATCATAAAAGCCATATATGAATGACTCAACACTAATATCATCCTCAATGGGACCCCTAAGGTCAGGAACAAGACAGGGATGTCCACTCTCACCACTGTTATTCAACATAGTATTGGAAGCCTTAGCCTCTGCAATCAGACAACACAAAGAAATAAAAGGCATCCAAATTGGCCAGGAGGAGGTCAAACTTTCACTCTTCACAGATGACATGATACTCTGTATGGAAAACTCAAAAGATTCCACCAAAAAACTGCTAGAATTGATACATTAATTCAGCAAAGTTGCAGGGCATAACATCAATGCACAGAAATCAGTTGCATTCCTATACACCAACAATGAAGCGACAGAAAGAGAAAGCAAGGAATCAATCCCATTTACAGTTGCACAAAACACCATAAAATACCTAGGAATAAATCTAACCAAAGAGGTGAAAAATCTATACATTGAAAACTATAGAAAGCTTATGAAAGAAATTGAAGAAGTCACAAAAAAATGGAAAAAGATTCCATGCTCTTGGATAGGAAGAACAAATATTGTTAAAATGTCAATACTACCCAAAGCAATGTACATATTCAATACAATCCCTATCAAAGTAACACCAGCATTCTTCACAGTTAGAACAAATAATCCTAAAATTTGTATGGAACCAGAAAAGACCCCGAATAGCCAAAGCAATCTTGAAAAAGAAAACCAAAGCAGGAGGCATCACAATCCCAGACTTCAGGCTATACTACAAAGCTGTAATCATCAAGACAGTATGGTCCTGGAACAAGAACACACACTCAGATCAATGGAACAGGATAGAGAACCCAGAAATGGACCCACAAACATATGGCCAACTAATCTTTGACAAAGCAGGAATGAATATCCAATGGAATAAAGACAGTCTCTTTAGCAAGTGCTGCTGGGAAAACTGGACAGAGAAATGCAGAAGAATGAACCTGGACCACTTGCTTACACCATACACAAAAATAAACTCAAAATGGATGAAAGACCTAAACGTAAGACAGGAAGCCATCAAAATCCTCGAGGAGAAAGCAGGCAAAAACCTCTTCGATCTTGCCTGCAGCAGCTTCTTACTCAACACGCCTCTGGAGGCAAGGGAAACAAAAGCAAAAATGAACTACTGGCACTTCATCAAAATAAAAAGCTTCTGCACAGCAAAGGAAACAATTCGCAAAACTAAAAGGCAACCGACAGAATGGGAGAAGATATTTGCAAATGACATATCAGATAAAGGGTTAGTATCCAAAATCTATAAAGAACTTATCAAACTCAACACCCAAAAAACAAATAATCCAGTGAAGAAATGGGTGAACGACATGAATAGACACTTCTCCAAGGAAGATATCCAGATGGCCAACTGACACATGAAAAAATGCTCAACATCACTCATCATCAGGGAAATACAAATCAAAACAAAATGAAATACCACCTTACACCTGTCAGAATGACTAACATTAACAACTCAGGCAAGAACAGATGTTGGTGAGGATGCGGAGAAAGAGGATCTCTTTTGCATTATTGGTGGGAATGCAAGCTGGTGCAGCCACTCTGGAAAACAGTATGGAGGTTCCTCAAAAAACTAAAAATAGAACTACCCTACGACCCAGCAATTGCACTACTAGGCACTTATCCACGGGATACAAGTGTGCTGTTTTGAAGGGACACATGCACCCCATGCTTATAGCAGCACTATCAAGAATAGCCAAAGTATGAAAAGAGCCCAAATGTCCATCGATGGATGAATGGAGAAAGAAGATGTGGTATATATACACAATTGAGTATTACTTGGCAAACAAAAAGAATGAAATCTTGCCATTTGCACTACGTGGATGGAACTGGAGGGTATTATGCTAAGTGAAATTAGTCAGAGAAAGACAAAAATATGACTTCACTCATATGAGGACTTTAGGAGACAAAACAGATGAACATAAGGGAAGGGAAACAAAAATAATATAAAAACAGGGAGGGGGACAAACAGAAGAGACTCATAAATATGAAGAACAAACTGAGGGTTGCTGGAGGGGTTGTGGGAGGGGGGATGCACTAAATGGGTAAGGGGCATTAAGGAATCTATTCCTGAAATCATTGTTTCACTATATGCTAACTAATTTGGAGGTAATTTAAAAAAAATAAAAAATTAAATTTAAAAAAAGCGTGTTTAAATGTGCCTGCCTTCTAGAAAAAAAGAAATCATGATGTTAAAACCCAAAGCTCCATGGTCATTTGCATATGGATAAAGTGGGTCACATGATTATGAGGAGGCCTACAGGTTGCTTGAAAAAGGCTTCAGAGTCAAGAATCCTACTGCTAACAAAGAATGAACCTAAGTAACTTTGGAAAGCAGTATTTTAACTGAATACTGTAATACTAAATACAAAATAACTGTATACAAATGCTATAATCTAGTTAGTAAATGTGTTTCTCACAGTGGCATGGGTTAGAAATTCTGAAGTACTTTATGTCTTTATTAGAGGTGAGCAAATGAGATCATAAATTTACTTATATAATAAATAATAAGGTAGATAATAACCCAAGTTTTGCATTATCGGAGAAAAACATTACAGATAAGGAAAGGGGGAAGACCCAAATAAAACCTGTGGTGTTGGGCTGAAATTAGAGCCATTAGTATAAACCCATAGACTTTGACATATGTATATATAGGTATCAAACTGTCATGTCAGTTGCCTTGTGTTAGGAGGGGTTTGGAACTTTTATTTATTTACTTAAAACAATGCCTGACGCATAGTAAGTTTCATTTTTTTTAACTAAATGGTAAGTGATATTCCTCGAACACAAAACGTAGATGTGTGTGTATGTATGGGTTAGTATACACATAGGTATTTCATAGCTCTGTTTGCCATGAGGGCCCAGGAGCAACAACACTGCCGGAGCAGTGACTACATTTGGGGCCCAAGTCTTGGTTCCTAAACACCATTCTTTGAAAAAAGGAATCAGCACTTCATAAATAAATGATTCATTCCTGGGGTGGTGCAGGAAAATATAAGATTAACCCGGATTGTCTTGTGGTATAGAAAAGTGCTCAAAAAAGGAAGGGCACTTGTAAGGATACAGGAGTCAACCTGAAGGAACTCTTCATGACCAAAGCTGGAAGAATTTGAGAAAGAAAAAGAAAGAAAGAAAGAAAGAAAGAAAGAAAGAAAGAAAGAAAGAAAGAAAGAAAGGTAACAAAAACATTGGATTATAACTAGGGTTTCCTCAGACAGTGCCTAAAAAGGGTCGGGCTTCATTGAGAGGAGCTGGTTCTAGAAGCCATAAGGAATTCCAAATAGGAACTTGGGATTCAGGGAAAGAACTTGGGCAGAAGTTGTCTTTGGTTCCCTGGGGAAAAGGGGAGGGAAGCAGCCCCTGAAGAAGCAGAGCCTAGAAAGGATGGTGATGACAATGGCTAAGTGGAAAGCCCAGCTTTGAAAAAAAAATCTGAGGAAAGCCCAGCATTATGAAGACAGAACGGGTTCAAAATGGGAAGACTCTGGGTTAAGTGGTTATAGTAAGAGTGTCCCAGTCTTATGATTTGGGATGTATAGGCCAAACGACCCCCTTTTGTCTTCTCAAGGATAAAGAAAGGTTCTTTGGAAGGAGAGTGGGAAGGATTTTCTAGGACTGGTATAAACTGGGTGTCAGGCACTCTCCACTGTAAATATATTGGCTCCTCTCTGAAGACCTGATGTTACCCTACATTGGGGCTCTCAAGAACGCCAAGTGCAGAACATGAGGAGGAGCATTATGAATTATGCTACAGAAGTCTGATGTTAGTCATGAGGAATATGGTCACCTGCTGTCTTTCTTCAAGTTCAACTAGGGCTTCCCCAGGTGGGGTAGTTTGAATAGCCAGCCATCAAACTAATGGCTTTCCTTAAGTTCCTTTTATTGCTTCAACTCATTACTTTAGGTTATCCTGATTATTTTCAGGATATACCCCCCTTATTACTATGTAAGCTTTAGGAAAATTGTTTCTTTAGAAGTATAAGGGTACATTATATTAAAATATTACAACTACTGGAAGAACAAAGGGTTATATAAAATCATTCGACTTGATAGCATCAGTAACTTTTTAGATGACAAATGGTGATAGGATAGTAGGATGTATGAATCCATGAAGAGAAGTTTCTAGAAGTCTTGGACGAAGACTCTTAGCAAGAAGAGCTGAGATCAGTAAACCCCTCTAAGACTCACTGTGACCAAGTCCCTATCTTTCAAAGTTACCCCAGGCCAAAATTGGTGACAGTGGTGGTGGGGAAATGGGGTTGAGTGAGGATGTTGGTTGCCTATTTAGCATTCACTTCCATGTCCCCCCACCCCATCTACTCTTAACATAAACTCAGTTTTGTTTAGTAACCCACCCTTCCCCACTGCAGCCATATGGGGAAGTGGATCTTGCCTCTAGCTCCAAGGGTTCAAGGAGTATCACTGATTTACTTAAAAATATTGAGAGAAACTTATTATGTGCCAGGCATTGTTTTAGGTAAATAAAAAAGTTCCAAACCCCTAACACAATGAGGTTGACATTATAGTGTGTGTGTAAAGAAAATGTACAAATAAAGCAAAACATATGGCAATCAGAGCTAAGGAGGAAAACAAAGCCTTGGTGAATTCAGAAGGGAATGCTGGAAGACAAGCATTGGGGAGTGGTTATGATTTTCAAAGAGTGATCAAGGAAGGACTTGATGAAGTGACATGTTCTCCTTCCCTTGTCTTGCTTTAAAATTAGGTCAATTCTGCTGATCAAACCAGAGGGGAAGTCTACCAGGGAACTTGTAGGAAAACGTTTCCTCAAACAAAGATAGAGGCACAGGAAGAGACAATCTCTTTTCTTCCCCCAGATGTAGTTATAATTGGATGTGATGCCAGGAAGAGCTGTAGACACCTTGCTACCAGCTTGATGACACCAAAAAAGGCAGGGTGGAGAGAGGGAATGAAATTTGGACCTTGATTATTTTTCTGAGCCACAGAATTAATTACTCCTGAAGTCTGATCTATGTCTGTGCTCCTTGTGATGTGAAATAGTAATTTTTCATACTGTGGATGCCTGTTTGAATCAGGATTTCTTTGACTTGCAGCTGAAGGCATCCTAACTGATATAGATTGGGTCTTGTAATGAACTAGTTGGCAAAATTCTAAATAGATGGGGGTAGGAACTTGTGACGTTGGTTGTAATACAACCTTTTCCCTGAATTAAGCTTAAGCTTGAAGCCATTGGGCTTGAAAAATGACGGCTTGTAAGAGCTCATTTGCTCAAGACAATGACATAAGGGATTCTAGACCTAATTCTTGAAAACCTCATATTCAGGGGATCATGGCCCACATACCTTACTTTACAACTAAGTATGGAGAAGAGCTATGTAGGTAGAGGGTAGAGGGGTACCTGGATGTAGGTGAAGACCACTCTGCCAGAAGTAAGAGTGGCAATTCCAGATGATGCAGAAGCACGTGAGTGGCTGTGGCCATAGCTGTGGTGGGGAACAGCCACAATTAGAGCTGGCAGTTAGCTTTTTAAAAAAATTCTCAGTGTAACTGAGAGGCACAAAGAACTACAGCCTCTGATTTCACTGCCACAAGTTGCCACCTGTGGTAGGCAGAATAACTGGTTCCCTCCCTGCAAGATGTCCACACCCTAATCCCTGGAGCCTGAATGTGTAATGTGAGATGGCAAAATAGACCTGTGGACATGATAAAGATTATGGACCTTGAGTTGGGGAGATTATCCTAGCTTATCCGAGTTGGCCCAATCTAGTCACATGAACCCTTTAAGACAGGGAAACTTTTCTCAACTGGAGTCAGAGATAGATAATGAATAAAGATGCAGGAGAGATTCTAAGTGTGGAGGGGACTTGGACTACCTTTGCTGGCCTTGAAGATGGAGGAAGGGAACCATAAACCAAGATATGTAGGTGGCCTCTAGAAGGTGGCAATGGCCCTTAGCTGACAGCCAGCAAGGAGACAGGGATATCAGTCCTCTAGCAACAAGGAACTAAATTCCACTAACCATGTGAATGATCGAGGACACAGATTCCTCCATAGAGGTGCTAATAAAGGAATGCAGCCCTGTCAATGCCTTGATTTTCCTAGGAAATGTGTATTAAACTTCTGACCTACACACTGTAATCTAATAAATGTGTGTTGTTATAAGCTACTAAATTGGAGGTAATTTGTTATCACAGTGATAGAAAATGAATACACCTGCCTGGTAGAGAGTTGTGTCCATAGTGGATGAAGTCCCTGATTGCATTACTGGATGATGTGGAGGGATAGGAAAGGCTTGAAAAATGGAGTACAGCTTTGAAAAAGGAGACAGGAGACAAAGAGGTTGGTCTGAGTGTTGGGGTGGAGAAAACATGGAAAGTGGTGAGGAGGCATAGCAATATCTATCTATTGTATATAACAAACTACCCCCAAACTCAGTGGCTTAAAGCCATTTTCTTGACTCAACAACTTGGACTATCTCATCAACTTTCTGGTTCTTCTGCTCATGTGGGCTCTTACATTATGGCTCTTACATTATATTTGTGGTAACAAATACCACAGTCTGGGTGGCTTAAAGAACAAAAACTTATTTTCTCATAGTTCTGGAGGCTGGAAGTTCCAGATCAAAGAGATGGTGGGCTTGGTTTCTTCTGAGGTCTCTTTCCTGGGCTTGCAGAGAGCCTCCCTCCTGCTCCCTCTTCACATGGCCTTTTCTGTCTGTGCATCCTTGGCATCTCTTCCTCTTCTTAGAAAGATATCAGTGATAGAGGATTAGGGCTCCGCCCTAAAGACCTCATTTTCTTTTTTTTTTTTTGTAATCACCTCTTTAGAGGAATTATCTCCAAAAACAGATACATTCTGAGGCTAATTGGGACATTAATATATGAATTTTAGAGGGACATAATTCAGCCCATAACAGTCATTATGGGACTCCCAGAGGTATGGACAGTGAAAGGCATGAACAAATGGAAGGGGGGAACATTACTAAGGATCTACCACAGAAGGTTATCAAGATGGGGGAAGGGAACAGAAAAGTTACAAGATTTCCCGGGATTAATTTTGCTTAAGATACGGTATGTTACAGAAGGAGTCTACAACCATGTCTGCGGCCCCCCACCTATCTTTATACATAAAGTTTTATTGGAACCCAGCCACCTCCTTTATTGTTTGTGGCTGGCTTCCTGCTATAAGGGCAGAGTTAGGTAGTTGTGGCAGAGAAAGTATGGTCTGCAAACTTTCAGCCTATTCGTTACTCACATAAAAAAAATTGCTCACCCAGTGTTAGAGAATTATAAGAAAGGCATGAATTGGGTAGAGAAAGCATACGTAATCAGACACCAACAGCAGAAAACATAGAGTCCAGGGGAGGGAAGGAAGGTGGCAGGCACAATTTCTATTGCTTACTTCAGGTAAACAAATTACCAGATAAACAGCAGCTCTGGAATTGTTACAAGGATTTGTCCTAATGTGCTGCTTATGAAATGTGCTGAAATTCTTAAAAGTGTTGTTTTACACAAGCCTTGGCCACCCACCCATCTGCTGCCCACACATTAGTCCTTTCAAGTATTATCTGGAGATACCCAATTGTCATAGGCGGAGAACAAAGCAAGAGTCCCAGCTTTGATAGGGATTTCCCTTCCTATGATATTTCATACTAAGCCTCATTCACACCCAATAGGAAGGCAGTGCTGCTTTTAAAACCCATTTCACATTTTAAAACCAATTCTGTTAAGCATGACTTCAGCTGTCACTTCTTGTTATTTTTGGAGAAGCTTGATGCTCATAGGTTTGAAACATCCCATCCATTTGTTCAGTGGGTTTCTGATAACTATCCCTGCCCATTGGGTATGAAGTCGACACCAATTATGCAGCTGACTGCCTTAACGATAGAGTATTTTAGAACAGGCCACGGTGTCTTGTAGTTCTTACCATGTCTGGATGTGTGGTGCTTAAAGGCCTTCAAAACCAGTGCAATTTTACTATTGCTGCAAGTGAAGAGCACAGGGGAACTGGGGAATGAAAGAAAGTTGACAGTAGGCTCAGGGCTGTCTGCACTGCAGATGTAGTCTAGTCTGTAACCCCGCTGGAAGCAAGAGAAGCAGGCTTTTCAAACCCTTGCTACATAAGCCTTGTTATCACTGAAATAGACCACTCGAGATGGAAGTACAGACGGATTGCTGCTGATGACAGCTCACCAGGACCCAGCTCTTCAGTCATGTACACTGATATGCATATTCACTCTACTGGGGGAAAAAAATCATCTCCTCTTCCACCCTGGGACACTACTCCTGTAGTCTCCGAATCTGCTATTTTATACCCACCTGCTGGTACAAGCAGCCGCAATAGGCATCAAGCGATGAAAAGCTCTGAGGAGTACTATTGCGGTGTGAATTGCTTCCTTGCTCTGTACTGTTTGGTGATTATAAGATGGATTGCCAGATTAGCAGAGGCACAGTGTTTGCGTAAGGAACAGGGAGGGTGATCTTTCCCTGCTTCTCCTACCAGCTATTTCTTACCAGTCTCATTGCTTCCTATAAAAAGCAAGGTATTTGTTAATGTCATTTCTTAGTGGAAATCCAAAGGACAGAACCACTGACTCAGTCCCACAGTGAAACTACTCTGTTTCTTTCTGCCCTCCTGCTGCCAAGTAAGAGTGGTTGATGCGACCGGCCAAAGAGGCTACTGGCCTACACAACCGCTGGCTCGTGAAAACTTCCAGTACGGCAGTTTGCAGGCCTCTGATGTTTTATATCATGAACTAAATAAACACAGCCTCCTTTCCCGAATGCACAAAGCTGTTTCCAAAACACAAAAACAAGTTGATAAACAGGTAGAACTACAGGCGGCTTGGAGGCTGCCGCACTCTTTGGAAGACTTCTGCGGTCTGTGTGGGTAATCTATGTTAACATCTTGTCTTTAAGACATTGACCTCACTTTGATTCAGATATTCTAGAAAAGGATTCATTTCTTCTCCATTTCAAAGCTGTTTATCTGGCTTAGAAAATAGCTGCTTTAAACAGAAGCCTTTACACTTGTCTGGGTAAATTCTGTTCCAATTTTTGTTTTGGCCACAAGTCAAAGATAACAGCTGTGCGCTTGTGGGTTCACTGAACTCTACGTGCTTGTTGGCCGCATCACCAACCAGAGGGAATAACCAATAATTAGAACATTTCGGGTCATCTTGGGAAGAACAGAGTTTTCTCATGTTTGGAAAGGTGACGTGACCTCCCTCTGATTTTCCCAAACGCGGATGTGTCAGTGAGGATGTGTGGTGCTGAATAGATGAGCCTGGACTTAGGGCCACTGTGTCCTCCCTTTCCTGAACTATCACCTGATAAACGGAGGCTTAAAACTATATTTAATGTTTTTCCACTTCACTCTGGCTCTGCAACAGGCCCGAGCCATGATAACAAGCCAAAGCACTTGTGTATTCCTAGCACTTCAGCATTTCTGATCATAATGATTTGTGACTCAGACCTTGAAAGCTGTGGGGTTTCTTCCTAGTTGAATCAATACAAGTTTACATAAATATATGTTTCTGTTTTCCTTTTGTTCTTCCTTCAGCATTTATGTTGACTTGCTGGCAACAACAGACCATGGAAGGGTGGGGAAAAGAGAAATGGGGCAGATAGAGAGATGATTCAGAAGAAATTACTTGGGTGGGTTCTAATTTTTTCCTGATGATGACTTTTTTGTTTGTTGTGTTTATGAAGGGTAATGTGTTGGAATTTTCATTTTGAAAATATAAAATGTGTCCTATGTATTTAAAGACTATAACCATTCGTATATTAAATGTGATAAACGAAAGTAATTCTCGTAAAGTATAATGAATATTACCACCCATTTGTTATACTTGATCCCTACATGAATTTCTCATGTATCAGGGTATTTGGTGTGCTAGAGCTTTTCGTATTGGGGATAGGTGTTCACAACCCACCACTGATGTCCTCATTGCACGTGAAGGGCTTTCTGTCACTGTGCTGTTTGTGAAACGTACTGTACCCTGCTGAGGTCTCAGGTGGGGTCTGAAATTCAGACACCTCCCCCCCTTCTGCTCAACACAAGTGGGTCTATAGGGTTGCACCTGTTTGGGGTTGGGGTTGAGATGCATCCACGTTTTCCTTTGGCTAGTGGCAATGCTGAGCATGTTTGTGCTTGAACCCAAGACCCACCCCTGAATTCCCTGTCTTTAAATCCCATCCCAATAAGAAAGTAAGTGAATGACTGTCATTATTGGTTAATATAGATAAATTGTCTATGTCTAGCTTTGGTCAGGTAAAGTCCAGCTACATATAGATATTTGTATAGAATATACACATATTTCCCATTTATTTAAGAATACTTTCAATGACATTTTTGTACTCCAGAGAAAAATTAGAACTAATTTGAAGGCTATGTGAAAATATTATATTCACTCTATGAACCAGCATGTGATCATTGAGATAGATTCTTAAAGTGTAACCTAGACTAGGACTGATCATCCTGGTTGGTAACAAGGAATAGTGTCTGAAAAGCCATGATAGTAAAACATCAGTAGTATATCCTGATCCCTGACGATGTATATTCAGAGCACAGAGCATTCCACCAAGCAGTTTATTGTCTTTGTGTCCCCAAGGGCTGTTTCTTAAAGTGGTCTTGAGAACAAAGGGCCAAGACTTCAAAACTTTCCTCAGAGATGGAATGTGTGAGTTCAACTGCACGAGACTGAGAAACACTCATCTTCCTGAAACAAGACACAAATGTGCTGCCACACTTCTGGGTCACATTTCCTGTCTGCTTGGAGCATCCCTCTAGGATTGAAGGAACAAAGAGAGGTGGTTGGGAAAATTTATTGAATCCCAGAGAAGCCTGTGCTTGCAAATTATTTCTGTGCGAAGATTTAGAATCTGGCGAAAGACAGGAAAGTGCGTGGCAGGGATTTTTTTCCCTCCTCAGCATTTCTAGCAATGGACTGATTGGTGTGAGAAATTAGCCGCCCTGCTGAGGGTGAGGTGTGGCATCCTAACAGTACTTCAAATAAGCCCTTGTTTCTAGTATTTTGATCTTGAAATGGTGTGTCCTCTCTAGTGGTTTCCCTCAGTATCTTTGTTATGTTGTCACACAGGGGATGCAGTAAACAGACTGTGGGGCTCTGTCTACTAATACACATCATCTGATTAATTTTTATGTTAGTGTCTTTTCTCTTTTATTCCTCAAAGTGCCCTTATCCCTTTCACTTCTGGCAGCACTACATAGGTGCTCATTTAACGATGGAAAAGGCCCTCCAGAACGTCTCCTTCTGTCGTGTGAGCATACGTGATTTAAACAACTATGGCAGAACAGATCTCTTTCTAACACATAGGAATAAATGATGATTTGGTTTTCTAGGGACCAAAACAGAAAAATATAGACATTTCTGTTAAAGAAACAGAAGCCAATTTTTTTTTTTTTTAAATTTTTTTTTTCAACGTTTTTAATTTATTTTTGGGACAGAGAGAGACAGAGCATGAATGGGGGAGGGGCAGAGAGAGAGGGAGACACAGAATCGGAAACAGGCTCCAGGCTCCGAGCCATCAGCCCAGAGCCTGACGCGGGGCTCGAACTCACGGACAGCCCAGAGCCTGACGCGGGGCTCGAACTCACGGACCGCGAGATCGTGACCTGGCTGAAGTCGGACGCTTAACCGACTGCGCCACCCAGGCGCCCCCAGAAGCCAATTTTTTTATGTATCAGAAGTTAGATATTTTTAATGATCATTACTATTATTTTCTTTATTTTATTCCTAGGTTGAAGTCATTCTTTCTATCATATCTACATTATGAAAAACAAGCATTTGAGGAAGGACTAAATCAGTAGATATGGTATACACAGCAGTGTCTTAATGATAGAACCAATTCCCTGCTTCTCATGAGGCCTTTAACCTTCAATCATTAGTCCCTTAACACTGTTTAATAAGTGCTGTCTTTAGCTTAAGGAAAGAAAGGAGGAAATAGATATTTTTTAATGACCTACTATGTGTCAGGCACAGTGCTGGACAATTTTTATTTGCTATCTCATTTAATACTCATAATGATTCTGTGAGGTGGGTGATATTTTTATTTTACACATGTGGGAACTGAGCAAAATAGAAGTGGAGATAGAAGAAAGGGGAATTGGGTTTTCATCGTTAATCACTTAAGTTCTGACTTTAACAGGCTTTCTGATTTTGGATTTACAGTGGTCCCCGTGTCGCATTTGGAAATGGCAGAGAAGGGTTGTAGCAAAGTCACAACATGCTCCCACTGGGAAATCACAAGCATATCATTGGATCCTTCCAGAACGAGCTATTTCTGAGCCCTAATGGGAGGATCTGCTGATGCGAGCATAGACATGGGTGCAGACCATGGCATAGACTTCCATTTTGGGCATAGGATGACATAGCTCCACCCAACTCAAGAGCTCTCAAATATTGTATAAATAATAACTAAGTGCATCCTCTGGGCCAGATATTATTCTAATGGCTTAACAGGTATCATTTAACCCTGAGAACCCTATAAGGTAGAATGCTCACATTATCCCCATTTTACAGAGGAGAAATCTGAGGTAGCAGGATAAAGGTTAAGCCACTTGTCAAAAGTCACAAAACTAGCCAGTAGTAGAATTGGGGTTTGATCCAAGGCAGGCTAGTTTCAGTTACAGCTGTTTGACTGTCTTTCACCCAGGTCCTTTAGAGTTGTCCTTCTAGAAGCTGACTTCTGGGGATGAGGTTCCTGTCCCCATGACTCTTTTCTTAGTCACCTCCTCTTTCAAGTCACTTCCTTCTGACCGACTTTCATTCTGGGGGAAACCCTCCTCGTCCCTTGGAGGGACTTCAACTCTCTTGAAACCCTGTTTTCCTTTTCTTGCACAGTGTATGGCCTCCTGTTGGCTTCAGCACCCTTAGAACCCAAATTGTTAGCAACTGATAAGCTACTTTCCCTTTCTTGGAGAGCAGAGAGGTCTCAATCCTCAAATTATCTAGGCAGTGAGTTAAAATGTTTGCATTCCATCTTTTTGACATATAGAGAAAGAGAGGAACAACAAAAACAAGTGAATTTATAGAAGTCATTACATATCCTGCCACAGAGAGGATCAAGGAGTAGTAGAGTAGTCCACACAACTATAGTAAAAGCTTAGGTTGTGATATTTGCCTGGGTTCACACCTCCACTCCTCTATATAAGTAGCTGGTTGAATACATAACCACTGTTAATCCTGTGCTCATAAACTACAAAACAGGTTTAATTTCTAGTTCATCACATGGTTGTGAGAAGCAATGGATATGGTATATACAAAGTGCCCATCACAGCACCTGGCAGTGGTGAACTTTTAATAAAAGTCATTTTCATTAATCATGATTGTGAAAGTCCTGGATGATGAAAAACCTGGTTAAGTCTTTTGTATTTTAACTCTACAGATGCCTTGAACACACACACTGTGATTTGGAGTATCTGGAGTTGGTACTTCCCATACTCTGACAGCCCCTTTCATATTGAACACTTTGCTGCATGGGAAGCACTGCGCAGAGGGCCTTCCACACCCATTCTAATCTTTGAGAACGTCTTATGGGACACGTACTTTGCTAGCTTCATTTCATTCAATGTTCAGACACTTTTCCGAAGTGCCACAGCTGGGAAGGAGCAAAGGTGGGATTTGAACCCAGCCTTCAGATCTCGACCATTATATTTCACTTATGGCCAGAAAGAGAAACAAGATGGCTCAGTTATTGAAATCCAGGTTTTTGATGCAGACAGTTTAGATCCCAATTCCTGACAGCTAAGTGGGCTTAACTCCTCTGAACCCTTCTGAGTCTCAGTTTCTTCAACTACAAAATAGCCATAAGATGACCAATCCTGTAGAGCTTGTTTTCAAGAAACAAATAAAGTCCCAAACAGAGTCTGGCATGGATGCTAAATGGGTCTGGTTGTAGAAGAAGCCTCATTTCTCAGAACAGAAAGCACTTGAAGCCAGAATGGGTTGTGGTATTTGCTGTCATCCTGAATCAGGAGAACCGAGCAATGGATTTACTTGGTATTATGAAGCTACTTTAGGAAAAAGTGTTCTGCTTGCAAAATAGTAGGGCAGGCAATGTATTTACACAAAACCCACTTTTCAAATTATGGAATATGACAAACAGAATATTCTAAGCATGGCAGATATAACCATCAATGACCAACCGTCTTCTTGAAGAGGTAAACCTGATCCTTTTATGATGTGAAACTATAAATTACTTCTGGTTCAACAGTTAGAATAATGTGGTTCTGAAACTAAGGATGGGCTAGATCCTGAAGGCATGAGTCTAGGGTTAAAAGAAGTGAGTTCAGGGCAAGTGAAAACTTGGATAAATTTGTAAAATATTGCCAAAAGAGCCTGCATTTTCTACTTGTTCAGCCTTTTGATGCCATTAAATGCATCATTTTGACAACAGACATAAAAGGGTGAGTTGAGTAGGTGAAAATTTTGCTTCCTTGCAAGGAATTTTACTGGTTTGATTTCAAATATGTAGAGAAGGCTTATTCATGTAATATTTAAAATTTTAAATGTAACTAAGGTGGTAAATGAAAACAAATCACAATTCTTTAAATGTCACTTCATTCAGCAGCACACATTGTCTGTGTTTCTCCTCAGCAAGTGGGGAAATGAAAAATGTCATGTACACACAAGGTTGACAAATTGATTTTTCTTTGTGAGTACACATCTTTGCGTTAAGAATCAGAAAAAAAAATGTACTTTGTAGTTTTAAACGCTGAGTTTATGCCATTTGGCCCCCTTAAAAAATTGCTAAGAAGAGCATAGCAGTAAAACATCAATATTTCTGTGATGTTTTGATATTTACCGGTGATGCTTCCTTAAGTATCACCTGCTCCACTGAAGCTGAATTCAGAAGGTACATCATAATTTGCAGGTATTATTATTTATTTTCAGCATTTCTGGATAGAAAATACAAAATGTTAAAAATATTTCAAAAATGACTTGATATGTAATTTTTTGCTCTTTCAAAAATGGCTTGGTATGTAATTTTTGTTCTTTCTTCACTCAGAATTCCTCGATCCGCACATGATTTTTGTTCTAAACTCTGCCCCTGTGAAAGCCCACAGCCCTCAGAGTAAATATAAAATATATAATTTTTCCTCTGAGGCCATCTGTACGATGATTTCCCAAAAGAACAACCACAAAAAAATGCTTTTAAACAAAGGATAAACATGGAGTTTTGGAAACTCTGATTACACTTTTTTGAAAGTTTTAAGCCAAGGCAAAAGGGGGCAAGTGAGACTGTAGTAGAATTCATCTTGCCAGCAGCATCATATAGCATTTGCTCTCCTGAACACTAACTTCAGCTGTGATTTATTAGGGGACCAAGTTCATGTCATCGCACTTGATCTTCAGAGACCTGGCTTCAAATCCTGATTTTACTCACAATTGAAAATGAGGCTGCTGGTCAGGTCCTAGCCCCGTGTGACATGATTGTCAGCCTGCACTCGGGAGAATGGCCGTCTGGAAAAACAGGGAGTGTTAACTTGCAGGTCAGGGACTCAAGTACATATCAGTGGAGTTTTTATCTGCACCGAGTCTGGGAGGGGCTGCGGCTCCTGACCCGCTCAGTGGGACGCTTATTAAGCTGCCTGACAAAGTGGCTTAATACAATCCTAATGTCCTCCTAGGAAACATTTTTTTTTTTTTTTTTTTTTTGGTCACAGCTTAAGAAAATGACTAATTATTAAAATTTTGAAAAAGAAATAGGTCTGGGACTTGGAATGTCTGTGTAAAATCCTAAAGGCAGCCGATTTTGCTTCCTGGCATTTACTTGCCTTGTGCAGCTTATAAATAGTTTCCATGTGGAAACTGCTGCTTCAGTACAGACCTCTGATAAGAGGATGGGGAAATTAGTTTTGTAGAAGTCTGTCAGTTCAGGGGTAATGTGTATGCCTAAGCATAATCTTTTTTTCTTTTTTTTTTTTTTTCTTAATGAATGGCCTAGAGAATGAGGGTTGTTTGCTAACTATTGTGGAGAACAATAGGAAAAGCAAAAGATTTATAAAAATTAATTTCATAATTGGAGGTAAGACAGAGCCAGTCAATGTAATTAAAAAAGAGGGGAGATGATGAGCTCCACCAAGGCAAGAGTCTCTTGGAAAAATGTATTCCATTCATTATGCCATAATTGGGGGAAAGGGGACCATGGAGTTATTTTACTTGAACGTAATCTGAGTGGATCTTTTTTGGCAGAGAGGGAGACTGCTTGGGATAAGTGGTCCCTTTCCCTCATGGAAAGATCATCTCATCCATAGAAAAGCAGATATTATCTGGAACAAATTATGGTTCAGCTACCCTATCTTGATAGACATTAAATGGGGGCGTGTGTGTATCATGATGCTGACTTTTATTTAACACAACCCTTTCAAAACACTTTCTAAGGGCCAAGCATTATCCTAAAGACGATCCAAACATCAACTCGTCTGCTCCTCATAACAACACTATGAAGTAGATAGTGTAATTTATCATCCCCCATTTCCCAGATGAGGAAACTATGGCACAGAGAGGTTGAGCTGAAAGTCAAATATCTAGTAAACAGGAGAGCCGGGATTTAAACCCAGGCAGTCCAGCTCTGGAGTCTTGCTCATTCTAAGCTGCTTGGTGGCGATGCACCCTTGACTAGTTTTTCCCGCTAACCCCACCACAGACTGCTTACCACATACTTGCTTCATGAGAACTTTCTCCAGTGCTGCAGGGGTCACCCTGTCTATAGGTTTTAACCCTTTCTGAATTTGGCATGTGGTGCTGGGATAACTCATCTTGCACATGTCCATGACTTTAAGCTCTTTAGTCAAGCTCTGAGAACTGGTTAATCCTGCCTGAACATCAACATTACCCAAAACCTCCATCAGAATGGATTTCTACCAACAGTGCAAGATGAATGGCTAAAGAAGATGTGGTTTATATATTCAACAGAATACTACTTGGCAATGAAAAAGAATGAAATCATGCCGTTTGCAGCAACGTGGATGGAACTGGAAGGTATTATGCTGGTATTATTCTGGAAGTCAGTCATAGAAGTACAGATATCATATGTTATCACTCATATGTGGATCTTGAGAAACTGAACAGAAGACCATGGGGGAAGGGAAGGGGAAAACACAGTTACAAACAGAGAGGGAGGGAGGCAAACCACAAGAGACTCTTAAATACAGAGAACAAACTAAGGGTGTATGGGGGTGGAGGAGAAGGAAAATGGGTGATGGGCATTGAGGAGGACACTTGTTGGGATGAGCACTGGGTGTTGTACGTAAGCCAATTTGACAAAAAAAAAAAAAAAAAAAAAAAAAAAAGAATGGACTTCTAAGAACAGCTAGCTTTTGGAGGGATTTTCCCTCCATTTGGTCAGGAAGCTTTCCCTGATACCCTGTAGGTAGCTGTCCCTGTTATATTGATAAACCTGTATTTTAAGTACCCTTTTCCTTGATTGTCTTTCTTGTAATATGTAAGTTTTGTGAGACAGGGTTTATGCCTTAGTTGTCTTCTCACAGCCTCTGCCTAGCAAAACCCCTGATCTGCAGTAGGTACGCAGAGAGGTTTGTTGACTGCATGAGACCAGTTGACCTTTGCTGTGTGGTTTCCAAGTACTTCTAGGCTGTGCCAATGGACAAAGGCTCTCTCCTCCCTACCTCGGGGAATAGAGTTTGTGACTGATTTTACAAAGTTAGGAATAGCTTTAACCTGTGGCATTCCTTGTCCAACAAAATTTAATGATTATTAGAGATCCTGAAATAGAAATGGGGCAAACAGAATTTTTATTTGGAGAAACTCCCCCCAAACACCAATTTCACAAAAGAAACTACAAGGATTTTTAATTGCCTCTGGCTTCATTTTGCCAGCGCTAAGGTGCCTTTAAAAATTAAAATAGTACCAAATAAGAGGTTATTCTGAAAGCAGAAGAAGTCATTTAAGAGGAAAAAACCTTCCCTCATATCTGTGCTATCTGTGACTCATGATATCTAAATTATAGGACGTGGCACAGTAACAAAACTCCCTTGACCTAATGTCCAACATTTCCCAAGTAATCTAAGTGTTCTAACCTCTCAGCCCTCACCCGACGACGTGCCTACTCACTCTAACCATCTCTGCTCCCGCGGTCTTCCAAGTCCTGTCTCCCTTACTGTCATCTGAGGTAATTTTCAATTTTTATGTGGTTGCCTGTCTCCCTCCTACATGACTGCCCATGGACGCACGCGCGTGCGCGCACACACACGAGATTTTATCTTCTTTTAGCTCTTTCTCTCCTCTCTGCAGTTTCACAGCAAAGATCAGAAGATAGCTGGGCTGTTTTGTGGATGTGGAAGGAGGAGATAATTGAGGATTAAAATTGGCTACTCCTCACCTTCTAGATGTGTGGCATTTTCTTATCTGCTTGTAGGAGACGGTTAAGGTTTACTCAGCCAGTAAGGAGTTATTTTCAGGAGTCCAGAGGATTTTTCCAACAGGGGTGGGTTGGACTGTTTGCGGAAGCAGTGGAGATTACAAGCAACCTCCGGAGGGTGTTTGTAGCGCTGACCTCCAAGCAGGGAAGCGCATGTTAGCTGTGGCCTTGCTCTACGGTTTCTAAAGCTAAGCTATTTCTACATCTGGTGGGTACATCGCTGTTTAAAAAATAGGCTAAAAATTTGAGA
The DNA here is from genome assembly GCF_018350215.1 of Panthera leo. Lineage (NCBI taxonomy): Eukaryota > Metazoa > Chordata > Mammalia > Carnivora > Felidae > Panthera > Panthera leo. Next base: position 35,341,021 of record NC_056679.1, on the reverse strand, counting down.
ATAACCGCATCCTTGACAAGATGTATCCTTTTCTAAGGAGAAATGCTGCAGCTGTCTAACAAAGAATTACAACACTCCACAGCTGTCTGGGCAGGAAATGAAGAAAATTATCCTGGCTATCTCAAAATGGGTGTTTGGGGGATGGAGGAGGCTAGAAGAGTTGCCATAGACTATTCTGGAATTAGGGCTCTGAGCCTGCCTGATTGATCTTATCTCATATTACAGGGTCCTTGGTGATCAGATTTCAAGTGGCATTAAAAATTTGAACCATCTAAAATCAAACAGCACGGTTATGTAGATTCCAGATAAAGAATTAAAGTGAAAAAATATGTCTATTTATTACAGCAACCAGGTTTCCCGACTTCCTCTTCCCATCCAGTGAATAAATTACATTAAAAAAATTAATCCGAGTTACCTCAAAGTCAAATGTGAGGAAGCTATGCCTATAGGAATATAATACAGTAATCATCATTCCAAAAGACAACTGTTCATGTTTTTGCAAAGAATGTGGTCACTGGGTAACTGCTTATTGCACGGCCATTTTTTGTGTCCTGCATACTACTTTACAAAGGTGCAATTCCCAAGCACAGCTAAGATCAGATTATTCTTCTCCCCTAGAAACCATCAGCGGCTCCCCATTGTCCACAGCAGTGCTTCTCAAACCATAATGCACATATGAATCACCTGCGATCATGTAAAAATGCAGATTCTGATGCTGTTGGCCTAAGGTGGGGCCTGGGCTTCTGCATGTCTAACAAGTTTTCAGGTGTTCCTGAGGCTTCTTTTCCTTTAACCACAGTCTGATTAGCAAGGGTCTCCAGGATAGGCCTGGCAATGGCAGCAATGTGCACTTACTTTCCAACCATCTTTCCAGGCTGACTGACCTGTATTCTCTTGACTCTCCAAAGCCACTCTACTCTCTGGACCTTCCTGGGCTACTATCGTTTTTCCAGATATATCCATACCTTCTTTTATGCTTTGAGATGTTAGTCCTTATCAATGTCTTACTTGCCTTTATTAATCCAAAGAGCCCACATTTTCCACAAGCCCTTTTCAGACTCTCCCTGATTGTTCTTTCACTGTCCTGCTCTCCTCTTGCATTTTGGTTGAAATTTGATTTTCTGACATACTACTGTCTGCCAGACTATCCTTATTGGTTGTGTATCTGTCTCTCCCAATGAACTATGAACATAGTGGACAGCGATTTCTATACATCTCAGCCTCTTCTGCAGCATTTTTCACAATCCCTGCAGAGAACAGGTGCCAATAAAAGTTTGCTAGAATGGAATAAAATTCACAAATTGTGTAAAATCACTTCTCTAGATGGCTTTCTCTTGAATAGCTGAACCTCACCAGCATTCAGATAAAGCTCTTCACTGTTCTTTCCTGAGAGGATATGTCTTACTCCTTGGTAGTTAGGGATCACTCCTGGGTGTTTTTTGAAAAGGTTTTGATTTAGAGGATCTGTGTATGTGACTATGTGGGCTAAGCTTCTTAAAGGGGCAATCCAGCTGAGAATCACAAAAGAAAGCTGAGGCTGCTTCCTTTGCCAACCATACAAGCTGGTTTTTTATTGTTGCTAATGAGAGGCACTTGTGTTGACTGTCTAACAGGAAGTATCTTAATCCTTTCTCATTAGACTTCTAAAATTAGCCTTGTTTTGCCCTGCCTGAGGAATCATGAGATGTGCTACCTTTCCAGTTTTTTAGGTGGGATGACTGGAGAACTGAAGGTCCATACCTACGGTCTGGAAGGACATTTCTAGCTGGGCATATTAATCTATAAGCTTTCAGAGTGACCTGGGCTCCGATTTTGGTACTGCGGTGTGTTAACATTGCTGTCCTAAACACATTATTTAGCCAATTTGAGCCTCAGTTTTCTCATCTCATAATGGGGTAAATTATACTCAACTGAGGAATTATTGATATTAAATGGAAGAACGTGTAACAATTGCTATGTACATAAGCATGCAACAAATACTGGTGAGTGTTCTTATAATTAGCTTCCTACTGTATCATCAGTGCTTAAAGCCCTTCATCCATGTTTACTGAACACATCTCAACTATTACAAGTTGGGGATGAGACTGGGGCTCCTGAATTAAGTATCCAAGTTCTTCTTTTTATAGATTCCTGGACACTGTGTTGTACCCTATCACAGGCCCTTTCTAGTGGCAGAAGCAATACGTCATTGGTGACTTGATTACATTCCAAGTCAATTGAAATTGGGACTTTTTAATCTCCTCTGGATCATGGATTCATTTCAAAATCTCATGAAAGCTATTAACCTTCTCCTAAGAAAAAAATTGCATGTATTCATGTACCTTTGCTTTTATCTTCTGGGGGTTGATGAGTCCCAGGATAAAAACCACTGGTTCCTGGATCTGCTTATAAACTTCTGGTTGCTCATGAGGCAAGAAGCCAAGAATAGCATAACAAAGTTGTACTGGCACAATAGAAGACCAGGGAGTTTAGGGGAAAATCACCCGACCATCCCCCAATTCATTTTCCCTGCTCAGGACAACCTAGAACAGAGATGGCTACTTGAAGTGGGGAAGGGGGTGGTCTGATAACCTTTTTTATTATATCTTGTTGAGAATTATTGTCAAACATATATGATATGAAAAGTTTCTGATATAAAACAACGATATCAAAAAGGTTTGCAGTGAAAGTGAATATCCCAAGTTAGAAAGCCTCTTCTGTTTTAGCCATGGAAAGGAAGTTGCCCAAGCAGCAAGGTATACTGTTCACCATTTATCTTGGTCCAGGTGGTAGATCTGTGTGCAAGCTGACTTGCATTAATAAACATTAACACAGTGGATGTGGAAACATGTCCAGGCCTTGCTCATCAGTTCCCATTTTCATACTTCCTGAGTAGGTTGGGAAACGTGGAAGGACAGCATGAATTCAATTTAACAGTCCAGTAAGTGCCAAAGAAATGATCACATCTCTGAAACTAAGTGTTTCAAACAAGATTTTTCAGATGGTAAAGAAAAGACAAATCCCTTGTTTAGTAAACAGCAAACACTTTATACATTAATCATCTACCAGACATTAGGTATAATCAAAGGTTCCGTTTTAGCTCAAATACAACTTATGTTCCCTAATTAATTACTTACAGGACTATGTAGTTTGCATTTTTAAGTGAATTTTCTGCTTCCCAGATGTCTTCTTACAGGGACACTGTGACCCTTAGTAGAGAGGCTGGTTCTCTTATCACAGTGTTTTCAAGGCCTCTTGGGGTGTAAAAAAACACAGTTTAAGTACCACCTGCCATGTTGGACCCAGTAAGGAATTTGTGAAGTTGGAATGCAGTTCCTGCATTTAAGTAGGTTATATTCTTGGCAAAGAGGCTGCAAGTTGAAATGATGTAATTCAAATTTGATTTTTTTCCAGAGAAACATTATAATGGAGTTATCTTCCTGACCAAGTGTCAAGTCTTAGTGGATTCACAGAAATGAGGATATCTTACTAGTAAGGAACTTCAAAGATAATCTGGGTCAGTCCTTTTCTTGAGTCAGAAAAGCGTTATTCTCACTGTTCAGATGAGACAAGGGAAATTCATTTAGAAGCTAAGTGTTCTGCTAATATGCCAACTAGGGGTGGGGCTTTGGAGGGTGAGGGAAGGATCTACGACAGCACTGTCCAATAGAACTTTCTGCAATAATAGAAATGAGCTATATCTGGACTACTCACTTCAGTAGTCACTAGCCCCATGTGGCTATTGAGCTCTTAAAGGCAGCTAGTGTGATGAGGAAACTGAATTTTCAATTGTATATAATTTTAATTAATTTAAATTTAAATATATGTACCATGTGTGAATAGCACAGGTACATTAAACTGAATTTCAGTTCTTTTGAAAGGCAAGGACTGGGTGGCAAAATGAAAAGTATAACCAAGAGAATAAAATCTGATGAGATAAGTACCTCTCTGACTGAATTGGTTATTTTATAATGAAGTTTAAGGATCATCAATCTGCTGGTCAATACCAAGGAATTTTAGTAGTTTATAGCATGATAAAGTCTCAGAGCCATTTAACACATTTTATAGTACAGGGAAGAAAAGATACATGACGAATCCTAAGGGCATGGCCAAGTACCAAATCAAACATTTAGACTTAGGACAAGAAACAAATGCTATATCTCATGATAGAATTAGGAGCATTTTAAAGAAAAATTTCCTAAGGATAATGGAGGAAGTTACCATGAAAAATTGTGGAATATATTTCGAAAAACAAACCCCAAAATGTTTTTGACTATGCACCTAGCCACAGGTCTAGAAGCAAAAACTATGCTTCTTGTAATTCTTTCCACTAATTTGATTTTACTTCCAATTTAACATATCTACTTAAAAAAAAAATCATAGTAAAAAGCATGAGACCAGTCTTCTTACAAATTTGTAAGTGTGCATCACAATATCGGTAACTATAAGCACAAAGCTCGCTAGAATTTTTTCATCTTACGTGATAAACTTTAGGCCCATGAAAGAGCAACTCCCAATTTTCCTCTCCTCCCAGCCCCTGGCAATCACCCTTCTACTTTCTGTTTTGATGAGTTTGACTACTTAGTTACCTCATATAAATGGAATCATGCAGTATTTATCCTTGTGGAACTTGCTTATTTTAGTTAGCACAATGTCCTCCAGGTTCATCCATTGTTGCTGCATATGACTGTATTTCCTTACTTTTTAAAGCCTGAATAATATTCCATGGTATGTATAAATCATATTATTTATTCATTAGTCAATGGGCACTGAGGTTGCTTCCACCTCTTGGCTATTACAAGCAATGCTGTAATAAACATGGGAGTGCACGCACCTCTTGGAGATCCTCATTTCCATTTTTTTTTTTTTTTTTTTTTTTGATAAATACTCAGAAGTGGGATGGCAGGATCATATAGTTCTATTTTTAATTTTTAAAATTAATCCTCCATACTCTTCTCCATAGTGGCTGTGCCATTTTACACTCCTAACAATGTTAAGGTTCCAATTTCTTGACATCCTCACCAACACTTATTATTTTCTATTTTATTTACTTATTTTTATACAGCCAGTCTAATAGGTATAAGGTGATATCTTATTGTGGGTTTGATTTGCATTTCTCTTATGATTAGTGATGTGATGTTGAATGTCTTTTCACATACTTGTTGGCCCTCTGTATGTCTTCTTTGGAGAAATACCTATTTCAGTCTTTTGCCCATTTTTATATTATTTGTTTTCTGCTATTGAGTTGTGAGAATTCTTCAGATATTTTGACATGAAACCCTTGTGAGATCCACACTTTGCAAATATTTTCTCCCATTCTGTAAATTGCCTTTTTACTCTATTGTTTTCCTCACTGTACAGAGATTTTTCATTTGATATAGTCCTTCTTATTTATTTTTGCTTATGTTGCCTATGCTTTTGGTGTCATATCCGGTAAATCATTGTCAAGATCAAGGGCATAAAATTTCCCCCTATGCTTTCTTCTAGAAGTTTTATAGTTTCAGTTCCTTGCATTTAAGACTTTAATCCATTTTGAGTTGATTTTTGTGTATGGTACAAGGTTCCAATTTCATTGTTTTGCTTGTGGATGTACAGTTTGCTCAATATCATTTGTTGACAAGATTACGCATTCTCTATTGTGTATTTTTAGTGCTCTTGTCAAAGATCAGTTGACCATATAGACAGGGGTTTATTTCTGGGCTTTTTGTTCTGTTCCATTGGTCTATATATCTGTCCTTATGCATTACCATGCTGTTTTAATTCATTTTATTGTAGCTTCGTAATATGTTTAGAAATGAGGAAGTGTGAGAACTTTAGCTTTGTTCTTTCTCAAGATTATTTTGGCTACTCGGAGTCCTTTTGTGGTTCCATATGAATTATAGGATTGTTTTTCTTTTTTCTATTTCTGCAAAAAAAAAATACTGTTGGGATTTTTATAGAGATTGCATTCAATCTGTAGACCACTTTGGGTAGTATGGGACATTTTATCAATATTGCCTTTCAGTCTACAAAAATGGAATGTCTTTCCATTTATTTACATCTTATTTCATTTCTTTCAGCAATATTTTATAAATTTAGTGTACAGGTCTTTCTCCTGATTGGTTAAGTTTAATCTTATGTATTTCATTCATTCTGATGCTACCGTAAATGTAGTTACTTTCTTTTTAAAAATTTTTAAATGTTTACTTATTGTTGAGAGGAGAGAGAGACAGACAGAGTGCGAGTGGGGGAGTGGCAGGGAGAGAGGGAGACACAGAATCCCTAGCAGGCTCCAGACTGAGCTGTCAGCACAGAGCCCAATGGAGGGCTTGAACTCACAAGTGGTGACATGATGACCTGAGCTAAAGTCAGATGCTTAACCTGAGCCACCCAGGTCCTTCTATAATTGCTCTCTTAATTTCCTTTTGGATTGTTCATTGTTAGTATAAAAACACAACAGATTTTTATTTGTTAATTTTGTAGTTTACAACTTTGGTGAATTCGTTTATTAGTTCTAACTTTGTGTGTGTGTAATCTTTAGGGTTTTTTTTTTTTTTTTTTAACATGTAGGATCACGTCATCTTTCTTTCTGATTGGGATGACATTTGTTTTTCTTGCTTCATTGCTCTGGTTTAGAACTTTCAGTACTTTACTGAAGAGAAGCAGTGAGAGTGGGCATCCTTGTCCTATTCCTAATCTCAGAGAAAAAACTTTGAGTTTTTCACTGTTGGGTATGAAGTTAGCTATTCACTTTTGATACATGGTCTTTATTATGGAGAGGTACACTCCCTATATTCCTAGCTTATTGAATGTTTTTAAGATGAAGGGTGCTAAATTTTATCAAATGTTTTTTTCTGTTTTTTATCAAATGTGAATTTTATTCTTTGATTTTATGTGATTTTTATTCTTTCCTCTGTTAATATGATGTGTCACATTAACTAATTTTCCTATGTTGAACCATACTTGCATCGCAGGGATAAATCTTAGTCATGGTATATGATGGGTTTTTTAAAGGTGTATTGAATTTTGTTCATTAGTATTTTGTTGAGGCTTAATATGTATATATTTTTAACTTGTATTCATCAGGGATATTGGCCTGTAGTTTTCTTTTCTTATAGGGTCTTTTATGGCTTTGGTATCAGGGTAATGCTGACCTCAAAAAATGAGTTTTCAATTTTTTGGAAGAATTTGAGAAGAATTGACATTAATTCTTTAGCTGTTTGGTAAAATTTACCAGTGACGTCATCTGTTCTTGGGCTTGTCTTTTTTGGGGAGGGTTTTGATTACTGATTCAATCTCCTTACTAGTCACAGATTAGATTTTCTATTTCTCCATGAGTCAGTCTTTGTAAGTTGTATGTTTCTAGGAAGTTATCAATTTATTCAAAGTTATCCAATTTGTTAGTTTGTAATTGGTTATAGTTGTCTCATAATCCTTTTTATTTCTATGGCATTAGTTATTAATGTCTTTTTTTTCTTTTTTTTGTGTGTGTCTTTCCTCTTTTTCTGAGTCCAGCTAAATATTTGTCAACTTTTTTGATCTTTAAAAAAAAAAACAACTCTTAGTTTTGTTGACTTTTTAAATTATTTTTCTCTTCTCTATTTCTGTTTTAATCTTTGGTATTACTTTCCTCCTGCATTTAGTTTGTTCTTTTTTTCTTTTTTTAATTTTTTGAGTTGTAAAGTTAGGTTGTTTACTTAAGACAATTTTTTTTAATGTAGGCCTTGTCACTACAAACTTTTTTAGTACTGCTTTTGCTGCATCCCATACCTGTTGGTGTGCTATATTTTTGTTTTCATTTGTCTCAAGATATATTCTAACTCCCCTTTTGATTTCTTCTTTGTCTTATTGGATGTGCAAGGTGTGTTTAATTTTCACATACTGTGAATTTTCCAGTATTCCTTCTGTAATTAGTTTTTAGTTTCATTCCATTGTGGCTGGAAAAGATGCTTGATATAATTTTAGTCTCTTTAAATTTGTTAACACCTGCTTTGTGTTTTATGACCTAACATGTGATCTATCCTGAAAATATTCCATGTGTGCTTAAAGAATATATATTCTGTTGCATAGACCCACATCTCACATAGTTTTTGTTGCTTAAAAAGACAATGACATCATTATATTTAAAAATATATAAATTTTAGTTCTCACAAGAGCAATATCCTGTATTTGAATAAATGTTCATATAAATGTAAAAAAAAAAAAAAAGAATATATATTCTGTTGCTGTTGGGTGAAATGTTCTTTATATGTCTATTAGATCTACTTAGTGTTTAGTGTTGTCCAAGTCCTCTGTTCCCTTATTGATCTTCTATTTGGATATTCTATTATTGAAAATAGAGTATTGACATCTCCTACTATTATTGTGTTGCTGTCTATTTCTCTCTTCAGTTCTGTCAATGTTTGCTTTATGTATTTAGTTACAGATACCCCTGATGTTGGGTGTGTATATAATTGTTATATATTCTTGTGAATTGACCCTTTTTTATTATAATATCTTATCTTTGTCTCTTTTGACAGTTTTGTCAAAAATAAGACAGAAAAGTCTGTTTTTTGTTGTTGTTGTTTTTGTTTGTTTCTGATATAATTATGGCCACTCTTTACTCTCTTTTTGGTTACCATTCACATATAAATGTTTTTTTATCCTATCACTATCAGCCTACATGTGCTTTTAAATCTATAATGAATCCTAGTAGACACCACGTAATTAGATTTTTGAAAAAATTCATTCAACCACTCTAGGTCTTTTTATTAGGGAATTTAATCCATTTATATTTAAAGTAATTATTGATATAGAAGGACTTACTATTACCATTTTGTTAATTGTTTTATGTCTATCTTATAGTTCTTTTGACCCTTATCTTAGTTTGTTTAGGCTGCTATAACAAAATATCACAGACTGGGTGGCTTATAAACAACAGGAATTTATTTCTCACAGTTTTTTAAGGATCTGCCTCACAAGACTATGGGATCTGGCAAGTCTGAAATCTGCTGGGCAGTCTGGTATACTGGAAACTAAGGTAAGAACTGATTTTGCCATTTTGAGTCCAAAATTAGTAGGGTAGGTTGGAAGGCTGAAAATTCTGGCAGGGTTTCTATATTACAGTCTTGAGGAAAATTACTTTTTCTTTATGGAACTGCAGTTTTTCTTTTAAGGCCTTGAAATGAATGAATAAGACCCACTCACATTATTGAGGATAATCTTTACCTAAAGTCAACTTATTGTTAATATTAATCACATCTAAACCTATCTTCACCATATCATCTAGTTTAGACCAAATAATTGGACACCATAGCCTAGCTGAGTTGACACATAAAATTAACCATCGGAATATTCTACATTATATAAAATGACTAACCTAATGTCAGAGAGAATCAAAGATTGTCAGGGCAGAAAAAGACATGGGAGACCATATTGCTGAAGTCTTCACTTCACAGTTGAGGAAACTGAGGAGCAACAAGGTAGAGTGCATTATTAGAGGTAATGTGGATTAGTAGATAGGACTTTGGAGTTGGAAAGATGTAAATATGAGGGTCATGTTCATCTTTTATCAGTTTTTTATCCTTTGACAAGATATTAGCCTCTCTCTGCCTCAGTTTCAACATCTGTAAGATGGGAATTATCTACCATCCTTAACAGTAATATTTGGTAAGAACAGTCTGTAGTGGAGAGTGATTGCTTAATAATTGAAAATTAATTATTATCATTATTGACATATCATGGGGTGATGATATAGCTTTTAACTTGCTTAAGAACTTCGCTAGAAAGTAAGAAAGAGTATTGCCATCTTAGTTCTTTGTTCCTTATCACAATGGTGCTTTCAGTAATAATGTGAAATTATGCTAAATGTGATAGACTATCTAATCAACGGTGTATACTTTTATTTTTATTTTTTTTTTAATTTTTTTAACGTTTATTTATTTTTGAGACAGAGAGAGACAGAGCATGAATAGGGGAGGAGCAGAGAAAGAGGGAGACACAGAATCTGAAACAAGCTCCAGGCTCTGAGCTGTCAGCACAGAGCCCAACACGTGGCTCGAACTTACGGACCGTGAGATCATGACCTGAGCCAAAGTCGGGCACTTAACCAACCAAGCCACCCAGGCGCCCCTCAACGGTGTATACTTTTAAATCCATGTATTCCTCACTTACAAATACTGAAATAAAATCAGGCAATGTTTTGTCAGTTGCAGATTCTTATCACGGTTTGGAGATTCAGAAAGTATTCCCAGGCAGATTTTGAAGAGTATGTTGAAGACTGTTCTCATGGGGAGGCCTGAGTCCATGTTGGATGAATTTCTGAGATATTGATCCAGGGCTGTTTGTTTTGTGGCTCTCTTTTTCTCATTATGAATGCACCTTTGCAAGCCTGGCCTTAGACGTCATGATACTGTCCTTTCTGCTTAGAATCAAAATGTCTGTTTTTGCTACCTTGAACCAATGGCTCACCAACTTAGCAGCTTCCCCGTGCTTGTGGATGCTGTATACAGAAACCTGAGTTGGCACAGACCGACCTAACTCTTACTTGCAAGAATTCTCCATTCTTTGATCCTTTACTGTGTTGTTGCTTTACAATGTCAAGAGCCTAAAAGCTTTGGCTTGAATGGTGGCCAAACACATAGACATTCAGGACTGAGTTTGATCCTTAATCCACAAAATCAAAGATTCCCCTCTCAGCCACAGGTCCTGCTTGTTGCCTTATAAAATTGGATTACTACTGTCACTAGAACACTGTCTTTTCCTTTTATCAGTCATTCTAAAAGCTTGACTATGAGTGTGCCAATAAAATAATGAGACAGCCCCCACCTCCCAACAAACATAGCAGAAAAACTGCCAACTGAATTTATCTTTGAAAGTCATTTTTCCTCAAAAATTTTTGAAACTCACTGTTTAGAACTGTTTTTAAAATGTCTTGTAGTGACAGTTTTCACAAAAGAAAAAAAATTAGTGTTGTTATGTTGTAGTCATAGGACATTCTTCTAGGCTCTACTGTATTTTTCCCCCTTCATTATTTTTTCCTCTCTTTCCTCCATTTCTTTTTGTAGGGTGGGAAGTGGAAGAAAGAATGGGAGTCAAGGCTAAGGAGTCAAAGAGGAGATGGGGGACCTGAATGGAGGACACCTCAGGAGGACTCCATGGGGTAATGCTTCTCAAACTTAAATATGCACTGAAATCTTTGGGGATCATGTCAAATTTCAGATTCTGATTCAGTCAGTTAGGGTACAGATTGAGGGTCTATATTTCTAATATGTTTCTGAGTTATGTCACTGCTGCTGGTCCACGCTCAGTATTCAGAGTAACAAAGACACAGGGAAAGAGGGAAGCCACAGTGTAAGAGCCACTATAAATGAGACATCTTACATGTTCACTCAGGCACTTCTTATAACAGCTCTGCAAGGTTACTTTTCCTTTGTTACAAATATGGCTGTAGACTCAGAGAGGTTAGGTAATGCACTGAGCTGGATTCGAATCTGGTTTAGTGTGATATCCAGGATTCCAGTTGGCCTCTCAATGCTGCCTCTCATTTTTAATATGTGTGCTGCCCTCCTTGCTAGTGATGCTCAGGCCCCAGCAAGGTTCCCACATTCTGCTCCACAGAAGCTTCTCACAGCAGCTGCCCCTTTCCACTCTCACTTGTCAGGAGCTTTGGTTTGGTTACAGCCCCCTTCCTTGCCCCCAGTCTCTTTTTCTCCTCCAAACATTTTACACAGTGCTGCCAGAGTGATTTTTAAAGTGCAGCTCTCATCAAGTACTCCCCTGTTTGAAAGCCTTCTGCATATATGACACACTCTTTGGCTTGACATTCAAAGATTTTCATGATACCATCCTTGCTTCCCAGATCTCTCCCACAAATCCATTGGGTTGCAACCAAATGGGCTACTCCTGTTTGCTTGAACAGACCCTGAACTTCCTTGGTTTCCCAACCTTTGTGTATTTAATCTTTCTCCTGCAATCCTCAACTCTTCCTCTCAGCCATGTTAAGATCTTTTCCATGACTTGTCTACCCCCCTAAGCCAGATGCCAGTACTCCTTTTTTTGGAAATTCCCAGATCCCTTTCCTGACAGCATGCTTCTTATTCCATCTCAGGCAATATCAACCCCATTCTAAAGCATGATGTACAGGAGACTTTGTGGAAATTGCCATCATTTAGTACTTGTGGAATCCTGCCCCCTGGGTATCAGGAGCCAAGAGAACAGAGCAAGCACTAAGCAATATTTCATAAATTCAGTGATACTATAAAATTGAGAATCATGAATGAGATTAGATTGTAAGTAAACTGTAAGTTAAGTACTTTCAGACTATTAGCTCTTTAGTTTTTGTGGTTTTTCTTTTTTTGAGTTTTTAATGAGCTGACTAAAGCTCAGAATAAAACTATACAGTTAAAACAGTATATAATGTGTCCAGTGCTCATTCTCATCATCACCTGTAAAATGCAACAAAGAAATCCCTTGTTCCTAGAATGGTAGGGGTATTTTCTGAATGTGCAGCCATGGGACAACTAGAACAGTGCCTGGCATATAGAAGAGGCTCACCAAATGTTGCTTTCCATCATTTTGCTCTCTAAATTAATTGTATAGGACTGCTGAAGGGATTTCTTTGATCTAGAAAGCTTACACAGCAGTGAGAAGAAAGCATTTGGTTTTAAGCATTTTTTTTTTTAACTACCAGGTGTAGAAATATCTTGTGAAATAGAAAGTGGGAAGCCACATCTCCCTGGAAACCTTTTTGATATTCTTAGACAAATCAGAAGAGCAATGAATAGCCACTGGTAATAACAATAACTCACTAGGCACCATGTTCCTTTGTCTTGGCAGAATGTTTTGGAAAGATTGCCAGTCTTTGTAGTTCTCCTATAAAGCAATCCTCTTGCAATGATTCAGTTTAAGGGAAGATTACTTCTTCTTCACATATGGTGGACATTAAAGAAGGAAGACGAAATACAGTACAGAAGCCAACTTGATTAGAAAATTATTCAAATCGCCAGCCCTCTGTGTTACTAGATTTGACCTTCATGTCATTAGCATTGATATCAAGATAGAAAAAATTGTTTCCTATGTGCATTGACAACAGTGACCCTGAAATTAAAATGTGCCCAAGAGTCATCTGGGAAGGTTGTTAAAAATGTAACTCTCTGAGAAATTCTGATTCAGTAGGTATTCAGTATGACTTAAGAATCTAATATAAGTGGTTCTTGGATTACTTTACAGTTTTCATATACAGTTGAAGAAATTGAGGATCAGATTCTTAACCAGGAAAATAAAAATGAAAATGCCAAGTGATTTTTCAAAGTTTACATGGATAGAAATATAGAAGTGCCAGGATTCCAGCCTAGGTTTTTTATGTCAATCTGGCTATTTCCTCTAACTCACGGTTGCCTCTAATTATCTAGGGATGTGTGTCTCAAAATTAACGTACCTATAAATCAATTGGAAAATTTGTCAAAATGTAGATTCAGATACGGTAGGTCTGAGGAGGAGCCAGAGAGCCTGCATTTCTAACAGGCTCTCCTGGGTGATGCTTCTGCAGCTGTTCTGTGGACCACACTTTGAGTTGCCAAAATGTAGGACATCATTGCTCCTGGATTGAAACGGGTAAAGAAATGAGAGCTGGCCATGAGCTAAAATAAATTGGCGCTTTCTTACTCTGTAGCCTCTATTGTAGATAACACAGGATTGAGAAAATAGAAGGATACTAGATAAATAAGAATACAATTTAGTTGCTGAAAGGCCCAGGGGAATCAGGTGGTGGCCCTGGGTAAATCTCACTTTGCTTTTTTTTTTTTCCCCCTCTTTGGTGTAGTTTTCATGGTGATCTGTCTCCCTGGGAAGCTATTGAGTGAGTCTGATGAAAGCAGATGATTGTTCCTAGAAATATGAGTGAAGTAGCAGGAAATGAAGATGTATGAGAAGAAATAGAACAGAAAGCATGGTTGGAGTTAATGTGAATTATTTTAGATGATGAAATGACCTAAAAACAAAAATGAAATGAAAAACATTTATGTGTGTTCATAAGTATAGTTAACAGGGTTTCAAAAAATATCATAAAATTAGGTTATGGAATTGAGATTATTAAGCAGGAAAATAAAAATGAACACATAAAATTACCTGCTTCTTTTTCTAAAGTCTTTGAGTCTAGTTATTTTATACCTTTTCAGAGAAGGGAAAAGAAATAAAAATTGAAGTAGAATTACTTCTGCACTGAAGAAGAAGTATTTCATTTGGCATAAGAGAGAAATTCAGAGTCTCTAAAGTCTGAAAATAGTATATTGGGGGAGGATATAGACACAACATTTTTAGAAATTTTTAGAAAGTGATGCTTCTTTTCTGAAGAGCTTTAATCAATTAAGATTTGAGTTCCTATTATGTGCCAGACACCAGGCTGGGTACAGGAATACTGCAATGATAAGTTATGGTACCTCACATGAGACAGGAGACAGATTTGCAAATAGATAACTATAATGCAATGGAATGACTTACAATAGTGGAATTGTGAGCCAAATGTGGGAAGTCAGAAGAACTAATTTTGTTCAAGTGAGTTAGGGCAGTCTTCAAAGACATAATATTTAATATAAGCATTGAAGGATCGTAAGAGATGACCTGAGGAAGCTTATTAATATTCACTTCAGCAAGTATTATTTATTATTACATAAAATGGTTAATAAAAGTCTCCCTATGAAAGCTGACAGTCTTGAGTTCAAATCCCAGTCCCACTGTTTCATGATTGTATAGCCTTGGGCATATTATGTAATCTCTTTGAACCTAGATTTTCTCTTTTGAATAACAATATGGTATGCTCACTGAGGAAATAAATGAGATAAATGAGGAAGCAGTAAGTGCATGACTTTCAGTCTTCTAGATATACCTGTATTCTGATGTCAAGAGATTTAGATCCTAACTAAATTCCTGAAGACACAATTCTCTGAATGAGGCTGTTTCTTTTATGAATGCCACATTTGTTGGTTAAATTCTCTGTTCTAAGATTTCCATTCATTTCCTGATCTAGATTTTCCCTCATGATACTTGTACTGGCTTTAATAGTGTTCCCTACAAAATTCATATCCACACAGAACCTCAGAGTGTGACTTTATTTAGAAACAAGCTCTTTGCAGATATAATAGTTGCATTACAGCGAGATCATACTGAATTAGGATGGGCCCTAAATTCAGTATGACTGGTGCTCCTATAAGAAGAGGAAAAGATGCACAGAGGCAAAGGAAGAAGGCCATGTGAAGACAGAGGCAGGGATTGGAGTCAGGCTGTCAAATGCCAAGGAACACTGAAGATTACTGGCAACCACCAGAAGCTAGAAGAGGCTAGGAAGCATCCTTCCCTAGGCTCTGAAGGGCCTTTGGAGGAAGCATGGCCCTGACACTTTGGAATCCTAGCCTCTAGTATTATGAGAGAATAAATTTCTGTTGCTTTATGCTAGCCAATTTGTGACGCTTTGTTACAGCAGCCCTAAGAAACTAACTTGACACCTATATGCCATCCGCCTTCCAGTTAGAGTCATGAGGTTAGTTCTAAAGTCACATGGTGGCTTTGCAGCATGTTGACTTGACCAGGCTGGGCTGCATTCCCTAGAATTCTCTTTCTTCCCTATATGTTTTTGGTTAAGGTGGGTCACATGAGACATCTTTGCACAAGTTTTGGGGGTCGCAATTGAAACAGCAGTAGCCATATTGTTTCTGTGCTCAGAAGGTTAGGTCAGGGCCACCTGGTGCTCTTGTAGCCCATACACAGGGCTGTGGGGCAGCAGCCAACAGCTGCTCTACTTTCCCCTGGATGCTTCTTCAGCTTCTCTGACTCCTAGGCCAAGTACGTTTAACCCTGTGAGGAATGATCCATTTCTCTTGCAGGAGACTGTGAGAGACTCTACATGGGTTCTAGCTTGGCCTCTCTCTCCCCACTTTACATCCATCTTCCCTTCTGAGCTGCCTGGCCTGCAGTCATCAAGCTCCAGCATCAGATGCAAAGACAACAGCCTTGCAGAAATGATTTCCCAGCTAGCTCAACTTTGTAAAGTCAAATCCTTATAATACATTACTTTTTTGATTGGGACCTCACAGATATAGGCACGCTGTGCCCCAAAGTTTAGTCCCAAGCTTTCAGGCAAGATAATCACTCCCTGTCCACAGATGAGAGGGTTGTATTTTAAAAATCTGTGCACCTGAGGTTCTTGAACATACTAGGTAAAATGCCAAAGAGTGTTTTACGTGAACTTACCTTTTGGAGCTCTCAGCCTATAGGAAATTTAGTGGCTCAGCATAAAGATCCCCCATTTCCTCTCCCTCATGTTTGTGACTTTTTTTTCTCCTTGCTTTGCTACCAGAGAAAAAGAAAATTACAGTCAGCTCCTACTGTTCCCTGCTTCTTCTCCTGCTGGGAGCAGTAGGCTCCAGGGTTCATATTCTGTTTTATAATGGCTTTTTCAGCCATCATTCGGGAAGACCTTGGCTCGACTGTCAGCATGGAGCGTGGCTGTCTGCAGCTGGAGCCTCAGAGGAGAGCCCCTGACTCTGCAGCGACAACCCCTTCTCTTCAACCTTGTGCTAGATCTCTTCCCTGAAAGCCGCACAATGTAATCAGAGACATCCTGATGCTGATGGGAAGATGAATCATGATAATGGGTGCTGCATTTTTTTAAGCTCCCATTCACTTTGTGCGTAAAAGCTGGCCATGACATTTGCAGCTGGCTCTACCAGGCAGTTCTTCTTGTGCCAGCACTGAGTATGCTCTCATAATATGGCCCACAATGAAAGCTTCATGCAATTATAATGAAGACCCTGTAGCCAGAATGAATGACTCCATTCACTGCAAACATGGAACTTGCTATGGATGTTCAATTGCATTTGATGCCTCCTGGATAGAGCAGAAAGGGAGGTGAATGGTGATGTCATCTTGGGAGAAAATGGGTTAGAATAAGCAAAAGAAGTCTTGCTATTCTCAATTTTAGTTCGCATGCCAGTAGAATGATGCCTGCAACCTGGCACTTTGCACTTCATAGGTCATGGATAACAGTCTTTCTTTCCTTCTTTCTTTCTTTCTTTCTTTCTTTCTTTCTTTCTCTTCTTCTTCCTTTTTTTTTTTTTTTTTAACAGAATCATTCCATAGCTCCTTTTGGTTCATTGGGCAAAGCTCTAGTTCATTAACTTAGTATGTGGGCCCATTCTCAATCTAGCCCCAACTTAGTCTCTCTAAACCACTGACCATTTCTTTAGAATGCCATTTACCTGTATATTTCTGTGACTTTATTTACCTTAATTTTCTTGTCTCTTTTCTACCTTGGGAACTATTATTTAGGTTTTAAGAACTAGCTCAAACATTACTACCTTTGACATCCTCACATAAAATGAGGAATTATTTCTACTGTGTTCCCCATAGACCTTTCATAAACTTCTACTATAATCCACAGTACAAATCATGTAATTATTGATTTATCTAACTTTTTAATTTTGTGTTTTGTTTTGTTTTTTGTTTGTTTGTTTGTTTTTTGTGGCCTTGATGGATTCATCAGAACCTAGAATAGTTCCTGGAGCCAATGTGGAATCAACAGCTTTTCTTTTTGAAGAGAATTGAATAGCATCGGAAAGAGAACAATTACCTTGGCCAAACATCGTTAAATTATGACTTTGGCTTCCTGGGTTCTAATCTCAATTGTTTATTTCCATTTGACCTTAAACTATCTTTAATGGCTGGTCAGAGCTGAGTGACACTGACAAGTATGGGAAGTCTCAATTTCCTCTTGCCTTGATTTCTTCATTTGCTAATTGGTGACTGTGATATCCACTCTTGCTAACTCATATATATGTTCTGAGAATCAAGTGAAATAAGAAATATAAAAATGTTAACACCCCCTACTTCATTCCCCATCAAGAGAGCATACAGCAATGCTAGCTATTTTGAATAATGTTTTCCTCATACCTTCAGGGCTCACTAACTCTCTGACAGTGGACTGTTAAAACAGGCTGACCCAGACTGAGAGTCTATTCCTCTGCCACCCATGATTGGTATGGAGGAGGTCTAGGAAGGCCAGCAGCTTCTGAAACTTAGAAGAATGAACTTTGGTGTGTGGTTTATTTGTCGTGGGCTTTTTCTGTTCATTCTCCAGGCTTGTGTCAGATACTTGGTCAAAATAGTGGTGATCAAGAGGAAGACATGAGTTTGAAATGCCAAGTCAGTTAATGGACTGCACTCCCTAAGAATAGTGGTACAATCAATAAACCTTTCTTGGGAGGCTCTGGAGATTACTAAGGGACGGTGGGACTCTTCCCCGAAGACTTTATGAAGGAAGAGATTCTTACTGGTCCAGGATGGCCCAGCATTCTTCTTAGTTGAGGCCGGCTGCTTCTATCTCCTCCTCAGGTATGAGCTGGCATAACCATTTTCTTTGGCAATTAAGTTCAAGATAACCCAGGGAAAACTTTAAAAAGCAGAGAAAAATTGTCTCTGGTGTCAACATCCCCCTTATGTACTTTCTCCAACATTCCTACAGCCTTTTACCCTGAACTTGTAGCATGCAAGGGGCCTCGTTTTGGCCCTTAGCTGTCCAAATATCACTCCTTCCTGTTTGCCTTTCCCTAAGTAGTAGAAAAAGAATTAGTAGCTTATTGTTCTAATTATGAAAGATGATCACTGCTTAATAGATTAAGGTGTCTTTATTTCCTGTGTTTCCAGACTTTTACTGGGGTAAAATAGCAAAATTTCAAAGCAGACTATAGTGATATAAACCACAGAAGAATGTTTTTCTCTGATAATTTCAATACCTTTGCTCATTAATAATTGTGGACATCTGCACATTAGATTATGATGTGTACTGTCAGAGTTTTAGTGCTTTTTCTTGTGTCTACAGAGAACAGGTGAATTTCAAACACTCTTAAAATGGAGATTCTTAAAAGCAGGAAACAGTTCGTGCCTCTTGGGCAAGTCAAAATAAGATGATCACTGGATTGGGGGTGGGGGGAGGCAGTGGAAGACATAAGATGAAGGGAACAGATTTTGTTTTCCTTTTGTATTAATAACCCAGATGGTCACACTACTGAAGACAATCACATCTTAATAAATTATTGTTACACTGGTAGTCATGAAGAAACTAAAAAAGAATACAAAGAGAAGGCATCATGCTTTCTCATGTAGTTTAGTAATAAGAGTTGCCATAACATGATGCGTTTTCAACCGGTCAGGTAAAAATAAAATTTGCTAATGAGATATGACAACCTTAAGTAAGGCACATGGAGAGAATTCACATATTAGGTACAGAAAAAAAATGAGTGTTCTAGTTATAAACCCAAGATATTTGTATCTCATCAGCAAAAAACAAGCTTACCAATAGGTGATAGCCTTGTTATATCAGTGACATCAAGAGTGTCTTAATTGTCATAATTCTGTAGAAATGCCTTCTACGTATGTTAGCAAAATAGATTAAAAATATCTGCCTGTGAAAATGAATGATTTATTGCTATTCCCTAGACAAGGATGGTTTCATTTAAAGTAGTAATAAACACCTGGCATTTGCTCATCTCTGCTTTTTCTTTTGTCCAGCTTCTCTCTCTATTTCATAGACTCTTGGTTGGAAAGGAATAGTAAAACGGTCACCTTGTTCATCCACTCATCTGATGCTTGGATCTTTTCCAGAGAAGAACAAACAGAAGGGCTTGAACTGCTCTGGCAAGTGACCTCCTGAGGTCACCCATTCTGCCTTTAGATGCCCCTGACTGCTCGGGGTCTCTTTTCTGCATCTCCTTCTCACTGGCCCTGGCTCCGCTCCCTGGGACTTCACAGGATAGTGCCAACCCTTCATGAAAACAACAGCCCTTCAAGTATCCACCAGGTCATGTGAGCCTTTCTTTCCCCCCTCAGACTAAACATTCTGTGTCCTTCCATCATTCCTCTTATGACAAAGTTCAGAGTCTCTTCACCCTGGCAACTTTCTTCTGATTGACCACATGCTTCTTAAATGTGGTATCAAAAGGGGAATGCAACACTTTATATGTGACCTAACAAAGCAGAACAGGGCTATAATTTTCCTTAATCTATTTGAAATGAACATGTATTATGCTGCTTGAACTCAAATTAACCCTTTCAAAGTCATATGAGATTTGATGGACATCAGTGATTTTTTAAAATCACATAGCTGCTAAACAATGTCTTCACTCCATCCTATTCTTGTACAGTTGTTTATATGGATCCACACATCAGACCTTTCATTTATTCCTACTAAACTTAATTTTAGGTTTGATTCATTATTCTTGCCTATTACATTTAAAAAAAAAATACTTAAGACAATGAGATGTCTAGTCCAATCCAAGCAGAAGTTGTAAAGTTGTTGAGCCAAAGGAATGACAGGGGCAGAGCTCTTGACATTTCACTGCATCCTCTTTCCTTTTGTGGTCCTTCATTCCTTATAACAATCTCTGTGCTCTCAGCAATTCTGCCTTTTCCCTTTGGGTTGTTGAATGACTGATTTTGAAAGCCTGCTAACTTTGGCTTGGACAACTATGATAGAGCATTATTATGAAAGATGCTTTCTCTTTTCCTTTATAGAAGAAGTCTTGAAATGACATACATTCCCTGTCTAAGATCTAGTCTATTCTTGACCTTTTGGGAGACAAAGTTAATGATCATGCTGATTGGTCACCACTTGCCTCAACTGCAGTTGCCTTTGTAACAACAACAACAACAACAACAACAAAAAACAACCTGTTTATAGTATTGAGATTCAAGAAATATTAGTTCTGACCCTGGCATCATCTCCTTGAACAAGTGAGATAATCTCTCTAGGCCTCAGTTGCTGAAACAAAAAGGGATAGAGTAGGTTTCTTGGCCTCATGATCAGTGCTTTGTCTATTTCCAGAAATGCCATAACTTCCTTATTATGGAAACATGTTTAAAATCTCGCTCACTAAAAACTGAGTCCTCTATGCTAAGGTAAGAGTTCTCCACTTGAAACCAAATACTTCATGAGAAAGTTAATACATTTAAATTAGCTACTAATACTTTAGAGTACAGCTTTTTGGAAGGTTGCCAATTAAATAGCTGAAGAAGCTTTGCATTGGATGAGAGTCATAAAACGAAAGTGTAGGTAGGAGATAGTGGAAAAGTCCCACACCAGGGAATTGCCTGGAATCAGGAGGCATCATATGTTATATGGGGTATCTTGCCAGCTAGAGGTGGACTTAGAAGCTGTGAGTCTGAGTGGAAGGATGATGACAAATTATTGTAGGAACTGGAAGGGAATTAGGCAAGCAGCCAATTCAATCCCCTCATTTTACGGATGAGGAGACTGAGCCCTACGTGCCTTGCCCAAGGTCATACAGCTGGTTAGTGCTGGGGTCAGGTCCCTGATTCCTGCACAGTGCCTTTCCTCTATATCATGAAGACAAACTACACAATTTTGCTTAAAATGGCACGGCTCTCAGGTTCCAGCAGCATGCAAAGTGAGCGAGATTGATGAGGTGGTTGAAGCAGTCTATTTGGGAGTAGAAAATGCCTCTCCCTGAGGCTGCACAGCCATTCTGTCAGTAATGTTTGGGTAAATGCATCAGTGTGGTTGGTCTCTGTAGAGACTGGCAGAGAACACACAATATTCACACTCTTCTATTGTTCTTTGGTGGAAGCAGATCTTACTGATTAATTGGACTCAAAGTCCTGGTTGAGGGTATTCGCAGAGTGATTTTCCTGCCAAACACGTAGTCCCAGATGAAGACAAATATCACCAGTCAAATGGATCCTAGATGAGTAGAGAATGTTCATGGAATGGTGTATGGAAGCTATTACCTGTGAAGTCTTTGCCACATCATCTTTGCTGTCTCCCAGGGCAGATGCGGAGTACTTTTGGTATTAGCATCTGTGGAACTTTTTTGTGAAGGATTGCCTTTTTAGAATTTCTCTTGCAGCATCAAACTTGCTCATTGTGGCTGAATAATCTTTGGTCATCACCTTGTACCTGCCTTGCTATCACTTTAAGGAAAGGCTCTCAAGGACAACTCCTACCCAGGCCTAGCTCTGCAGAACTTGGAGCCAAAGAGAGTCTTATTTCTTAAGCAGCCATCTAGAGAGGTGCTTCTCAAACACAAAAGTGTATATGAATCACCTGAGCATCTTGTTCTACTGTAGATTCTAATTCAGTATGTCTGGGATGGGGCTTGAGATTCTGCCTTTCAGACAAGCTCTCAGAAGATGCCAATGTTGCCGATCTGCAGACCACACTTTGAGTAGCAAGGTTCCGGCTCAGCCTCAGCCTGACTTGCGGAGACACTCATAAGGTCTGTCTGCTTACACAGGCTCTTCCACACTCCACTCCTAGAAGAGTGTTTAACCAGGACCTTCCTGGGCCCAGAGGGAAAATTATTGAGACTATTATGCACTAGCAGTGAACATGGATCTTTGCACCTAAGCCTTCTTAATCAAATCTGCAATATTTGTGGGTGGGACTGTTTGCTTGCACAAACACCCTACACTTGCCCACAGTAATTAGGTAATTGAATTGCAAACAGTAATTAGCTGCCTAACTGCCTGCTTGTTCATGCAGGTATCCAATTTGCTTTTGAAATGTGGGCTTATACTGGTGAAAATGGAAGCTGCCGTTAAAGACTGCAGACACAATTAGGAAGGCCCATTGAAAACCTGGCTCTGAGTGAGCCGGCTGTTGCATACTGCTCCCTTATTATTTTTTTCCCTCCCTATTTCAGTTACTCTGATTACATTTTTTCTCTGTGACTTGGAGAATCTCAGTTCCATTGTGTTACTTAAGAAAAATGAGAGGTGGTATTGGATGCCTGTTTTCATGTCTTCGGGATAAAATTAAAAACTAAGTGTTGTGTAATAGAGTGACAGCTGGTCTGCTGCTTTCTTAGTGAACTGACAAGCTTGTTTACTTCCTGAGAGCTTGTCTCTCTGCACAGCCCATCATGAAAACAGGTGAGGGCTCCTGATGCCGTCTCTCCCACACAAGTGGGATACGTGCTCCAAAACATGGCCCCCCAAACACAGTTCTTTTTTAACTTGTGTTCGTTTTCATGACAAAGAAGAAACAACTAGAAACCCGGAAAGTCTGCCTCTCTGAGGAAGCGAGTTTGTGTCCAGCCTTCCCAAGAAGCTTCAGGGAGGATATTGGGCAATTTCCTTCCACCTATTTGGAACTTTGAATTCTTTTAAAACATGACTCACAATCCACTCTACTCACTTACCTCTAATGTCTGAGATTCCAACTCTCCTGTATCCCGAGCTCTGGGTCCCTGAACATCAGCGTGCCAAGCTCTGCTGAGGGCAATATGGTTATCTAATTCACATCACACCCTGGGGTTCTTCTGAAGCTGCTTCTAAAGGGTGACCTTGAACCTGCTGACCTACAAAACAGTGTTCAGCTGAGCTGGCCCCTCCTTTAGAACAGGTGAAAAATCTTTGGAACACACAGTTATTCCTAATGTAGAACAATGGAGCGTTTTAGTTAGCATACTGCAATCTTTGCAAATTATATTGGGACAGTATTCATTTACTAATACTGCATGCTGAGTCATGGGTCTTTTCAGTTCTTTCATGTAACAATAGTTTTGACTTGACTTGAGTACGCAGGCTAAATTTTTAGAAAAAAATATCTTGCAAAATCTCCCCCGCCTTTTCTTTTTTTAAAAAGTAATTGGCACGAAGGCCATTGTGTGGTCTCCAGCTTTAAAGGATGTCTATAAAAGAGGACTTAGAAACATTTAAACTAGATTGTTGAAATCCATTTAGTTTTAATTTCATTATGAAGTGTACTACAGGGCCAGTGGTCAAGGCTGTTACTAGAGCTTTCAGAGGTGGAAATCTGAGGCATCGTTAGGAAAAAATTAAAAGGAACAAAAATCAAGGGCATTTTTATATTCAGAGCAAAAGAAAACACTCAGATACGGAAAACCACTGACTATTAAAAATAATGACTTGGGGTGCCTGGCTGGTTCAGTCGGTTGAGCGTCCGACTTCGGCTTAGGTCATGATCTCACGGCTTGTGGGTTTGAGCCCCGTGTCGGGCTCTGTGCTGGCAGTTCAGAGCCTGGAACCTGCTTCAGATTCTGTCTCCCTCTCTCTCTGCCCCTCCCTGCTCGTGCTCTCTCTCTCTCTTTCTCTCAAAAATAAATAAACATTAAAAAATTTTAAAAAATAATGAGTCAACTTAGATGTTAAGATGAGAAATCAGAACATTAATGACGATTGCTCCCATAAGATAAAGAAGTAAAGTGTAAAATTTTAAGACCCCTCCTCTTTTTTCACAATAATCTCCAACAAGCACACTAAAAGTCTCCTTAATACTGTTTCTTATATATTAGGGACTGCAAAAGTTCTGAGGGCTCCTCAGAGAGTTTCCTTTTGAATTGATTCTTTCAAGAGAGGGGAATAAGCTTTCCTAGTGTATAAATCTGACCACAGAATTTAACCTGGTCCTTCCTCTTTATCATTCCTGGAGTCACTTTCATTTGGTGTTCATCAGTTCTCTGCTGGACCATGGCAGTCTCACCGAATCAGTCATCCCCTCATCTTTTTTTCTCCTCTCGTGCACAGTATCCATATGGTCACCAGAATTATTTCTTTAAAACAAAAATCATCATGTTACTTGAAAGGTTTCCTGATGCTCAGAGATAAAATCCACATCATAGCATGGAAGGCCATTCACAACCTGGTTCCAATCTCTTTAGGCAGCTCTGTCTTGGCAACCCCCTACCTGGCCATGCACCTAGCACCCTCGTCATATTAGACCTCTCAACATTCCCTCAATGTCCTGTGTTCTCATTACACTAGTTTACTTGGTCCAGTGATTAGGGACTCAGACTGGGATAAAAATAGGGATCAGTTGTAGGGTATGGTCAAGACTCACAGGAAGGGAAGAACTTATGGGCAGATAATTGGGAGTGATGGTACTTTAATCCTTTCAAAGGTTTATTGAGTAGAAAGAACACTTGTCTAAATAAGCTCAGTGCATAGCAGTTATCCATATCACGTTGCTTTATAACCAACATTCAAGGAATTATATTAGCCTCTTGGCTACAGAGCATATGGAAGTCCAGATGGGTGTAGGTTTTTTTCCCTTTTCATTTTGTTTAACTTGTGCTGACGGTATCAGATTTTCCATCTCTAGAGTCATAGCTTGTACTTGTAAACACAGTGAGTTCGGTGAAAGAGGAGAGGGAAGGCAAAAAAAGTGTTTTATGAGGGGAGGACAGCATTCACCTTCCTTCTTAATGTCTAGTAATACACAGGTATCCGTGAAGATCAGCTCCTCTCTAGCAGGAAGAATTCAAGGTTTGGCGCTCTTTAGGAAAGAGACAGTTTATAACATCCACAGCTTCATAGAGCTGAAAGAATATTTTGATTGCGTTAATTTTTTCTTTCAGATAATCCATAATCTGGAAAAGAGAGTGAAACTTTTGGAACCAGCATCCAATCTTTCATTGTGCTGTTTATTCTGCCTTCTCTTTCCTGCTACCCTACAGGTCAGGGGCCCTTGGTCTCCTAGCAAAGAGAAGTGATCTTCATCTCCAGGAAGCTGGAGAGGAGAGGAAGGTAGGGATCATTGCTGACAGTGAGATCCTTCTTGTAGTTGAGAGATGTCTCTCACACTTGTTTCATGCTTCTTTCCTGGGGATCTAGGCAAACACCGGGAGAAGAGGAGTCCTTCCACAAGGAAATAGGACCCTGCAGGTACACAGACTTTATGTTTTCATAGACCACGATAAAAATGCACATGGAAAGTCTCCTTATGGCCACACAGTATAAGTGAGCACGTGTTCACCCACCAATCAGGAGGGTACTTTGAGTCACTTTCCTGAGAAATTTATTAAAATGGATACTGTCAGATATTTAATTAGAAGAAGTAAAAATTACCTGTACTATGTAAAATATAAAAAAAAACCACATGTACCCTTATTGCCAGCTGCCATCTTGTGAGGGCCCTTTCATGATTGCACTCAGAAGACTCAAAACAGAAGCAAATTCACTCAATAGAGAGTCAGTCATGTTTAGAGTTGTCTCCTTTGGCTAGATAAGAGTGTTGCAAGTAGACTGTATAGAGAAATGGGAGAAAAAGTAAAATATCCATGATTTATGATAAAATCAAACTGCCTTCTTCCAGCTAGAATGGGCAGAAAATCTGAATCAGATTACTCAGAAAAACCAAAGGCAGTGATTTTCAAAGCACACAACTTGCCTCACCTACAACTTTGCTAGCTCTAGAGTGGGCTCTAAAGGAGGGGAAATATTCACTTATTCGGTAGGTTCTAACTGACTGATTGCTATGTATCCACCACCATGCCAGGAATTGGGAAAATCTAATGAATGTGCTAAATCTCTGTTCATATGGGGAGGGGGGTGGTATTGTCTCTGTCTGGTGAGAGGTTTAAACAAGGAGTATGATGGTGGCCAATCTACTTGGAGATACACTATTCAGGTGGCTCCTAACTGTACCAGACACTGTGCTAGTCAAGATTTTGAAATCTACCAGTAGGTCCTATATTCTAGTTTGAGATTTCAAAGGCTTTGACTCTCGTAACCTATACTGCATTGATTTATATAGTCATTTCATTTTTATTTTAAGAACAGAAGGGAGATGCTGGCAACCTTCAAGTACTGAAGAAGGTTATGCTGCCTTAGCAGTCCATGTTTTGCTAATTTTTCCTCCATTCAGGTGGATCATAGAGTTGTAGCTTGTACAGTTGAATTAGATGCCATCTACATTTATCCTTCAAGCAGGAAGAATGTGAAAACTTAATAAACAGGGGAGTGATGATCTCTGAGACTAACAGATGATTCCCACTTTGCTTGCTATTATGCCAGAATTATTCTCCCCCACCATAATTCCTATGTTGAAGTCCTAACCCCAGTGTCTCAGAATGTGACTGTGTTTGGAGAAAGCACATTAAAGTGGTAATTAAGTTAAAATGAGGGGGTTAGGGTGGGCCCTATTCAATCCAACTAGTGTCCTTATAAAAAGAGACAATTAGGACTCAGAGAGAAACATCAGGAGTGTGTGTGCACAAAGACCATGTGAGGACACAGTGAGAAGGTGGCCATCAGCAGGCCAAGGGTAGAGGCTTGGAATAGACTGTTTCCTGATGGCTCTCAGAGGAGACCAACCCTGCTGACACCTTGATCTTGGACTTCCAGCCTCCAAAACTGTGAGAAAATACATTTTTCTTCTTAAAGCCACTCAGTCCGTGGTATTTTGTTATGTCAGTTCTAGCAAAAACCAATATACTTGCCTTTGTATCTTTTGAATATTCTGTGGTTCAGTAATTTGATGGACTAATCTTTCAAAACAGAAGAACCATACATCTCCTTAATTCCCATTCAGACAAGGAAAGGTGCTTGAATTATTCTTCTAACATCTCTCATGGTCACTAAACTGGACACATCATGAACACTGTATTTACTATTTGGCAGTCTCCCAGTTCCAGGGGGCACTGTTAACTTTGTCTCACATGGATTGAGTTCTTTAAGAGTAGGACCTGAAAAATCTCCCAATATTTGATATTTTAATATTGACATGCTTGAAGAGAGGGCTCAGAAATAAATGACCACTTCAGATCTGTTCTGGCTCAGTGATCCACAAGTATATATACCTTGAAAGGATGTTGATCTTCTTCAAGGCTTTATATAAATTCAAAGTAGTTAGTATTTTTAAAATATCATCTGCCATTAAAATTATTTTTTCTATTGGATGCGGTTGAAAATCACATAGATAATACTTAATGATCAGGAGATTGACATGTAAATCACCATTGTTTGAGAAAGCTCACTGATGCAAAGATGTAATTTTCTCTCTCCTCCCCAAACCAGTAAGAAAGCAAATAACAACCTTCTTATAGTCCTGTGGTTAATAGATTGAAGATTTGTGTGTGTGTGGGGGGGGGGGGGGGGTATAAAAATGCTTTTTTTTCTTTTTTTCTGGTGCTTTCTGGTTGATAAAGTGTTAGATAACCCAGGCTTTTTACCGAAATTCATTTCCTCTGCTTAATGACTAATTGCGGCAAAATAGACATGGCTTCAAAATCATGTCTTTTCTATTTGCATTTTTTTCCTTCTGATTCTTAGATTTAAAATTCCAGTTGTGCTAGAAATCATGATATGTCTAACACTTTTTGAAAATTATATAGATCAAAAGAGAAAGCATGTTCATAAAAAGCTTTGATAGTCTCCTTCTAATAAACCCCCCTTTTTAGACATTTTTAATTTATACAGAAAAGCAATGTTCAGCTGGGAAACGCTCAGATATTGTGCTTTAAAGCCTTAATTTATGTGATCAGCTTGATCCACATGGTGCACATTATCCCTAACTTGTTGGCAGAGGGAAAAATTTAGCTTGATAATATTTTCTACCCTTTGTGAAAAGAAAAGATGCTTATTAAAGAACTCGGGAGGCAATGCTGGGCTGCTACTAGCACAGGGTCTAGCCTGGTGTGTGCAGAGTTGCTGTGGGGGTGCTAAGGAGACCTTTACATGTCCAGTTTTCTGCTGGTCTGGTCCCCGAGGGATCGCTAATTCCCTTCTTATGCTATAGCGAAATCCAATAGCAACAAGGACAACATCTATGTTCGATAGGTGTATTTTTGTCAGCTTATATTAAATAATTCATTATAAATGTTTGAAGGGCTGAAAGTAGACTTTATTAAATATAGAAGTAGACATCATCCATGTTCCCTGATGAAAGCAATCCATCCCTTTAATGATTCCTCTTTCAAAGTAGTATTGTCAGTACTTTTTAATTTTTTTAAAGCATTTCTTACGGGTTATAGGTTATGGTTTGAATCATGTCTCCTCCCAAAGATGTTGAAGTCCTAAACCCCAGTACCTGTAAATGTGGCCTTATTTGGAAATAGGATCTTTATAATGATCAAGTTAAGATGAAGCCATTAGGGTGGGCCCTAATCCAATAATCCAACATGACTGGTGTCCTTATAGAAAGGGGAAATTTGAACACAGAGACAGACATGCACAGAGAGAAGATGATGTGAAGACACAGGGAGAATGCTATCTACAAGCTGAGAGGCTACCAGAACAAGATGAGAAGCACAGAACAGATTCTTTATCATAGCCTTTAGAGGGATCCAACCCTGTAGACACCTTGATTTCAGGTTTTTTAGCCTCCAGAGGTGTGAACCAATACATGTCTGTTTTTAAAGGCACCTCAGTTTTGGTACTTTGTTACAGCAGTTCCGGGAAACTAACACACCAGCCGACTAGGTCTCCTTCACCAGGGTTAGGGTATTTCCACAAATTTAAAATCTTTGCATGGATCCCATGTGCTCCCACATTAAATGATCACTTCATTTAAAATGGCACCATGAGACATTTCTTATCTCTAATTTTTTTCACCTCAGCATTTACTGTTTAACACAATATATGTTACTTATTTATCTTTTTTTGTCATCTCTCCCCTCACTAGAATGTGAGATCCACAAGGGCAGTGATTGTTGACTATTTTGCTTCATAATTTCCCCAGAGTGTACAATACAAAGCCAATGCTCGGATATTTG
Organism: Panthera leo; assembly: GCF_018350215.1. Lineage (NCBI taxonomy): Eukaryota > Metazoa > Chordata > Mammalia > Carnivora > Felidae > Panthera > Panthera leo. The sequence continues at coordinate 35,311,562 of NC_056679.1, read as the reverse complement.
TGAAATGAATGAGTAAAACAATTCATTGCTTCCTCATCTCACTCCATCACAAGGAAACGTCAACACCTATGTTACTCTGAATACAACCATTCCATGAAGACCACTGCAAGGGGGAAATGAAAAGGAGGAATGAAAGTGTGTAGTTTATTTTCATGTATGATTTTTTTTTTTGTTCGATGTGTATGTACTTTGTTGGCAAAGCATCAGATTCAATAAATGAGATTGTTTTTGCAAGGTACAAAAAAAGAAAAAAGAAAGAAAAGAAAAGAAATGCTGTTGCATTGGTGATGCTGGGAAATCTGCCTAATCTAGGATATAGTTCATTTGAAGTTACAAGTAATAGGAGAGTAAGACAGATCTTTTCATCGTTCATTTCTATTCATTCCTATACCTTGGTGTCAGCCCATTTCAAGTCTATGAGATTTCAGTAATTTTTGAATAAGTAACATTTAATTCAGAAAGGACAGCACAGCAATTTTGAATGTTCATGTTTTTCTCTGAAATCTCTGCTTTTAGATTAACTGCTCATAGGGAAAAGTCATGGATTTAGATTCTGCTCGGGTTCAGATTTTCATTCAGTACACTTCAGTAGGCACTATGTGTGAGTGGATGAGTGTTCGTTTTCCATGCCTGTGACGTAATGGTCTCTTGGGAGAGTGAGAAATGCTCCATAATCCTCGTCCCTGGGGGCAGGATATTCTTATCCTTATTTGGATAAGGTTATGATATCCCTGGCTGAGCCCCTTCTTTAATCTTGTCTAACCTAGAATAGTATGTTCTGGGCTGCCAAGGGTTTTGTTTAATTTTTCTCAGGGTCGGTTCAATATAGTTATACCTATCTGGTCACCTTATTTTTTATGCTGCTTATGCTAAAATTTAAACCTTTTTATTTTATTTTTTTAATTTTACTTATTTATCTTGAGAGAGAGAGAGAGAGAGAGAGAGAGAACACAAGTGGGGGAAGGGCAGAGAGAGAGGGAGAGAAACAATCCCAAGCAGGCTCCGCACTGTCAGCACAGAGCCTGATGAGGGGCCCAAACTCACAAACTGCGAGATATGACCTGAGCTCAAAGAGTTGGACATTTAACCAACTGAGCCACCAAGGTGTCCCTAAACTAAATTCTGTAATTCACTTGTAGGTTATATTTCCAATCCCAGAACAGAGAAGTGCAATGGTCTGGGATCAGAAAGTCTTACTACTTGTATATATGGACTTGGGAAAACTATCTAGTCGTTTGAAACCTATGAAAAGGAATAACAATCGCTAAACCCTACAAGATTATTATTCAGAGAAAAAATATATATAGGGTTCTGGAATGTGATAGGTGTTCTACAAATGACAGAGATTGCTATTTTCCCTGTAGGCTGGCAAATTTGACAATATATTTACCTAACCTACAGGCCATAGGCTGCTCAGATTTCAGCAGAAATATTCACAATGGAGCCTTTCCTCCCAGGTTCAGGCAGCAAGGTCATGCCTCTAATCTAATTTGACTCTTCCACATTACAGATATGGGTGTGATTCTGTGCAAGAAATTTAGCTGCAGGTGCCAAGGGGAGAAGAAAGTGTGTGTGTGAATGTTCAGAAAGAGGCTTGAGAACTCTTTGATAGAGTCTTCCAAAAAATCCCACTTGGAAAACTCCCCAATGACTACCACCACCACAACAACACCCCCCCCCCCCACACACACACACACAACACCTCTTGCTTTGATAGTTGTTGAGATTGTCCCAAACTCACAGGGGATTCATGCATCCACTGCTGTATCACTTAGAAACACTTAGTACATCCTTGAGCAACAACCTCACGTGTTTTTCTCAAACTGCACTAACTCCCAATTCCGCTGAGGTGGGAGGATGTTCATTAAAGCATTTTGCTAGCATACAGAGAAAAAGGAAATCAACTTGAAAGATAATTTATGAGCAACCTTTTGTAGTGTTTGAAAATATGCCAACACATCTAACAAAAGCTACTCAGGTTTTTATGGATTTTTTGTTATTGTTGTTTGTCATTTTGGTATGATAACCACCTGTAGTCATTAACTCTCCCCACTGCGAGCACAAGGTCTCAAACATCTGCCACTGCAGCCAAAATGTCCCTCAACAGAGTTAAACTTTATATCCCTGAAATTGGACTTTCATCTCCCATTGTTGGAATTATGCATATGTCTCCTTTAGCCTGCTGCCTGGCTATTCTCAACTCCAGTTCTGCATTTCCTTCTCATCCTTGTAACTGTGCTTTGTTTTTAGGTATTCCCAGAAGGGTCATATCTCTCCTGCTGTTAGACTTCAGGCTCGCTGAGGGCAAATACGAAGTTTCCTCCAATTTTATGTCTCATTCTGCACCTAAGAGAGTGGGGACTCAGTAAATGCTTCCTGAATATATTCTGCATATAGTTCTATGGACACAGCAATATTGCACAATAACAGATACAGGAAGAAGGAGACGGAAGAAATGAAAAGAAATGGTTGGTTGTCTCCTTCAATGAAATGATTTTATATCATCATGTGTCGGTCAAGGTCCTAAATTTTCACAGCTATCTGAACTATCCATATTTATACTAAAGGACGAAAACCCTATGTTTATATGTAGGAGTCTTTTTCTTCCACCCTAAACATAAGTTCTCAAAATAAAGGATTCTAGATTGAATTTTCCTCTCAAATGGTCTATCCTGGAAATCTTCTCTTTCCTAAGCACAACGCTGGGTATTTACAGCTGCTACAGCTCATCAGTCTCACCCCGGTAAATTATCCTGAGAGATGACAATATTGAGTCTCAGAGGTTTTGAAGATATTAACATTCTAGTATGATGCTTTTTTTTTTTTTTTTTTTTTTTTTTTTTTTTTTTACTGGAAGGAAACTGATGTAATTTGACCTTAAAATATGAAAATGTGATCTTCCATTCAGACCAAACAGAGGATCTGTATCTCATGGACCACATTTCCTGTAAATGTCCTATGTGTGTTCTAAAAGAGTATTTTTCATGGTCCCTAAGTGAAACTCAAATTGTGTGGGCTCAGAAACGTTGTTTTTCTTTCCAGAATATCCTAAAGGCTTAAAAAATATTTACAAGTATGAACCTCAATATGAATGTAATTTACCATCTGGGTGGCAGTTATTCTGACTAAAGAATAAATGTTTTTATTTTCTTTAGATACAGATATATTATTCACATAAATAATGACAATTATACTAGTATGTTTATAATATCAAAAAATGTAGAATATTAGACAAAAATACAATTGTATAATTAAACCCACGTATAGCTCTGTGGGAGACCCTGGCAGGCTGGAGTCACTGTCCACTGGCTTTGTCCAGGCTTAACACGGGCAATTTCTAAATAGGAAACCAGATGAAGCCGGGGAAACCAAAATTTATTGGTTTTTCTTAATTTAAGACATAAGTGATCAGGGCATCATCTGCAGTCGCCAAGGACAATGCTGCCCAAGGCCCCTTTTTAGGCTTTTTGAGATAGCCCTCCTGGCACTCTTATTGAGCTTAGAAAAGATCTAAATTAATCTGGAGAATGAGGCGTGTTTCTAATGTCAGGTCATTAGAAATGGAAGGGAAAGGAGATCTGCACCATTCCTTTGCTGCAGGTTCAGGATTCCTGACAATGTCCACTTTGTGTTCAGAGAGGCAGAAAATAAAGAATGTAAAGAAATCTTAGTGAGCATTGTCTTTTCGAGCTCATTTAACCTTATGATTGAGTCCAGGGGATGAATGTATTTATGTGAGTGTGTAACAGTGTATGTGTTGTGAATGTGTGTGTGATATACACGTGGTATATATGTGTGTATGCCAACTTGTGTATGTGATGTTAGTTTGTGGCATGTTTGTGTGTATATATATGAGTGTATGTAGTACATGTGTGTGTCGAGTATGATGTGTGTGATATATGTGCGAATGTGTATGTGTGGTATATGGGTCTGTGATGTGTGTATGTGTGGGTATGTGTGTGTGTGTGATGTGTGTGGTATATGTAGTCGTGTGGGGGGGGTATGCGGTGTATGGGTGCTTATGTGCAGTGAATACATGTAAGTTTTGTGTGTGATATGTAAGTGTGTAGAGGGTTACTTGTAAACATGTTTTTACTGAAAGTACCTCCAGTTTTTAGCCCCCAACCCCTAATCCATGCTCCTCTTGGCTCAGGGTTATCTTTCTAAAGCACAAAGCTGAATTATCCCTGCTAAGAGAGAGAGAGAGAGAGAGAGAGAATGAGAAGGAAAAGAAAAGAAAAAAAAAAGTAGCTCCCCAAGGTCTAGGGATGGCAATCGAGGGCCCTTTCTCAGCCTGGCTGCAAGCTACTTTTCCAGCCTTCAGTGTCGGCACCATCCCACCCTCTGCATCTCATATGCAGTGTCTAGGGAGGCAGGCAAGCACTGGCTTCAGGGGAACTTAGGAGCACCGGCTGGGGGCCAGACTGCCTGAGTCTTATTTGCCATTTACAAGCTGCTTGACTTTGGGCAAGTTATTTGATCTCTCTGAGCCTTAGTTTCCTCCCTTATACAGTTGGAATGATGATAGTACACCTTCTCATTGGAATGAAGATGCCTTTGTGAGGATGAGAAAGTTAATATGCAGAAAGCACTTAGAATAGTGCTGGGCACCAAGTGAATGCCATGAAAGATTTAGCCATTATTTACATCCTCCCAGGACTCATGCATTGGCCTCCTTGTTCCTCTGGAATGCCTTTCCCCTCCATACACATATTAAAATCCTTCCTGGCCCAGCTCAAATATCATCATCAAAGCCAACTGTAACAGTTGAACTAAGGAAGTATCACAGGTTAGTGGTTTAGTGCTTGGGTAGGAATCAGGGAGTTCTGGGGTCAAATCCATTCTTTATTCTATATCAACAATTCCTTTTTAAAGTGTAGTCTTTTCATTAGTGAACCAGATGTACTAGCAGGCCTTCCCTTTTGGGTGTCGCCTGTGTTAAATGAGCTAATGTATGAAAAGCATGTAACCATCCTCTTCATTTTGCATTTCCCTGGCATGTATTTTTCTTCTGGACACACAGACACACAATTACCCACCTTGTGTTATACTTGCTTTGTGCATGTCTAGGTTATATCAATTATTTTTTTCCCCTCCATTGCCTAGTCCAGTGCTATGTTCACAATATGCCAGCAGAAAACATTTGTAGAAGAAACAAATAATGAGAATGAAAGCAGAATCAGAAAGTGAATCTTGAACTTGTAGGGTCAGCCTAAAAGCCATTACTGTAAGAATATATAACAATATTGATAAACATTCAAAGAGCTGCCTTTAAAAGTTTCATAGCTCAAAGATACCCTGAAATCTTTGGAAGGCAAAAAAGACTTTTAAGAACCTACTTTAATTTGTTTTCATCCCCCATTTCTTTTGTTGTCATGTGGTGAGGAAGGCTGATTCTCAGGGTCATTGCAAATTGATTTTGTGCTGTGCACTTAAAAGAACTGAAGTAGGTTCTTAGAGTTTTGTTCAGTATTATTGCTCCTAAGGATTCTCATTCTGATCATTGATTTAATTTTTTTTCTTTTGGTAATAGCTTTTTGAACTACAACAAAAAATTATTTTAGCAAAAATATTAGCCCTGTGGATAATTGCTATGGGATTTTTTGGTGTTGTAAATGTATGTGTAGATATGTTATAATTCATATGATTCTCAAAAATCAAATTTGTTGAGTGCAGCAAATGTGATATGTTTCTGGTAGTTATGTTTTAAAATGCCTTTAAAGGTCTTTGTATAATTTGTTACGGAAATTTTTATAATCTGTAGTAGTAGTCAAAATGTGGAAGCTAAGAGGGAATGTGTATAAGATACTATATTTTATCATTTGTATACCTTAAAGAGAGTCTTTTAAAACTCTTATTTTCTTCTTAATTTTTCTCATTATACTTGAAAAGGGTTTTCAGTTTGTCTGTTCTAACAGTTTATAGCAAAATCCAACAATCGCCTTTGTAAATATCAGAACTGGTGCATAAAATCCAGAGGGACCCAATCTTTAGCAGGCTGAGTTGGTCACTGGGAGATTGATTTTATGAATTGGTATTCAAAGTATTTCTTGCCCTGATAAAATGTAGCCTCTTCCTCCACCTGAATAGGGTTCTATAATCCACCATTTTCTCAGATTCTTCAGCTGTTTTTTCAGATAATATTCTGCTGGGAGCCTGTGTCCAGCCATCCTATGAAACAGTAATAAATGGACTGTTTGCCCTTTGCTGTGGTTTTAGTCAGCACCTTGGAGAGTAGAGGTTAAACCTTAAAAAAGGAAGTGATGGAAAGTAAAAAGGGAAATTTCACAAGGTGATAAAAAAATCATTCCAATTATAAGTGGGGGATGTATACAAATGGTCCATTGATGAAATGACTTTCCTTACTGTGTGAAAATTAAAGAATCCCTGGACCCAAACCCCTTTAATACCCACAAACAAGACTTCTGCCACGGCAGGAAGTCAATTATCTCCATAGCAACCAAAACAAATAGTGAATATTGCCTTAGCAGACAAGATGGATAAAAGGTGCATCTAAAATTAATTTATGTCTTGGGATCAGACACTTGAGATGAGAGAACTGGTCCATAAAGTACCCAAGAGGAGCTATTAAAAGAGAAACAAAATAAGTCCCTTGTTGGGTTCCCAAGGGAGCTGTGGTTGGAGCATATAAATCCTTTTTGCTCTGCCTTTAAGGGGAAAAGTTGTCAATATGTCCCCATTTACATGGCAACTTTGATGATGGCCCCCTGTAAATCTCAGGCCTGCCAAAGAATGTTTATTAAGAAGTGCCTTCAAGAGTGATCTCTTAATCCATCCTCATGTACAGTTGGGGATTTTTTTTATTATTATTATATACCTCAATTCTGAGATGCACAGATGCCCCCAAAGATTAAAGTTCAGAAAATTTTGAGCCTATAAAAATCTTATTAGAAAAACAGGAAGAGAAAAAAAAAAGAAAACACCATCAACTGACACACAGAATCCTCAGAAGCAACCATGGAGCTGTAAATTTTTCATTAAGTGAAAAAATTAAAAACACTAATTAAACCACTGTTTGGAAAATAACTCCAAATATTAAAAGGAAATTTTCAGGAGAGAAAAAGTGTATCTGCTCTTCTGTGCCTGGAGATGTGGCTTTTGAAGGCAGGGAGACTGAGGAGCCCTTTTTTTACCCTAAGTAGGAAGATGGTGGGACAGGAAGGCTGGGCAGGATGCAGGTCCAAACCATTCCCTGTTAGGGCAGAAATCTTCTCCCCAGGCTGGAATCACATTTAAGGCATAAGCTGGTTTAGGCTTCCTCTTTCCAGTAGATCCATCCCATCCCCTTCTTCTAAAATCACACTTCCTTCCTTTACATGCAACATTTAGTCGATCCCACAGGAGCCCTGTCTTTCTTGGATCTCTTGCCAATTTCCCTTCCTTTTTCTTCCCCCTTATAATCACCTGGCTGGAAGATTATCACAGCTCACTAATTCACCTGGTCACCTTCTTGCTCTCCTCACTTCTATCTTTGCTTTGCACTCGGATTCACTTTTCCAGAAGATGAGTTTATTTTTCACTCCTTTACTAAAGACACAAAGACAAAACAAAAACAAAAACAAAACAAAACAAAACAAAACACAGCAACTTCCTGTTGCCTGGAGCATAAAACCCAAATTCCTCTGTGTGACATTTATGGTTCTCCACGAGCTGACCTTAAAACCTGTACACTAACATATCTCTCCACCAATTGCTTCCACGAATCCATCATTCTAGTCATTATCACTTACCACAAATGCCTTATACTTTCCCACGTGTCCTTACTCCTGCAATTCTTGTTACTTACTGGAATAGCCTCCCCTATGGGCTTTTATTTCTTTCTTCCCAACACAAAGAGCACCTCTTATACATCTCTTAAAAGCCACCTCATATTTTACATTTCTGAACACTTCCTAACCTCCCAGCCCTCATGATCTCATTTTTCTCTGGATCCAGTGGTACTTAACATCTGTGGTAGGCAGAATAACCTCAAATCTCTGGAATCTGTGACATGCTACCTTACAGAGCAATAGGGACTTGGTGGGTGTAATTAAAGTTGCAGACCTTAAAACACGGAGGTTATATAGATGATCTGAATCTAATCACATGACCCCTTAAAAGCAAGGGTGGCTGCAGTCAGAGAGATATAATAGAAGGGAAACATAGATTCTAAGTGTGAGAACGACTTGAGATGCTGCTGCTGACTTTGGAAATGAAGAGGCCCACATGCAAGAATTGGAGAATGCTCTCCCAAGAAGTTAGGAGCTATGGGTGGTCCGGAGTTGACAGCCAACAACAGACTGAGAGCTCAGCCCTTCAGCTTCAAGCAGCTGGATTCTGCCAACACCCTGGATATACTAGGAAGAAGATTCTTCCCAGAACTTCTCAATAAAATCCAGCCTTGATTTCAGCTTTGTGAACCCTGGGGCAGAGGAACCAGCCAAGCCAACCCCAGCTTCTGACCAACAGTACTGTGAAAGAATAAATTTGTGCTGTTTTAAGCCACTGGGTTTGTGGCAACGTGCTATGACAGCAATAGAAAATCAGTACAACATCCTTACTGTGCATTTCAAAAAGGGTAATGTTCAAGAGATTGGGATTTAGAATTTGACTACTGGGCCAGAAATCTGTTTGGGTTTTTTTTTTTTCAATGTTTGTCTATTTTTGAGAGAGACAGAGAGAAAGTGCAGGCAGGAGAGGGGCAGAGAGAGGCAGACAGAGGATCCTAAGCAGGCTCCGTGCTGACAGCAGAGAGCCCAACACAGGGCTTGAACTCACAAACTGCAAGATCATGACCTGAGCCGAAGTCGGATGCTTAACTGACTGAGCCACCCAGGTGCCCCTCTGAATTCTGCTTCAGTATCCACAAACTGCATGATCTTAGGCAAGTTACTGACTCTTTTAGGTACTAACATACTAACATTCAACAATGCTATGTTGACAGGACAAATAGTCCTGTGGTTATTTGTATTAACGAGGACTTTCTGCAAGTAGATTATAAGTTCCTGAGATATGGGCAAGCAATGGGTTCAAAATAATCACAAACTCTTCACAGTTCTTCCCATGAGGTGATGAAGCTGCTTTTTCTCTATCACTTGCATCTGGGCTGGTCTTTGACACTTGTTGTCCAAAAGAATATGATGGAATTGATGCTGTGAGAGTCTCAAGAGGACTTGCAGGTTTTGTTTCCCTGCAACACTTCTGCCATCGTGTGAAGAAGCCTGGGGTGAAAGTCAGACTGGAGAGAGGGCTGGTCATCTCTGTCACAGCAGACATCCCCACTTAAGCTCCTAACCTTCAGAGCATCTGGCACCAGCCCAGGCCCAGCTTACTGCAGCCAGAGAGTCCAGCCCAAGGAATGCCCAGTCTGCCCACAAGATCCAGAAATACAATAAATTGTTGTCTTAATCTGCTCAATTTCACTTTCGTTTTGTTTTATTTGGTCAACAATATATAGCCGATTCTGGAGATTGTCTTAAACATCTTTGCATTTTCCCCAGTAGCCTCCTCAGAACTTAGTTCAGGGCCTTATTTGTTATAAATATTCAAGTGTTTGTTAATGTAATTATTACCTGCTCTTTCCTTGATTTTTTTTTTCTTATTCAATTTGTTTATTAATTAAAATTTGGTTGTAAAGAAACCTAAACACGTATTTGCAGGCGAGTTTCACCATTTGGGTAAAAACAGACTTATCCTTAAACTGTGTAGTCAGGATAAGGCCAGTAAGAAAGGTGTCACTGACTATAATAACTGAATAAATGTGTGAGTAACATATCTTTGACTAATGCTGATTCTGTGCAAGTCATATAGCTTCTATGGGCCTCAGTTAACTCATCTGTAAGTTGGGAGGCTTGTATCAGAAGCTCTGCAGTCTTTTCTGAAGTCCACATTCCACCATGAAACCCTCTGTTTACAGATCTGGCATAGACAGCTGGCATAGACAGGGGCAGAAGTGCTGAGTTCGTTCCAAGTTTAAAGCAGTTGTCAGAGAGGGGAGACTAGCCTTTGTGGTATAAGTGAAGACCCAGTGGTCACTGGCTTAAGCGATTCTGCTTCATGATCTGTTTTGTCATTTGTTGGGAAGGAAATTAATTGGTGATCTTTGTCTAGCTTCCTCTGTCCATATCGTAAAATACATCACAATCGGCAGATGACTGGCAGCCTCATCAGGGAGAAGAGAACATAGAATCATTTTAAGAATGAATGGGCCTCTTATACCTTGCCTCACGGCACTTTCTTTCACACCCATGTTGCAATAAACACATGTTGCAGCAATGCTAGAAGATGCTAACACTTGTTCTATGTTTGGTCATAGGGGAAAGAAGTAGATAATTTTTTTAATCTAAACTAATCTAAATAATGTCTTATGCCTCTAGGGAGATAGTTTATGAATACTCATTATTTTTTGTTATACAATTACCTTGCTCTCCTAGGAAGTGCATGTGGCTGATCACAACAGAATGAAAATGATCCGTCCCTCTGGACAAAGTAAGTGCCCACTAATGCAGAGGTATTCTATCCACTCTCATACACAGCCACCGCCTCTGTCCTCCTGCTGTTTACTCTAGACCCTCTACCTGTGGCTGGCTTCTCTGGTCTCTACCCCATAGCCATGAACGTGAATTTTCATTCTTCCTCTTCATCATTCCCACCCCCTCTTCTAATTTTTTTTTTTAACATTTATTTATTTTGTAAATAGAGAGACCGAGAACAAGTAGGGGAGGGGCAGAGAGAGAATGAGACACAGAATCTGAATCAGGCTCCAGGCTCTGAACTGTCAACACAGAGCCCGACGTGGGGCTCAAACTCACAAACTGTGAGACCATGACCTGAGCTGAAGTGGGATACTCAAGCAACTGAGCCACCCAAGCGTCCCTCCCACCCCGTCTTCTAGTCATCTAGACTAGTGATGCACAGTCTGAGAGCAATTGACCTTCCATCTCCGAGTCGAGTCCAGGCTTCCAGAACATGTACCTTATACATGAACTGGGAAGTAAACATAAAACGTCTTTTAAAGTTCATGTAGCAACAGAGAAAAGTAAACTAAATCTCTTAAAAGTTCTCCATACGTCTAGCATCCCTCATGCAAACAGAATATACCTCTACAAACCAAGGAGATGGAAACAATTTTTTGTCATTCAAGGAACCCATCAATTCCCAGTATCTTTCATCATGAGTCGTTAGTCATGTGACACACACTTGCACTTTGTATATGACTTCAGTGTACTTCCCATAGCATTCTTACAAGTAATGACCAAATATTTTTAGACTTTAAAAATACATCAGTGTGCTAAAATAAATGGACACCAGACCATTGTCAAAAGTTAACATAGATTTAAAATTATAATAATTTTAGAAAAATTTTGATGAACTTCTTCCAAACCAGTAAAAATTGGGGTAGAGTGAGGAGCTTGCCACGGTCACTGAACTTTAAAGGTACAAATGCTATAGACAAAAATACACTGCAAAACTCTTGCAAGTACTGGTGCTTCCAGCAATAATGGATTGTAGGGACCTTAATTGCCCTCCCTCCTTAAACAACTAGATTACTGGATAAGATATATGAAACAATGAGAGTCAAGCATTCGACCACACCCAGAACATGAGAGTGATTCCTGACAGAAGGAAAACAAATGAGGTGTTTTCTATAATTGTCCCAGTTTACTGACTGGGAAGAGTTTTCAGGCTAAGAGCAGGGAGGGAGAACAAAAACAGGGCGTGTAGGTCCCACTGACTTCAGGATACACAGCTCAGAATTTAGGAAGGATCAGGGCCAGGACAGGGTGAGGAAAGTTAAGCATTTGCCTTAAGCACAAAATTTAGAGCAATGCCCCAAAACTGAGTAATCAAGATAAATAATACTTTTATTTATTTATTTTTTTTAATTTTTAACGTTTATTTATTTTTGAGACAGAGAGAGACAGAGCATGAACGGGGCAGGGGCAGAGAGAGAGGGAGACACAGAATCGGAAGCAAGCTCCAGGCTCTGAGCCATCAGCCCAGAGCCCAACGCAGGGCTCGAACTCACGGACCGTGAGATCCTGACCTGAGCTGAAGTTGGACGCTTAACCGACTGAGCCACCCAGGCGCCCCTAGATAAATAATACTTTAATCCATTATTTTAAACATCTGCATTAATATTAAAAATCACAGTGGACAAAATATCAAACTTTTAAATAAAGACAGAATCTGACTCTGAACTTGCATGCTTTGGCTTTGCTTGCCTCGCCCTAATCCCAGCCCTGGCAGAGATTTTTAATTTTGATGAAGTCCAATTTATCAATTTTCTTTTTATCATTAGTGCTTTTGGTGTGCTGTTTAAGAAATCTCTGCCAATCAAGTTTACAAAGATTTTCTTTTATATGTTCTTCTAAGAGATTTATTGTTTTCACTTTTAAATTTAGGTATGATTGCTATCAAATAAATTTGTGTTTATGGTGTGAGACAGGGGTCAAGATTCAGATTTTTCATAATGATACCTAGTGGTCAAGGACTCATGAGAAAGCCCATCTCAGCCCTGTGGAGCCCTCTGTCTGTGCAGCATCCACCTCTGGGGTCTCGGCCCTGTCGATTTCAACAGCTTCCGCTGCCCCAACCCTATCTCTGTCTTTCCAGCTCAGATGAACTGCTGTGAGCTGCTTGGACTCCAGCTCACTGCACTGTAGTCAAAAAATGTGCTCCCAATCGGACAGCGGAGTAATCATAAGACATGCATAGTGTGTTCTTTTTCTCAGGGATCCCAGCTGCACACTGCTGTGGTCCAATGCCTGAATGCAGTTGTCTCATATGTTTGTCCCAGTGTTATGCTTGTTTATGATGGGAGTGCTACCTTTGCTACCAGTTACGCCAGCATTGTCAGAAATCACCTTTGCACAATATTAATGAAAAAGCTCTTGTATATTTATTTGACATAATATTTTTAATCATACTGATCATGCATCTTACATGATCATATATCACTCATTTACATACATGACCAACAAAATGTAAGTGACATTGGATAAAGTATTCCTAAAATTTCAAGTTCTTTTGAATTACTTTAATTCAGGTTGTTGGTAGTTGTATTTTTCCATGCAATAGTGTTCTTTATACCATTGAGATCACTGGTGATGCAGCATTCCTCAAAAGACTGATCTACTGATTCTCTGATTCTCTTCCAAGTTGCTGTCACTTTTGAATTTTGATGTTGATACTTTTAAGGAGTGTAAATATGCAGGCAGTGTCACTGTGTTATGACTGCCACCTGGTCCCCTGTAATTATTAGATGTCACCAACAGTACGAAGGCATCCAGATTTCAAAGATATTAAAATGAAAAAAAAGTGCATATTAGAATCAGTGTTGTCCACCATTTGATGTTTAAACTGTATGCATCTTAATAGTGAGAAAAGTAGAAGCCAGCTATTAAAAACATAAAAATAATTGTCTTCTATCATTGGGAGTATATTTAGCATAACTCTAGAATTGATCACCAGTCTTTACTGTTGCAACAAACACTTATTCCACTGCTACTTTTTATTAGTGCAGCCAAATAGAGAGTAAAAGTGAATTTTGAATGTTAATGGGGAAAAAAATATGTAGAAGAAAAAAAAATCTACATACGGGAATCTATCTCCTGACAAGAAGTCAGGAAAAACGAGTTCTAAACTTGTATATTAATAGCTAACGTGTGTTGCCACTGTTCAGTGAGCTTTCAGTAAAAGCTTCCTTAACAACCTGCATTTAAACGACTACTTGGCTTTCTGCATTCTGTCTGTAAAGCACACTGCCACACTGATGGCACATCAACAGTTCCAGGGTACCCCCGTCTCCAGGAAGCTGATCACCATTGCTCCCTCAAGTTGAGGTGTACGTTATCAAGAGTCAGTGGTGTATGGAACCACATCTGACTCTAACAGTTGCACCTGTTAATGCACTTGCACATTTTCATTAAATACAACACAATTCAATGAAATAAGAATCTCAATTGACGAAAGGTTATTTTTTTTTGAAAATGAAGTTGAATGCACTGGAAGGATTCAATCAATATGATGTGTTTTTAAAAAGGCTGTTGAGTTAGGTATAGGTGAGATGACCAATACAAATTTGGAAACTGTAAAAATCTAGAAGAACCCTGTGCTTAGATTGACTCATAAATATCTTTAAAATTTTTGCTCTCCTTTAAAGGAATGAAAGCTTTATGGATGACTAGAAACCCAATCAGAGGGTCCATACTCAAAGAAAAGACCTTGGTCCTACATGGAAGTGAGTAAATGAATACACATACACATATAGTATATATAATATATAATAATAAAATATACAACATATTAAAATATAAAAAATATATTATATTTACAAATATATTCATAAAATATGATTTTTATTAATATAATATATGTTAGGTTTGCATTCATATATTAGATTAAATATATACATACACATACAAATGTGAGGTTAAATACATAATTTAGTGTTTATATTTATAGTGAATCACTGCTTATACTGACATTTTGATACACTTGTCTTTATTGCATTGAATAAAAGGGCTTCTACCCTATCATCATGTTAGTTTTACAGATGAAGAGATTGAAACCAAAACCAAGAACGTGATTTAGTCACATGACCACCAAGTGATGAAGCTAGGATGCCCACCAAGCAGTACAATTCCCGAGCCCTTCACCCTCAATCTTAACAGCCTCCCACAGACTTGCTACGTATACTTAGAAAATAAGTCAGCTTCTCCAAATTTGATTTTTTTCACCTGTAAAATAAGGGAGTTTTATCAGATACCTCAGGTCCCTTCTACGATATAATTCTAAAAAATTAATTTCTATGACATAATTCTCTGCCACTTAAGTATGGCTCTGATGCTTATGTTCTTCATGAGTATTTTTACCAGTTAGGCCCCTATAAAGTGCAGGTGAGGAAAAACACCTTCAGTCTTTATTTGAGTTATCACTACCCCATACTGATAACAGCATGGCTAAATTGAAACAATCCTACTAAGAGATTCTGAGCTTTTCTTTGATGCTTTTTCACTTATTCCAAGTTTCAAAATCTCTTTTTAATAGCTCAAAAGTCAGGACAGTGATGGGGTAAATGAACTGGAGTCTTACCAATGATGAGTTTGAAATATGAATCTCTGAGGTAGAAAAAATGACTCCCACCCAGGTTGGCCAGTATTAATCTTTGGCCTCTCCTTAGGATTTTTCTCATCCTAAAGCTTGCTTTAAAATTTCCCTTGTCAGATGTCCTATTCAAGTTTTTGGTACTTAAATTCAAATATCCTTTTTGAGTAATGGTCACACGCTGTTCCTTTTGTGGCTTTATTAATCTTTCCTGGCTTTGAATAATGAATGTCCTTTGGTAGATGTCTAAGACCACAGTCTGGTAGCACAGCACTTGTTACTGAACCTTCCAAAAATTTCCCTGTGTTGGTCAATATGTATTAGGTACTCCCATTCACTTTAATCATAACTAAAAAATTCACCATTATTTGTTTAACTTCTGAAAAGATTTAACATTGTCAGTCACTGCTGGGCAGCACATGAAGATGAGAATTTTACATAGAACTGAATGTTTGGAATCCTAAGTGTCCTTATAAGTAAAATTGAACTAAACATGTATATAAAATAAATGCTGTTGATTAGTATAGAATATCATTAAAAATGTATATAACACTACATTATAAAACAGATATCACCAGGAAAGTACAATTTTGTAGTGTAGAAAAAATTCTATTTTCACATAATTTATCATTTGATTTAGGTCAGAGAATTTTCTAATTAATTCCCAATCAATTTTTGGCAAAGTGTGCTGCTTCTACTTCCAGAAGATAAAATGCATAGCAAGAATAAGCTACTTCTGAATTTTTTTTTCATGTTCTTGTATTCTATTACCTTAGCCCTGCATTTATCTCTAGGTGTTCATGTACAATGATCTAAATGAAATTTTTGAGATGAATATTAGTTTCTCACAACATACCAACATCTGTTCCCAGTCAATGTAATAGGGTTATGGTCAACGGGATACAAACAACTCATGGAAACATTCATGTTGAGAAAAAACCTTCTGGGAAAATTGAAAGATAGATTGTCGTTTCCTAGGTGAGTGCCTTCCATTCGAGGCTGGGGAAGAAATGCTACTGGAAGGCAACACAGATTAGGGCTGATAGGAAGATAAATCTCAGGCACAATCTCAGATCAGCCACCCACAGAGCTTTGTTTATTTTTAGAATGGATTGTTCAGATATGGTGTTCCTTACGTGGAAAAATGCAGTAAGTGAAATGACAGAGGGAAAAGGGTGACTATTCTCAGATAAGCCTGAAAAATTTATTAACCATTGTTTATCTCAAACATTTCACTAGGGGAGTGTAAGTGTAACATAGACTTAATATCAGGATGGGGACTGAGTCAACTAAACAAGCATATATCAGAATTTTTATGTTTAAACAAATGTTTTAGGGTTTTTTTTTCTTTTTTTTTTTAAGAAGACTTTGTTTTGATCCATGGGGAAGTCATACGTTTGAGGAACAAAGAGAACCATATTGGATAAGTTACTAGCAAAGGGAACTGAAATAATGATATACCATCTTACCTTTTTATGTTTATTAAGTTTGCTTCATTCTATTTTAAAGTGCTTTTGTGTCCAATGGCATTTTGCTTATCATTTTCAACATAAAACCCAAGTAAGGGTGAGGCAGTGTATTCCCAGACGCTCTGGTCTCAGACACATTGTTTTCTTCTGTCCTGAGATAAACACCATCGGAATGTTTGCTGCATCACTTTTCCCCAAACTCCTCACTTTCTGACTTAGATCACAAACTATGCCAGAGGATATTGTAAGTCCTGCTTTCCCTCCTTATCCGTGGGGGATACCTTCGATGACCTCCAGCCTGAAACCGCCGATAGTACTCAATCCTATATGTACTATGTTTTTTCCTATACATACCTCTGATAATGTTTAATTTACAAATTAGGCACGTAAGAGATTAACAACAATAACTAATAAGAAAACAGAACAATCATAAAAATTACTGTAATAAAAGCCATGTGAATATGGCCTCTCGATCAAAATATCTTACTGCACTGTACTCACCCTTCTTGTGATGATGTGAAATGATAAAAATGCCTACGTGATGAGATGAAGCGAGGGGAATGACATAGGCACTGTGACCGACATAGCATTACACTACTATTGACCTTCTGACGCTATGTAAAGGGAGGATCATCTGCTTCCGGGTCAAGGTCCTCGCGGGGAACTGAAACCTCTGATGAGGGTGACCGCTGTACTTGCTCACATCCTAGTGAGTTTCCTTTGTCACACAGCTCTTCCAACAGTGTGACTGGCTCAATTTCCTCTTTATGTGAAAGAAAAAAATGTTTAGTCTATACTCCTTGGAGCATGCATGGCCTCTGGAAATATTTTTGAATAAGCACTGTTTTTTTCTCTGATGACGTTTTCCCCTTTAGCTCTTTGTCATTCTAGGAAATGGATATCCCAGGAGCTTGGCTTTGAGGCTCTTCCTTCCCAGAATGCAAACAATGCCACCCACTTTAGGTAATCCTAGCCGGGATAACTACTGTTTTCTCAGGGAAAGTTCCTTGGCCACTTCTTTAAGATCAACCAATCCAGGCACTGCTGAGAATTTCTCCTCAAGTTTAAACATATACAAGTCTGTAGAAAATAAACCCTCCTTCCTTCTGCCTTTAATTATTTCTGTCTCTACCTATCCTAAATGAAAATAATCCATAGGTTCTGAGACAGCACCTCCTGATCTGTTCACCTTTGCATTCCTCTCTCTCTGCCTCAGACCAGAAAGCCCCTTCTGAAACTGGGATTGTCCTTCATCAGAAACCTCAAAAGTGAACTCTACAAAGGAAATGTGTATGTGTGTGTGTGCATGTTCAGGGATGGAAAGAGAATAATACCTTGTAAGAATTTCGTACAATAAACTGTTAATTAGAAAATTTCAGAGTTCACTTAGGTCCTAGGGGAAGTACATGGACAAAAGCGGGCCCAAAATAGTTGGATTCTTCTAGGACCTAAATTATTCTTAGGGTTTTATCAAATGGCTTTATCCTTTAATTATATGAACAGTTTTTGAACATGGGGTAAATCCTGAGAGGCACCACTTAGTTCATTGTAGTAGTAATTTCAAAAATGGCACCCAGGTGACTTGACAGATTTTATGCCATTTTAAAAAGTGCCAAGTTTATACTCAGGCACAGGAAAAATCTGGAATGTTATCTGCATATACCTTAAACAGCTACTTCCTCTCAAAGACACTACAATTACCAATGCACTACAAAACCAGGGTTTCCGAAGGTGTTGTCAATGCCTTTTCACTGAGCTCTCAGGAGCAGTGACCTTGGTTCACCTTAAAACTATTATGCCTTTGCTCTGTGTTTTACAAGGGTCTCACCTCTACTATGCTATTTCACTGCCAGGCTCTTATCTCAGTGGAGAGAGTCAGTGCCAGTGCCCCACTAACATTTCAGGAGGGTAAAGGAAAGAACTGTCAGCTCAGGTCAGAGGTGTCAGGATTCAGAGACCTTAACACCAGGCTCAAGGCCTGAAATCTGGTTTGAACAAGACAAGTCAAGACGAAATGGTCCAGTGTAGCAATACTTTTGCTTCCCAAGTCACTGTTATTCAAAAAGCCGTTTAGAGAACACATTGGCATAACATGGAACAGGAGGCTGTCGAGTTGAAGGACAAAGTATAGAGAAGGTAACTTGCATTTACAGAATTGTTGGCATGAGTTTAAACAACTTAAAGATTTTGAGTTCTAATCCTACCCTCAAAGCTTTCTTATTCCTTACAATTTTGTTTCCCCATTTATTGTAACACCCTCTTTATGGGTACATGATGGGAAATAACAGAAATGCATTTACAGTTATTTTTTGTTTTGAAACCAAAACGTTGGCATTTAAATGTGAAATAAGAGTTTTGCGTTTCATAATTTATTTTTCTCCATCTAAGTTTGGAGATGTTGGAGAATGAAAGTATGAACCCATTGAAGATCTTACAGAATCACGTTCTCTGTTCAGCCTGGGTAGTAAGAAGAAGCATTCCAGAATGCTCAACAGATACCCAGTAGAACTGTTCATGCTTCAAAGTCTGTAACACCTAGCTAGTGATTAAATGCCTTAAAAAAAAAAAAAACTAACAAGAGGGGGGAGCCTGGGTGGCGTAGTGGGTTGAGTGTCCAACTTGGGCTCAGGTCATGATCTCGTGGCTCTGTGCATTTGATCCCCACCTCAGGCTCTCTACTATCAGTAAGGAGCTCACTTCAGATTCTCTGTCCCCCTCTCTTTCTGCCCCTCTTTCAAAAGTAAACATTTTTTTTAAAAAGTGTAACTAAAAAGAATGTCAATTACAGCAGATATTTTATTCCTTTACATCGTATGTTCAGAGCAGATCTTTAGATCAGTAGATTTCTAGAGAGAATGAACTGTGTACTTAAGTGCATGGAAATGAAACACATGCAGAATCAATGAGTTCAGCCCTCAGTATAAATGATGCATCATGTATTCTTCATACATTCTTTCCCTGACTCCCATTACTTAATTATACACAATAACTGTGTTTTGGAGATTTGATTTTCTTCCCTCCACCCCAAATAAAAAAGAGAGCACACATTTTGTAGAGTTATTAGCGTGCTTATAATCTTTCTGCACTTCTATTTATGGGGCTTTTGGGTTACAGGACAGCCTCCATCCAAGTCCCTGTGGCCAAGAGCTTGATGATGAAATCTCAGAGGGAACCTGTTTTTGTCTGGGGCTTTGTCACAGGGCCATAGTCTAGGTATTCATGGTATCTAAATATCGTTTGTTCATACCGACTAGACCTGTTTTCTTCCCTGGGAAAACAGACAGCTATTGTTTAGGATGATATTTGAGTATTAGGCTTACAATTGAGCAGGATAATTCTTTTTTTTTTTAATTTTTCTTAACATCTATTTATTTTTGAGAGTCAGAGCACGAGTTGGGGAGGGGCGGCGAGCGGGGGAGAGACACAGAATCCAAAGCAGGCTCCAGGCTCTGAGCTGTCAGCACAGAGCGCAGGCGGGGCTTGAACTCACAGATCATGAGGTCATGACCTGCACCGAGATCGGCCACTTAACTGAGCTGCCCAGGCGCCCCTAGCAGGATAATTGTTTATTGCCTAAGACTTGTCCTGCCTTCCAGAACATTTAGCAGCACCCCTGACCACTCTCCTGTAGATGCCAGCAGCATTTCTCCGCTGCTCCCAGTTGTAGCTACCAAAAAATATCTCCAGACATTGCCAAATATCTTAGGGGGCGCAGAATCACTCCCTGCCCCACCCCTCGATCCTCCACCCGAAAACCAATAGGTTTAAAGGACTATTTCACAACATCCTGATGTTAGTGTTACGGAACCTGGCCTGGATCACCCGGCGGAAGAACCGAGCGGCACCTGCGATATGAAGGCAGGAGGGGGGGCTCAGAGATTACTCTCCAGAGATCTGAGTCCCGGGCGCAAGCAGAGGGAACACTTTATAGTCTGTTACTTCCGCATTCCGTATTAGTAGTAATTTGGCGGGCTTGGCAAGCGGGGTAGGAACAAGAACCCGGAAGGGGAGTTTTTAGTCAGGGACTGGAAATTCCCTATCAGTCCTGTCAGCCATCTTATAAGATTTTTCCCTACCATTAGTATATTTGGGTTTTCAGTCTCATTGGAGTTAACACATAGTAACAGTGTATTGCATATATAATTTGCAAAATGCTTTTCACTTAGAGCAGTATATTCAGTCTCCCAACAGCTCAAGACACATTTGTTGATCTTCTTTTCAGACTGAGAGACTTGCTGGGGGCAGGTAAGTGACAAACTCTTGAAGTGACAGTTGACAACTTTAAGGTGGGATTTCTGGGGCACTCATTTTGGCTTTGGCCCCCAGTTCCTGTGGTTCAGGTTGTCTAACGAAACTGTGCACTGGATTGCCTCTCTTATGCTAGTGCTGGAAGGGATCTTAGAGCTTTTCTGGTCCATCTTCCATTTTAGGAGAAAATTGAGTTGTAGAGGAAGGAATTAGGTGACTTGTCCAGATAACGAATGTGGTAAAGTCAGGACTTAAAGCCAAGCCCTGAACTTCCTAACCAGTGTTCTTTACATTAGGTACTGCTCAGTCAATAGTACAGAAATAAATGAAGAAACAAAGATACAAATAAATACATTTCGGTGTGTGTGTGTGTGTGTGTGTGTGTGTGTGTGCGCGTGCATGCTTTTGTGCTGATGAGGGTAGAGCTACTGGCTGTGTTATCCGGCGTTCAAAATGGTTGTGGCTGATCTCTGCCACTATTATTAGGCATCATATTTCTTCCTTGGAATGAATATCAGAGGGGGGCGGGTGGGAAGGTGATGGGAGAAGGGGAGCCCTTTAGGGAAAGACTAATTATTGTGCTTAGGAAGACAGCCTTTCTAGTAAACCTCTTTCCACACCCCAACTCCCTAACCCCTTTCCTTATTGTCGTTGAGAAATTGTCAAATCCTATAAACTCAAGGGGTGTGGTGAAGGTGCCGGATTGTTTGCCAGGCTGGGCTGTCTGAAAATCGGAATGCTCTATGCTAATAGCACTCTTGTCATGCACACTGATCCTTTGTTTCCGTGCCCCCAAAGTCTTTGCTATGCAAATCAAACCACAGGGGCACTTTAACATGTAAATCACATAATCTCCCTCACGTGGGATGAATTGACAGGATTTTAAGCTCCTTGACTGTGGGGAAGCAATGAACGGTACTTATTTAACTGGCGTTATTGCACTGGGCACATCTCCTACACTGGGCTTTACTCGGTGGTGCCACCATGCCAGGGGAAAACTGGTGTGATTATTAACGTTGCTGTCAGAGGAACCAAAGGGCCTGAAACCTCAGAATTCTGACCCACCCCTCTGAGGAGGAAAATAAGACACTCCTCAGAAACGGTGCTCAATTCTGTGTCCCCCTTGAGGACGGGTTTTTCTTCTTTGATTAGTGAACGAACACTGACTCTTCCTGGGAATGGCTGTTTCCAGCCTGTTTCACAGGTAAAAGAGCCAAGGAGAGTTACAGGGACATTTCAGGCCTCTCAGCTGGGAGAGAGTCCAGGCGGAGGTAGGAAGCCAAACCCGCCTGGAGGCTCGGGAAGGCCTTGAATTCATGAGCTGCCTGCTGCAGACTTGACCTCTCTTTTGGGGCTAAGTCACTCCCAAGCCTCTTGCCAGTTTCCTCCCCAGTAAAACAGGGATAATGCTAGGGATAGAAGGAGCAGTGACCAGATCCTGCTTGTAATGACAGCTGAGCCGCCTGGACAAGATGTGCTTGTTCCAGAAATGAAGTGTGATTCCATTAAAATGTGTGATCTGTGGAAACAGCCTACCTTGTTTTGGAGTGTGTGATACTGGATTTATTTGTTGGAAACAAATTGATGAGAACAGTATTTTGCCCTCCAGCGTCAGTTTGCACTAGGCACAGTTAAAAGGCAACTTCTGCTTTTAATGGTGTAATGCTCTCCCTATGTGTGTTTGAAGGGTTTGACAATTGTAACATGCTCATTGCAGCCATTACCTGTGTGGCCGGCCCCACCTGGGCACTGTTCCAAGACTTCTTTTGAGCTTTTGGAACTCAATATACATTTTCTCTTAGAAACAATGGCTGTAAGGCTTCTTGGACGGTGGACAAAAATCGATCGGACCCAAATGTAGCTGAAATACTGTGCATTTGCAATTAAAAGCTAGCAAGAAAAATTAGAGGCTAGTATTAGAAATTCCCTTTCTTTAAAAAGAAACCCACATAATCTAGTTAAACCTATCAAAGCACTGCGTTAGGTTTTGCAAACTGAACATCACAAGACCCTTGGCCTAAGCCACCTGCCTTAGACACTTTTGGAGGCGTGGAAACAGGAGTCTGTTGGAGCAGTCCCCTAACGCACCACCAGAATTTAGGAAGGGCTGCTCCTCACATTTTTGGAGAGGGTATGGTGAATGCTGTGTGGCACCATCCATGCCCCCCTTCTAGTCCAAGACACTCGTTCCCTAGATTCTGGGGGTGTCACTGCTGAGGTCTTACAGTTGAGCCCTCCCAGGGATTGCCCTCTGCCTATGGAGCTGCATTCCCTAAGGTCATGACCCTTTCCTGGAGCAGCCATCACCCAATACCATGTCAATTTCAGTCTAAAGCTCTGCCTCCCTGCCTTAATATGGGAAAACTCTGAAGGGTCATGCCAGCTCAGAGCTCCCGTAGGTTCTGCCTCTTTAGCAATTCAATACCCGTTCAGCTTCTTCCTCCACCCTAAACCTGTCTGCTTTGCTTCCTTGCACACATCAGTGGAAGGGCTGATAACTCATCAAAAGGAAAGAGGAGACCCTGTAAGGATATTAGCAGAATGAATACAGCATTAGAAATGATAATAGCTATTCTGGCAGGGTATGCATTTAATATCATTTCTATGTGAAATAGATCCAATGACTTGGCCAAAGCAACCACAGATCCTTACACAAAGACTGGTAAAGAATCTGGGTGAGTTGGTCCTTCCCACCTGCACTGTCTGATTTTCCTCCAGAGTTTCAGATGGGTTGAATGACACAGCTCTATCTGTGAAGCAATTGGGGAGTCTCCTTGCTTTCTCACGAAGATTCTCTTGATGAGTTCCGAGCCTGATATTTCTGAATAGGATATTCCAAGATTATTGATCACAGAAACATCTTTTTTCCAAATGACTTCTCGCTGTCAGCTGCAATGAGTAATGGTGCCAGGTTAAGGTGGGGGTTTTCCCACCTTGTCAACCTGAGGTTGGAGTCAGCATTATTCGTTCTGTAGCTCTAGTGCTCAGTTTTATCACTCTGAGCTTTTCCTTGTGCGCCAGATGCACATCACAAGAAATGGACAGTAAGAAAAGTATCGTAAAGATTTCTGAGAGCTAGCCATCTTCCCCAAATACTGAGACTAAGGTACGTCCGTCCAGCGAACAGTGGGCTCCCAAAAGCTGTTGAGTTTATAGTGCTATGGGAGGACTTTGGAGGCGGGTCAGGGCTCCTGAAGTCAAAGTGTAACTATCTGGCATGCTTGGGTGGCTGGAAGGATACACCTAAGAAACTGGCTGTCAGGGTCCATCAACTCTTGTTTTCAAAGTCTGTTTTCCTGAAGACCAAATGTGATGCAATGCTATTATGGGAGTTCACAAAACAATTTGAAGGCCAAAAAAAAGGAGAATTTGACCTGACATGCTTGGCAGACCCCTGAACAAAACATTATTTCATGCTCTGATGTTTAGCTATTGTTTTCCGGAAGGATGAAAAATGTAAAACGGTAGTGGTAATACTCATCCAAGGATCAGCAGCTTGCAGAAGGTGCAGGAATACACAGAATTGTTCTGGAGGCCAGACTGGATGGTTTAAACTTGATCTTCACAAATCCAGCACTGTGTTGGC
The DNA here is from genome assembly GCF_018350215.1 of Panthera leo. Lineage (NCBI taxonomy): Eukaryota > Metazoa > Chordata > Mammalia > Carnivora > Felidae > Panthera > Panthera leo. The sequence continues at coordinate 35,287,151 of NC_056679.1, read as the reverse complement.
TGGTCTGCAAGGGCTCAGTTTTAGGCAGCAACCTGAACGTAAACCTGAATTTTAGGGCAGAGATATATGGATTGCTTTAGAGAAAGGCTCTTTTACCATGTCAATAACAGATCATTAAAAAAACCCTCTGACTTGGAACCGTGGGCACACTGTGATGGTAAGATGAGGATTATAATATCCTCAGAAAAGGCCTAAACCCATCATTTATTAAACAAATGTCACTGCAGGCTAACCATGTAGTGCTGAGCAAATGTTTGAAAAACTGCAAAAATGGAAATTTCGTTCGAGATAATTTGCAAATTACATAAAACAAGTGATTCCAGTTATTATTAAATTTTAATATCTTAGGAATATTATAGCATCTTATGGATATCAGGATAAAATCCAAACTTCTGATGAAAGTTTATGAAAAAGACCTATTGTGACTCTGCCCCTGCTAGTCTTTTCATGTCCTGTGCCCTTCCCACTTTATAGTCTACTCAGTGTGCACCCGCTCTTCTTTTTCCCCCCGGAAACCATCTCCACTCAATACCTTCCCCCAGCCCCTCTACCACCTCTCCCTTTGACTAGCTAACTCTTACTTATCCTTTAGAACTCATAGTAAATTTTGTTTTCTCTTAGTGGGGGCTTCTATGAACTCCTGAGATTGGGTTAGATCCTCTTATAACGCTCTGTTATTAGTCTGCTTGGGCTGCCATAACAAAACACCACAGACTCCGGCTTAAAGAACAGAAATTTATTTCCTCACAGTTATGGAGCCTGGAAGTTTCAAAATAAAGGTCTGCAGCCTTGGTTTCCAGTGATCTCTCTTACTGGCTTGTAGACAGCTGCCTTCTTGCTGTGTGCCCGCATGGTAAAAAGAGAGTGTGAGCTCTCCCAGTTATGTCACTTCATATAAGGACACTAATCCTATCAGATTAAGGCTCTACTCTTTTGACCTCATTTGGCCTTAATCACTTTCATAAAGGTCCTATCCCTGAATACAGTCACATTTGGGGTTGAGGCCTCACATGTGAATTTGGAAGAGACACAAACATTCAGTCCATAATGCCCATTATATTTCTTGTTCAGAGCGCCACTCACATTATAGTTTGTATTTCTGGGAAAATGTAAATGCCCACTGACATAGAAAACCATGTGCCCTCTAAATAGTGCACTCATCATACTGTATTGCAATAGATTGTTGACTTGTCTGTATCCTTCACTAGAACTTAAGCTGTAGGCAGGCAGGATGATGCTTATCCTTTTTATGGCTGTCTTCCTAGTACTGATCAAAGAGCTTCATAAATATAGACAGTTGATGAACATTTACTGAGTAAAGGGCCTTAATAACAAACACAACAGAATCCCACCTGTTTGCAACATTCAATTCATTTACTTGGGGGCAGTTTATTTAATTGGATCATGGGTTCTGGTGCAAAGTCTTTAGCTACGCCCTTTTGTCCTATTGTTTTCCTTAAATAGATGTCTTTATCAGTTGCACTTTCTCTAAAATGTACTTTAACTACCTTCCTTCCTACAAGTTATTTCCTTTCAGATGTTATCTTCCTCCACCAGCTTTGTGCCTCACAGGTTCCAACTATCTTGACTTTTAATCCTGACTTTTCCAAATATTTCTGTGAAAGTTTTTATAGGTAGAAAGAGAGCCATAGAGGTTGAGACTTCTCCAAGCCATTTGGTAATGCAGAGACAGTGCTAAAACTGGAAGCTGGGAGAATTTTGAACATTGCAAGACAGAAGTATTCTCAATCCTTTGGAAATTTCTAGGCCTGCATTTCTTACATGGGGAACCAGAAACAAAGTGGGCAGTACAGTGTACCGGAAAGAGCACTCAGCTAACTAGGGGCTATTTGAGTAATTACTACATACAAAGCACAGAACTACATGGAGGAGAGCTATATTAAAAAAAAAAAAAAAAAAAAAAAAAAAAAAATCATAAAACCAGGAATCCTGGAGATTATAACCATTTGGAAGATGCACATTTATGAAAAGTTCGTCTTTGGTGCAAAGCAGGATTTGTAAGACTGAATAATTATCCAGGGAGCTAGAATCTTAGGAGTTAAAAGGAGGAAGATCACCCTGGGTGGGGGCTGTCCAGAGAAGAGTCATGTGTGAGGTAGAGCTAGATCTTTTGCTTGAAGGTAACAGAAAACAGAACCCAAACTTGTTGAGGCAATAAATAGAATTTTATTGGTTCATGTAACTGAAGATCTCAAAGTAGGTGGACTTCAGGCAAAGTTAGACCCAGGGTTCAATATAGTCATTGGGAGGCTGGTTTCTTTCTCTCTCTTCAGTCTGCCTGCCACAGTGTCAACTTTATTCTAAGGCTGTCCCCCCTCTTAGCCACACATCTTCTTGTACAGTTGTTTTAGCATTATCAATAACATTTTTGGGCTTCATTCTGTTTGTACAGTTCCTAGAGCTATGTATATCTCCAAATGAAAACCGGGAGCTGATGGAAAGGAATGAAGGTATGTTAAGGCAACAATCACATATTTGGGCTAAAGCACCTTGTTATTTTAAGAGTGAAATGCAAATTCTCTGGCATGGTTTCCGAGGCCATTAACCATGGGGTCTCTGTTTATCTTTTCGATTTCATCTTTCTGTCTTATATACACAGTATCTACTATGGTACTGGTGGTTTTGCAGTTCCACATTCATTTCATGCATTCTCATGAACTTCTCTTTTCTGGAATGACCTACATTCATTATCACCTCAATGAAGCCTTAATTAACCTTTTTTTCTGTTACTGGCAAGATTGCTGTGTATGGCTTCTCTGGTGGCACATTACACACCCCTACGGTTGTCATCGCTCACATACACCGTGACATGAAGGTTGTCCCCTGGATTGTGGAGTATAAAACCTTCAAAACTATATATGGTGGCCCTGGCCTGCTTTCCTTAATATCACACTGCATTCTAATGGTTTATTTAAGTGTCTACCTTCCTTCACATCTGTAAGCTTCTTGAAGGTTGGCACTGTATCTTAATAGGATACCTATATTCCTTGCTTCTTCTACATCTATATTTTTCTTGTCTACCGCCTGCTAAAAACAGAAAAATATTTGTTGAATGAGTGAGTGAATAGTTATAATTTTTGAGTGCTAAGTTACTTCTTTTAAGTTCATTTAACTATTACACCATTCTTAAGAGGTAGGTATTATTTCCCTTATTTTGCAGCTGAGGAAACGGAGGCTCAGAGAAGTTTGGTCATTTGTCCAGAGTCACACAGCTGGTAAAACAACAGAGCTGAGTCCCTCTCTGTTTCCCTGTTTCTCTTTCTCTCAAGGCAGTGTTTTCCAGTTGTAGTGAATGGTGGACATAAAGTTTCAGCACTGAGAATGATCATGTCTTGTTCAGGTGCTTTATGTGGTGGGAAGACTAATCACACAATTTACCTCATGGAGTTCCCAGGATTAAGTGAGATTATCTCTGTGTCTGTGCTCTGAAGCACAGAGGTACATAACACTATGCAAATATAAGGTATTATTTTATACTGATAGCTTGGTATTAATAGCTTCCAACTTCATAATTAGCTTAGGATGCATGTTTTAATATTTTTATGGATGCACAAGTGGAATCTTGAAATACATTTGCAGATCAGCATTGTGGCCCCAAAGGGAGGCAAGGCAGCCTAATTTTATGGCCCATATACAGGGCTAAGACCAAGAAGCCTTGCAAGAAGTCTTCCTTTGCTGTTAGTTCTCATTAGCTGAATTCAAATTCCAGTGGTGATAATACATAATTCTTCAGCTGCATATAGATTCTGCCTCTATAAAAAAAAAAATCTATAAATGTAATCATCTCTCCCTTGTCAGCTAATGTAACACTATAGTAACTATAAAACAGTTTTCTTTAGGTTCTTTTGTGAGATTTGTTCCTCCTGGCATGGATGGGGATATGAGCAGCATTTTGTTTCAATAGAGCCTTTCTGTAGCTTTTAACCAGTTACAAAGGGTGTCTGTCTGTACCTGGATACAATTCGGCAACAGAAATCAAATAGGCTTTTAAGCCTTGAAAGAAAGAAAAGTAGAAGGCCAGTGGCAAATATTTCATCGTTTTGTGGGGCAAATATTATATATCTGGGAAAAAGATTTTTTTTTAAGTATATAATTTAGGAGTGTCTAAAGGTGTTTTGTTAGGTCAATTGTGTATCAGAAATTTAGAGGGAAGGGCTTACAGATCTTTAAATGGCCCCCAGATAAGGTGAGCCTAATCTATTGTAAATTATACTTCCCACTCTCTGATCTGGGAGAAAAGGCTTTCTGTCTCCTTTTTAGTATTTAAAATCTGAAATAATATAGACCTGACTACCCAGGGGTCTGCCTCTTGGCCTGGTGCTTTGTCACCACAATTGAGATGGGCAGGTTGGAGGCGGCGTGTCCCCCAGCGTAATTCATGAGAGCAAGAGGCAGTGCTGTCTGCGTTTTTTCCAGAGGCTGGCTGTAACTATACTCCCCTTGAGTTTCTGCCAAGGCACATCACTAAATAAGAAGGAGGTAAAATAAGGATAAGATTTAACTGCTTCTTTCCAGGGAAGCTTGGAGACAGTCTCACTTCCTTTTTTAAAGTTGGAGGCAATTTTATTTGTTTAGGCAAATCCTATGGGAAATGAATAAATAAAGTACCAACTGACATGCTTCAGTGGGCTGAAAATAGATCCCAGTACATGATTTCTTTTTTATTTATCAGCCATATGTATTTATCCCAGGTTTCCTTCTCACAGGCTCCCAGATTGGGAGAATCAGAGAAAGTGATAGCTAGCAAGCACAGATCTTTTTTAGTTTGTTTGTTTTGGGGGTTACCTCCCAAACTTTTTACTTGGAAAAAATTTCAAGCCTACAGAATAGTTGAAAGACTAATACGAACGTTTTGCACATTTGCTTTTTCTGTCACTCTCTCTCCTTTTTGCCTAAAGTATGAAAGTAAACTTCATGCAGAATCATGATAGCTCATCTCTAAATACCTCAGCATACACCCTGTCATGATCATACCCAAGGAACTTAACATTGATGCAATAATATGTTGTAACATACAGTCCACATGCAAATTTCCCCCAATTGTCCCAATAATGTCCTTTATAGCTATTCTTTTGTTGAATTCAAGATCCAGAGAAGGAGCACACAATATATTTAGTTATCTTGTCTCTCTGGTCTCTGTTCATGCAGAACAGCCCCCCTGCCTATTTTATCAATTACAACATTAATATTTTTGAAGATTCCAGGGCAGATGCCCTATAGAAAGTCACACAATTTGGAAGTATCTGGTAAATTCTCATCAAGTGTGTTGTCACACTACCGTGTTCAAAAACTACTTTTCTGCATGGTTATATAATCAAGTTGATATGTAGTTAAGTTCATTTGTTTCTGTCTGTCTGTATTCAATATTAGGCTTTGCCTTTGGTCTATTTTTTTAATTTAAATTTAATTCTTAGATATGTAAAACATTTACATGGCTCAAAAGGCAAAACTACATTAAAAATATCTACCAACAGAAGTCTTCTTCCTATTTCTATCTTTCCTCCTAATCCCCATCCACCTCTTATGAGTAACTATTTTCATTAGTTTCTGGTTTCTCTTTCCTATATTTCATTTTGTAAAAATAAGCAAATAAGTTGCATATATATGCATATGTTTATATGTATGTGTATATATATATGTGTGTGTGTGTATAGATATATATTTCTGATTTTCTGTCTTATGATAAAGGTTTTATATAAAATATAATGCGATATATATTACAATATTCTTTTGCATTTGCTTTTTTTCATTTAATGTATTATAAAAATCTGTTCATATCACTTCATAGAAGTACTTCTCATTCTTTTCATAAATGCATAGTACTTGATTATGTCAATGAGTTTTCTGTGATTTTTTGATATTTTGCTATTATAAATAAAGCTTTGACAAGTAACCTTGAACCTATATTGTGTCATGCTTTTTGGAGGTGTACTTATAGGTATGATGTTGAATGCTCATGTAGTTTTGTTATATGCTTCAGATTTCTCTCCTAGGATTGCATTATTCTGCATGTTCACATAGAATGAATGAGCATATCTGGCACATTTTCTTACCATATCCTCATAACAACCTTCTCAGGAAGATGCTTTCATTCCCCCCATTTTATACTTAGGAGTGTAAGGCTCAAAGAGCTTGACAAACACCTCCAGGTTCACATGGCTAGGAAATGGCACAGCTAGGATTTATACCCAGGCTCATGCAACAAACTACCTCACTGTACCATGTGTTGCCTGCATTAAGCTACATGAATCTTAATTTTGTGACTTGATAAGATTAATAGGAAATCATTCATTTTAGAAATGGTGTTCTTGAAAATATCAAGGAATACTGGGGAATCAAGAGAACTTACAATCTCAAGGAATGTTGGAGAAGTAAGAGAATAATCTGCATGTTCCTTAAGGAGGTTGGTGTTCAATCAAAGTTTCTAGGTATGAGCTAAAAATTGTGACCTAGTGAGTTTAGCCATGATAGCAAGAGTCTCTTAAAGATTAGAAGCTTCAGGAAGGCCCGTCTGTGGAGACAAGGATCTATATCTATATCTGAGGATATAGGATGCCATGTCTAATATTAAGACAGAGGATTCTGGTAGGAGGAAGACAAGGGATCAGAGACAAACATAATCAGCTCAGGATTTTAGACAGGTTCCAGCAGAGAGTGAGAGAATAGACCAGAAACCTGAAGAGAATCTAGGGACCAAACTTAGATGATCAAGATGATCAAGATGGAGGAGAAACCTCCCAAGGTAGGAAGAATGAGGCTATCTAAGGACTCATCCCTAGGTAGATAACGAGCAAATAAATGATGTCAGGTACAGATCAAGGCTCTGATCCAGGGAAATGAAGTAGAGGGTAGTTAGCATGTTTAGAGAAGGCCTCTCCAAGGAGGTATCCTTTGAGGTCAGACATGAATGATGAGAAGCAGTTGGTCTTCTAAAGATTTGGAGGAAACCATCCTCCCGATAGAGGGAATAGCAAATGTAAGTGTTCTGAGTGGGAAATTAGCCTTGCAAGTCGTGGAACATAAAGACTGGTATGGCTATAATACATTAAATAAGACACTGACAACTTATGAAGTGGGAGCCTTGTCAGGGTAAAAGAGTTTGGATTTTTTCTCAGTGTATCCAGGCAGGATTAGGGGAGGCAAGTTCCAATAGACTTCTGGAATGAGTTGTATTTTAGTCATTAGAGAATGTATTTAAATTCAATTCTATGAGGTGTGATGAGTTCCAAGGAGATAGAAACAGAAATAAGTGCTATTGATTGCCATTTATTTATTTATCTTTAACTCAGAGTTCTTTTTCTTAAAGCAGCCTATAAAATGAGGCTGAACATGAAGTTTGGCCAGCAGTGTGGGCTAAAGGACATTTACACAAACATAAATACACTGCTATTCACATTTACCACCTCCAGATGATTCATTAAGAGATGCATACTCTTCACATTCAAGTAGGAATAACTATTTGTTTCAGGGATATATGCATAGTAAACATATTTCATTTCATGGAAAGAAGTAAGAATTTAAAAGGATCCTGTAATGTGCCACATGGGAAGCTCAGAATGTATGCCACTGATGAATTTGAATAGATAGTACCACATTTCCATCCCGTTCATCAAATCTTCATATTTTTGTGAAATCAGGTAACAGAAAACTTCTTTTGATTATATTCCTCAGTTTGCACTCAGTATTTTTATAGATTCCTGAAATCAAGGAAGTTTGTAACATTAAGAAATCAAACTAAGTTAAAGACATAAATCCTTCAGAAATAAATAATGAAAAAAGTTAATGAAATGAATGACAGTAAATATACTTAAAAAGTCATGATAGGTACATCAAAACTAAAGATAATTTAGTACCAAGTCAACTTATATATAAAAAAAAACATAATATTTAACATTAAAGCAAAATTGTAGTTAGCCAAGTAAAAATTCAGCAAGAACACTAAAATATATAAATATGTTTTGCACATCCTAATTATCTTCCTTTCTTAGGCTGACCTATAAGATACATCGAAGATTCAGGTATTTAAAAATAGGTATTTAATATCATGTAGACGAAAATGTAGACATTTGACTGAATTTTCTATTTTTAGTTGGCTACTTAAAATCATGGAAATAGCCTGAGCCACCTTTAAATTAGGCACAGATAATTTTCCTTGTAAGTAACATATAATGTGATGAAACCTGAGGAGTGACCATACAATCAGGTAAAAATTGTAGCTATCATAGATAGATGTATTTATTTATTTATTTTTAAAAAGGTTTTTTTTTTTTTTTTTTTTTTTAAGGTTTATTCATTTTCCAGAGACAGAACGTGAGCGGGGAGGGACAGAGAGGGAGGGAGACACAGAATCTGAAGCAGGCTCCAGGCTCTAAGCTGTCAGCACAGAGCCCGATGCGGGGCTTGAACTCACCCACAGTGAGATCATGACCTGAGCCAAAGTCAGACGCTCAACCAACTGAGCCACCCAGGAGCCCCAGTCATAGATTTATTTAATAAGCAATTTTTAAAAGGTCTTTTTTGTGGCAATGAATCTGGTAGGTAGGTGTGGTTGGTGGAAATACCCACTGAGACAAGAAAAATATTCCAAGTTATTTTTAAAGTATTTAAATGTAAGCAAAGGATACAGCTTATTGTATATCGATGGGCTTCTATATAGAAGTATAATAACCCTCAGGGTTAGAACGAATATTTGCTGCTCCTCGAATCCTCCTAAGGATGTTCAGTGACTTCTGACAGCATGTAACTAGGTTAAGGATTAAGCTCTTCCAAGAAGCTTCCTCCATTTTTGGAGAGATTCCCTCTTGGCCTCTACTACATCTATGGAGACTCTGGCTCCCTGTCTTCTCTCTCCCCAGTACAGCATATTCCAGAGTGTTGCTGTGAGATGGGCTGAACCATAGGTCAGCTTCCCAAATATCCCATTCCCTTAATAGGTCTATTCCTACAGGCGGTTACTAGGTCTTTTGAAAAACAATGATCAGACCTACAAAATGGCAAAGTCAGTTCAAGACTATAAAATGCTGTCAGTCTAACTGGCTGAAGCCTAATGAAACCCAGGGTCTAAGTTACAAGTTTAGATCTGGTGTCTTGGTGGGCAATAGGTAATCATTCTTTTTTTTTTTTTTTAATTTTATTTTTTTAATTTACGTCCAAATTAGTTAGCATATAGTGCAACGACTTCAGGAGTAGATTCCTTAAAGCTCCTTACCCATTTAGCCCATCCCCCCTCCCACAACCCCTCCAGTAGCCCTCTGTTTGTTCTGTATGTTTAAGAGTCTCTTATGTTTTGTCCCCCTCCCTGTTTTTATATTATTTTTGCTTCCCATCCCTTATGTTCATCTGTTCTTTGTCTTAAAGTCCTCATATGAGTGAAGTCATATGATATTTGTCTTTCTGTGACTGACTAATTTTGCTTAGCATAATACCCTCTAGTTCCATCCACGTAGTGCAAATAGCAAGATTTCATTCTTTTTGATTGCTGAGTAATACTCCATTTTGTGTGTGTGTATGTGTGTGTGTGTGTATTACATATACATATACATTACGTATTACATTCCATATACATATATATGTATATTCCATATATATATACACACCACATCTTCTTTATCCATTCATCCATCAGTGGACATTTGGTCTTTTTCCATACTTTGGCCATTGTTGATAGTGCTGCTATAGTGCATGTGTCGCTTCAGAGCAGCACACCTGTATCAGCAGGGAATCATTCTTGAGGAAGGCAGTGCTAAGACTAAAATGATATTTGAAAAAAAAAAAAATACGACCTCTGTAGAGTGACTTGGAGATGGGAGAAACAGAAGAGAGGGAGAATAAGTGATAATGATGATACATATAGTTCTGTCTACCTATCTCTACTATCTTTGGTTTCACCAATTTTCTCTGCTATGTTGTGAGGCTGACTCAAGAACCTTCTATAGGTGTTGTTTCAGAGAGGTAAGAAGCTAGGAGAAACAGTTGATAGCACACAGGTACAAGCATGTGTCTGTTTCCAAAGGGCTAGCAGTCATGAGTGCATGAGTGGAAAGATCATGAGTGGAAAGATCAGATGTGGTGACCAGTGTTTCTTTGAAAGAGAGCTATGAAGAGTAGTCATGGAGATCAAAGTTATTTGAGAAATGCCCATGTCTAATGGGATGGTAAAAAACATGTTTGTGGCACAAGATTATTCATAGAGGGGATCCTGGAATAGAGTCTGAAGAGGAATCCAAGAAGGCTGCATAATGTATACATATCACTCAGAGTTCAGTATAGAGGTAAAATACACACTTGTTATTTTAATAGAACAAAAAATGGAAACAAAGAATTGTTTGAGATCTATTGTTAACAGGTACTGAAGAAAGGAAAAGACAAAACGAGAACAGTAAGCACAACCCTGGGGGTGTAGAGAGAAGGAAGGGGTTGCCATTATTAAATGCTAAGTGGCTTGGAGGAAGGGCTGGGCAGAGCTGCTGTCTCTGAGGGTTGTGGCATGTCTGGGTGCTTTGAGTGTTGCAAACTGCAGTCAACTACTATACTGGGACAAACAGCTACTGTCAGGATGAAGAAGGGTTGCTAGAGTAACACAAAGAGGAAAGTAAAGCAATGACAGAAAACCAAAAGGGCAATAGGATGCAAACAGGAAGGAACAGTCTCCCTCCAGAGCCCCCTTGTGGCAGAGCTGAACAGGCAGCCACTGGCAAACACAAAGGAATGTTTTTATTATTTAAAAAAAATTTTTTTTACTGTTTATTTATGAAGAGAGAGACAAAGTGTGAGTGGGGGAGGGGCAGAGAGAGAGAGGGAGACACAGAATCTGAAGCAGGCTCCAGGCTCTGAGCTGTCAGCACAGAGCCAGATGTGGGGTTGGAACTTGTGAGGGGTTAGACCATGACCTGAGCCAAAGTCGGACACTTAACTGATTGAGCCACCCAGGCGCCCCAAAGGAACATTTTTAGAGTCTCAGCCTTAGTATTACCAAACAGTATAGAATAGGTTTTGATGTGGAGAGACAATAGTCTAATAACAAGGAAATTGGGCATAGATAGCAGTTTGTGGACTAAATGTGATAAATACAGTGGAGTGATCAGAGAACATTTGATGGGCATTCTTTGACAGAGCATGATCAAGCCAAATCATGAGCTCAGGGCCTCTTCCAGAACAAAGACCTATAGATCAGAAGCTCATGGTGAATGATCATAACATTGTCAATAACACCATTTCATAAGCACCTTTTATGTGCTAGGGAAAGTTACTTACTTTTCACATCCATGCAATGAAGATAGGTATTATTATTACAATTTGCCAATGAGGAAAGAGGAATCAGGAGGTACATCCAATATGATTGGTAGATTATGATTCAAACCCAAGCCTGTCTGATTCTAAAGCCTGGATAGTAAACTTAGGTTTGATTCATGATTTTCAGCTCTATCAAATCTGTTAAAAATAAAAATTGCCTATTGCTTTAGTAAATTTCAACTATCAACATGGGAGAGTATGTCTAGAAGAACATGGGGAAAATCAAAATTTGTCTTGAAAATGGTAAAGCTCTTTCAAAAAAACAGTAACGATTGCATGTGGGAACTTTGTGGCAAACCTGTGAATGCTCTATAATATTGTTAAAAAAAATGAAATAATCCTTTCTTTTTCCTATGCATATTGTGTTCTTCTGAATTCTTTTGTCTTTTACTGGTTTATTTTGGCATGGTATAATTCTTCCACAAATTTTGCTGACACATGGTTGATCAGTCATACTTTAGTGTGAGGCACTGAAAACCTGGCAAAACCTGTGTTTTGTTGATAGAGCTTGTTGACTGGGGTCATGTGGCAATTTACTGATTTTTCGAGGACTATCTCTAGATAACAGTAGCTGTAGGTATTTTCTCTGAGTACTATAGTAGAAAAAGATTTAAATTTACAGAAAAAAATTAAGAATAGTGCAAATATACCTTTTTTTACCCTGTGCCATGTGAGAGTAACTGGCTGTCATATTTTTTTTTAATTTTATTTTTTTAGTATTTATTTATTTTTGAGACAGAGAGAGACAGAGCATGAACGGGGGAGGGTCAGAGAGAGAGGGAGACACAGAATCTGAAGCAGGCTCCAGGCTCTGAGCTGTCAGCACAGAGCCCGATGCGGGGCTTGAACTCACGGTCCGTGAGATCATGACCTGAGCCGAAGTCGGACGCTTAACCGACTGAGCCACCCAGGCGCCCCATGACTGTCATATTTTTGTGTGTATTTCCTATATAGAAGGGCTTCTTCCAGTATAACCAAATTGTATCCATCAAAATCAGGAAATGAGCATTGCTACTATCTCATCTTTAGACCCCATTTAAGTTTCTCCATTATGTCCATTATAGGAAGAGTCCAGGAAGAATTATGTATTGCCTTTTGCTGTTATATCTTTTAGTCCCCTTCAGCCTAGAAAAGTTTGTCAGTTCTTCCTCAAGTTTTATGACCTAATATTTTTGAATGTCAGGAATTTCATGAAATGTCGTTCAATTTTATGTTTTATAAATATTTCTGCATGATTTTTTTCATGAATATCATCTTCAGTAGGAATATCACCGTGGTAAAGTCTCTTATTGCATCCTCTCCTTTTGTATAAAATTTTGATTTGTTCCATTATTAATGTTATTAAGTTTGATCACTTGAGTAAGGTAGTGTCTGCCAAGGCTCTCCACAGCAATATTACTCTTTTTCTCTTTGTAATTAAGTGTTTTGTGTGGGAGGTACTTTAGGATTTTGTAAATATTCTGTTTTTCATCAAATTTAATTAATTAGTTAATATCTATATGAACTCACAGATTTATATTTTGTTCAACAGTTACAATTTGCTACTATAGTATTTCTTTCGATGCTTAAATCATCTCAGGTTTGACCAGTAGGAGCTCTTCCAGATGACCCGTCTCCTTTTTTGACACATTTCCATCATTCCTTGACCACTTCATCCTGGCCACGAGATTTTCTTGAAGTTTTCCAGCCTCAATGATGGTTCCTTTTACAACAAATAGTATTTAGAAACAATAATCTGCATACTAGATATGTTCTACATGGGCTCCAACTTGCCATTCTAGACCGCCTCCCCCAGTCCTTCAGCTGTTCTCATCTTACTTATGTTCTAAATGCCCATGTGCTGCTGTTTTGGCTTCCCTCCTTTCCCATGCAAAGCTACCTGCATCGTCTGGCCTCAGATACTGCTCTGAGGTGAAGTTTTCAAGAAGGGAAGAGAAGAGGAAGATCTAAGACCCATATTCTACATGAAACTTTTAGAGGAATGGAGAAACTTCTGGAAGTTGGAATGGGAAGGCAGAACCACACTGTTGAGCTCCACTATGGTTTCAACTTTAAAAATACATACACACATACATGTATACACGTGTATATCATATATAATCTTTAAACCAAGTCAATTGTATTACCAAGTTCCCAACCAAAGAGGAATAATTTGTTTCCATATTCATTGAATGAAAACGGGGCTATAATGGATTTATCTAAAGATGTCTTGGTTTGGGTTCCCCAGAAGCTGATTCTGAGATAAGGGTTCAAGTCTAACTAATGAATTTGGGAGGTCATCCCTTGAAATACTGGGAAAGTGGAGACATAAATCAGGAAAGAGAATGAAGACAATAAAAAATATACCCTGTGCTGGTTATCTCTGAGGATATCTAGAGCTCAGCCCCTCAAGGGAACTCCAGAAGACAATGAGAACATGTCTCAATTATCCCACCTGATGGCCAAGGAAGCAGTGATATTTACCGTTCAACTCCTTGTTTGTCATTGTTTGAGGATTCAGAGAGACATTAACTCTCTGGACTTCTTGTTGACCCCAACCAAAGACTGAGGGTGTTCCCACTGCCAGATGAAAATCCTTATCAGAGAGTTGCAGGTGTCTGCATGCAGTAAGTGACCTAAGACACACAGAAAAGATATCAATGGGGGCAGTGACAGTTTCCTGCAGATGATGTCTTTTCAAGACTCTGCACCTAAAAGAATACATACTACTTTAGAGAGATTTTCAAGATACAATTTGTGTTACACCCTGATGAGACTCCAGTGAACCAGAAAAAACTAATAATATATATATTAATATACATAATAATAGCTTATAATATCTGCTATTTTGAGTGCTGTACTCAATATTTTAGTGTTGTCATGTTTTACACAGATTATTTAATCATCAAAGGAAATCCTTAAAGTCAGTACAATTAAGTATTTATATTTAATGCATAAGGAATCTAAGATTTTGAAAAGATTAGCAACTCGCTCAAGGTGACACTTGGTAAGTGATATTGTTGGGTTATAAATCGAGGCAGGGTAGCTCCAGAGCTCACACTCATAGGCATTTTCTTGGTTTGCTAAAGCAAAACCCTTAGAGTTTCCCCCAAAGCAATAGAAGACCTCTAAGGAGGAACCATGGAAATGTTCCTACAATTAATCATCTAGTGAAGAAACATCGACCCAGTGATGAAGAGAGCTAGGATTTAGACAGGAGACCTATAAACGCAAGTAATCAGCCTTAGGTTCTAATTGGAGCCCTGGTGTAAAATTTTACCCTGAAGAAACCTATTGAGTTCAAAGCATCAGTCCCTTCTGTGGAACTCACTTCTAGCTTCTGGGAACTGCTAATGAGAGAAACCGCACAAATGCAACAGGGAACAAGAAGCTGGGGAGACACTGTTTGCTGGTCTAGGACTCTGAATTGAAAGCTGATAAGTACAAGCCATACCTTTGGGATCATTCACTCAGTTTTCGGTTAAAAAAATGTTACCATGCCTGTGCCTTTTGATCTGGATTCTGACAGAGTAGAAATTCTTAATGCAAGTAAGACTCTTTCAACATAGAGAAATAATTCTTGTCTCTAAAAAATCTAAAAAAGAATGGAAGATGAGTATTGATTGTAAAGCCAATCTAAGTTTCATTCTGAATGGAAGTGATTGAAATACATGTTAAGAGGCTATAGAAAAACATGTTGCGTTTTAAATGTGTTTAAGAAATTAGCGAACTGTCCTTGGAACATAGGTGTGGTATGATGTGAATATATTTTTGGTTGAAACTAGGTCACTTCCTATTTTAACTAGGAAACTTTTGTTTCAGCTTTAGTGTATTTTTAAATACTGTATTGAAAAATACAGTTGTTCACAGTCATTATTTATATCTGAGCTGATGATCGCTTCAAGTATGTGCCTAAGAAAATGAGTACAGCTATGAATCTGATAAATGTGGATCTTAACTGAAAAGGTTTAAGGAGTTTATTAGTCTATCTTTAGAGGAAGCATTTAACAAGGGGGAGTAGATAAAAATTACCAGAGTCATGAGGAAAAAAAAAAAAAAACTGTGGGAAGGATGATGGTAGTTTGACATCAAAGAATGATTTCTAACAGGGCCACCTGGGTGGCTCAGTCAGTTAAGCCTCCAACTCTGGTCATGATCTCACACTCTGTGAGTTCAAGCCCAGCATTGGGCTAGCTGCTGTCAGCACAGAGCTCGCTTCAGATACTCTGTCCCCCTCTCTCTCTGCTCCTTCCCCATTCACACACACTCTCAAACATGAATAAACATTAAAAAAAAAAAAGATTCCTTAAAAAAACAAAACATGATTTCTAACATCCATACCACTGTCCACCAGACTTTTCACATTGCAAAGATACCAATTATCTACATTTCCAGGCCTTGACTGGACTAGTGCATAAGTCATTCAGCATGGTCACAGCTAGAATCCGAATGGATCAGGAAGATATTTTTTGCTTGTATTCAATCCTATGAAAAACAATGTTGAACCAAAAAAAACCCAAAAATTCAAAATGCCTGCCTTTCCTTCATGTGGAAGATGGATACATTTTGGAAGAGCAGATCTTGGCTTTACTGAGATGTATACTCTGGTGATCTAAGTAAGTAAATGCCCAAGCTTTCCCACTTCTCTTCATAGATTTTGAGCAATTGTCTTAGCTTCTTTCTTAACCCTATACAAGGAAACTTTCAAATAGTAACCACTAACATCCCGATAAAGTAAAGAGATAATAAAAAAAAAAAGAAAAAGAAAACATTTCCATCTGGAATCTCTTCAGATTTCAGGGTGAATAAATTGGCAGATACCTGGTAGAGCCCTGGGGCCAAAAACTGAGCTTATTTTGTTTCTGTTTTCATTTCTCCCTTTTTTGCCTTGTCAGTTGAATAACGTCTCTGCTGATTTCCTGGAGACTCAAGTCTTCCCGATGGCCATTTGTCACTCCCTCAGCTTCCATGGCCGCTGGCTATGGGTACTAAAAAAACACCAAGGTGAAGAAAAAAAATCAGGAAATAATGTTTATCTGAATTCGCTTCCAGAATTTCGACTCAATTTGGAAACTGAAGCCAAGTGGCAAAGTAAAGATTTTCTTTTCATGGATCGTCTAATTGCCCCAAAAAGGCAGCCCTTGGGAGTGTTGCAGATTTTAAGCATTCAAGGTGTGTTGACTGTAGACTGGGAGTCATAAGGCAGATGGCAGGGAATCTGCTGGAAGGCTGAATTTTCACTGGTGCCAAATAGGGCTGACTGCACAGTAGTTAAGTGGGGTAGCTGTCAAGGAAAGAGACACTTTGCTTTCCCTCCCCTACAGGGACAGTTGAACCACACACTTCCCTCCTTCTCTGGTTCCCAGTTGCCCTGGGCATTTTTCTCTGTTACAGCATTTCACTCCTGAAATGAATGGC
The DNA here is from genome assembly GCF_018350215.1 of Panthera leo. Lineage (NCBI taxonomy): Eukaryota > Metazoa > Chordata > Mammalia > Carnivora > Felidae > Panthera > Panthera leo. Next base: position 35,270,441 of record NC_056679.1, on the reverse strand, counting down.
ACTTAGCAGGGAAGGTGTCTTTGGTAAGTATTTTACAACAGTGCAGGAGTTAACAGTTTCTTTTTTCATTAAAAGTGAGTTTTTGGTGGCTTTGTGACTGGCAGCCCAGAAACTTCTTACTTCCCTTTGATGCAGTGATCTCATAAAGAGTCTCCTTTTCCCAGACATCTGCCAAAGGGAAGGTTACGCTCCTTTCCTCCCTTCCTTCTGCCTTTGTTCCCTGCTTCCTTTCCCTCCCAAGAGTCATAAGAGAGATTTTTGCAAAATCCCTGTGAATATGCATCGGTGATAGATGCTAGATATTGCCACCAACAACTACCATACCGAATGATTTATTTACTAAGGGGAGTGTGGGGGGGGGGTGGTGGGCGGAAGGGGGTGAGTTTCTAAAAAAGCTTGGGTGACATGGGAGGTAGTTATAGCTCATTTAAAAAGGTAGCACGCAGAAGAGTAGAAGAGAAAAATAGTATTTAGTCACTTTTACAACATCAGTGGACATACCAGTGGTAATTTTTTAACATGTAGATCTGCTGCTGTTAATATTCCACTTACAGCCAATTAAATATTGACAAGGTAATTCTATTGCAAGGGGGATAATGGAGTGTTCCAAAGTCAGAATGTGTCCTCCTTAAGGACGGGCATTATATCACGCTTATTACTGCTGCCCAGAGCTTACCACAGGGCTTGGCACAGAGAAAGCACTAGATAAAGATTTGTTAACTTGAATTGAAAAAAAGTTAGTAGATCGCTACATCATGAACTCTGCAAAAGTATTTATGAGAATTAGGATAGTGATTATGTGTAAGTGGAAGCTGATTTATCTGTTATTCTTTTGACCTACACTTCATTAGCACAATCACTCTTCTGTAGGATGATGCACCTGAGACATTACCAGGGCTTAACGTATCATCTGAAACATCCAAGAAAAATTTGATTATATTCTGCATAATTTTAGTACTTTTAGTCTTAAGGGTCTTTTCCTGGACTTTAATTCTTTAAAAATTAGCAATCCATTAATGATATATAGGATAAATTGCTATAATCAGAGTCTATAATTAACCAGAATGCCGAATGTGCAGAGATTAAAAAGTGTTTTTAGGTGGACAGAGCTGGGCTGGAATGCGGATTTGGCTGTGGCTAGCTTTGTGATCTTGGGCAGGCCCATTAGCATCTCTAAACTTTGGATTCCTCATCTCTGAAAATGGGAAGAATAACACCTTCTCCCTCCAGGGCTGTTGGAAGATTAAAGGAGATAATGTATGCGCTCTGCATAGTGACAGCTACTTGGCAATCCTTCACTAAGTGGTTGGAATAGGAGCAGCGGCCACCCTGGAGTCTGTCCTGTGTTCCCCACTTGTGGTGCCTTGTGATTATTGTGCGGACCATGTACTGGGAGGGAGGAATCCCTGGGTGTGTGCCATTGGGCATCCTGTATTTCTCTCTAGGGCTCACAGCCTTATACTAAAAAGGGAAGTGCTAGGTACGGAAAGAGCTTTTCCAGTGTTTGGCAGCATGTTATTAGTATCGCAGGTGGAATTAGTCTAGATGTCTATTTTCCAAATATAATTTGTTACTTTCTAAGGTGGATCTATACACATACCTGTATTTTTTCCTCCAGTCCCACAGGCAATTTTAGATCAGTTCCCTGAAAATGCCATCTGTTCTTTGTAGTCAGAAATGAAAAGAAACTGAGTTTTCAGCTAGACTAGGAGATTTGCATTTGAATAATAGGTGTCAGATACCTTGGTACCCATTTCTTTTAAGTGTGAAGTTAAATGCTTGTGACTCCACTAAGTGTTGGGAGGCAAGATGTTAATATGGTAATTATCTTTTTCCTTAATGAGATGATATTGAGAAGCAGGTTTAGAAAAAATTACAGAATAAGACGCTGAGCAGGAAAGAAAGAGGAGCTGGCTGGCTTTCCTTTCTTTCTCTTGGTAGGGCCAAGGTCTGGGGAGATGGAGAAGAATCCATGTGTTGTTGCTTAGAAATTTGGGCTAGCTTTCACGGATGCCCAGACCCCTTTCTGTGAGCTGGATAAGGACTGAAAGTCTGAGGACACTCTGTCTTCTGACAACAGTGGGATTCTGTAAGGATAAAGCCCTCAGAAATTCACTGCAGACATGCTGGAGACATAATAGATTCTTCCCTAATCCTTCCACCCCTCTCCACCTGCAGTTTCAGGAGTTCCCCAAGATCACCCTCACTTCTGACACCAAGCGCAAGTTCTGAGTTCCCCAAGATCATCCTCACGTTCAATAATTCCCTAGAAGGACTCACAGAACTCAGAAAAGCTGTTATACTTACGGTTTGTTACAGCGAAAGGATGCAAATAAAATTTAACAGAAGGAAGAGTCCAATAGGGCAGGATCCAGGATATAAGGCATGGTGCTCCCTGTGGTCCCCAGTGGAGTTGTGCGGACAGCCTCTGTTTCTCTCAACAACACTGTGTGGCAATACACATGGAGTATTACCAACCAGTTTACTTGGTCCTTCGTGGCCAGAGTTTTATTGGGGCTTGATCACAAAGACACAGTTGATCATCCATGTAGCTAAACTTAGTCTCCAGCCCCTGCAGAGGTTCAGCTGATACCGTATGGAACAAAGCTCTCCGCCAGAAATCACTTTGTTACCATAGTCTATCTCGCATGGCTCAAATCCCAATGGTGAACAAAGACATTCTTATCAGAAACGACATTTCAGAGGTTCAGAGATTACTTTCCAAGAGCTGATGGCAAACACCAAACCTTGGTCTGGACAAGGTTAATCCTGTACTGCACACCACCCTGTCCTCTTTCAAACTAGAAACATAATTTAAGATCCTGATACAGAATTCAAGTGAGATGGCTACACAGAGCAAGTAAAGAAGTATCATATCCAGTCTGGGTTCAACTTACTTCTGGCCCTTGATTTCCTTGAAGCATTTGCAATTGTCAGTGACACTTTCTACATAGGTAGGATCTTGCCAAAATTGAAATGGACAAATTCTTGTAATTCCACTGCCATTTTACTCAGACATTACCTTACCAAACCATAAAAGACAGTCTAAAGAATCCATGCAATTTGATTTAAGAGATTAATTATAAACACTATTTTCCTGATCCTGAGCCAAGTTGAAAGCAACATCTTCATCTTTAAGGGAATGTGCATATCCCTACTAGTGTCGACTAAAGGAGAGAATTCTTCTAGGTATGCAGGCTTACTCATCCCAAACATTGCAGAAGGCTCTCCTGTGAATTATCAACAAAATAGGATGGCTTCCTTCCTTCAGGTCACCCTATTCATTCATCCATATGAAGGTGTGGGAGAATGAGCCTTAATCAAGCTTTTCATCTTCTTACTCCATTTCAAGCTAACCTATTGTTAGGATGCTTTGAGCTATTATCGAAAGCTCATGTCCCTCCAAATCTCACTCCCATTTTGTCCAACTTTACTTAGGAACTGTAAATCCAAATGCCTGTGGAACAGGTGAGTATGTAAATGTATGAAGTATAACATGAATGTAACAATAGATATTACTGGAGAGTGTGGCAGAATGGGGATTATCAGACTGCAAGAGAATTCATATACAAATCTAAAAATATTTTACAGGCAAATAAAACACAGCTTTTGGCAGCCATGGCCCATGAATCACTGGTTTGAGATTCTTATAACAGAGGGATAGAAGAGAAAATACCCAAATATTAGTAGGATAAAAGACAGAGTTTACCCTTTGGCTCAACATTTCAAATATTTTCAGATTACGCAATGTGGTTTAGTGTTGACTATAAAGATTCGGTTTTCCAATTTTCCTAAGAAATTTTTGTAAAAGAAGAGAAACACAGAAGTGTACTTGGTATTGGATGGAAGCATCAAGCAAAAAGAATTACTTTTGCCATTCCATTCATCTTTTATTCTGTATGGTATGGATTTGACCCAGAAAGGGAGAGTCAATGAAAACTTTTGATTTAAAAGCACCTAAGATGCCCTGTGATAGGAAAAATAGAAATACACATTTTAAAGTAACAGGAAGTAAGTAATAATATCCAATCTTTAAATTAAAATCTAGACAGTGGAACAAGAATGGTAGAGAGACTTATGAGGTAACGTTTTTTACATCTCCAATCTAAGGTCACACAAAGTATCCAATCTGTAAAGTATATTTATGGAAAGTAAATCTAGAAGTATCTCGTGGAGATTGAAGTAAAGTCCAGCTTTCTGCATTTCCAGCACATAGTAGGCATCAAAGAAGTCTTTACTGAATGAATCAAAAATGGTTGTTTGCATCCCTTCTCAGGGTCCTGCTGTGTTTTCTAATCATGCATAGGCCACGTCAAATGAAAGAAGATAAACTCTGCAGAGTGAACAATAGCCATTGTCTTTTCACCTTCCCCCAAGTAAGAAGCAGAAAGACCAGGGTTTGAGGAGAAATTATTCTCTTGATAAAACTCCAAATACTTAAACTTTTATAAGGCTGGCCTTCCCAGCGAGATTTTAGATCCAAAGAGTTTCAGTAAAGAATTGGCATACGCACTCCCAAGTTTGGGTGCTTATCCAAACTGAAATTAATCTCTGAACCTTATGAGGTTTGCTGAGTTCTAAAGAAAGCTGAGAGAGCCAGAGAGGGCAGAGAAATCACAGAGAAAAACTGAGGAGAGTGATCATAGGAAAAGCTGCAGAGACCAGAAAGATCACAAGGGTGAGGGGGGGAGCGGAGGAGGGCACTGAAAGGGGTTGCTGAAATGGAGGAAGAGGATAAGGGAGGAGCAGAGGTAGCTTGGCGGGAGCCAACAAGGCCAGAGCAATCACAGCAGAGATGCTGAGGGCAGAGGGAGCGCTAAGAAAACAGAACTGAGTGGGGAGATTACAGAGGTGCAATCAGTACAGAGGAGGAGGGCAAGAAACATGCCCTCAAGAAGGGCTTGACTCCAAACTCCGACTGCTTAAAAGGCAAGAATGGCAAGACCTTTCATTTGGATTGTGATAGTTTGAAATCTGGAAAAGATTTTCCTCTCCCTTCCTTTCATCTCATTTCTTCTCCCTTCCCTTGTCCCATCTCCTCTAAAAAAGAGGTAGGAGAGGAGAAAAAGGAGGTGATTTGATTTTTTTCCTAGATATTTTGCGGTTTGATTACCAATACGTCCTGCAAGACTTAAAATGCAATGGTGAAGCTTAAAATACGAATCTGACTTGAAACAGAATATAGGCTATCTTTCTTCCTTTGGAAAATTCCCCATCCTTCTTCTGAAAATTCCATGTGAACAAACTATTACACTTGAGAAGAAGCAGAAAAGCAGACTTTTTAATAAACAAAATGCTAGTAATACTACACCAAACTAAGTGTTTGGGTCTTTAAATATTAAACAGAAATACTGTTTACTGGACCAACTGCCTTTATTACATAATGAGACAATAGCTTGAGTGAATCACGTCAGTGAAATGCAAGGTATTGTGGACTATTTAGTCATGCCGCAGTGCCTGGCATCACAGAGTTTTAGCTCATCTCCTGGGAGCAGATATCTTTCCCAATTCAATCCAGTCTTTTGCAGGTGAAGAAACAGACATCCAGAGAAATTGGCATGCTGTCTTAAGGCCACTACTGAATAGTAAGACTTTAAACTCCATGTGTACTAACCAAAATTCTGACAAGATGCGTAACTTTTTACAGCTTCTCAGTTTCTGGATCATTATTCATTTGTAGGCTGCGCTGAGGTAGGCTGTCCTAGGTAATTGAAATTAAAAGCAGAAAAGCAGCTATTTTAGTCTGACCCCTGAAATAACCCCCTTGGCCTAGAATCTGGGTACTCTTGGTGGGATGTCTGTTCCATTGCAATGTGTTGATAAAAGCCAGCTCTCTTTCTTTTCCCCAGACGGGTCTCACATGTATGCCCTAACCCAGTCTATCAGGGCTTGTTTTGTTCTTTTCTGTGATTGTAAATGTGTGATGTTTAGTGAGACTGGAGTGGGAGGAAGGGGTCAAGTATGAGAGTGCATGAATAAGCCATACCTATCACCAGTATAAAAACATGCGACTAAGATCATAACAGGGAAAGGCAGTTATCTTCATATTCAAAATACCATGGGGAAGTTTTATCATTAAAAAATCTTCCTCTTCTCTACCTTGCTTTACTGCTAAATAAGAAACCAAGGCGGCGCAGTCCTTACTCTTCCTGATTTCTTAGACTTGCTGGGTAAGCACATGCCTCTCTCAAACTCCATCACTAGTTTTCATTTCAGACCTTGGTCCCGAGTTAACACAGTGGAAACTTTTTAAATGGCTTCCAACTTCAGCAGCGACTGGATTACAACAGCTCCTCAAACTACAGTGTTATTGTACTCATTAAAACAAAGCTTTTTCCATCTGTTTCAAGATTCTTCCAGTGACTTTATTATTATGCTATTTATTCTTTTCTCAATAACAATTCAATCATTTAAAATTTCTTTAGTAATAATCATGTGTGGGTCATCTGTTGGAGTGAAAGTGTTCACAACATTGGAAGGCAGTGAGAGTTTGCAGGCGTCTCTCCCTGGCACATAAGATGCAGCTATGTGAAATCTTGTTCTTATTTATATTGACTTACAGGGGCGCCTGGGTGGCTCAGTCGGTTGAACGTCCGACTTCGGCTCAGGTCATGATCTCGGTCTGTGAGTTTGAGCCCCGCATTGGGCTCTGTGCTGACAGCTCGGAGCCTGGAGCCTGTTTTGGATTCTGGGTCTCCCTCTCTCTCTGACCCTCCCCCGTTCATGCTCTGTCTCTCTCTGTCTCAAAAATAAATAAACGTTAAAAAAAATTATATTGACTTACATACATCTGTCTATTTTTCAAACTGGAAGCTCTTCAAGTTTAGAGAGTTTGGTTTCTCCTCCTGAGCTAACTCCCCCTAGCCCATGGTATGACATACAGAACACAATCACTGATTTGTTGGCTAATAGGCATCTCCAGGAAAAACCATCCTTTGCACTCGACTTGGTATGGGCAAGCTAGCTTAACTTTTTTCAGTTACTGGTTCCGTGATATTTCTTCTTCTTGTATTTTCCAGAACAGATACTGGTGACTACCGTCTTTGATTTTCCCATGCCTACTCCTTTGTCCCTTCGTTGAGAAAATAACACCTACGTCACTTCATTGACTTGCTGGGAGAACCAAATGTAATGCTGTACACCATTCAAAAGGTAGGTATAGAAAACTTTACAAACAGGTGTTATTTTTATAGAGCTGTTTCCTTTAGTGTGAAAGTAGAGAATACAAGCAATGTACTTGTGAAACTGGATACAAGTATATCATTCATAAATTTGGGACATAGAAATGTTAGCAATTCTATACATTCAATAACAATTAGAAGCACATTTTTATCAGGCCAACTATCAGTAATGGTAATCATGGAAAGCAATAGGTAAGAGAAAAGCAATTTTGTTTTACTGTTCAGTGGACCAGAGATATGCAATTAGATGCAAGCACCACTTAAATGTGCATGATGCACGATCATATGCACACTCAGTTATCCTTACAGTCTCAGTAAATATCATCAGGTAGGAGTGTGGACTCTGGTGCAAGATTGCCTAGATTGCCTAGATTGTCAGAATCTGGCTCTTTGAACTTAGTAGCTGAGAGATTTGTCTGCCCCTTTGCTCCTTATCTGTAAGAAAGGGAGGATGGAAGTAAGAGCACTTAACTTTTCAGGTTGTTGAGATGATTAAATCAGCTATCTATACAATAATAATCTTAGAAAAGGGCCTGCCATATAGAAAGCACTCTGTAGTTATTAGCTGGAGTTATTCTATTATTTCAGACCATCTCAATGAATGGTCAGAAGTGTAGTCAACCATTCTAGGTTTTGTTCTCCAAGACATTTAACATCAGGCCAGGTGAACATGTAGGTGGTAGGTGGTGCTGTTCACCCACTTCCAGCCCTGGCTGAGCTTTCATGGTGAAGAGGTCAGATCCTGGATTCTGCTGAATGAAGATGGTAAGGAGCAGGAAACAGTAGACTGATGCAATAAGTGAATGTTGTACAAGATGAAATCAAACTAGATAGCCTGCCATTGCCAAATGGCCAAAAGCAGAGGCATTGGGTCCTTATCCCAGCTCTGTCCTTGACCAGCTATATGGGTGACATGTTCCAAACTGGAAGTTTAGGGGTCGTGGTGGCACAGCACCAACCACGGAGCATGGCTGCTAAGGGGCCCTGCGTGGATGTTAGTTTCTGTTCAGTTTGGCCAACCATATGCGGTTCTGTTTTGTTTCAACTCTCTGGCTTTGCTTTAATGACTTGAGAGAAACAGCAGATTTTCATTCCTTTTTGCAAATATTTTAGCACTTAAAGATTGTCATTCGCACAGTTGTTACATCGATAACAAAGCGAGCCTGAGCCCTGCTTGAGCAGGGTCTGTTTCTGGGGAAATAGCCTGTCTGTTTCTGCTTTGCCTCATCTGCCATGTAGATTTTAGTTGTTAATTGGGGATGGAAACGTTTCCAAGTTTTCTTCTTCCCTAGGTATTGATCTTTGGGTGAACGTAAAGTCTTAACCCCTTAAGCTTTATCACCATGCTTCCTCTACCTTATCAATTCAAATGGATTTAGCATGTATTATCAGTATTTAGATCTTGACTTCCTTTTTACTTCTTTCTCCTTTAAAGCAATCTGTCTAGCTGTAAACCTCTTGTTAGAAGAGATTATATGATTGTTTTGTGGTTTTATAATCTGTTTGAAGGAGAAATGGCTGCACACTTGAGGATTTAAAATGATGTCTCAACAGGAAACAGCTTCTCTGTTGAAAACCTGATTTCTCACAGAGCTGCTTTTTCTTTCTTTATAACAAAATTTTCAGATTTGATCACACTGCTACCAGGACATTTCATTTTATTTAAATGCAACAACACAAACATTACTAATCTGGTTTCCCCAAGTTCATTTGCGCGCTCCCTGTCAACAATGGTTTTATCAGCCATCGAAATCTAATGGAAACGGCAGTGCTGCATGTAATCATCCAATAATTATAAAATAAACAGACTGAAAACTCAGACGCGTTTGAACAAAAGCCATCAAAGTAACAGAAACAGGAGAAAAGGTAATTAAAGAGCTTTCTCTATTCAGCTTTCAACATTACAGGTTTATTTAAATGCAGCTCTAGCCGGAGACTTGAGGTGGATTGATTGGCCAAATTTGTTGGCTGACACTATTCTGAAATGTGTCCCATTAAAAATGCAGTAAAAAAATGTAAAAAGCACGATAATCATGGCACCTCAAAAGCTTGCTTTATTTCTCCTCTGAGAACTTCTGTGGTCATGTGAACAGGTGACAGTTAATAGTAGATGACAAAAGGCACTGCCCTTTATCATTTAAACACCGAATCTTCAGAGGTCTGGGCAAATAGAGCAGTCTGGTCCCCGACTATAAAACTGTGACGTCAAAGGGTGGCTCAACCTAGGCTGCAAACCTCCACTTGAGTTTGTCACCTGCTCGGGAAAAGGAAGCTGCCTCTCGGAGGCTGTGATGCTTGAATGCAGGCAGTTTAGCAATAGGAGATTCAAACTTTTGAAAGAGAGGTAACAAAGCCCTAAGAATAAGCCCCGGTCATGAATGTATATATAGTCCTAGGGCTGGTTGGCATAGCAACTATTTCTGAGAACCCCGGTGCTGCTTAAGTAAACAGCTGAAGCACAGAGCGTGCCTCAGCTAAGCTGGGTCCATCTGTAGTATCAGCATGTGAGGATCAGAACGGGAACATTTTCTCCAGTGAATCAATGATATTTTGCTATCTCCTCCTAATAACTCCATTGTTCCCAGCACTTCGTGGCAGTCCTCTGGTTCTATCTCTTTTTCCGTGTGGCCATTTTGTTGAGTAATCTCCACATAGGTGAATCTGACTGTGTGGGTTTTGGGATAACTAGAAAGGATCTTAAGCTCAGTATCTTTCCTCTGTTATTTGCCAAGAACGTCCAAGGAAAACACATGGATGATTCAACAACAGCTCATTATGATGATCCAACAGAAATGATAGCTGCCGAAGCTTTTACTTCAAAGTTCAGCACACTGGGTAACTGCAAAGGTTTTGGTATCAGACAAACCTAGCTATGGTTTCTGGTTCTGCTAAAAAAAGTGGCGTGACGTCGAGCATATTACTGATCCATTGGGCATGTTGTTGATCCTTTCTGCAACTGTTTTCTCAAATGTAAAATGAGGATAGTAATGAATACCCCATGGGCATTTGAGAACTAAATAAGATATTGTATTTAAGATGCTACATGCAGTACTCAAGAAATGGTAGTGCTAACAGACCTTTCTGGGTTCCTACCCAATGGCATTTTAGAACTTGATGTGTCCAGTGCTTTTTCACGTGATTCAGCCATAAGTCCTGATTTGTCTAAGCCAAGTATTGTGGTCTCATTCCGCTCATTAGTGACTGATTTGTGGTGAATATGTGGGCCTAGTTCTTGCCACTGATATAAGGAGTTCTTGGAAGACAGGTTAGTGGTAAGAGATTAGATCCACTCAGACTATGATAGTAAGGGACTCCCACAGGTTTCAAGGTTACAGAGTAGATGAGAAAACACATTATGAGAGCTTTTATGTATTTTTAGTGGATGCCCTTAGATACCCAGGATTTGTAAGTAACAATTGGAAATTTTTGTTTGGGCTGGGCTTCATTATATGTGATACTCTTCTGGAACTGACCTCTGCAAACCATTTTTTTTTTTGGTAAGCATTTTAAAAGTATATGCTATAATGCTTTGAAAAAAAATATATAGTTGAATAATTTACCCATATCTTATTTTTGTGGCGAAAGGATAAAAAGCAAAACAAGACAAAAGAAAACACAACACCTTAATCTCTTAGAAACTTTTGAGTTCTTCTCAGAAAGTTCTTTTGAGAGAATGTAAGGGTCATAACTAATAGGTCTTTTCCTTCCCTACCACCCATTTCTGATGAGGGAAGAATGGGAAAGAATCCATAGTGAGCCCAATCGGAGTCTCTTTTATTAGTATCAAAACATCTGTGCTTCCTGAGAAAAATGAACTGAGTATCATCGTAATTCTGAATGTCTGGAAAAGAATTCTGAATGTTTTATATCCACACTCCCCTACCTTGATCTTCCTTATAAATCTTTTCCCCAAAAATAGTTCTTCTAAGTCCAAAATGATTTATTTTTATCTTGCTGTTACCCCTGATGATTTTAAAGTTTTGTGTTTCCAAAAATTTGTATTGTTTTCATGAGTCATATCTTTTCTTCTGATTATTGTAAGTTAAGGTTTTTCTTACTCTGTAAAACTCAGGACTCTATAAAGAAGAATGAGATAACAAAGGATGAAAGCTAGTGTCTGTGAGCCGTGAGTTCTGTTCCTTGGGAGTTTCACTGAATAATCTGCTACTAATATGATGCATGATATTGTCTTGGCAGTTTATTATTTTGAGGCAATAGAACATAACAGATTGGAAGGACTATCTTGATCTATTATATCAAGAATCCACAATTTATAGCTCTGTCTATTTGTTGGTAAAAAGACACTCCCCGAGAGAAGGCTTGTACATATATGTAGTGATAAGAATGTGGTCCTTTAAAAATGTTTTGGATATCCTTACATTTGTACGGGGCCCGTGATTAGGACAAAAATTCCTTGTGTTTTATGTAAACACACAAAATACATGTATTTGTTAAATACACCTTATTAAGTTTATCCTCCACAATAACCCAGTGAGGTAAGTTATGTGAAATCTCAATGCAGAGATGAAAAGCCTGAGGTACAGAGGAAGTTAGATAACTTGCCTAAAGTCACATAGCAAATGAGTGGCAGAGGGACTCCACCTCAGGTCTTTTGATTCTTAATGGTATTGTTTAATTTATTTTTTCTTCACAGCTGCTTCTCCGGGTATGCGTGGTTTAGCCTAGGGCTAACACTTTATTCATAACCACTTGTAATACAAATTTTTGGAGATGTTGTTGTTTGTCTTCAGGCTACGGTTGAAGGCTGGTCAGTTTCTGTTCTCAAAGAAAAACAACTAGGTAAGTCCAACATCTTCACCTTTCCCTTATGGATCTCCCACCCTCCAGGCCTACTCTGCTTCCATCCACCCTAATTGCGGACCAGACACCAAAGAACAAGGGAACACCCATACCCTCAGAACTGAGGAATTATTCAAATCATCCGATCCATAGGAGGCGCAAAAAACCTAGCTAACCCCAACCTACCTGCATTACTTAAGCCGCATCCTCTGTCTCCAGCCTGACTTTACTTGGTCCAATCACTTATGTGGCCCTGCCTGGCAGCCTTCTCTCACTTGGAGTTGAAGTAATAGAGTTTTGCCTTTCATCTCTCTGAGTTTCAGTGGGTTGTGTCTCGTCCTGAAAAGAATCTTCAAATCTTACACACCACCACTTTGGAGTTTAAATATGTCTCTAACCTTTTCAGATAAACTGTGATATAACTGGAAAAGCTTTGGATAGAGAGACAGGTATCTGAGCTTCTACTATAGGCTTTGTGTGGCCTTAAGCAGTTTATTAAACCTCTCTGATTCTCAGCTTTCTCACCTATGAGATGAGCAATCCTCTTCAAAGCAATGGTTCCTGTTTTGGGTTGGAATTCTATCATTTTTGTGGTATAAATTGGTTTTGCCAAAGTACAAGGGTATCTGAGGACAAATTGAAAGAGGAATAATCAAGGGGCACCTGAGTGGCTCAGTTGGTTGAGTGTCCGACTTCAGCTTAGTCATGATCTTGCGATTTATGAGTTCGAGCCCCACATCATGCTCACTGCTGTCAGCGCAGAGCCCACTTCAGATCCTCTGTCCCCCTCTCTCTCTGCCCGTTTTCCACTCATGCTCTCTCTCTCCCTCAGAAATAAAGAAAACATAGAAAGAAAGAAAGAAAGAAAGAAAGAAAGAAAGAAAGAAAGAAAGAAAGATTCAACTGGAAGTCAGTGCCTACATTCTATACGTGTGAATCTTTCAGTATGGTTTATACACATTGAAGTCATGATAACATTATAAAACGTATCATGAAGAAGCCCTTTTGTCAAAATGATAGAATAGCACACAAAACTGGACTGTAGCTAATAAAACAATAATGACTGGTATCTATCTAGGCTGGTTGGTAGCCCATCATTATAGCACCAGAAACTTGCTTGTTAAGGGTTTTGAAAGTCTCCTTTCCAGGATGTAACCTATGAATTCCGAGACCATTTGTTAAAGTTCCTTTGAGATTGTATGTTTTTTTTTTTTTCCCCATTCTCTCTCTCTCTCTCTCTCTTTCTTTCTTTATTTTATTTTTTCTAGTCAGAGACTTCTGAAGCTGCTGAAGGTGCAGATTTTGGTGTCATTGACCTGCCTTCCTCTTTGTTTGGCGGTTGATGAATCCTTGGGGAGAGATGTCTGCAACCCTGATGGAGGGCCAGAAAATATAGCTTCTCTAAATGGCCGTTCCTGGACACCTGATTTTTCTGAAAGATAGGCTCTTGATCGGGCAAGCAGGGACTTAATGATTTATGCTCTTATGCTCAACTCCAGATAAAGTTAGATTATGTCCTAAAGCGTATATAGGAGGAAAAATTATTAAAGCACTAGGATTGTCAGTGATAAATTAAAAAAAGGGGGGGGCAGATGAGAAAGAGAGAGAGAGAAAGAGAGACATTATCAAATGGCTTGTATTTGAAATGGTTTCCAAATTTTAGCAAACTGGGAGCAATAATAGAAGAGAGAGTCTTAAAACACTTGTGTGGCCTCATCCTCTTCCACCAGGCGTTCTTTTTATTCAAGGTTGAGCTCAGGGTTTTATGCTGTATTTATATTTTAGAACTGGAATGGATAAAAAATAGCATTGCTAAGGCTTGAAAGAAGCATGAGATTTTTTGTTTTTAACCTCTCGCTACCTCTTTTCTAAAGACAAATGATTGTGAATTAATAAGTTAAATAAGAGATGGGTTCAAGATCCCTCCTTGGGATTAGAAACAGAATTAAGAGTCTAAGTTATAATACCAAATCATTCTAGAGTGCCTGAGAGGTTCTGCTCATTTTGTAATTGGTTAGTTCTCTCATGTAAATTCTTTAAAATACTTTCTCCTTCATGTCTATCCTAATTTACCCAGTCTGGTAAGGGTCAGTACAGGTGAAGAGCCATCTCCTTGAATGGAAGTTTCTCTAACGGAGCAGAACTTTGCAGATGGCCTCACGTCTCTTTACAATTTCTGTGTGTTCTCCTTGTTTTCACTGTGCTCCTCCTTCTGACCACAGTCACCTTTTTTCTTTGGAGGACTTTCCTCGGGCTACTGTAACCACTTGGCCTGAATGTTCAAGGGGCCCTATATAGACAGCTGGAGTGCCTGGGCACTTATGTATCCTACAGAGGCCTGTGGCCAATGGGTGACTGGTGTAGAAGTATGGAAGCTCATCTCCTCTGCCTCAGTGCATTCCAGGCTTCTGATGCAGGATCAGGTTGAAACCATCATCTGTGAGACTTTGAAATATTACCGTCGCTTGGCTTCTGCCCCTTCCCTGTCCCACTTTCCTCATTCCCTTAGCAGTTCATTTTGAGAGTATTTTCATAATGCAAATCTTATCTCAAGGTCGGCTTCTGGGAAAATTGACTTAAAACACAACTCTTCTGGTATTCCTTTTCTTTGAATTCTATTAGCAACCTTTATGTGGTTAAATACTAGTAATAGACTGTGTCCTATGACTCGCTCTCTTTTCATTCCAAGGGGATTATGGTTTCTCTGATGGTGGATGGGCTCCTATCTAATGCCTACTATCTTTACTTAGTGGTTTTATCCTGCATCTATTTCCAAAAAAGCTTTACAACGATGAGTAGATAAAATAAAACCGAAATTATTGGGCAGAAGATAAAGGAATGGGAACCAAAATATAAAGGGATCGACAAGGAGGAAAAGTAAACAACTACAGATTGAGAAAGGCAACTAAAATTAAGAATAATACTTAGCTTGTATTTCTTAGCAGCTAGGATAGAGAAGGAACCATGATTTTTTGGGTAGTTTTCAATGTTTAATAGCATGAGGGTGTTATAGTTATCCATTGCTCTGTAACAAATTACCCCAAATGTAAGCAGTTTGAAACAACAAACATTTATTGTCTCTCACAGTTTCTAAGGCACAGGAAATGGGAAGTGCTGTAGCTGGGTGATTCTAACTCATGGTCTCCTAGGCTGCAGTCAAGCTGTCCTAACAGCTGCAGTCACATCAAGCCTTGACTGGAGGTAGAAAATCCGTTTCAAAGCTCACTCATGTGGTTGTTGGCAGGCCTCAGTTCCTCACTGGTTGTTGTCCAGAAGCCTGTCTTCTTCACCGCATGTGTCTCCTCATAGGTGGCATGAATGACCTCAAGACATAGCAGCTGGCTTTCCACGGAATGAGTGATCTGAGAGAAAGCCAAAACAGAACATGCTATATAATGTACTCGGGGCGATGATAAACCATTACTTCTTCTCTGTGCCTTTGGTATCACAGACAAACCTTCATACAACGTGGGAGGGACTACACAGTGTAGGAATGCCAGGGGAGTGGAGATCCCTGGGGCCATCTTGGAGGATGATGACCATCAAGTATGTCACATATATTCATTTCTCCTGAAAGCTGAAAAAGTGAAAAAAAGAAGATCATGTGTGTACAATTTTTTTTGTATGCTCTACATACTTGTCATATAAAGGTTTTTGAATGAATATTTATGGATATTCAAAATATACTAGCCTTCTAGGATGTTTTCTCCATAACAAAGAGTAAGTCAACTAAAAACTATTGAGGACAAAGTATCTGTATGAGATACTACATTGGGTACTGATTTGGGCACTTATAAATCAATCTTTTCAAAAGTGTTATAGATATGCCACTTCCTCTATGTTTCTAATGTTTAGCAGGTGCTTAGATTGCTTCAGCAGCCTCTCCAATGCACCTTTCTTTGTCTAAATTCTCTTCATTCTATATTTCACTTTCATCATGTCATTATTGCTTAATGGCTCATTACTAGTATAATAAAATCCAATCTCCTTGACTTTTCAAAGCAGAATTTATCTACCCAAGTTGCTATTCTACTACTTCCATCATGAGACCTTGACCTCAACCTGGAAGTATTTTCACTGTATTCCAAGTGTCCATGCTAATTTTTAACTTATAACTTGTTCTTGTTGCCATCTCACCTACTGAGAATTTCTTATTTCTTATTCTATTCTTTGTTATCTCCAAGTCCTTGTTGAATCCTCCTCCTCAATATTTCCTTTGGTTCAAGTCCTAGTATTTCTTAGGTGGATTATTATCTGTTTTTTTTTTCTTTCAATTTTTAGGTTCTTTCTGCTCCAATCCACTCTCCATATTGCTACATTATTTTTACAACGTGTCACATTGATCATATCACTTCCTTGCTTAAAATGGAAAAAAAAAAAACAAACCACTTTAAGGGCTTGACACTTAGTAGGTGCTCAGTAATTGTTAATTGCATGAATAAAAGATCCAGGTAAAGTGCCACTCTCTATTGCCATGAAGTCTTTCTGTAATTCTCTCACTTTGATCTTTTTCTCTTTTGAAGTCCTGTGATTGTCTATATTGTCTCTATCACTCATTTTGATGTTCTATGATGTGTTTCTCCTGTTATCACTTAATTTATCTCTTTCTTTATTCTTCATTTGTTGATTAATTTAATACATTTTTTGAGTACCTACTATGTGCCACACAACATACTAAATCTTGGGGGTACAATGATTAGGAAAAACAGATAGGCCTTACACCTTCATGGCCCTTAGAGTCTCGTTGCAAATAGGGTTGGAATTAAATAATTAAGGAGGGTATAATGATAGATTGAAGAAAGTGCTACAAAGGAGTGATTGTATGAAGGCTTATCACACAGAAACCAGCCTTAGACTCAGACTTCAGAGAGCTCCTATGAGAAAGTGACTTTTTTTTTAAGAGAGAGAGAGAGAGCAAGAGAGAGCAAGCAAACAGGGGAGGGGCAGAGGGAGAAGGGAGAGAGAGAATCTTAAGTAGCCTCCATGCCCGGCTTGTGGAGCTCAAAGCAGTCTATATCTCAGGACCTGAGATGAAATCAAGAGTTGGACACTTAAGTTACTGAGCTACCTAGGTGCCCCAAGAAAGTGGGGCTGAGCTTTTGAGCTCAGATTTGAACCACATACCAAAGAGGGCCAGAGCAAGGAGTGAGGGTAAAAGACCCTGTTTTAAGCAATGCAGTGGAATATATAAGGACTGCATAATGGGATACAAATTTAAAAAGAAGGCCAGGGTGGCTGGATTCAGAAAGAGAACAAGGACATTAAAGGAAAAAAATGGTGAAATCTGAACAACGAATGGAGTTTAGTTAATAGGAACGTACTCATGTTAATGTTAATGGCTTTTGGGGTACCTGGGTGGCTCAGTAGTTAAATATTCGACTTCAGCTCGGGTCATGATCTTGCCGTCCATGGGTTTAAGCCCCACGTTGGGCTCTGTGCTAACAGCCCAGAGCCTGGAGCCTGCTTTGGATTCTGTCTCCCTCTCTTTCTCTGACCCTCTCCCATTCACTCTCTCTCTCTCTCTCTCTCTCTCTCAAAAATAAATAAACATTTTTAAAAAAGAATAATTTAATGTTAATGGTTTCTAAGTTTGACAAACATTGCAGTAATGGATGATGGTAACATTAGGGGAAACTGAAACTGAGTGAGCAGTATATGGGAACTCTCTATTATCTATGCAACTTTTATGCAAATCTAAGATTATTCCAAATTAAAAATTTATTAAAAAAAATAAGGCCAGAATGAAAAAGTTCAGTGCATAAAGGAAGAAGGGTGCAAGATAAGGGTGTAAGATTAAGACCAGACCAAGATTCTCAGGCACCTTCTTGTACACCATCTTAAAAACGTTGGTCTTCAGGGGTGCCTGGGCAGCTCCATCAGTTAAGTGTCTGACTTCAGCTCATGATCTTGTGGTTTGTGAGTTCGAGCCCTCCGTTAGGCTCTGTGCTGACAGCTCAGTGCCTGGAGACTGCTTCAGATTCTGTGTGTCCCTCTATCTCTGCCCTCCCCTGCTTGCTCTCTGTCTCTCTCTAAAGTAAATAAACATTTAAAAAAATTTTTTTTAAAATCCTATATTAAAAGAATGTTGGGCTTCATCTTGTAGTGAGGGGAAAGCTGTAATAGTTGTCACAACAGAACTGCATTTGAGCATATCACTAGTCTGGGGTAGGTGTGGAGAGTGGGTTAGGGAGATACTTGGGTGGGATGCTTTTGCAGTTAATCAGACAAGAAATGAGTTAAACTAAGGTGAGGCTGACTCTTCTTGGCAACATATATTTTTTGGAGTGCATTTGCCTTTTATTTGTCTTTAATGTCGATCATAGAATTCTGCATGTAATATCTGCATGACACATTTATTGAATGAATAAATGAATAGGTAAATAGATGAATTAATGAAAAAAGATCAGATTGGGTTAAGCAGCCCCTTGGCAATACCATGGTGACCCTGTCCAAAACGCAAGGGCTGGACTGCTGATTTCTGACAGAATCAATAGACTTTCCCTCATAGTTTCCCCTCCTACTTTCAAGGACCCTTACTTATTCCAGAAATGAGTGATTTCTTGTCTTACATTTGGAACACCCAGTGCTTGAACAAAGGTTTAGGGAGGAACACTGAGGGAAAAGTGGAGGTTCAAGAATGCTTTAAAAGAAAACTTGAAAGCGTTTGATACCTGGAAGTGCAAGAAACAAGTCAAGATGTGGTGAGTCATTGGCACAATGGCTTCTTTTCTTGAGCATATTCATCCTGCCTATAATTTGTATTTTCCCCTTTTGGCAATAGAAGTAATCTTAGTTTTCTTAGAGTCACCCTTAATTAGGAGTTCTTCCCCTCCTGGGGGAAAGTTTCTAATTTCCCAATAGATAAAGGAAGCCTGGGGAAGGGCTGCAGCGTGTAGGAGGAAGGTGCCCTAGCAAGAGTTGTTTGCTCACTTCAGTTGAGACCCAGCAGATTAGGCAGTGGCAGGTCTGAGTTTTCTGCAAGCCTTTCTCATTTGAAAAGACACTGCAGGTTTGTGAAGAACCATTCTTGAGCTAATTGGTTTGAAGATCAGGTGACTGATAGGTTACTTTCAACCTAGAGGAAGGAGAAGCTAAGAATGATTAACATTCCAAGATTGTTTCTGTCAGGCAACCCTGAAGATCCATTTCTCTCCTGGAATCTTTGTTCTAACATTTGCACTCACTGTTTGGAGACGGCTATCCCTACCCATGTTTGTTTTCTAACATATGACCAATTTTAGCCAATGGAGTGTATATCATGGATCTCAGAGGTTAATCTTTTCCCTTTCTTGTCTCCTCTCCTTCCCAGACATGCATTCATTTGACTGGCAGCCTGGAAAATTGAAAAATGCCACAGGGGTTATTAAGGTTGAAATCATTTCTGCTCTTTGAAGCTCTGCAAGCTAGTTATTGCTGCACCTATAATATCCAGGCATCAGAATAACACGTATTGTTCTTAAGCTTGCTTGACACATGCCCATATCAGCTGTAACACCCAGATAGAATGAAGGGGTCTCAAGATGTCATTTCTCCACTCTGAAGTATATCCCTTTAGTCGATTAAAACAGAGTCCCTGAAGTTATTAGAATATATTCTGTGTCTTTCTGCACACACGTTTGATTTACTTTTGTTCTTATTAAAAGGGTAAGCCTAGAGAAAAGGAGAAAAGAGAATCTTCCATAATCCATATTTTAATAATTGCCTGAGTGCACATTTACTCTACAGAGACTTTCCTGTTTCTGTAACTATTTACTTGGCTCTTCTGCAAAATGTGTATTACTTACCTGGCCTGGTAGACCATGACATAGCTTCTGGACTATCATGTAATCCCGCATTTGGCTCCCCCTGAGCCATTAGGATGTTTTGAGTCTGTCTGTAGGATGGAGATATTATTTTAATGGGTCTTTTTTTCACAATAATGGCTCCATATTGTATAAATTGTATTGAGTCATTATGATGTTAATACATAAATATTAAGAAAACCATTGGGAAAAAGTAACTGTGTAATCGAGATAGCCTATTTTCCAATGTTAATAACGTCTTTAATTTTTTCTCCATAAAAATATTGAGGGAGTTTAATCCACATTAAAAACTTACAAACATTTATTGAAAAGAGAAAGAGAGAGAGAAAGAGAGAGAGAGAGAGAGAAATCATTTCACATCCCACCTCAATAACAGGAAACAATACCACCTCATCTGCACTGGAAAACTTCTATGAATCATTTAAACAAAACAAAGAAAGAGAAGAAAAACACCCGAAAGCCAAAGTACCTCACGGCAACTAGAAACTTCAGAGATTCTTCAGGAGAGAGAATTTGTTTCAACTTAGCTTCAGGGCAATAATCTTTTTTACTATGTTGCTTCAGGCAAATGATTCAATATTAGCAGTAATACCTGCCTACAACTAAGAATAGGAGGATGTAAAATAATCTACAATAATTGAAAACCCTGATCATGAAAGTGAACTTAAATTCCTGTTTTTCAAAAATTCCATGCATGTAGTTGGCCTACTACTATGTTGGTATACCAATCAGGGTCCCGGTAGGAAACAGGACTCATTCCAGATGGTTCAAATAAGACTTTAATAAAAAGATAATTTACAGAAATATGGGGGTGGGGATCCAATGGGAATGCATGAAAGATGGTGAAGTGTTCCACTCAGGGATTGGAAGTAGGAAGCCATTACCACACCCAGTACTATGGGGTGGAGGGGAGGAACTGGTGTGATTGGAACCCCGTAAGCACTGGAACTGTGGAGGGAGGGCCACTGTCATAGTGGATTGGCAGAGCGGCCACCATAGCTGTGTTGAAAATGGAATGAATCCTTCTGCCAACCATCTCCTGCTGTACCTCTGTTGGCCAGCCCCATCAAGCAAGAGAACACAGGAGATGTAGTCTGTAGGGGCCACCTCCCAGACATCAAAGTAAGGCCGAGCAAAGAAGGAAGGGGGCACCAAAATGAAAAATATTCAGAACCATTTGTTTTTGGATCACTAGAGTTAGCATTATTGAGGTCTACAGAACTAAATTACTACTAAGGGATTATACTTTTTACCCTTCTTGAGAAAGAAATTAAAAATTCCATATTTTGTTTCAGATGAGATATTTTTTTTCTGGCTTTGCAAAAATATTCAAAAATTTATCTAATGATCTAATTAATATCCGCCTAGGAAATTAACATTTTCAAAGGATTTTATCACAGACAGTATTTTGTTCAACCCTAACTGAAGCCCTAAGAGGTAGGTATTATTTGACTTATTTTCCAGATGAGGAGACTGGAGCTCAGAGCATCAGATGACTCTCCCAATATCTTAAGTCAGAATGAACAGCATCAAGATGCAAACCCAGGTCTCCCGACACCAGCCACCAGGTTCTTGGCATTATACCACTCTGCCTTTCTTAAAATAAGAATGTCATACGCTTGTGACAGCACATCTGTTGAAAGAACAGAACTGTCTGTACCTTGCAGGAAATTGCGTTTGCAGGGGAACTAGTGTCTTCAAATCAGGCAAGCTCAGTTTCAGGAAGTCAAGGACAGTCTGAAGCATCAAGGCCAGTGGAAGGAAATGATGCAGGGAGAGATGCAAGATTTGAGGCAGACACTGGAGGTAAATCCTGAGGAAACAGTAAGAAGTAGGGAGGAGTCTTTTATGAGGAGTGCGCCTTCCTGAGAGTAGTTGGGAAGAGAATATTAAGGATGTAAAGCAAGACTTCTCAAGTGTTAAACAGGCGGCTGCAACATTTCTCAAAATATCATTCATGGACCACTTCCATCAGAATCACCGGGGTCACTTATTAAAAAGGTCTACACCGAATCCCCCTCTGACTTACAGGGTCAGAGTCTATTTGAGAGGAACTACACAATATGACATTTTGACATGTCCTCTCCATTAGCCCCCTACTCGCCCCCACCCCCCCGCACCCTCCCCCCACACCCCCCGCCCCTCGGTTACACACACACACAGGTTGAGAACAACTGAGAACAAATTCAGGAAGCTTGATAAAAAGAGCTCTGTACTAGAACTGTAAATATTTGGCCCTAGTTCAGTTTTCTGGCATGGCTGAAAATAAGCCATCTGATTACCCATCTATCATATCAACTTCTGTTTCTTTGCTTCAATCATACCTTTTGAATAAGCTTTTGAAAATGTATTTTCTAATTTTATGCTTTAATGAGCAAGGTATATTAAGCACAGAATGACTTTTCAGACTTTTATGGGGCCTTAAGTTAAATATTTTAAACATCAATTATGGTAAACGTTGAAGATATTTACATCTTTAGGAAATCTGTAGTAAATTATAAATTTGGCTGAAATAGTGTGGATGCTAAGATTGCTTTTAAAAAGGAATCCCTATGACAGGCATGTGTTATTGTTATTTAATCTCATGTTCATAAAAGTGATGTGAAAAATAATTGCAAGACCTCTAAGGTGAGATAATATGGCTGCCTTTTTTTTTTTTTTTGAAAATTAATTATCGACAACAGATGAAGTCATCTGCAAGGTGTTTTCTAACCAAAACTAAAAGCTTCTTTTCTGTTTTTATCATCATCCTTTTGCAGCATTCAAAACATTATGTATAGTTCTGGCATCAATAACATTTCAACTTGCTGTCAGTTTTCTTGAAGACTCAGGTTTTTGGACGCCAGATATTTGGGGTTATAGTGTGTATGATATGGAATGGAATATCGATTTTCATTGTTTTCAGTAAAGGTTTTGTTGTCATTTGGAACTTCATTCTGTAGAATCTGGGTGCTCTACCTTCCTATGCTATTAGAACACTATAATCTGGGTATAATCTTGTCAGTTGGAACCCTATAATCTGAGCAGTGTCTCGAGCAAATGGCATTTCAAATCCTGTTTAATAACAGTATTAAAACAGGGACTGAGGCTGGCTATAACTTAATTGTGAATCTATAGGCCACATATACAATCAGCCTTGCTGATTTATAGAGAGGCATAGATACTTTATAACTAGAAATATTAGGTTGATTTTAAGCCAATTGTAGAGTTTTCCTTTTTTCAGAATGGCAAACGTTGTTGTTGTGTTTTGTTTTTTTTTTCCTCTAAATGATGGTAGCATTATTGATCAGCCACAAGAACAAGATATTCTGGTTGATTTTTTTCCCCCATTATGATCATTAGGGAAGGGCTATATATTTGGAGTTGTTTTTAGGGAGGGTCTATATACTTGGAATTGTTTTTCCAGTAATGGTCATGGGTTTGAGTTGCTCCATTTATACTACAGAATAGTCCCTCTTGGACTAACACCTGTGGTTTTGAGTTGGCTGGCCCGGGTTGAAGCTACAATTTACCATCATGGAAGCAGACCAAAATAAACAGCTTATTCCAGAACTAACTCAAGAGTTTGACCTCATTTGCAACATGCTCTACATGACAGTTTATTGGTTTTCACCTAATGGCTATTTTTAAAATGAAAGTCCTTATCTTTGGGGACTTTTCCAGAAAATCCAGCAATTACTTTTTCAAATACCCATTATTTCTCCAGGGACATATTTGATAAGAGACAGAAGAAAATATAAGCATCATACATTTTGGTATAAAGATAACACAGTACAATCTCTATAGTAATTTCCTATAAGTTCTTATCAAAGCAATTTAAAGCAAACAATTGGAAAGTGAAAATTAAATGTGATCATCTTTTTTGGAGAAGTGTGTTCACAATGCCAAATAATCAATTTTATTGATTTCTCCCCCCTTCTGTGCTGACCAATTGTTTTGGTTCTCAATAGCATCACCTTGGCATGTATATCTGAGAACTCTCTATAAACTGAGAGATCTTAACGGGTGTTACCACTGGACCAGGCCATTATAGTTAGAATAGCACTTTTATAAGACAGGACACTTACTTGAGTATTATTAATTCTTAGACTGGTACCAAAAAAAAAAAAAAAATCATTCAGCTATTCTTTTAAGGTTTAATTACATATATGCATGAGTATATGTTGCTTCTCACACCCAATTTTCTTTGCCGTCTGTTATGCTATTACAAGAAAGCAGATGTTTATTATAAATTATATTTCTTTAATATGTAGCAAAGTAAAGATATGGGGTTGAATTATTTATTTTTTGAACTTCTGCCTAAAACATTAAACCATACTAATATCAACTCTGCAGAATCTGTTTAAAAATAGGAGCAACTGGGGTGCTGTATTTCATGACTGAATGCCAAAGCTTTCATACTGAAAGAAAGCCGAGAGATAGGAACAATTGAAAGTCTCCAAATGCATCATGTCTAAAAAAGCCAAAAGACAAGCTAAGTCTATAAAGGCTTCTTGTCATATTCATTTCCTTTTTCCATCCATACAGTAAGGGTAGTGTAAGCCTATTGAGTTATTTCAAAACCCCTGGCTTGAAATTTATTTTTGAATTACAACAATTTTTTTAAATGTTATAGAGATCCTTTATTCTTAATTTGGTAACATCCTGAAATTAAGTAAAATTAAAGTACAGTCCAAGTCTATCTTCCAAAGTTATCTTTCCTTGCACTATGGCACAGAAAAATAACAAAGAACTGCCGATTCCCATCCCCTCAAGTTGACAGTCATTGCTATTTTCCCTTTTTCTGTTTACTGTTTGAAATTTTGGCATTTTTTCCCTTTATATTGATATGAAACAGAAGAGCTTGACATGACAGGAAATTGAAACTATTTATATATTTCTTTCCTTGTGGTTTAAAACACACACGGGTCTCTGCATTCTAAAGCAAGGGCTTTCAACAGAGAGCGATTTTGTGGTACATTCCCCTCTCTCTAGCCTGCCCCCAAAGACTTTGGGCAATGTCTGGAGACATTTTTTATTGTGACTCAGGGGTGCAAGGGTCTACTGGCATCCAGTGAGTAGAGGTCAAGGATGCTGCTAATCATTCTTCAGTGCACAGAAGAGCTCCCAAACAAAGAATTATCTAGCCCAAAACATCAAAGAGCACCCAGGCTGAGAAACCCTGTTTTAATGCAACCCCTCCAGAACCTTGCTTGACCTTTGTCCTCAACTCTGGCTTTCAGCTGCCAAGCTTTCACTGCCTATTCGGCCATTTCGTGGTCATCACTGGCAGTTCCATTCCACTCCACTCTTGGGAGTAACAGTTTTGTGAAATTCAGAGGCTTTATTATTATTATTATTATTATTATTATTATTATTATTATTATTTAAACCTCACCTTCTTTAATTAGTGGAGCATTTGATCTTTCCCACAGATCTTTCTCTGGGTGTGTTTTTTTCTAATTTTCTTCAGGCCTCCCTTACAGCTCCATTTTTGTGTCCTTTTGGGTCTATCTCCCTTTTATCCTTCCTTTCTCTAAACTGTTGGAATCTTTGACATCTTCTCTCTACGGCATGTCTTGTGTGCTTGAACACTCCTAACACTATATTATGTTCTTATTAGGCAGAACTGAACCCTCGATTGCCCTCATCTGAGCTGCCAGGGACCTGGGGGACTGTGCTGACTCTATTTCCTCCATCACACTTTGGTGTCACACCTTCGGAGGTTCTAGACCCGCAGAGTATCAATCTGTGGAGACAATGGTGGTAACAGAGGACTCACCCTACTAATGTTTGGTCTCCTTCGTAGAGCACCAACCATATGAGTAGGCATTGTACAAAGTGTTCTTCGTACATTATCTCCACTGGGTAGAAGTTATCAACCCTAACTGTACACACGAGGAGAAGAAGACGCAGAGAACTTCAGCAAGAAGCTGAAGGCATTGGTAGCCATTGGTACAACTAACAGTTGTACCCAGGATTGTTTGGTTTAAAGCTCCCACTCTGTCTGTAGGGTCCTGCTGCCTCCATGTCCTATGAATAGTCAGGGACATCCTGACATGCTTAGGTTTGTTTAAGGTAGAGCTTGGTGACTTTCCCTTGGACTATAAAAAGGCTTTCAGATGACCACAATAGTTTGAATCAAACTGACTTGGTATTCTCAGAACTGGAAAATATTTCATCGGTTTTAGTGTCTTTTTTGAGGTGAGGCCAGAGTGGAATTGGCTTCATTCACTTATTCAACATCTGGCGTAATTCAGCAATTATGCTAGTTGCTGCAGTCCTTGGCAAGTCCCTTGGAATTCCAGAGTCAGGGTGGGGCCTGGAAGAACCAAGGGCTCTGAAGTCTGGCTGGTTTGTGCACCAGCCTGGCCCACCATGATGTGCTCTTCCTCAGCCACCTAACTTTACTTCTCTAACCCTTAGCCTGCTCACCTTTCAAATCAGTATAGTAATATTTCACATCACAGCATTGTAGGGAGCCTCAAAAGACCCAATGCGTACAGACTCCATTGACAGAGGAGTAAATAAGCAGAGAGTAGAACTCCCATCTTTCCCCCCTTGTTCAAGGTAACACAACGTAGGTCCCCAGCAGGGTGCACCTGCGAATAAATAAAACATCACAAATAAGACAAAGAGCCTTGGTGCTACGTGAAACAGATGTCACTTGTTTGATGACAGGGCAGAGAAGAGGTAGGGTGAAATGTGGAACTTGAGCGGGAGACTTTTTTTAAGTAGATACAGTCTATTCTTGTAACCCATTTTTGTAGTTTTGCTCTGGTGAAAGTGGCTTCCGTTTCTCCTTCTTAACCTGTGTCAGAGAATTCTTGTGTGTAGCATGGCGAATTACTGCCATATTTTGTTTCAGAGATGGCTGCTCTTCTGTCACGGGTGGAAAATTTTCCAGTGCATAAAAGTGTGAAAGTGTATTATAAGGGTGTGAATGTTTTTGTAAACAACATATTCTAGGTGTTATTTCTCCCACAATTTACTTTTGGGGTTTTTGTGTATGTGTGTGTGCTTTGCAAAAATCTTTTGAAATACCATCCAGATAGTTTCAGTCCCTCAAATTAATCTCTAATCTCACCACCTCCAATATCATTTATCTGCCCATTTATAGCAGGCATTGATCCTTGGTATACCATCAGGCATTCCCAACCTCTTCCTGCCAGCCATTCTGGAGACTGGAAAAACTCAAGGCTCATCTTAACAGACTCCCTATGTGGCCACGAGAAATAATAGTTCTGGCCAACGAAATACAAGTGGTAGCCTACTGAGGGAATGGGGGCTCTGGGAATTCGTTTACTTTTCCCAACAAAAATAGCAGATATTACATATACCTTGATTATTATTCATTCATCCTTTCCACACTCCCATTTCTTGTCCTCCCTTTATTCTTTCTTTGCTTTTGTTGTTGCCTTGAATGAAGTTATGATGACTAGAACTGCAGTAGCCATCTTGTGATCAAGAGGAAGGATCAAGGAAATCACAGAAATTCCAGCTATTATCTTTTGAGACTGCAAAACGAATACCAGCAGTTGCCTATCTCCAGACTTTTTGTTTTGAGAGACAAAGGAATTGCCATTGCTTTGAATTGCTGTCCATCACATTTTTCTGTTACTTGTGGCTACTTGTATTCTGATACAGTAGCTGTGAACAACGCATTGCACTCACCTGTGAATTCTCATAGATCTTCTCCATCAATTCCTCCTTGGCTAAAAACTCCCCTCATACATGATTGAATCCACATCCTCAACTCAAGTATGTTCTCTTCGTTTCATGGTACTTACAGAACACTACCATTGGGCCTTCCTTTACTTTTGACTTTTCACTATTAGTAAATTGCACTTTGCAATATTAATACCTTCTATTTGTTACCATGTTACCCTGAAGAGAGATTTTTCTTTTTATGTTTTGCTTTTTTGTCTTTGCGTCATAAAGTGTAGTTTGTTTGTTTGTTTGTTTTTAATTCTCTTAAGATGTATAATACCAAGCTGTCTTCTTAGACCTGTCAGAAGGTATTTTTGATGGACAGACATGCTGCACATTGAATTTTGCCAGCTGCTACTAGACAACCGAAAGGGTGTCAAGGTGTGGTGGTATTCACACACATAGCTAGGCCTAGACGCACTTTCATAGTGTCACTTACTTCAACTGGGAAAGAGCCAGACTTGAATCTAGCTTTGCCCCCCTCTTCTTTTGCTCAGAACTGCTTTTCTCAATAGCTCCCCACCGCAGGATTCCTTTCAGAGCTCATGCCCTGAACGTTTATGTGGCATGTACATTAAGAGAGTTCTTTTTTTTTCAAAGTACAGATCCTTTCTTCTTGATTTGGCATCTGACTGTGGTTATTTCTATTATTAAACATCAATGATTCATATTATATAACAGTGGTTATTTAGAATGAGAAGGTATAATATAAAGTAATAAGGTACCTTCAGTTATGCGTTGCTTCATGGTACCTGGGTGATTTAATTTTTTTTCATATTTCATTTCTAGCTATCCCTATCATTTCCATTGAATTGTACACACAGTATTTCCTTTTTTATCTTAAAGGAAAACGTTGAAAAGGGCAATGGATTCCAAACCTTTGAATGTCGACTTCTTTTCTTTACACAAATACTTGAAAACCCTTGTTAATTAGAAACAAAACAGTACCTCCCACATTCATTTTGCTTCTCTGTGTCATCTCTGACAGTTATGAGAGACAAATATGTTTCCCTTCATTACTGGCACTGTTCAAGCAGTAAAGCTCAGGGAGAAGAAAATGTGAACAAGTCAGTTAAATATGGTCATGGCAAGCACACACAATGATTCAATCCTACAGGGAGACAGGAAACACCCAACATCATCCTATTTTTCCGTATTATCAAGAATTTAAAGTCTAAAATAGCTTTCCTATGTCATTTCTTCAGGAACTGATTTAATATCCTTGTTTCTGATCTGAAAGTGATAAGGGCAAGATAGAGAGAGCCTGCCTTTTTCTTTTTTAAGTTCAAAAGAATAGCAAGCTGGGAAAGACTAGTTGGAATGAACTGTTCAAGCGCATGAGGAAGACCATAACACATCTTTAAAAACTCTCGCCTTCTTTGTGCCCTCAGTACAGGACTATCCCACCCTTGTCCTACTGGCATAGGCAAAAATCTAACTTCCAGAGGGTTCCCTTTTTGTAAACTTCCTGCTAGATTCCTTCTCGGAAGGCAGGAAAGCTGCTGGCAAATGCATTTGACGCACAAGTGTACTATGAGATGAAAGTGTTATGGGTATAGAACTGTTATCACACCCCTCACTGTCTCATTTTCACCTGCACCTCCGCTATATACTCATGGCTTCCGGCCAATTCACTTGATTACGGTGTAGGTTCAAAGTCGGGCTTACGTCCTGATCTACTTGTGGAGATTGTTGTTCCTCCCTCTGTATACTGCTTTGTCTTGACCTCTTTTAATTAAAAGAGCAGAATCTTTTGACTTCTGAGTTCTGTATTCTACTCACTCTTGTTGGTAATAAATGGAAACATCCCAGCAAGTCTACCACTACCCAGAAATGTGCTGCTGAAGAGAAAACACTGCTGGCTGGAGACACATCTGGGCATATCTGCCTCAGACAGGCATCTGGAGATCAGCATACAGCAACCCAGAGCAGCCAAGTCAGAGGCTGCCACCATCACCTGTTACTTCTTAAGCAACATTTCTTTGTAACCAGTCTTCCTTCCTGCATTTGCATCTTATTATACTCAATGGTCTCCCTTTGTAAACATGGTAGGGGCACAGGTTATGGGCACCAAAGCCTCCTGACCAGCTTATCTCACCTGTAACCCTGGAAAGGGATGTTTCCTGAGAATGTTGTTCCTTGGAGTGAGTGGGTATGCTCTCTTGAGCCAGTTGTGGGAGACAGTGTTTGAGGAACCAGTGATAATGACAGCTGTCACTAACATCTGGAAGCTCTTTACAATGACAGAGTACCATTTCATAGAGCATGTCAATTGACTCCCTATACAATCCTTCACAGGAAATGATATTATGGTATTATTAAGATGATTATGGTCCCCACTTTAAAGATGAGAAGGCACCTTTAGGTAAGTCACACAGCTAGTGAGGTCAGGACTGGAATGAAGTCTGTTGTTGATAACATGCTCCCAGCCATGCCATTCCATGTCATTGAGAATAGCGATTTATGATCTTTCTGAAGCCATCCGTGTATTTGAAAAGCTGATAAAAGCTATGAACAGTTCTGAACAAATATGCACATATAATTCTACACACAACATTTTCATACAGAGTTAAGCTGTTTATGGTCAACTGCACCCTATTTATAGGTCCTGATCTGGAGGAAGGCAGTCATATTTTGGGATTGGGGGGTGGAAACCCCAATGGGGCAACCCAGGCCACCAGTGAAGCCTATTAGGACAGGGGAATCATGCCCAAATAAGCCAACAGCCTATGTATTTCAAGAATGATTATGATTCACTCAATAAAAAGTGCTTATTTGTATCAGATGTTCTGCTAAGTGCTTTTCAGGGATTGTTTCATCTCCTGTCCATCACAATTCTATTCTAGAGTTAGTGCTTCCCAAATGTCACCACGTACAATAGTCACTTGGGGATCTTGATGAAATGCAAATTCTGATTTCGTAGGTCTGGGTGGGGCCTGGATCCTGCATTTCTAACAGACTCCCTGGTGATGATCCTGCTGGTCCATAGATCACAATCTGAGTAGCAATGTTCTAGAGCATATAATGCTCACTGTTAAGCTATGCAAGTAGCAAAGAACATAGGAGGCAGGGGTTATCTATATGCTAGGACTCGGCTTATTTATTCAACAAACATGTACAGGGCTCCTACTCTGTGCCAGATGTAAGAAATAATAGATTTTAACTCTGGGTCTCCCACCATCTAATTCGAGGATGACAGAACAAATAATCTAATCTCCACTTTATAGATGGATTAAGGACATTATTCCTGATTAGCTGGGAGCTAGTGTGGTATACTAGAAGAGGAATGCCTTGGTAGTCAGATAGACTTGGGTTTTAATCCCTCCACTGCCCATGATTCCATAGCCATCTGACATTTATTTATACCTGAGGGAGTCAATAAACTTTTACTGAACACCCTCCAAGTACTGGGAATTAAGGTAAGCACTGGGAGTCTAAAGGGATTATGGACTTATTCCAGACACCAGAGAAAAGACACTCAGGCAAATCAAGCAGTGCATATGAGCATAAGGAATAAGCTGGGCTGTGATATAGGGATAAGCAGCCTGTTTAGAGACAATACTGAACAACTAAATCAAATTATGGAGTAAGGAAAAGTTTGTTTGAGGTATGAGTTACCGAAACAGAAGGCAGGGCATGGCATGATACATGATGAAATGGACTTTGGAGGCAGGTCTCAGGGCATTAGCCCCAAATTCACCTCACGGCTGTGAACAATTGGGCAAGTGTCTTAACTCTTTAAGCCTCAGTTTCCTTGTCTATAAAATAGTAATAATCATCGTAGCCTTTTCACGGGGATTATATGAGCAATTCACACCGAGTACTTGGCACAATGCCCAGCATATGTGAGAACTCATCAAACAGAGACTCGGGTGGAAGGATGGAAGCGTGAACGAGCATGTTGCATGTGCAGATCTGAAATTGCTTCCATCTGGCTGGGGTGAAGAGTGAGAGCAGAGAAAAGGCAGGAGGTGATGGGAAAGAATGCACTGAGAAATCTTTTTTGTCCTAAGATAAGAGCTTTGAACAGAAATGCACAGACATGGGAGGGATGATGGGGTGATAGTAGGGTGATACAGGGGCCGATGGGGGACTAAGCAAGATGGAATATGATTTAGGTCAGCTTTAGTTTCCCCTCTATGTGATATGAGAATTTTCCTGAATTTAGATTAAGCACCTCTCTGCAAAGCTAGGCAGATCCAGTGGCCTGAGGCCTGCGCTCTCTCATTGGCTTCGTTACTTTGACCAGGTATCTGATCCTTCTCTTTCTCCTCATTAGCCTGAATTTCTGATTCCTGTTTTCTGCCTTCCAGATATGTCACCTTTGGCCAGCCTGACAAATTTATCTATGAAGTCCCTGAAAGCAGTTCTTGAGCTTGGAATATTGTAGGTGTTCACTACTTATGAATGTTGAATGGATGAAGCATGGATATTTAGTAAGGTCTTGCTGAATACCTCACTTATCTGCACCTTGTTTTGGCTGATTTTCCTAAACTGACCACTGCTTGATTTATGCCCCTTGTTCGACCATCTCTAATTCAGCTAGACTCACACATAGCCCTACGTGGAAAGATATTTTCCCCCAATTCTAACATGAAACTTTTTTCCCTGAATCAGATATATTATCTAGTAATTACTAAGCACTTGAACTTTACAAAGAATGAACAATAAGTGTTTCAGTCTTCTTTAGGTTATCTGTTTGTGGGTTTGGCTATAGTTCTCTCTCTCTCTCTCTCTCTCACTGTCTCTTTCACATGTGTATGCATACATGTGCTTATGCCAGGCTTAATAACAAAAGTGTGACAAATTCAGAATTTGCTAATTACAGTGTGTGTGTGTGTGTGTGTGTGTGTGTGTGTGTGTTGGTGGAGTCTAACATGTTGTCACAAAAACAAATCCATGATTTATTTGAGCTTGGTGTCAATGCAACATGGAATTTGGTTTCGTCCTCTCCAGGATTTCAAAGTGATTGGCTCCCAAGGCTTCAGTTGTCTGCTTGTAAAGATTTATTGTGAACTTTGCCCATTTAAATCATGAATACAGACTTCCTCACAGAAGAAAGTTGGAGATGAAGTTGGAATATGGATGCAGAGAGTAGTCTGTGTAAAATGAGAAACCCCAGGGAAAGAGAAAGAATGTCACTCTTATTTTTAGTTGATCTCTTCTGGCTGTGCGGCTGATGGGTGCTCCCTTGAAAAGTTTACTTCCTATACTACCATTGCTTGACCCATCTACCCATCCCTCCAACTACAAGAAAAATCTCTCTCTTTTAGGTGTCATTGTCTCTGTTCCCCAACAGGCTGGGTTTTCTTCTTCCCAACATTCTCTGTAAGAAGGTCAGGTAAAAGTTACTGTTCTTAGCTGACTGCTGACATCTTACCGTAGAGTTTCAAACTGGGCTTATGGAGTGCACAAAGGAAGGATGTAGGTAAGTTTAAGAAAGCTAAAACTAAGCCTTAATATAGAAATGATTTTAGGAGTTGGGTAACTTGAAGTTTGCAGTACATGACCTCTTTCTTTTTGGGTTTGTAACAGAGGGTCCTGTCAGTTATGTGGCTTTCTTCTCACTGGTCATACAAACATTAAATGAGAAATTGAGACTGTTTAAGGTGACAGTTTCAGCCGTGGTTATTTAAATTTTTCACTTTACATTTTATTTTTTAGTCCAATATACATCAATAACTTCTGAGACATATATGTTCGGTAACTTTATGGTGAATGGAATGAAATAATTGTACCTACTACCTTTAATTTTTTTTTATGTTTATTTATTTTTGAGAGAGGGAGAGACAGAGAGAGCATGAGCAGGGGAGGAGTGGAGAGGGGGAGAGAGAGAATCCCAAGCAGGACCCACACTGCCCGTGCAGAGCCCAATGTAGGGCTTGGACCCATGAACTGCAAGATCATGACCTGAACCGAAATCAAGAGTCAGATGCTTAACCGACTGAGCCACCCAGGAGCCCCATCTACCTGCCACGTTTAAGAAACTGTCGTTCCTATATACAAGAACAGTTCAAATATCAGCATCTTAGTGTCCACTGAGAATGCGTGACTGTGTGGTGTGTGTGTGTGTATGTGTGTGTGTGTTTCAATGAAATAATGAATTTTAATTCATTCTAGGAAAATAAAGATTCTTAAGTCAAAATCAACCTAAACTTTTTATGTTTAAATCATTGTACATAATTAAGCCAAATCATTAAGTCATTGTATGAAATTACTTATTTTGATTTTTTGTGTGGCAAAACTCCAGGGGTAATGCTTATAATTTGTTAATTTCATGTACATAGAGTCAAGAAACAAAGGTAAAAGGGCTCTGTGGTGGATAATTGATAGCACTCTGCTCTGGAATAAAGTCCAGACTTCCACATCTTTGTCTTTACTGTCTGAATAAGTCAATAAGTATATGCTCTTGGTAAAGATGGAGGGAGGAGAGAGTCATGTATAATTTTAATGCTTTCCCTGCCATTTACCAAAATGTGTTTCAAATTTTTCTGAAAATGCATTTATTTCTCTGAATTGTAATTGCCAGTGCTTATGCAAATATTGCATAAAACTTAATTTCTTTTTTGAATACTTTCCACATCTGGTCTTTGCCCTTCTTTTTATTATTTAACTTCACAAGGCTTAACCTTACTAGAGACAATATTCTCCCCCAAAATTGCCGTGCTGAAGTAGACTGATTATCATTGCATAAATATCATCTCCAGATAAGATTTATTGACTGCCCACCCGTGGAAGGCACTGAACTAGGCCTCGCAATAAATGTTATTGAATAGCTTGCACCTCCGTTCATAAGATCTGTGCTGCTCAAAAGTAAAGCAAAAATTACCTCATATCCTATTTCCCCCGCTGTACTCTGAATATAGATTTATAGTTGGATTTCTTCTTTCTATTTTGTGATCTGGAAACTCTCATTATGAAGTAGTTGTTCTTTCCATAAACTTTTTAGATCTTTGTGAGCTCTCTTTTATTACTTTTTTATGCTGATATTCTCTGGCATCAAGGAGTCCTTACAAGGGAAATCGACAGGTCTATTCCTTGGTCATTATAAAAAACAAGACTTTTTTTTTTCATCAAATAAGAATTTGGTGCAAATGTGAATCATAACCTAAAGTTTCCTTCATTTATTAGAAGGTTCATCACTGTCCATATATTTGGTAATGTTTGAGGTAGTTTTGATTTTAAAAGTGATTATTATGTGTGGATGCAGGATTTAGGTTGCTTGAAAGACTGAAATAAGTTGGGTTTAAAAGGAAAAAATTAAAAGTCAGGTTTGATGACATGAAATGCTTGAGGCTAGCATCATTTAGAAAATATATTAAATGATTTGTATGAGAACATTTGAGATGCAGGTAAGTAATAAATATCCTCATAAACTCGTATCTTGGAGGAGGACATGGGGACATTGCCTAATTTGCATCTTTGCTTTTAGAGAGTATTGCATTCAGTATCACACTCAGGGCATGGCACTGAACAGACTAATTCAAATTGTGGTTTTGTCTTGCTTTATGGCATGACTTTGGACAATTCAACTTTTCTGACCATCAATTTCCTCACCTCTAAAACTGGAGCAGTGGTGTCTACTTAGCAGGGAGGTTGTTATGAATATTTATAGGTAGTGTAAAATGCCTTATATGTAGTCAGCCTTAGATATATTGGTAACTATTAGTATAGCTTTTAGCAGCCCTTGAAAATGTGTTTAAAAAATCATTTAGGCTTCCAAAATTATATTTGATCTGTAAATTGTATTAAGCCTACTGTGTTTAGAGTGATGTCCTTCCTGCTTCTCTCTTAAGTTTTCTTATTGCCATATATTGCTTTCCTTAACCAATTAGTTTATAGAAAATATGCAGTGTGTAATCACAAATGAATTTTTTAAAAGCCTATGTAGCAGGACTTAAATATCCAAATGAGTCGTTTAAAGTGCCCCCATAGGGAAGCTGTATATTACACCAACATTACTGCCATTGTTTAAGATCATTTTAGAGCCTCCCTTTGAAAAGTGCCTTCAAAGTCAATACACAAGCCACCTAAGAAAATCGATGACATTGCTTTAAAGTCACTCCTTATTCATATTGAAAAGAAAAAGTGTCACCTAGGTTGACTCTTCACTTTATTAAGATAATGTTTACCCTCAATTACCTTTAGCTTTTTCCCCTTTTCTTTTATTTCTTTTCTTCTTTTTGTATGTATGGTGTTGAATAGTTAAAACAACTTGAGTAGGAAAAGGCATCAAGTACTTAAAAAAATGTTTTTTGAATGTTTATTTATTTTTGAAGGAGAGAGAGAGAGAGAGAGAAAGAGAGACAGAGACAGAGTGCGAGTGGGGGAGGGGCAGGGAGGAAGGGAGACTCAGAATCCAAAGCAGACTCCAGGCTCCGATCTGTCATCATAGAGTCAAACACAGGGCTTGAACCCATGGATGGTGAGATCATGACCTAAGCTGAAGTTGGACGCTCAACTGACTGAGCCACCCATGTGCCCCACCAAGTACCTTAACAAGATGGACACCCAAAGAGTTTCCTGAAAAACTTGACATGCAACATAGAGTTCTAAAACTTCCAAAATAACCCATGATTAAACCACAGTTTCTGGTAGGCATCAATAAAATTGGGAAATACCTGAAAATCTGGGCTTTGAAATTTTAAGAAGCACATTTAAAATTTCTATGGTTTTCACATGTATGCTTGACCAGACAGTAGACACTCAACCTCTTCATTGTTCATCAGAGCAAGCTGTTGAATGTGAGTTTGTTGGTACTCTTGGGGGCAGTTTTGCATGTAGAAAAGATCACTCAGTAGTTAACTTGCTTTTAAGGAAGGGTAGTCAGTCTATTAAAGTTAGAGATTTAGAAGCCTAGTTTTTCCTGAAGCTTTTAGGTTCATTTTACAAAATTGACCTTATGTTTATAAGTCTACAATACCTTTTTTAGGGCCTTTGAACATTTAGATCTGTTTGCAAGTGTTTACACCTTTGAATTTCTTAAACTTCACTAACAGATTTAATACTTCCTTGTCTTTTTAACTGTGTCAGAGATATGATTGGAAGGTCTCAAGAATTTAATAATTTCTTATGAAATTTAATGAATTAAAATTACAAATATGGAAAACTTCAAGTTCTTTCAAATGATCTTATTACATAATAGCTAAAATTTCCACTTAAAATCATCAGTATATTTAAATTCTGCTTATACATTTTAACTCAGAATTACAAGGCTGATGTGTTACTCTAATAAACGAAGTTATGTTAAACTTAACACTTATTTAAGATACTAATCATTCGCTGATTCACTGATACAAAAATAATAATGCAATGGGTGTGATTCTAGCCCAATCTTTGCCCTTCATTCTAGACATCTCAAAATTCACTTGACTATTGAAAAGACATCTCAAATATTATATTCAAAACTAAACTCTTGATCTTCTATCCTAAGCATGCTCCAACTGCAATTTTCTCGTATCTCTAAATGGTAAATTTATTCTTACTGTCGCTCAGGCCCCAACTTTGGAGTCATCTTTTTAACTTTGCACAGACATCTGGTCCTGATATTTTCTTGACTCCACCTATAAAATATGTCCATAATCCTACCATTCTCATCACTTTCATTACTAGCCCTCTGGTCCAAACCATCATTCTTTGCAAGTATTTGTTTCCTTTTTAAGTTTTGTTGTTTTTTTTTTTTAATTGAGATGAAGTTCACATAATGTAAAATTAACTGTTTTGGAGTGAATATTTCAGTGGCATTCAGTACATTCCCAATGTTGCCAGCCACACTCTTTGTCTGGTTCCAAAACATTTTCATCATCTCAGAGTAAAACTCTACACACATTGCCATGTTACTTCCTCAATCTGCTTCCACCCGACCGCTAGAATCGAATCTGCTTTCTGTCTCTATGGATTCACTTATTTTGGATAATTCTTATAAAGGAAATCCTACGACTTGTAAATTTTCATGTCTGGCTTATTTCATTTACCATATATTTTTGAGGTTCAATTATGTTGTAGCATGTATCAATACTTCATGTCTTTTTGTGGCTAAATAGTATTTCGTTGAATGTAAATACCACATTTTATTAATGCATTCATCTGTTGATGGACTGCTCCGTGCATTTTTGTAACAGATGTCTACTTGGTCTTCCTGCTTCTGTGTTCAAACTCTTACTAGTCTTTTCTCAACACAGTAACTAAAGAGAAGCTTTAAGATCTGCCAGATTATGTTACTCCTCTGCTCAAATTCTTCCATATCACTCTATCACTTAGGCTAGCATCCAGTCTTTACAAGACCTTATAAAATCTTTAATACCTCTCTACAACGGTTACCTCTCTCATAACCCATTTTCTATGATTCTCTTCTTTACAGACTCTATTATATTCATGAGGTCTCCTTCAAAGTCTCAAATGTAGCAGTCATACTCCACTTCAAGACTTCTACATTACCTTTCCTCTACACATCCCCATGGTTTACCCCTTTACCTCCTTCCAGTCTTTGTCCAAATGCCTTCTAGTGCATTGTCCCTTGCCTTCTAATCTAGATCCTTCTTAATGTGCTTTATATTTTTATTTATATTTTCTGTATTTGTGAAAGCATATATCACCTTTTAACATACTATACAATTTTCTTGTCTAGAAGTAAACAAGTTCTCTTAGAAACAAATCCTGAGACAAAATTTGAGTGCAATTATTTATTTGGGAGATGACCCCAAGAAAAACAGGTAGCAGTGGGGTGGTGAGTCAAGGAGAGGTAGGTTATTAAGCTGACTATCTCTGTGGACAATTGAGGCTCAATTGCTTTCCACCAAGAGATGAGGACACTGGGATAATAATGTATCAGCACCCCTTTTGCCATTGGTCGAGGGCTATTTTCAGGACCTCATCACTCGTTTCTGCCTTTCCTCCAGTGCGGGAAGAGTGTGCTCCTGGGGCTCAGGCAGAAAGTTGCAGTTGTTCATTCATAGTTAATAGCTTTCAACCACTAAGTGTGGAGGAAATGTAAACAGGGCATTGGCATCATCAGTTCTGTCCATTTATTATATTTATTGTATTTATTCCTTGACTAGAAGGCAAGGTTTGCAAAGGTAGAGACTTTTTCTGTTTTGCTCATGAATGTATCCACACTGCCCAGAGACAGTACCTGGCACCTAGCTCGTAGTTAATAGAGACTTCTGAAGGAAGGACAGAAGGAAGGAAAGAAAGAAGGAGTGATTGTCTTAAATGCCCTATATTTAATTCTAAATCTGCATGGCATGAATGATGCTTCTTCTGAAGGATACAATTTTGTTGTCTCAAATGTTTTTTAGAGTGCATTTCTAAAGAGTGAAGTTTTTGGTTGCCTTTTCAGTTTGCTAAAGTTATTAACAATCAGAAGTTCTGGTCAGGAAGCAACCGATCCTTTGTCTGTGATGTGGATAGGATGGACTGACCCCTATATATTGTATGTGACAGGGACTTCACAACTTTTTCTTTTTTATTGCAGTATAGTTGACACACAATGTTACATTAGTTTCAGGTGTACAATATAGTGATTCGACAAGTCTATATATTATGCTGTGCTCACCACCAGTGTAGCTGCCATTTGTCACTATATGAAGCTATTATAATACCATTGACTATATTCTCTATGCTGTACCTTTCATCCCCATGACTTATTCATTCCATAACTGGAAGCCTGTATCTCCCACTTCCTTTCACCCATTTTGCCCATACCCCCCCCCCCCCCCCCCCCCCCGCCACCTTTCCTCTGGCAACCATCAGTTCTCTGTATTTATGGGTCTGGTTCTGTTTTTTTATTTGTTTCTTCATTTTGTTTGGTTTTGTTTTGTTTTTTAGGTTCTACATATAAGTGAAATCATATGGTATTTGTCTTTCTCTGAGGAACCTCATAAATTTAAAGCCACAGCTAATCATATACTCCACAAGTTAGATTACTCTATAATCCTTTCTCAGGTGGTTAAATCTTTTGATTGGATTTTGCTTTGCTTTGACTCTTAATATATGCAGAATATTTTTCCTTCTCATATTAGAGACCCCTGAACTTGGCAAAATTAGGCATTTTTTTTCCAAATACTTAAAAAATTTAGTATTTCAACTCTTAATTTTGGACACTTCTCATAGCTTCCAAGGTTATTATTCTACTAAAAGAAATGTTTTAAAAAAAATAAAACCTCATGTGGAAGTCCAATGCACAAAACAATTAAAGTCTGAGATCCTTTGACAGTAGAAGTGGGGAGTTTAGAACCCTGTCCTCTTGAAGCCATCTAATCAGTAAAGGAGTCTTAGAAGCACAAAGTAGGCCCATAGGAATGGAATACTGGAAAAGACCCTTCCCATCCCAACTTTCAGGTTTTCTGTGCAACAATCTGATGCCTTCTTTTGGACTCTTCTTTAGCTTTCTAATGCACTTTAGATTTAATTAGATTGTAAACATAATTTTAAAAGCTATCATTCATTGTGTATCTGCTATATACAAGATGCCATAGTAATTTGATTCAATCTCTAATCTTCATAGTCATCGTGCAACATAAGTATAATAATTCCCATTAAATGTGCAGAAATAGGTGAAGAGTTGTCAATTTATACAGCTAGTAAGTGGAAGAATCAATATTTGAACCATTTGATCCTATCTGTTCTAGACCTTGCTAGATGTGAACAGTGTTTTCTCAATTAGTGAATAGTCAATAAAGAACAACGAAGAAACAGCATTTTATACAAATGATGCTATTGGTTTTTTTTCTTTTTTTTTTTTGAGAAATCTCAGGATTTAGAATCCAGAAAAAGCATACTGCTTTTGACTCTAGTGTCCAATTCATAAATTCACCAGTTATTATATGTAAGAATTAAAAATTACATTGGACAAAAGTTTTTAATCTCCAAAATAGGAGTTTTAATGAGAAAATTCCTTGAGCAGAAAGGGAATCATCACTTATCTATGCAATTTTATCCACAATGGGCAGATGAATAAGCCCATCATGAAAGTATATGATATTGTTCGAAATGTCCTTCAAGATCCTTACGCAGTGGGGAAGAACAGAATAATAGAGCAGGTAGGAAAACATCCCCAGTGGAATGGAGCTACTGTGTACATGTTCTAAGTGGTAATGGAGATAAAAGTTGAAAGAAGTCCTATATCAAGTGTAAGATCATTATTTTGTCCAGAAATGAAATATTCTCTCAATGATACCAGTTCAGGGAAAGAGGAAAAAATAGGAGGGAGAGAAATAGAATACCAAGGCATATTAAAATATCTGGAAGCCATATAGCAAGAGGAAATTATTTATAATCATTGGATTTTTATAAGAAGCAGCATGAATGTAATGTCTGTTTTGCAGGTATAACTCTTATATCATAAATACATCTTTGAATAATGTTTCTGATTTTGGTGTGCTTATAGTATAAGTGATATAATTTAGATAATTGATATAATCATGACCATGTTCTAGATTGCTTTCCTATTCCCATTTCTAACTGTCTGTTCTTTCAATGGGACCCAAGAGATGCAAAATTTGGGGATATGATTATGTAGCCAGCTGCCTTTATTAATGAGATTAATCTATAGTAAAAATTAAAAATTAAATTAATCTATATTAGACAGACATTAAATATTCCCTTAGAAGTCCCCTAGTGTGATGTTTCCAAAGCAATGTTATGATTTATGTAAATCATATGCTATAGAAGAGTTTAGGAGGACTTACTATAATACCCTACCTACATCCAGAAAAAAAATTTCACAGATCATCACAAAAAGATGAAAATCTAAACTGTGACTTTTAGAAAGTCTTTAAAGAGAATATTCCCAGCTTTTAACAATATGTGCTCTAATGCTAATTTCATTCATGAAGCATAAAATTGTCCTTATTCCTAATTATAATTTTCTTTTCTGCATCATAAGGTTATTTCTTTAGTCACCAACTGTTATTATCTGCTGATACTGTCACTCTAGCCCATTCTATTTAGTTCCTTCAGAGTCCATGGTAAATTTCTAGGTTACTGAGGGGCAGTATAGCCCTCTAAGCCCTGCAGCTAGACTGTCAGAGTTCAGATTCTGACCATGGGACCTTGCAGGCAAAATTACTTAATTTCCATATATACCACTTTGTAAAGCAGAGGTAATAACAGTATGTAGCTTTTATGATTGTTGGGTACTAAATAAGATTTTTTTGAGTAAAAAATATATGACAGTACTTGATGTATATAGTGAGTTCTCAATAAAATTAGCTAATATTTTCCCTATCTTTTTATTCTGAGATAATTTATTGTGAGTTCTCAATAAAATTAGCTAATATTTTCCCTATCTTTTTATTCTGAGATAATTTATTTTTTTATAAAGTGGGGATTCAGCGATCCCTGGAGTTTGTAACTTTAAGCTGAATATCTCCAGCTGTTTTTTTCAATTTTGCCCTTTCAGTAAGTAATCTGCCTAGATGTTATATTATATAGACCATAAAACAACCATAAATATTTGAAGGTATTGTCAGCCGTGTGCTCATCAATCCAGATCACTTTTGAAAGACTGAGTATAATAATTGTTTTGAATACATCCAATGACTGGGATCCCAGGTATACCATTAAATCATTGTAAGCCTGGCTATGTGTTAGGGATTTTCCTTTCTGTTTAATGTCAATCATTGTCTGAAACAAGGAGCCCATGTGTTGTTGGTTCTCCCACTGTCTGATAAAAGCAACTGAACCCTATCTTCTTTTTGGATCGTGTTCCCTTTATGCATTTGATTTTACAGTTATTATGTCTTCCCTTATCTGGTCTTGGCTTTGTTTTTCTCTTGATCTCTGAAAGCTAGTCTGGTTTTTTAAACTTTATGTTTCCTAGTTATCTATCATCTATCTATCTATCTATCTATCTATCTATAACGTATTTATTTTTCTTCATGTATGTTGTTGTTCTCCTGTGAACTCTATACAACTTTTTGTGCAATGTTTGGGCCCAAGTACAGGTGCTTTTCTAATTTTGACCTAACTAATAGTGTTGAGAACTGCCGCTGCTGAAAAATTACCTTGCTTGTTTTATATGATATGTCTATTAATGCAATCCAATATAGCATTTGCCTTTTGGTGACAGTGTTACACTGCTGAATCATATTCAATTTTTCATCCATTATTTCTTCCCTGATGAATCACAGAACATTTGTCTTTATTAGCTCTCAGAGTATTGATTTCTGCCCTTCCCTTCTTCTATCGATATCAACCACATTTTAATCATATCGTCCAAACTAGATTCTTGTGTCTTAACATAAAAAAATGTCCAAGTGGGAAAAATTTTTTTCAATGAATTTAAGCAGGATATGTTCTGTTGCATTACATTGTGAAGTATTAGGTATTCAGAATCTT
Organism: Panthera leo; assembly: GCF_018350215.1. Taxonomy (NCBI): domain Eukaryota; kingdom Metazoa; phylum Chordata; class Mammalia; order Carnivora; family Felidae; genus Panthera; species Panthera leo. The sequence goes on along the minus strand of NC_056679.1, from coordinate 35,227,630 downwards.
GGGGGACAGTAAGAAGACTATAAATGCTTGACATAAATTTTCTTTTGCCCTAAAGAGGGCTTCATAGATGTAAATTGCCAATGGTAACCAGTTTAGGTTAACTTACCATGGAAAAATAAGTTGAATTTTATGTTTACAGTCTGTAGAATGGGCAGAATTGTGCGTATCACCAGCCAACATTATTGAGTATCTTCTGTACATAGGGCTCTAACTTAGAAGTGATGTTGAATAACATAGTTTTCTTTTTATAATGATTTTAAAACATACTCCCAGGTTATTTAAGTGTAATATGGGCAATTTCAAATTTATTTTTAGCTAATTAAGTGTTAAAACTACATGACAATTATAGAATGTAATGCTTTTTTTCTTTTTTTATTTCTTTTCAATATATGAAATTTATTGTCTAATTGGTTTCTATACAACACCCAGTGTTCATCCCAAAAGGTGACCTCCTCAATACCCATCACCCACCCTCCCCTCCCTCCCCGCCCCCCATCAACCCTCAGTTTGTTCTCAGTTTTTAAGAGTCTCTAATGATTTGGCTCTCTCCCACTCTAACCTCTTTTTTTTTTCCCTTCCCCTCCCCCATGGGTTTCTGTTAAGTTTCTCAGGATCCACCTAAGAGTGAAACAGATGGTATCTGTCTTTCTCTGTATGCCTTATTTCACTTAGCATCACACTCTCCAGTTCCATCCATGTTGCTACAAAGGGCCATATTTCATTCTTTCTCATTGCCACGTAGTACTCCATTGTGTATATAAACCATAATTTCTTTATCCATTCATCAGTTGATGGACATTTAGGCTCTTTCCATAATTTGGCTATTGTTGAGAGTGCTGCTATGAACATTGGGGTACAAGTGCCCCTATGCATCAGTACTCCTGCATCCCTTGGGTAAATTCCTAGCAGTGCTATTGCTGGGTCATAGGGTAGGTCTATTTTTAATTTTTTGAGGAACCTCCATACTGTTTTCCAGAGTGGCTGCACCAATTCTCATTCCCACCAACAGTGCAAGAGGGTTCCCGTTTCTCCACATCCTCTCCAGCATCTATAGTCTCCTGATTTGTTCATTTTGGCCACTCTGACTGGCGTGAGGTGATATCTGAGTGTGGTTTTGATTTGTATTTCCCTGATGAGGAGTGACATTGAGCATCTTTTCAAGTGCCTGTTGGCCATCCGGATGTCTTCTTTAGAGAAGTGTCTATTTATGTTTTCTGCCCATTTCTTCACTGGATTATTTGTTTTTCGGGTGTGGAGTTTGGTGAGCTCTTTATACATTTTGGATACTAGCCCTTTGTCCGATACGTCATTTGCAAATATCTTTTCCCATTCTGTTCGTTGCCTTTTAGTTTGGTTGGTTGTTTCCTTTGCTGTGCAGAAGATTTTTATCTTCATAAGGTCCCAGTAGTTCATTTTTGCTTTTAAATCCCTTGCCTTTGGGGATGTGTCAAGTAAGAAATTGCTACGGCTGAGGTCAGAGAGGTCTTTTCCTGCTTTCTCCTCTAGGGTTTTGATGGTTTCCTGTCTCACATTCAGGTCCTTTATCCATTTTGAGTTTATTTTTGTGAATGGTGTCAGAAAGTGGTCTAGTTTCATTCTTCTGCATGTTGCTGTCCAGTTCTCCCAGCACCATTTGTTAAAGAGACTGTCTTTTTTCCATTGGATGTTCTTTCCTGCTTTGTCAAAGATGAGTTGGCCATACGTTTGTGGGTCTAGTTCTGGGGTTTCTATTCTATTCCATTGGTCTATGTGTCTGTTTTTGTGCCAATACCATGCTGTCTTGATGATGACAGCTTTGTAGTAGAGGCTAAAGTCTGGGATTGTGATGCCTCCTGCTTTGGTCTTCTTCTTCAAAATTACTTTGGCTATTCGGGGCCTTTTGTGGTTCCATATGAATTTTAGGATTGCTTGTTCTAGTTTCGAGAAGAATGCTGGTGCAATTTTGATTGGGATTGCATTGAATGTGTAGATAGCTTTGGGTAGTATTGACATTTTGACAATATTTATTCTTCCAATCCATGAGCACGGAATGTTTTTCCATTTCTTTATATCTTCTTCAATTTCCTTCATAAGCTTTCTATAGTTTTCAGCATACAGATCTTGTACATCTTTGGTTAGATTTATCCCTAGGTATTTTATGCTTCTTGGTGCAATTGTGAATGGGATCAGTTTCTTTAGCTGTCTTTCTGTTGCTTCATTATTAGTGTATAAGAATGCAACTGATTTCTGTACATTGATTTTGTATCCTGCAACTTTGCTAAATTCATGTATCAGTTCTAGCAGACTTCTGGTGGAGTCTATCGGATTTTCCATGTATAATATCATGTCATCTGCAAAAAGTGAAAGCTTAACTTCATCTTTGCCAATTTTGATGCCTTTGATTTCCTTTTGTTGTCTGATTGCTGATGCTAGAATTTCCAACACTATGTTAAACAACAGCGGTGAGTGTGGACATCCCTGTCATGTTCCTGATCTCAGGGAAAAAGCTCTCAGTTTTTCCCCATTGAGGATGATGTTAGCTGTGGGCTTTTCATAAATGGCTTTTGTGATGTTTAAGTATGTTCCTTCTATCCCGACTTTCTCGAGGGTTTTTATTAAGAAACCGTGCTGAATTTTGTCAAAGGCCTTTTCTGCATCGATTGACAGGATCATATGGTTCTTATCTTTTCTTTTATTAATGTGATGTATCATGTTGATTGATTTGCGAATGTTGAACCAGCCCTGCATCCCAAGAATGAATCCCACTTGATCATGGTGAATAATTCTTTTTATAGGCTGTTGAATTCGATTTGCTAGTATCTTATTGAGAATTTTTGCATCCATATTCATCAGGGATATTGGCCTGTAGTTCTCTTTTTTTTTACTGGGTCTCTGTCTGGTTTAGGAATCAAAGTAATACTGGCTTCATAGAATGAGTCTGGAAGTTTTCCTCCCCTTTCTATTTTTTTGAATAGCTTGAGAAGGATAGGTATTATCTCTGCTTTAAACGTCTGGTAGAACTCCCCTGGGAAGCCATCTGGTCCTGGGCTCTTATTTGTTGGGAGATTTTTGATGACTGATTCAATTTCTTCACTGGTTATGGGTCTGTTCAAGCTTTCTATTTCTTCCTGATTGAGTTTTGGAAGAGTGTGGGTGTTTAGGAATTTGTCGATTTCTTCCAGGTTGTCCAGTTTGTTGGCATATAATTTTTCATAGTATTCCCTGATAATTGCTTATATCTCTGAGGGATTTGTTGTAATAATTCCATTTTCATTCATGATTTTATCTATTTGGGTCATCTCCCTTTTCTTTTTGAGAAGCCTGGCTAGAGGTTTATCAATTTTGTTTATTTTTTCAAAAAACCAACTCTTGGTTTCGTTGATCTGCTCTACATTTTTTTTTAGATTCTATATTGTTTATTTCTGCTCTGATCTTTATTATTTCTCTTCTTCTGCTGGGTTTAGGCTGTCTTTGCTGTTCTGCTTCTATTTCCTTTAGGTGTGCTGTTAGATTTTTGTATTTGGGATTTTTCTTGTTTCTTGAGATAGGCCTGGATTGCAATGTATTTTCCTCTCAGGACTGCCTTCGCTGCGTCCCAAAGCATTTGGATTGTTGTATTTTCATTTTTGTTTGTTTCCATATATTTCTTAATTTCTTCTCTAATTGCCTGGTTGACCCACTCATTCTTTAGTATGGTGTTCTTTAACCTCCATGCTTTTGGAGGTTTTCAAGACTTTTTCCTGTGGTTGATTTCAAGCTTCATAGCATTGTGGTCTGAAAGTATGCATGGTATGATCTCAATTCTTGTATACTTACGAAGGGCTGTTTTGTGACCCAGTATGTGATCTATCTTGGAGAATGTTCCATGTGCACTCGAGAAGAAAGTATATTCTGTTGCTTTGGGATGCAGAGTTCTAAATATATCTGTCAAGTCCATCTGATCCAATGTATCATTCAGGGCCCTTGTTTCTTTATTGACTGTGTGTCTAGATGATCTATCCATTTCTGTAAGTGGAGTGTTAAAGTCCCCTGCAATTGCCACATTCTTATCAATAAGATTGCTTATGTTTGTGATTAATTGTTTTATATATTTGGGGGTTCCCGTATTCGGCACATAGACATTTATAATTGTTAGCTCTTCCTGATGGATAGACCCTGTAATTATTATATAATGCCCTTCTTCATCTCTTGTTACAGCCTTTAATTTAAAGTCTAGTTTGCCTGGTATAAGTATGGCTACTCCAGCTTTCTTTTGACTTCCAGTGGCATGATAAATAGTTCTCCATCCCCTCACTTTCAATCTGAAGGTGTCCTCGGGTCTAAAAGGAGTCTCTTGTAGACAGCAAATAGATGGGTCTTGTTTTTTTATCCATTCTGATACCCTATGTCTTTTGGTTGGTGCATTTAGTCCATTTACATTCAGTGTTAATATAGAAAGATATGGGTTTAGAGTCATTGTGATGTCTGTATGTTTTATGCTTGTAGCGATGTCTTTGGTACTTTGTCTCACAGGATCCCCCTTAGGATCTCTTGTAGGGCTGGTTTAGTGGTGACGAATTCCTTCAGTTTTTGTTTGTTTGGGAAGACCTTTATCTCTCCTTCTATTCTAAATGACAGACTTGCTGAATAAAGGATTCTCGGCTGCATATTTTTTCTGTTCATCACAGTGAAGATTTCCTGCCATTCCTTTGTGTCCTGCCAAGTTTCAGTAGAGAGATCGGTCACGAGTCTTATAGGTCTCCCTTTATATGTTAGAGCACGTTTATCCCTCGCTGCTTTCAGAATTTTCTCTTTATCCTTGTATTTTGCCAGTTTCACTATGATATATCATGCAGAAGATTGATTCAAGTTACGTCTGAAGGGAGTTCTCTGTGCCTCTTGGATTTCAATGCCTTTTTCCTTCCCCAGATCAGGGAAGTTCTCAGCTATTATTTCTTCAAGTACACCTTCAGCACCTTTCCCTCTCTCTTCCTCCTCTGGAATACCAATTATGCGTATATTATTTCTCTTTAGTGCATCATTTAGTTCTCTAATTTTCCCCTCATACTCCTGGATTTTTTTATCTCTTTCTCTCAGCTTCCTCTTTTTCTATAATTTTATCTTCTAGTTCACCTATTCTCTCCTCTGCCTCTTCAATCCGAGCTGTGGTTGTTTCCATTTTATTTTGCAGCTCGTTTATAGCATTTTTTAGCTCCTCCTGACTGTTCCTTAGTCCCTTGATCTCTGTAGCAATAGATTCTCTGCTGTCCTCTATTCTGTTTTCAAGCCCAGCAATTAATTTTATGACTATTATTCTAAATTCACTTTCTGTTATATTGTTTAAATACTTTTTGATCAGATTGTTAGCTGTTGTTATTTCCTGGAGATTCTTTTGAGGGTAATTCTTCTATTTCGTCATTTTGGATAGTCCCTGGAGTGGTGCGGAACTGCAGGGCCCTTCCCCTGTGCCGTCTTGAATAACTTGCGTTGGTGGGCTGGCCGCAGTCAGACCTGATGTCTGCCCCCAGCCCACCGCTGGGGCCACAGTCAGACTGGTGTGTGCCTTCTCTTCCCCTCTCCTGGGGGCGGGATTCACTGTGGGGTGGCGTGGCCCGTGTGGGCTACTTGCACACTGCCAGGCTTGTGGTGCTGGGGATCTGGCGTATTAGCTGGGGTGGATCGGCAAGGTGCACGGGGCGGGGGGAGGTTGGTGGGGGGCGGGGGGGTGGCGGGGTGGGGGGGGCAGGCTCAGTTGCTTATCCTTCAGTGATCTGCTTCGGTGATCCGCTTCGGGAGGACCCGCTCCCAGAGGAATGGATCCGCAGATGCACAGCGTTGGGTGTTTGTGCGGTGCAAGCAAGTTCCCTGGCAGGAACTGGTTCCCTTTGGGATTTTGGCTGGGGGATGGGCGAGGGAGATGGCATTGGCGAGCACCTTTGTTCCCCTCCAAGCTGAGCTCTGTCATCCGGGGCTCAACAACTCTCCCTCCCCTTGTCCTCCAGCCCTCCCGCTCTCCGAGCAGAACTGTTAACTTGTAACTTTCCAGATGTTAAGTCCCGCTCGCTGTCAGAACACACTCTGTCTGGCCCCTCCGCTTTTGCAAGCCAGACTCTGCCAGCTCTGCTTTGCTGGCAGGCCGCCCATCTTCCCGGCTCCCTCCCGCCAGTCCGTGTAGCGCTCACCGCCTCTCCGCCCTTCCTACCCTCTTCCGTGGGCCTCTCGTCTGTGCTTGGCTCCAGAGAATCTGTTCTGCTAGTCTTCTGGAGGTTTTCTGGGTTATTTAGGCAGGTGAGGTGTAGGTGGAATCTAAGTGATCAGCAGGACAAGGTGAGCCCAGCGTCCTCCTAAGCTGCCATCTTCCCTCCTCTCCAGTAATGCTTGTTTTCAAAATATAAACACAATCCTGTTGTGTTACATACTCCAAACCACTTTCTTTTAGTCTCTATGTTTCAGGAAAGAGTTCCTTTTCCATTTTTTAATGAAATAGTCGGCTATTTATAACTTGGCCATTAGACACTTCCGAAAATTTCTTCAATGAAAGAAAAAAAACCCCTTCATTTTGAAAAAGTTTATCTGATATTAAATAACTGAGTAGGATCCAAATTACCAGCTAACAGTTCACACTGCAATAGAAACAAAACATTAGAAAGTTCCATGACAGAGTTACTACAGAGAGTGATTAATTGGATCGGGTTTCTTTGACATATGACTACGCTTTCTTTATGGCCTCATTTATTTGTGGCCTCTAAAGGGGTGTTTCAGTCATAGTAGCTATAGACAATTCATTATTCCTTTTAAGAAAAAAAAATCAAAATGACAACCCTTTATTTTTAAACGATCAACTGCATTGTCCTTGCTATTTCTAATGATAGCTATTTGTTGAAAGTGACTGTAAAAGCTGGCATACCCTAAAAAGACTACTGGTTGTGTCTATTCTAGCTGTGAAGGTTTTTCAAATAGGAAAAGCCTAATTTAATTTGGTTCTCCATTTTTTTGATATTCAAAGGAGAACTCAACAGTAGTCTCAGGTGGGCTCTATCAAGGTATAGACACTTGATGCATCATTGTGAATATCCAACACCATCTCACAGGGCTAGAGCAATACAGCCAGTTCATATACCACAGACAAAAAAACAGGAGACAAAAGTCTCTGTTTCTTTTGAGTATAATTTACTGTGCAACTTAAACTCGGGACCTGTTTAATGGTCCTAACAGCAGAGTTTCTAGGCCAACGACTAAATCAGCTGCAGTGCTCTGCATTTGCAGACAAGCCTTATGATTTACAAAATTTAATAAGCCGGGCCCTCATGACATTTCCCCCCAAGATTCTGCTTTTATAGTCACTGCCAAGAAGGTTGTCAAAGAAGCATATACCCATTGGCATAATGAAAGCTTATTTATTTATTTGTATATTTTTTTTGGCCCAAATGCATATAAATATACTCCTACTATTGGTAATTCATTAACAATGAATAAATTCTAGAGCGTTTCCCTTGCCGGATACGGTAATACATTAGTGACTTTTTTGCATTGCTTTATGGGAGCGATATTTCTTGGGTAGTATTTTTGTGAGCGTCTGCCAAATAGAGTACAGACGAAGGTCAGATGACTTAACAGTTTCTCATCTGCACACTGATTCTTTAAGTCAAGGTTTGCCGTAAGTCAAAGTCCCTTGTCACAACTTGAAAGTTTATCTTTTGTATTGAGGCCACATACAGTGTTTTGTTTTGATTTCTTTGCCTTTATTTTTCTTAAAAGGTACAACTGTTTGGCAGCTTTGCCTAAGAGGCTTCTATTATATCAGCCTGGATTGTGTTGCTTTGTTATATCAAGATGGCTCTTTGGGGTCAACTTTGGTTTTTAAATATGAAACACAAAAATGCATTGGGATGATTCTGTTTTATTAGAATAGGCACTACCCTCACCAATCATGCTTTGCTCTTCTTGGGTGCCCTGGTTTGTCCATCATGTGATACCGCTAAGTGAGAAGCTTGCAAAAATCATAACCTGATCCACCTGGAATCCCTGGCTCGGTTAATAGTCGCTTGGTAACTGACACACCTGGTGGTATTATTTTCTATTAAGTAAAATTATGCTATTCATCAAATTTGAATTAGAAGTAGCCCTGAGGTTACTCTTTTGAAGGGATGTTGCTCCTGTTGAGACTGCATACAAAAAAGAATGTATCTCCCATTGTTTTAGGCTTATTCACCCTTCCTTTTAGAGATAGATTTCTCCAAATCTTTAAATACGTTTGCCTTATGTGTCCTGTTTCCTGTCTCCATCGTTCTTCTCTTTTATTTCTCCCAATCAACGACTTGTTTTCTCTGTTACGTGATTCACATTCATGTAGATTAGTTCCACAGCTTTCCCCACCGCCCTCCCCCCACCCCATTCAACTCAGTCCCGGGGGAATTGTATTCCTATTACAAAATGTGTACATTTTAAGCTGTTTGGGAAGGCTGGCTTACATATAATGATAAATGTGAGGAAAAATAGGTATATTCTATTATCATAACCTGCCTGCTCTATTTTCTTTCCACTATAGGGAGTTTTCATGGGTGCATGGCAAAACAAATTGCAATCACCTGGGTGTTTTCCACTCTAGTTCTGTCATTCTGAATGATAAATGTATTTATTCTTTGGTTGAAAATTAATATATTTATCTACCTATCTATCTCTGTACACGCACTTATATCTTTTTATATTCATGGGCAGATGATAAGCAACAACTAAAGAGAACAGGTTGAAAATATATATTTTTTTCCTGGGATCAATGAAAAAATGTTTTATGTTCACATTTAAACGTTTAAGGCCTGGGGTAAGACAGCTTTTAAGGTCAACCAGACAGGAAGATTTTCTTCTCCTAAGCATCTATCAACAGTCCTTGGAAGAGCAGTCAGCACTAGCATAATTTAATATGCCTTCTCTCTGAGAAGAATGCCTCTTTGACATCATGTCACAACTTGTGCTTCAACTGAAGATTTTCAGGTGGTCTATGTTTTGCTGCATTGATTTCCTTTTATCATTTTAGTCACAAACAGTTTCAAACCTCTTTACCTTTTTTTTTCTTATGTGTTCTAGACATGAGGAAAATAAAGACTCATAAAAATTATGCATTCCTCTGGTGCTCTCTTTCCACACTGAAAACAAGGAGGAGTTGCTACCCTGCAGATGTTAGGCAGCCCCGTTCCAGGATCTGCTGAACTTGCAGGTCATTTGTGGCTAGGCTGGAGCGTGGTTCGTCCGGGATTAAGCACCAGGCTTGACAGACACAGCTGGGAAGGGACAGATAAATTGGATCATGTATGTTGCCAGCAGGGGGCGCTGCAGAGCAATAATCATTGAGGATGTTCAACCGGTTAATCCAAAATAATACGTGTAAGAATGTTCCTTCTGTTGGGGCAAGAGATGTGGGAGAGGAAAAAGACAGAAGATAATGAATACAATTGAAACCAGTCAGGGAAGTAAAGTGTGTGTGTGTGTGTGTGTGTGTGTGTGTGTGTGTGTGTGTGTCTAGCAATATAAAATACAAAATTCTTGGGAAAGAATGAAGCAGTATCAGGAGAGTTCAAGATTAGTACACGGCAAAGAAAACTTTAAAAAAATTTTTATGAATCATAAATATTTTTGCAAATGTAACTAAAGTTGCCAATTTAAGACTACTGAAAAATGACTCTCCCCTCACCCCCACCCTCCTCCTCCAAAGACAAACCATATGTCTTAAAGATATTGCAATCTATTCTCTTCTGGGGAGGTGCCTGCTCAGAGAAATAAATCGAATATTTCTATACGTTTCCCATTGTTTGTTTCTGTAAGACAATTTTCTGTGAATTGTGGTACTTTAAAAATATATGGTTACACTTGTGTTATCCAACACAAGTTATTTATTTACTGAAGAGGATTATCTGGAATATATGGACCTATGCTGGTATGTCATATTTGGAAGGGGAGAATTAAGCTATAATTTCTTAGAGCAGGATTTTCCTCTGTGTTTGGAATATTGAGAGTTGTGAATATAAAGACATGTTCCTAGGCTCTCTTTTTTCTCCTCTAGAACCTCAGAGCTGAGGGAAGGTGTAGGAAAAAAAAAACAAACAACAAAACACAAGGATGTTATCTGTTGACCACACATCATACAATGCTGGGGAGCAGTTGATCCTTAAATTTTCATTCTGTATGTAGTCTAAAAGAGCCTTATTTATTTAAATAGATCCAATCTTTATAGCAATCAGAGTAAATACGTTAATAAAGAATTCTAATTCTAGTAATAAAGTAAGTAAAGGGAAAAATGTACACAGAATCAAGAAGCTGGAACACCTGTTGGCAGAATCTCATGGGGGAATACTGGCTCTAATATAAATGCATTTGCTTTACCCAGCAGTTCAGGGATATCAGCTAAAATGTCATGCTAAACGAAGGAAAGGAAATGGAAGAAACTGTTCAGTTTAGCTTTATATAAATACTGCAAACACTTATGTATGCATTGGATTTTCTGATATCTAATTTAAACTAGTATTGATCAGAATTCTTTTAAAATGACATTTGGTACCCTGAAAATGGTCCAGAAAGTCTTTATGAAATGATATGTTATCATTCCTTACAGGTATGGACAGGGATTAGCTGGAAACTGGCCGAAACCTAATGCATGAGTGAATCAGGTTATAAAATTGATACCATCTATGAAAGTCTTCAAGAATTCAGTTCACTTCAACAAAAACTTATTTAGCATCTACTAAGTGCCAGATACTATGTTAGGAATTAGCAACCATTAGAAGAATAAGATAATTTCATTGACCTGAAGGACCTTAAAGAGTGGTGGAAAGACATCAGTGAATTTCAAAGCAGTAGGACAAAGTTTGGTTAGAGATTTCTGCGGTGCTGCAGAAGTTTAGGGAGTGGTAGCTCTATTTGTGTTGGGGGTTGTGGTGCGTACTTAACCCAGCATGGGGAGTCAAGACCGGCTTTCTGGAGGAAATGATGCACAAGTTGGTTTTCAAGGATTAAGTTAGAGGGTGACAAGAATTGCTATTGCAATTCACTAGGGACATAGGTTTTGAAGTTATCTTACAGGGATAATTTGTGTGTTTTACCATCTTAGTTTTTAAACACTCCTTTGTATAAGTGACTCTATCTTATTTTTCAGAATCTTTAAATTAAATTCCCGTAAGGACTTATGTATGCTTCAGAGATTAGGATTCAGTCATTCAACAAAGTGTTCCATTAACTTAACTTATTTTACTACGAGGGAAAGCGACTTATTCCTTGACAAACAATTAGTGAGCTCTACTACATGCCAGGCACTGTTCTATGTGCTGAATTTGAATGAAAGCCTTTCTCTACTTTCATTAATCTTATATCACATTACATAGGCTTAACCCAAGTCTCTGACAACAGCTACTACAGCTTATAAAATACTGTGTCTTGCATACTTTAATATTTACAACAGTACTATGAGGTGGTAGACTGTCTTTGCTTCCTTTCTTTGAGGCAGATTGTCTCACTTGCACATCTGTGAGGCATTGAACATGAGGCACAGAACCCTAGGGCTACCTTTCCTCTAGTTTGACCCCAACATGATCCTGAAATTTGATTTTTGAACTTTAAGCTGAATTCTGTTGACAGCCTCTTGGTCCAATGCAGCAGATCAAATTCAATAAATATTTGTTGTTACCATCCAGCAAGTCATGTTTAATATTAGGAATACTATCTCAGGGAGTTTATAGTTAATTAAAGAAGGAAAAAGTCATATAATCTCAAATAGATGTATAACTACACACTGATAAAACTGTAAAGTCACATTATGCTATGAGGTGGTATAATGGGGTAAGGGAACAGACAAAGGGAGGTATGTTAGTGAAGGTTTCCAGCAACAATTTATTCGTATGGGTGTTCAGAAAGAGTGCGTTGGAAGTCAACTAAGACAAGGGGTGTGTGTGTGTGTGTGTGTGTGTGTGTGTGTGTGTGTGTGTGTTTGTGTGTGTGTAGGAGGGGAAGGGGCACACTGGGAGGATTCTAGGGACAGATAAAGAGTGTGAGCAAAACTATAGAGGCAGGTTGGTGTAAAGGGTCTGTTGAACAAAGGGCGAATGTGCAAGATGAGGCTGGAGAGGTAAGCAGGAACCAGGTCATTTAGAGTCTCGTAAGATTGTAAGAGCCATGGGAAGTACTAAAGAATTTTAAGTTAGAGAGTGACAAGATCAGACTTGAAATGCCATGTTGTTTTCAGTGTGGAGAACCAATTAGGAAGAGTCAAGAACAGATGTAGAGAAACCAGTTAGGGATTAAGTACAGCAGTTCAGGGGAAAGATGATGGTAGTTTGGACTGGGATGGTGGCAGTAGTAATGAAGAGAAATAGATGAATTTCAGAGATATTCATGTAAAGTCTTAGGGCTTATAGATGAATTGGATATGGAGGCAAAGATACTAACCATACATTTTTGGAGTATACAAATGTCATTCACTGGAAAAAAGAACTCTGTATGAAAACCAGGTTTGGAACAGGAGGAGGTCTTGGGTTCATTCTGGGACATGATGAGTTTGAAGAGTCTTTATACTAATAGAGGTTTTTTGTTTTTTTTTTTTCAAAAATTTTTAAGGTCTATTTATTTTTGAGAGAGAGAGAGACAGAGAGAGAGAAAGAGAGAGAACAAGGTAGAGGCAGACACAGAATCCGAAGCAGGCTCCAGGCTCTGAGCTGTCAGCACAGAGCCCAATGCGGGGCTCAAACTCACAAACCACGAGATCATGACCTGAGCCAAAGTCAGACACGTAACCGACTGAACCTCCCAGGTGCCCCACTAACAGAGGTGTTTTAAGTAGGGTTTCTAAGACTAGAGGTCAGAGGGAAGACTGGAGTGAGTATATACCACAGGCATCATTAATACACAAATGTCCTTGAAACTATAGTCACGACAGTTTATCTTCCTCGTTCTGCTTTTGTCTAAATGCTCTCAGTTATATCTACCTGTGAGTTCCTCCCCCCATTCCACCTCTGCCCTCAGTCTCTATTCCTTCCCCCCTCTTTTTCTTCCTGGAAGACATTTCATGACTCCAACTATCACCTCCATGCAGATAAATCCAAAATATATTTCTCTACTTCTGACATTTCTTCCCAGCTCTGGTCTCCTATCTCCAGCGAAATTATGCAGAGATCCTACTGGGTGCCCTGCCACTATCTCAAATTTAATAGATCAAATGATGAATTAACTATCCCTTGGGCTTAGTTTCTTTTTCAGTAACCAGAAGGTCATCTGGATGACAGCAGAGGTTCTCAAAACTGACTTATCATCAGAATCGTTCTGATGTGTGATGCTGGACTCCGTAGTCTAAAGAGCTCTTCAGGTGTTTCCAGCGATCGGCCAAGTTAGAAGCACTGTTCAAGGGAGAGGATCATCAAAGTAACTGATCTTAGGTCCTAGTGTGTCATAAGTCTATTCTGTACTCTCTCTTTCCCCAAATTAGCACTTATATTGAATAGCAATGTGACATTGAAAGAGCTATTTTATTTCCTTGAGCCTCAGTTCTCTCAACTATAAAACGAATGTCAAAATATCTACAGCAGATTGTTGTCATGATGAGAAAGTGAGGTTAGATGTGTAAAATATGCAGTATTGTGGCTTGTATACAACAGGAGTTTTCTAATTTGCTTGCTCCACCTCTGTTTTTTCTAGTTCATTCTCCACACCACTAACAAATTGATTTTCTGTAAATGTCACTTTTATTTTGTCACTCTTCCTCGTGACCTCTGTGGTTTCCCATTACTTTCAGCAGTAATATTCAGACTCTGACTCCAAAGGCAAATATGTTTCTGCAAGAGCAGTTTGTGGTGTTTAACTACCTTTGATTTCTGATTTAGCATCCATGTAATTCAAAATTTAGAAACATTGTTTTTTATAAGTACGAATGTTAATAATTTTGAAATTTGAGTTATACACCCCCCCTTTGAAATGATGTTTAAAAAATAATCATTATCTTGTCATGCCAGTCCACAAAAATGTCGTTGACCCTTTGTAGCAAAAAACCATACACTTGTCATAAAAGTATTAAAAATAGAGGAAATAGTAGCAAGCAATTCCACTGCACATGTGTATTAAATTCTTGAGCTGCATGTACTTCTCTAGCCCAGGAACTTCTAGGGATGGGCCCCTGAGTGATTCGGCGAGGTCTACCTTGGCTCTGAAACAGTCTCCCTAAGCTGTAAATGATTGATTTCAGATCAGCCTTTGAGCTGATAGCAGGAAGGGAGCAAGAACACGAAAATGTCAGATTCCTGGATGGAAAGAGAGGCAGCAGCAAAAATAACTTGAATGTCTTACTAGCATGGTTTTACTGTGTTGACCTCCTTTAATCCATGCAGACCATTTCCTTTTTATATTGGGAGATATATTATCACTTTACTTCTTCCAGGGTCCCTTAATGATTACTGGTGAAGAACAGTGCTACTACCCCTTTGTGGTGAAAGACTTTCCCCAGAGTCACCCAGACAACTTGCAGACCTCTCTGTTTAGGATGATCTTTTCAGAACCAACAGAAGAGGAGTTTTTCTCCTGGCACAGTGGCTGTGTGGGCAAACAGAGGCTGTGTGACCCAATATATTTGCTTCCCAAAGGAGTGTTTACCTCCAAATTTGCTTTTATAAAGAAGCGATTAGTGGGACCTCCTGCTTTCCAAGATACTCACTTCTTTGGAAGTCTCCTTCTTTGTTATTCTCTTGCCTCAGCTTTGGGAGAGACCAAGATGAGGAGGAAAAGGGAGTTACTAACCAAGGGGTATAAAGTTTCAGTTAAGCATGATGAATAAGCTCTAGAGACCCACTTTACAATATTGTACCTATAGTCAACAATAATGCCTTGTATACTTCTAATTTGTTAAGAAGGTAAATCTCATGTAAAGTGTTCTTATCACAATAAATACAATACATTTAAATAAATAAGTAAAACTGCTATAAAAAAAAAAAAAAAGAAAAGAAAAGAACCTACAAGAATAGAGAAAACTGGCTAAGAAACCCAGCCTACCACTTACAAATTTTGCTGACCTGAGCAAAGGACTCAATTTTCCAGGGCCTCAGTCTCCCTACCTATAAAGTGGTGATGCAGGAATCCCCCTGAACAGGGTTATTGAAGGATTCTGATGAGTTAGTTTACAAGATGATAATGGTATTTATTATCTAAGGCTCCTGCAATGGCTTCTGGTGCATGCCAGGCACTGGGGATATGTTTTGGTGATTTTTTTAATCAGCAAGTGCATTAGTTTGATATCAAATTGCTTTTCCTTTTGATATTAACACAAGCTGCTGAAGAAGCAGACAAAGGAAGCAGAAGTAAATACCAGAGACTATTGACAATTTCTCCTAATTCCCTGAGGTCTGCTTTTACCTCTCTCCTTTGTTTAGGGCCTTTTGCTTTTAGCCTGTAGGCAAGGCAAATAAACACTGTTTACAAGATATTTGAGTTCCTCCATGCCCTGACAACATTTCTTTTCACCTCCTCTCCACCAGAAAGGCCATAGCAATGACCAAAATGGCTTGCAACAAAAGGAGACTGTCAGTGGAGAGTTACATGTCCATTAATTCTCCCAGGAAGGATTCTGATTTAAGGTATTGTTCTTTAGGAGGATATGGGCGGTGGGTATTAATTTGATTCTGGTTTGATCTGATTTTATCTGATCATAACATAAACATAAAATCCTTCCTAAAGTGAAAATGTCCCCATTAATATTTTCTCATATACATATACATGTTCTCAGAAAAAAATGAGAATAAAGTATAAGAAAAAAATAGAAACAACCCACAAGAGTATCACCTAGAAATTCTTTTATTAATAGAAAGCATTTCAATCTATGCATATACCATGAAATTTCTTGCTAGACTCCTATTGATGGCTGTTTAAGTTGTTTATAGTTTTTAAAAATAAAAACCTTTATATCAATGTTTATAAGCAGCATTATTCACAATAGCCAAAAAGTGGAAACAGTTCAAATGCCCATCAATAGTTTAATGGATGCACAATATGTGATATATTCATGCAATGGAATATTATTCAGCCATAAACTTTTGATACATGCTGCAACAGGATGAACCTTGAAAATATGCTAACTGAAAGAAGTCAACACTAAAGGCCACATATTGTATGATTCCATTTATATGAAGTGAATAGAATCAGCAAATCCACAAAGACAGAAAGCAGATTAATCTTTCCCAGAGAAGGAGTATATTGTGAGTGACTGTTCATGGGTACAGGGTAACTTTTGTGGGGAGGAGGGGTGGTGGTAATAAAATATTCTGAAATTAGATAGTGGTGAATGATGCAAAACTTTGTGAATATACTAAAAACCATTGAATTGACTCTTTAAAAGGATGAACTTTATGGTATGTGAATTACATCTTAATAAAACTGTTATTTTAAAAAAACTCAAGGGAAGAAAGCATTCAAGAAAAATATCTAGAGGTCAAAAGTCAGTGGCTGCCCAAATGCCAAGCTTCTGTTGTAACAAGTAACTTTGGCAAGAATGGTTTGAATTGCCTGGTGACATTGAAAATCATATTGAGTAGTAAAGGGGAGGTGACAAACTATAGACTGAGTCTAGACAACTCTTTCAAGAACTTTTGATGGGAAAGGAGGAGAAAAATAGGGCAATAACTGGAGAGGAAGTGAAGAGGAAAGGTGTTTAATTTTGGGCTCTGGTTTTGTTTTCATTTGGATAGTAAAGAGACTCCTGCAGGACTGAATGCTGATGGAGAAGGTCCAGTAGAGTAGGACAGTGGCATGAGAGGACAATACATAAATGGCAATTCTTGAGACATTGGGTGGTAGAGGTTGGGATTTGAAGATGATAGAGAGTTTGAAAGAGATGCTGTGGAAAAAAAGGAGAGAGATGACTAGGACACTAGGAAGTAATACTTTGGGGCAGCTCTAAGGGTGCCACAGGGCCTTGAATTTATGATAATATTCATTCATTCACAATGCTAGACACCAACGCTATGCTAAGGACAGCATACGAAGTCATGTGCTTTTTTGTGTGCGTGGTGATCTAGGGCTGGGGTTTTGCAAGGAGACTGCAGTGGAGAAAAAGAACTGAGGATGTTGGCAGGAGAGTGAAAGACCACATTGGTTAAGACAGAGAGGGAGGCAAATGCATTTAGAAAGTGGTAAATATAAGGGCTCCTGGGTGGCTCAGTTGGTTAAGTGTCTGACTTTGGCTCAGATCATGATATTGTGGTCCGTGAGTTCCAGCCCCACGTCAGGCTCTGTGCTGACAGCTCAGAGCCTGGAGCCTGTTTCTCATTCTGTGTCTCCCTCTTTCTCTGCCCCTCCCCCAATCGTGCTCTGTCTCTCTCAAAAATAAATAAACATTAAAAAATTAAAAAAAAAAAAAGAAATGGGTAAATATAGAAGACACTAGAAGAGTGAGTGACTGGAAGTCTTTGTAAGGTCAAACAATAATAAAAATGCCTATGATTTATGGCATGTTTCCTCAGCAGCATCATGCTAAACGTTATGGGTTATATTATCCATTCAGTAACAACTGCTATTTTCATTAAAAAAAAAACACAACACGAAAACAGAAGCTTAGAGAGATTAAGAAACTTGGCCAACTTCATACATCTTGAACATGGCAGAATTGGTCTTCAGCCTAGGTCATCTGCTTCCAGAGCTCTTGCTGTAACTGTTGGGCTACTTCACAGCTATAGGTATTATATGAGTAGCTGAGTCAGAAAATTGAAAGGATAGGAGTTGTGTTTGTCAAATTGTGATGTTCACATTTAGGAAATCATAGATGAACATTTCAAACAATGACAAAGGAACAGGGCATATCCATGGGATGTGGGCAGCAGATTTAGAATGGGAGGGAAGGTCATTGCAGTTATGGAAATAAAGGGAGGTTTGGGGACAGCTTTTGGATATGTTGTCCACCTGTATGCTCAAGTCTCTGGGAATGTTAGCAGAACCTGGAATGGAGAGGAGAACTGTGAATTAGACTCTAAAGTCTATAATAAATGAAGGGTAATGAAAAGAAAGTTGGTGGAGGGCAGTGACGCCAGAAGGGTAACCGTGCTACGGGATGATGGCTGAGAGATGGTATGGAAGTGTCAGTGAGGACCATATCCCAATGCCGAGGTTTGTGAAGTTTGAGAAAATTAACAGACTCCACTGGAAACAGCAGAACTATTCTGAGAACAGAGCTGGGGTTCACTTTCAGGCAGTAGGCCTGGACTTTTTTTTTGGATTCCTTTGAAAGGTACTTGAGGATTTGATGGAAACCACGGACTTGTTCCCAAGAAACTGCATGTAAACACATATATACACAAAAATTGCATACAATGTATTCTGTTGAATGGAAAATTGATTTATTTTCAGAGACAGAATGTAAAATCAATCTCTGCAAATAACTACATCTTTCAATCTTTGATTTTCATACAAAGAAGGAATGGTCATTTCCCCAAAAAATTAACATAATTCCAAACTATTCAAATTTTAAAAGTAACTTTTAATGTGCTTTAAAGCAACCTTAATGGGAAAACTCAGGTTTATTCACAAAAAGGAGAGAGTGAGAGTCAGGATGGATGGATGGAAGGAAGGAAGGAAGGTAAGAAGGAAAGAAGGAAGGAAGGAAAGAAGGGAAAGGAGAGAAATGTTGAAAGACTGATGCAGAAATGTACTTGTCCAAGGATTTCTTAGACATTTATCTTTATTTTGATGGCAAGACATATGGAACCCTCTGACTTTAAAAGTTTGAGGTGGGGGTGCCTGGGTGGCTCAGTCAGCTGAGCATCTGACTTCGGCTCAGGTCATGATCTCACGGTTCGTGAGTTTGAGCCCCGCGTCAGGCTCTGTGCTGACAGCTCAGAGCCTGGAGCCTGCTTCAGATTATGTGTCTCTGTCTCTCCCTCTGTCTCTCCCTCTCTCCAAAATAAATAAACATAAAAAAAATTTAAAAAAAAGTTTGAGCTGGGAAGTGGAACCGAGCCTCTCATAGTTCGCTTTGCCAGATGAAGATGGGCTTGCGTAGGGGATTCTAGAGGTCATCCAAGCCTCCGTGTTGAATAGCTGAATTCATGTAACATCACTTCCTTTGTCCTCAAACCAAAGAAACTACCTTTAAGAAGGACTGTGACACGAATGTTGCCAGTGTCAGTAAGAAAATTATAATGAATTCATGTTTTAATTTCAAGGTTGCCTGAGTAGGAGTAACTTCAAAATTTTTTGTTTTGTTTTGTTTTTTAATTTACAGGAATATCTGCAACTTTATGCTTTCAGAGAGCTTAAAGCCTTGCCATTCTTAATTCTAGGCTGTAGAAACACTTTATTACCATGACATTTATATTGTCCTCTATCTCCAGTGTTCTCTGAATGCACATATTCTTGCAATAGAATCTCTGACAATGAGGTAAGACCTTGAGTAAAATGATATACCACATGAATGTGTCTAAATATGGCTTCCAAATAAGGCAAATCATTAATGGACTCTGTTCTGAAAAACTGTTCTTGGAATTGTCTCTCTTTTTTCTGTCAAAAAAAAAAAAAAAAGATAAATATTTGCATGGAGGATAATCAGATGCTTCATGATTTGTCCTGTGGAAAATCAGAAAGCTCTGGTATATATGTAAAGAATTTCACAATCTGCTTCCATTTTTTGGTGAAACTTTAGGATAAGCTGGCCAATCATGTTCAGTTTCTGATGAAGTTAATGACTTTCTCAGTGGAAAACAAGATTTGATGCCAATATATACTGATGGAGATAGCAGTGAGTCACATGGACATATGGAGCTTCTTTCTTTACTTAGCTATCAAAAATATCAGGCACACTCCAGTCTCCAGTCTTTTTCACTTGTTCCCTTTGCCTAGAACATTCTTCTTGCAGACATCTGTATAGATCACTCACAACTTCCTTCAGATCTCTGTCAAATGTCATCTTCTTACAGAGGTCCCCTTAATCTCCTTTTATAAAATGGCTTGGAGCCTTCTCCCCCAGCAGATGCTACTCCCTACAAACATGCTTTGTTTTCTCCAAGGCTCTTATCATCATATGACATAATTTATGCTTGTTTCTTTATTGTCTGTTTCTTCCACAGGGACCTGTGCTCCATGAAGCCTGAGCTATGGTAGTTTTGTTCATACCTGTTATGCCCAGCACCTAGAACAATGTTAGTCACAGACTATATAAATTTGTCAAACAAATATTTCATCTGTTTAAAGTACAAATTTTTGTCTCCAGAAAAGGAGGGTTTCTGTTTATTCCAGTTGTTGCCCTTCACTGTTCACTCTTTACTCGTGCTTGCGGCTTCTCATGAACCCTTCTGGGCTTTCTATCATGGCTCTGCAAGCTGCTGTCTTCTCCCCATGCTGTTCTGCCTCAAGCATAAATAGAGCCTGTTTATTTCCTTCTCCAAGGCTATACTAACATGTTTTACTAAATATGTGAGGCTTTCATAAGAGGATTACAGAGAAGAAAAAGAAAACTTGGAAGTCAGTTCATTTGTCATTATCTGTCGTAAAGGGTTTCTGACTTCTTCTCTTAGCTCTAGCCATCCCACAGGTCGATGCAATCTGTGATCTGTTCTTCAGAGCAGAACCCTTTCTCCTACCTCTTCCCTTTCCTCAGCCTCAGCTACCCCATGAATCTCAATCCCAAAGAAAACAAAGAAATAACTCCTTTCTCTGGCTAAAGAGTTGACAAATGAACATACCCTACCATTAAAAAACAAAGCAAAACGAAACAAGCCAAGTCACTGCCATGATTCACACCTTCCCCAAGGTTAAATAAAATCCTCCTACCATGTCCAGGATCATGAAGCTCCCTACATCACCACACATTATATATATATTTGCAGATGAAACTCTGATTCTGTACATGGAAGTCACATCACTTTTTCCATATGTTCTCTCAATGGCAGGAAGCTTTTTTGTAAAGACCACACAGTTACCTTTCTTTACCTGCTTTCAGATCCCAGAGGAATTGCTCCTTTTTCATATCCTCACATACAAAGAGTGTGGTTCAGCAAAAATGCAATGAGTCAAATCATTGCGTGAGTCAAGGAGCTATCCTTGGTGGCCATAGGATAGAGTGATGGGACTGGTCTTTATCACTTAGGATAGGATCAAAATGACTGTATGTGTCCTGAACAAGAAAAGAAATAACCTGCTTCTGTGTTTAGTATGATATGGGGTTGTCTCCCTTAGTTGGTGGGTAAGATAATTCTCTAAACAAGGCCAGGTGACTGGAAGATATGATGAATAGAAAGACTACTATGATCCAGTTTCCTCTTTCTGGGCACATAGAAAACCATGTTTCCCAACCTCATTGCTTTTTGGGTGGGACATCCAATTAATTCTGATCAAAGGATCACTCCCATGTAAGGACCAAAAATGTGTAAGGACCCCATGTGCTATGCACCCTCTGCAGTCGCAGCTGAAGAAGGCATAAACTTCCGATGGTGTATCACCAAAATGGTGGAATCCCTGTCAGGCTTGGCCCATGCAGCTGATGGAACAGAATCCACTCTGCCTCAGCAACCAAACTTAGATGAAAACTCTGAGACAGAAATAAATCTTTATAGTACTAAAACCAAATCAAACCAAACATCAACAAATTCTCACTGCCCCAAAAGACACCTTCACATTTCTTCATTACAGTATTTTTACTTGCAATTATAGTACAAATTAACTCCAAGGACTTCAGTCTTCCATAAACAAAGTGATTAGTTTTCTTCTACCTCAATACAGTTTTCCCTCCATGACACCTCTCTTCCAGAATTTGTAAGTAGTTGCAGTTTTAAAAACAACCTCAGTGATGTATCTATTTTTCTTTCTTTATCTTTTGTTTGTAATGAAAGAATCATCCTAGCTGAATACAGTATTGAAGGTAGTGAGGAGTAACTCTAGAGCCACAGAAAATATTGTGGTAACTGTATTAATGTATGACATTGGTTTGGACAGAGTGATGCCTGTGGGTATGAAGAAAAATGGATGGATTTGAGAGATGTTTAGGAGATTCAATCCATAGGAGTCAAAAGGTAAATAAGCATGGGGTGAAGAGTGAAAGGCACTGAAATTCAAGGATAAATCTTGATTCCTGGCTTGGCGAATTTTTGGTAATGTTTTCATCATTCCAATGCAGTGTTTTCATTAAAAAAAAAAAAAACACTCAAAACCAAAGACCAAAAACAGTCCAAAAATTCAAGGTAAACATTTATGTTTGCTAGATTCATGCTTCCATTCATACAAATCTTTCAGCACAAAAAATATTGTGGTAAAACCAAAGGATATGGAAGCATCCTTATAATTTATTTCCTTTGAAGTTTTCTGTAACTTTAGGCTTACAGTAAGCAATGATACATCTCTTTAATCACAAAACAGACTTTTATTTAATTTTTGTCAATGGAAAACAATTCTAGACATCGTAATATGGTTTTAGTGATGATCTTATAGTACTTGATTATATACACAAAGCAACCTAGACCTTTTAAGTAGATGATACTCTTATAATATGGCAACTTTTTAAAAAAGTCATATTTTAAAATAACAGAAAGAAAATTTAAAAATTAATATTTTTAAACATGTTACTGAGCCCATGAAGCATTGTTCACAGACCTCACATTGGAACTTTAGAGTACTAACCAAAGTGGAAGATGCATTTTTCAGGAAGTTGATGTGGCTAGTCAGATTGGTGTTCCAGAGAACACAGTTGAAAAATTTGGGAGGAAGAGGGAAGAGTAGAGCATGTGTTGGTGACAAGAAGACTTAGTATGTTAACTAACAAAGATGATTGGAATGTGAAGGATCTTATTTGAAGATTGACACACGATACATATTAGCCATTTTCTCACTGAAGGGAAAATGCATGTGTCTCAGAAGTTACCAAGGACTTGGACCGGTTGCAGTTCTAAAGAAATCTTGGTATCTCAGGATGGGAAACTTTGCCTTGTAGAAGGAGTAAGTAGGACTCCATACTGATAACTTTGAACCTTGGGAGCAGCTAACATATCTTGAAAGCATTTCAGAATTGTTTAATGCTTCTTTCTTTTAATGCTTTACCTTGCCCTCAATAGTCGTTAATAAGGACATGTAAAGGAAGCACACTGCTCTTTGTTTACATTAATCTGGAAATAAGAAACATAGATTCCTTAAAAGAAAATCCACCAATTTCCCTTTCATATCTGTTACCAAAGTCCCTTACGGAATGCATATCTCTTTTGAGAATCTCTTTTCATTCCAATATTTTTGAAGTGATTGTACCTGGCTTGTTGAAAGGATTCAAACATTTACTTATGTCTTTCATACAAATGGCATACATTTCTTCTGTCATTTCATATAATGACACTTGATTATGTTGTTTCTGTTTTTCTCTGCCATGGTTCCCTATTACTTTCCTCTATATACCTTTCATAATTTAACAAAACAACATTTGCAAATTTGATTAATATCTATTATCTATATCTATCTATATCTATCTATCTATCTATCTATCTATCTATCTGATTAATATCTATCTCTAGACTATAGATGTCAAGGGAACAGGAATGTTTGTTCTGTTTCCTCTTGTATCCCCAGGGCCAGCATGGGCAGTTGCATGAGAAAAATAATTTCAATGTATGCCTTTTGCCCCCTTTCTATCTTTTTTTTTAAACATAATTTCTAGGAAAGAAACATTTTCATCTCTCTGTGGCAGAACATTTCCTCACTTGATAGAGGAATCTGACCACGTATACAAGGAACAAATTGTGCAAGATAGTCAACAGTGCATGAGTAAATAATTAATTAATTAATTTAAAAAAATACTTGGGTGTTCATTCTTCGAATCAGATGTATGCATTGTCGACTTCTCATTGATATGGTTTGATTTTCTCTTTGATGGGATACCTGAACTTCTCTTTGTTGCTGAAAAGAGAAAAGAGGCAGATGTCATTAGATCTTGGTTTCATTTCTGGATTTATATATGACTTTGGGTAAGTCACAAACTGTGAGCCTAAGCCTTGTCAGCTATAAAACAAGAGAAAAACTCACATGACTATATTTTTCCCCCACGGAATGCTGTGAAGATAAAATGAGATAATTATACATGAATATTTTGTTGGTAAAAGTATCATCGTTATATCTATATATATCACACAATACATATCTATTCATGTATATGAATAAGTACATATACATTAAATGCTTTTACCAATAAAATATTCATGTATAAATATACACAGACATAAATAATCATTTCTCTTGGTCTGGCTGTACATACAGTCAATATTCAAATGATAGGGGATGACTACATAAAAATGATAAAAATAATGATGGTAACTATTTTTTGGCATTTTGTAATATGCCAAGCATTGGGCTAAATGCTTTACATATATTTTGTTATTGATTTCTCACAAAAATATGTTAATCATTTTTTCCTTTCCTACTTTTACTCCTCTCATTCTCTCTTGAACTCAATGAAATTAGAAGTCGTTATTCAGCAATTCACTGAAACTTTTCTTCTCAGGGTCACCAGTGGCCTCTGTGTTGACAGTGTTCGATTCTGCTCCCCTCTCACCCACACTTCTGCAGCATATGACAGATCATTCTCTCTTTCTTGAAGAAGTTTATTTGCTCACCTCTGACACTACCTTCCCATGATTTTCATCTTCTTGACCTCTAAATATTGGAAAACCCTAGAGGTCAGACCCAGGACCTTTTTTCTTTTCTATTTTCACACATTCCTACGGGGATCCCACTCAGTCCTGATAGCTTAGCTATATTTATACCCTGATAATGCCCAAATTTTAAGGTACATTCTTCACCTCTTTCCTGAATGTATACTTGTATATCCAATGGCCTACTGAATATTCCCATATGAATGTCTAGTGAGTATCTCTAAGCTTTTTATAGTCTCCCTCCTTTTTACCTATTTCTTCAGTCTCCATTCACCCAGTTAGCTCCTTAGGCCCAGAACTTTGGAATCATTCCCATTTTCTTTCTCACAACTCACATTAAATCTATCAAAAGTTGTATTCAATCTGCCTTCAAACGCACCATGAGTATAACCATTCTTAGCAGCTGCCAAATGCTATCTTCCTATTTTAAGCCACCACCATTTTTTGCCTGTACTATTGCAGTTACCTTTACTTGGTCATCCTGTATCTATTCCTGGTTCCCTAGAGCCTATTCTCCACATAGGAGTTGAAGTTATTCTTTCAAAACATAAATTGGATCATGACACACAGATCAAAAATGTCCAATGGCTTCTCGTCACAGAGGAAAATCCAGAACGCTACTATGGCATATAGTTTCTATGAGTTAATCCCTGGCTATCTTTTTATTCAGCTCATAAGTCACTGAGAGCCAGTCCGACATATCTTGCTTTTCCTCAAAATTGCCAGAGTATTCCAGACTGGGGATGTTTGCATTTGCTCTTTCTTCTGCTTGGAGAGCTCTTTTCCAGGTATTCACCTGGATCACTGCCTCATATCTTTCCAGTCTCTGCTGAAACAGGGCCTCTTCAGAGGCCTTAGAAGCCCCTGCTCTTGTCTGACTACCATCAGCTCTTCCAGAATTATTTTCTTCAGGACAATTACTGCTATCAGAGATGATATTTCATTTCAACTTTTTAATTGTAAGCTGCATGAGTGTAGTTCACTGTAGTATTCTTACAATCTAAAACAGACCTTGGAATATGACAGTGTAAAATAAAAAATAAATATCTTACTTTTGGAGAATGTTCTATCGTCAGTCTGATTTGCTTTTTTTTTAAATTTTTTTAAATCTTTATTTATTTTTGAGAGAGAGAGAGAGAGAGAGAGAGAGAGAGAGAGAGACAAAACATGAGTGGGGGAGGGGAAGAGAGAGAGGGAGACACAGAATCTGAAGCAAGCTCCAGGCTCTGAGCTGTCAGTGCAGAGCCTGACGTGGGGCTCGAACCCACAAGCCGTGAGATCATGACCTGAGCTGAAGTTGGACGCTTAACCTACTGAGCCACCCAGGTGCTCCCCCCCACCTTTTTTTTTTTTAATTTTTTAAATGTTCATTTATTTATTTTTTTAAATAGGAAGGGTGACTGAGACTCAGAATAGTCAAGTCACTTTGACAAGATCACATCATTAGTAAATGGCATAGTCAGGATTTGGATGCTGAACTTGCACTTTAAGCCACTATGCCATACAATACTATACTGTCTTCACTTGATACGCAATTATGTCAAAAATTCAGGAACCCCAAATTTTCATAAACATTTTGTCAAAATACTTGTATGTATGTATGCTCACATTTCAGCATTTGTTGCCTTTCTAGGATTCTCTTCAGTCCTGCACACATCCATACTCGACAGCTTACATTTCAGAGTCCCCAAAGGGAGATTTAAAGAAGAGAAAACCACCTTCTGAAACACATCGATGCAAAGACTGTTAAAAATAATCAATGACACATCACTGACAATTGGATAAATGCACAGATGCTAAGAATTTCAGACTAGAAAGTGAAAGTGATCTAGGCAGGTGACTTTTATCTCTCTGATCCCGTGTTCAAGCTTCACAGAGGCCTGAAGCTGTATTTAAACCATAACACCATTACAAAAAGAGCCATTGACTTTCAGCATTAGAGAAGACCTAAGGCCAGTTCCTGAAGTCAGGTTTTACTGATTTTTAACACTAAAAAGATTTCTCTAAAAGCATATCTGGCAATTGTCTTTTTAAGGTGTTCTTAAGAAATGCTAAGTTCTTTTCTCTTTTAACATTTCCATTTTGTCTTCATTTAAGGAAAGCCTTGAGTCTGAAAGTCAAAGCATGCAACATAGCAGTTGTGTCTAGATTTATGTCAATGATTCGATGAAAGTAGAATAACCAGTCTTTTTTGTTACGTGATACAGAGTTGGATATTTGAAAATATCTGAATATTATCTGAAAAAATGTTCACTTGTCCATGAAATACAATGATCATTAACATTTATGGACTTCTGCTTCTGTCGCTGCTAGTTGTGTGACCTTGTTTACATTACTTAACGTTTTCTTGCATGTCAGTTTCCTGATTTGTAGACTGGAGATAATACCAGTGCCAATTTCGGTGAAGGTTAGATGAGATAAATGTTAAGCACTCAGCGTCTCACGCAGTGTGAGGGTTCCAGAAGAACCAGCTATTATAATGTGTGACTACCAGATCAAGGTTTCTTACCCTTGGCACCATTGACATTTTGGATCAGATGATCCATTCGGGTGGGGTGCTATACTATGTACTGTAGAGTGCCTAGCAGCATCCCTGGCCTCTAGCTACTAGATTCCAGTAACAGCCACCCCATCCCAGCTGTGACAACCAAAAAATGTCTTCAGACATCGCCAGATGTTCCCTGGGGGACAAAGCACCCCGTGTTGAGGACAACTACTAGACTAATGCTCTGTATATAGTATCTCACTGGCTTTTTCACAAGTTTATGGGGTAATTAATTATTTTATCACCATTTTAATAAATGAGGAAAGTAGAATTTAGGAACATTAATTATTTGCCCAAAGACACACAAGACATGCTTGTGAAGATTAAGTTGTTACTGGAATCTGACTGCCTGACAACAAAGCTGGGATGGCGTTAGTTAGGTATGGCTCCAGCTGGTGGGTTGCTCCTGTGTACAATGCCCAGAAACCGACATCCCCTTGCATTTCTGCTATCCCCTGCTCAGGAGTCTATAGTAGGCTTGCTCTACGTGGCTTTATAGCTCAATGGCCTTCTTCTTTACGACGTGCTGTTCTCTCTGCATTAAAGAATGCTGTACTTTTCTATCAGGATCTGCTGACGAGTGAGGCTTCTCTCTCAAAAGCATTCTCACCTTAATGGTAAAGCAGACGTTTCCACCCTTAACTGCCAATAGATCCAATCTACACTCCTGATACTTTTCAAAGACACTTAACAGTGAACTGACTTTTGCTTCACATTTATTACAAGCTTAAATGAAAAGAATGAATTCAGAAATTTTACCGAAAGAATCTGTAGTGCTTTGAGGACAAGGTAGAGAATAAACAAATTAACAAAATAAACTGATAAGCCTTCCCTTGTTTAAAAATTAAGGACAGACAACTCCTAAATTGTATGTGAGTATGCTTACCTGGGCCTTTCCTAGATGTTTCCTGGTCTCAGGTTTCTAAGTTCTTTCTATTTTTAATGATGCAGATTTGTATTCAGGTAAGGGGAGGCAGAGAGGGATAGTAATTTGTTTTCCCATCTTTATCTTACTGGACTTCTCTGCTGCATTTTTCACTTTAGTGGTTCCCATAATAGTACTTTGTTATGGTTTCTCCTCTTACCCCTGGTCAACACCTTGCTGTTTTCTTCCTTGGCTACTTTTGTTTTGTCGATCTCTTAAATTATTGTACCCCAGAGTTGGGACCTCAATCCATAACTCGTCTCACTTTCTGTATTCTTTGGGCAATCTTATCCAGTCTCCTGGTTTCAGATACTGTTATTTTCCAGTGGATTCCAATTCTGTGTCTTTAAATTAGCCCTGTGCCCTGAGCTTCAAACTCATCTGTCCAATTATTAGCTGGGCATCTCTGTAGGAATGTTCCACGGGCACTTGTTTCCACATGTTCCCCCTAAAGTGGATCCTTTGCCTCAGCTGGTGGCACCACCATCCACCCGGTTGCTCAAAACAGTACTTGTGCATCCTATAAAATCTGCAATCTCTCATGTCTCTGTCAGATGCCTCATCAATCACTAAGTTCTGATTATTATACTCCTTCTACAAAGATTCAATTCATCTTCTTTTTGCACATTTCCTGTTATCGTCATTATCTTCCATTGGAATTGTTGCCTTCACCTCCCAAAAGGCCATGAGGATAAAATAGCAGGCAGGTTGTTAATAGTGGCAGTGAACCTTGCTTGATGTGGTTTCTGCCTATCTTTCTGTCACTGATTCCATGGCTTGCCTTACACTGGGCACTTGGGCAACACTGAACTGTTTATGGTTGTCTCTGCCTAATGGATTGATTTTCACTTCCTGCCTTTATTCAACTGTCCCCTTTGTATGGAATGCTCTTTCCCTAATTATCTCATACAGAAAGCTTTTGTTAAACCTTACTGTTCTTTCTCCAATAACCTCGTCCTACAATCCTCCAATACAATTATTTGGTTGCCTTTCTATAGTTATTTGTCGTATTGCTTTATAATCGTTTGATTCTCTATCTCTACCTCTACATATCTTCTGTGAACACCCAGTCAAATTTCGGGGGCAAAACCATAGCGAATACACCATAAATATTTGTGGAGTGAATGACTGCACCAGCTCTCTCACTGAATTGGTAGCAATCTACTTTACTAAAAGAGCTTTTTAAAATAATGATCTCTCAATACAGTTAAAATTTTGTGTGATTTACAGGTAGGGGTTAGCCCTCACTCATAAATTAAGTAGAAGACTATTACTTTATTCATCTAAACATTCCTCAGTAAATGTTTTCTCGGCTTGTGGCAGAGGTCCTGAGCTGTCAAACTAGATGTTGGTATAAACCTTTTATGACACAGGGAGTGATGTGTGGCCAATGGGATTAGATTCTCAATAGGAAAGTGGCAGTTGGATCCTAGGTCAACATTCTTGATCAAATCTCCGTATCAACATGCTGCTCTTGAAGCTATGCCTCTCGGTATTCCCTCCCACTGAATGATTGGGAAACAATGCCGACAACAAAAGCATATATCTGCTTTAAACTTTTTATATTAAACACACCACTTTATTTAATTTTAATTTTTATTTTTATTTTGAGAGAGAGAGAGAGCGCAGGGGGAGGGGCAGAGGGAGAGGAAGATAGAGAATCCCCAGTAGGCTCCGTACTGTCAGCACACAGCCCAATGTGGGGCTTGATCTCAAGACTGTGAGATCATGACCTGAGCTGACATCAAGAGTCAGACACCTGACTTTGGCTCAGGTCATTGGCTCAGGTCATGATCTGATAGTTCATTCCAGCCCCACATCTGGCTCTCTGCTCTCAGCACAGTGACTGCTTCAGATCTTCTGTCCCCCTCTCTCTCTGCCCTCCCCCCACTCATGTTCTGTCTCTCAAAAATAAATAAACATTAAAAAATATTACAAAAAAGACTTGGACACTTAACAGACTGAGCCACCCAGGCACCCCTAAACACACCATTTTAAAATCCTGAGTCAAAAACATGTAAGTTGCAAAATAGAACTG
The DNA here is from genome assembly GCF_018350215.1 of Panthera leo. NCBI lineage: Eukaryota > Metazoa > Chordata > Mammalia > Carnivora > Felidae > Panthera > Panthera leo. The sequence goes on along the minus strand of NC_056679.1, from coordinate 35,197,532 downwards.
TTTTCATACTACAAACATATTTTTGGTTTTACCAAAACGTTCATCGCAAAGTTTATCTAAGTGTGAGGTCTCAGTAAATTAAGAAACTATGTGATTGGAGTTTATAGTATGTTTTGTTATTGACCGCTTTTACTCCAAAACTCAAGAAGTTTCATAATTATTTTCTTTGTCAAAAATCTTTCTTACTAATGCCTGAAAGACATCGATACAGTTGTAAATAGTGTCACAAAGATGTCGAACTTGACTCAGGTGGATCAACAAGCCATTATTCCTCTCATTTGTACTCATTTTTAATGATCAGCAACTGAGCCTGACAGTATTTTTGTGACACTTTCAATCTATAGGACTGAGAGAGCTGCTGTTTATCCCCATCTCACCGGAGACATTAGCATTAACAAGCTGATTCCTGAACTGCCTGTGCCAGCTACGGGTCACATTGGTGTGAAGGCATCTGTCTCTTGGGTGGGCCATGCCATCTCTATTTTTCAGACAACAGCTGGCCGAGGGATCTCACACTATTAACATCAATGTGAACTGAATGCCAGCTACCTGCATTACGACCTTCGGTGCAGGAAGGGAAGCGTGGCACACATGTTGCCCATAAGAAGCAGGCGTTACATATGGCACGTGAACAAAAGAAGTCATTAGACTTTCCTTGTCCATATCCAGTCAACGGACACTGTCACAGCCACTATTTTAAATCAAGACGAACTATTCAGGGCTACCCACACGTTGATTTTAGAGTGGCATGATTTTCCTTTCTAATAGTTTATAGATGTCTGCTGCAAAACAACTAGGGTTTATTCATTAAAACAATTACTTTAATTTTCAATCACATACATTCTTTGAGATCCACTAATATTAATAATATTTTTGTGTGCTTCTGTGCTAAAGAGGGAGGAAAAGAAAATTACCATATTCTTTTCAGTATGAGAATTCTCTCTGTTCTTGGTGGAGAAACTAAGCTCTCTGAGCAAATATGACCCTGAAGAACAGTTCTTACCAGAAAAATATATTATTGCATTACTATTTACTGAAATTTTTATAAAGTAGTTCTGATTGGCAGATCTCTACATAATAAGTGTTAAATAGTTTTCTTCTTTACTTCCAGTGAACCCCATGGTCCTTTGCACTTTCGGTCTCGGATTAAGATAATATCTGATCAGTTTGCTAATTGCTGGTGGTCTAGAATATCTCCCTAACATTTCTTCCTGCTTCAAGCAAAGGATGAATAAATAGTATTCTTTAAATTTGTGGCTACACAATGGCAGAACAAAACAGTTGAAAGTTGAAAACTGGTTATTTCCCTTGTTTTAGGTGAAAAGAAAGACAAGGGAAAACATCCATTATTTAAACTTAATTTTTAAAATGAGCTGAATTAGTTACTTGTGGACGTACAAAGTTAAGCTGGATTAGAAATACATGTTTTGAGGGAACATTTTTCTTACTTCATACTTCAAGAAATAATTGCATATCCAATATTTTCTCGTGTGAAAAGATGAGTTCTTTTTGCTATTTTCATCATTTGGAAAACAAAACCATCAGAATCACTTTTTTTAAAATTTTTTGATCCCCAAAGAAGTAGCAGTGTTATCATCAAACTGAAGAGGTGGATAAATGCTAGAATAACATAAACAGATGCCATTGTATATAAATAAGCCAATTTAAAGTAATTGAGTAAAGGAAAGGCTCTATTGCTTTCTTAATTTTTTCCTAAACACTTTATTTCATTGTAACATGTACTGGGCCTACATGTTTTAATGTTCTTTTTCTTGTTACGTCCCCCTCTGGGGTTTCAGTCCAGTAAATTCAAAAATCATTGCCTTTTGGGGATTTATTGGTATTTAAAAGCAGATCTCAACATCATACAAATTGCCGTTGTAGTCTGTGTAAGGTAATGGTCAATAAATAAGTGAGAATAAGAACACTAAAGCTAGATTGTGAGGAGAGAAAGGGAAAAAAAGCTTACTACATTCTTTCTAAACAAACAAAAAGGCATAATTGGAAAAATTCATTTTTATGTTTCCTTACATTAGATGGGACCACTGAGTGAAACATTCACTGATGAATTACTCCTGTAATCTGTGTAGGAAAAACAGCTACTGGCAAATTAAAGAGTCCTGGAACAGAGCCATGAGAACTAAATGGCTAAAAATGAAAACAGGCAAACATTTGAGAGTATTCTACAGAATACAGATCTTTCAACACCTCCCCCTTTTCACTGGTTAATTCATCGTCATGGAAACAGAATTTATCAAAATGTTCTTGTTCACTCCTAGTGACCCAGTGAGTAGACTTACAGAGCTGGTGAAAGGTAACTCAGGCTGAAGCAATTTTTACAAATGATATGCTGCAGTTCATAAATTGGTGAATTTTGAATGGTGCCATTGTGTCGGTTGAACAGGTTTCCAAGTCTCAAGGGGTGCACTTTTTTTGTTTGTTTTTTTTAAATCTGCCAGGCAGAGAAACCAGAAACCTTTGCTAGTGATTGAGCACAGGTGACTAACCCTGTGGAAAGTGGCCGATTTTAGGTTTTAAGTCACCTTTTCCCCTCAATTTGTTTCCCCCCCTTATCTAAAGGGTGTTCGAATCCAGTATTTAGTAGCATTTCTTTGGTTCATTCATCTGCCACAGCAGTGATCTTTGCTGTTCTGTCCCTCAAAGATGCAAAAATCCTTCACTCATCATCATAGGTGTTTTCCTTATCTCTAGCAGAAACTAGGTGTTGGCAACCCCAGCCTAACAGATTTGGACAGCTTTAAGCTGACACCTTTCCCAGGCCAGAGTTACCCCCACTATGGAATGACTTCTTGGGTTTGGAAAGATTACTTGAGGAATTCCCTAAGGAAAAGTGCCATTTCACTATTAAAAAAAAAAAAAAAAAAAAAAAAAAAAAGACATCATCCATGTAGCTGCCAAATTCAGGGAAGGTTGATTTTTTGCTTTATTTTATGTTCGCAATTAGTGACTTGTTGTCATGGAAACCACGCTTCAGATGATTCTTGAACTTAAATGGCTGGATGTGATCAGGCAGAAGCCCTCCCCCTTTTAAGGCTCAATAGTCAATGTCTCTCTCTTTGGTTATTCTGATAACAGAATCACATAAAATGTCTATAAACATGCAAAATAATAGCATGGGGCAACATCAATTAAAACTGAATATTCAATAATTCATTCTTTAATTAAGGCTCTTTCCTTTTTTCCTAAAGCTGTAACCTTTCAAGTGTTAAAACAGGCATAAGAACTAAATCATTTAGTAAAAGAAATCTTTTGTAATTAGTAGTTTGTGATACACTAATGAAAAAAACCCAAGATTTAAAATTCCTTTTTGGTTTTTAATGTTTAATATAGAAAGCAAAACGAAAGGGCTTCATTTGGAAAGTCTATTCAAGGCGAAATAACTATGGACTGAGGCACTAGCCTTTTACTGTGTGTGTGTGTTTCTTTTGTCTCTGAGTACGGAGGGTTGGGGTTTATCACAGAAACAGCATAATCCACTCGAGGTTGCTGGCAGCCAGAAATAATTAATCTATATTGAGACTGTAGGCATAGTGTCCATGTTTGCATATGTGACTACCCTGTGTCAGAGCTGGGAAATGAAAACCTCTAACCATAAGAGCAGCTCATCTTTAAAAAGGAAAAATCAAACACTCAGGCACTCTGGATTTATTTGCTGACCTCTGTTTGAATACAGAATTCACTACTCTTCAGAAATACTATTATGCAGCATGTACACTAAGCTCTCTATACGTGTCTGGGTTTCTTTACTTTCCAGGTATGGGGAATTCACTTCCTTCACTACCTCCATTAATGCTAATTCATGGACAGGAGGCCCACAGGAGAGGGAGCAGAGTAAGCCTCGTCAATTTCCTTTTTCTTTTTTTCATTTAAAGAACATTCTGGCTTTTTTTTTTTTTTTTTGGCCAGTGGAAAATAAAGGTGACTTCAAACATCTTTTCAGTTAATTAAAACTGAGTGTAAATTCACCCTAAATTTTCTATAGGTGAAGTGAAAAACAATTGTATTATGTTACATGAGAAATGTACATAACATTTATGTTGCATGATACACATATATCATGGATCTTGAAGTATGGTAATATTTGTAGCTGTCTTATGAAAAGATAAGTGAAATGATTTGGCTGACAATCAGTGAACTAGACTCATTATTGTAATTATATTTCATATCTTAGTTTAGATGGATCATCTGACCCCTCTGTGACTTGGTTTCTTCATCTCTAAAATGGGAAATATATCTGACCATGTATCAAGGCTATTTGAGTTGAAGGACGCAATACATTTTGATAAATCAATGACTTGGGTATTTTCGTGTGCAAATTGAACAGTGACAGCTGTAATGGCTTTTTTTTTTTTGGCAAAAGACAAAGGATTTTGCCTCTTTTCTCCTAAAAATCTGTCCTAAGAAACAGATTAGGATGGAATATATTATCTGCAGTCACGTAGCCATCAGGTTATAAGGTATGTGGAACCAGAGAAGATTGGTAAAATGGGAACACAGTACTGCTGCACATTTTGTGTCTCTTTCTTAAATAAGATCTCCACTAGGAAAGCAGAAGGTTTCACTCTATTTCTTGCCAAAAAACAGTATGCACAGTGGACAAAGGTAATAGAAAAGATGTGATGCATGAGAGCACCTCTTTTGATTGTGAGGCCAGAGAGAGTTAGTTAAACAGGAACAGGGTTCTTATCTTCTATCTTGTAGCCTTTACTCTTACCTTGCCCTCTACGTGGAGGTAGAGCAAAGCACTCTTTTCCTCGCTAAGAGAGGTGCCCCTGAAGGTCAAACACAGTCAAGAACTAAGAAGAATGACACTGGTGACTGGTGCCTCTCCCTCACTGCTCTGTGACATATGTGCAGAGAGAAGTTAGCTGAAAATGATCCCTTGAACACTAGCAAGGAGGACGCATATTCACATTTAATTTGAATTCAAGTGAAAAGTAAGCACTAAGAACACTGGGCTTTCTTCCTACGTTGATTTTATCTGCTTTGGAAAATTAACAGCCTACACTGAATTCAGGTAGATGAAAAATACATTTATTCAAACATGCTCTGGAGGAAAGAATACACACACACACACACACACACACACACACACACACACATGTCCATACACATACACACACCCCTATGTTTTAGCACACACCCCTTTTCCTATCTTCCTCTTCCAGCCACACGTTTAGTAGAGGACAGTCAAAAGTATTTTGGGACAGGTGACCCAGTGAAATAACTAAAGGAGTGGGACTGTCGAGGAAGTACACAGCTGCTCTCAGAGATACCACATCAACCTTTGTAGTGTTTGCAGCTGTCTGCTCTGGTCTTTTGTGAGGGTACTTTGGGGGCTGTCTTCAGTGATGTTACACTGCACACCCCCTGTCCCCTCCATTGGTGGTGGTGGTGGTGGGGACATGTAGTATGGTGTAAACCAGAAATGAAACTCAAGGAGACAAATGATATGTTGAATCAAAGTTTTACCATTTCGTTTGGGAACTAAGTCTGCCTTTTGCAACCCGCTATCAAAATGCCTGGGAATTCAGATAGATTCATAACATGCTGAGAGACTACCTTGCTATTCGTCCCTCCCAAACGTGAACTAGGAAGCAGTTTCTTGTTCTTAATTCATTTTATCACATGATCTCTCTGCTTAGCTCAGAGATGACTGGATTAAGAATTAGCACCTGACCCAAATACAACCAGCTTATTGGCTGGGCGGCAGCCTGGCAGGTGGTTTGATGAAGTGATTCTGGTTAGTAGGAGTGCTGACTCTGGAGGGTGAGTAACCAAGGCAGATTCTCTCTTACTGAGTAGAATAGGGGCATAGACAATCAGCTGTTCAAAGGCTAAGAGACAGAGAAAAGGCGGCAGGCATACTATGGTGAAAGCCATGTAAACAAAAGACAGGAGACTGAGAGGAAGAAAGCAAATACAGTTGACCCTTGAAGAACGCAGGGGTTAGAGGCTCTGACAACCCACATGGTCGGAAATCTGCATATAACTTTTGACTTTCCAAAAATTTAACTACTAATAGCCTACTGTTGAACAGAAGACTTACTGATAACATAAACAGTCAACACATGTTTTGTACATTATGTGTATTATATATCGTATTCTTACAATGAAGTAGGCTAGAGAAAATAAAATGTTATTAAGAAAACCATAAGGAAGAAAAAACACATTTACAATATTGTACTGTGTTTATTGAGAAAAATCCATTTATAAGTGGTATGTGCACTTCAAACCTGTGTTATTTAAGGGTCAACTGTAGTCAGAACACAGACCAGACCCACTCAGATCAGAAAAGTGATCTGTGAGAATAGTGATGGCTAGATTATGGTGTATGCGAGTATATTATGTTGTATGCCATAATGGGACAAAGGCATTTTAATTCTCCATGAAACTGGTTCCCTTGATGGATGAGAAGCTTTCCTGCACTCTCCCATTTCCTCTTGTGTCCTCACAACACATCTCCGTAACCTGAAAATTCTCAGCTATTAATATTTCAAATATTTATTCTGTTCCTTTCTCTGATCTCCTTCTGGTATTCCTATTATGTGTGTGTTCTTTGTATTTGTCCCACAGGTTTTAGATATTGTGTTCTCTTTTTTCTTTCAGTTTTTAGAAATCTCTTTTACTTTTTTCTTTCTTTCTTTCTTTCTTTCTTTCTTTCTTTCTTTCTTTTTTAAATCTCTTTGTGTTTCAATTTGAGAAGTTTCTATTGACATGTCTTCAAGTTCTTGAGTTCTTTCCTTGGCTGTGTGCAGTCTACTGAAGAGCCTGTCAAAGGCATTCTTCATTTCTGTGCCAATGTTTATGACTTCTAGTCTTTCCTTTTGATTCTTTCCTAGAGTGTCCATCTCTCAGCTTACATTGCCTACCTGTTCTTGTATGTCGTCCCCTTGTTCCATTAGAGGCCTTATCATACACATTATAGTTAAATTCCAGGTGTGATCATTCTAAAATATCTGCCATAGCTAAATCTGGTTCCAATGCCTGCCATGTCTCTTCAAACTGTGGTGTTTTGTTTTGTTTTGTTTTGATTTTTTTGCCTTTTAGCATGCTTTGCAATTTTTTGTTGAAAGCCACATGTGATGTCTTGGGTAAGTGAACTAAGCTAATTTGACCTTTAGTGTGAAATTTTCTATTTATCTGGCTGGGTGTTGAACTGTGTTTACTGTTTGCTGTAGCTGTAGATGTCAGAGACTAAAATTTCTTATGGTGTCCTTGCTTTTGTCATTTCTGTTGTCTTTGAGTTTTCCTGAATGTTCCTTTGTAAATAAGATCTGAGCCATGCAGTTCTTTCTAGCTGTACTCCTCTCTTATTATTCAGGGGCCCTATCTGTGTGGTACAAGATGTGCATACCGGGAGGGGAATCATTTTAGCGTCTATGATTCTAAGTCTCAATTTTCTTATCCCCCCCCCGCCCCCGCCCCAACCTTAAGTGAGACCAAAAGGCTAGAGGTGCTGGAGTGGGTATTTCTCTTCCCCCATATCCATTGGACCCCTATAAAACCCAAGTCAGTTAAGCTTTTCCCTCATGGAAAAAATTTGTTAAATAGAACAAAATGTTCTAGGTATATTTTAGGATAGTTAGTTCTCCCTTTTCCTTTTGGGAGCATGAGGAGATTTTTCTCCGATTTCTCAGTGAGAACTTGGTGGGGCTACTGGAGGTGAAACTCACGAAAAGTGTGGGAGACATTCCAAAGGCTGGGTCTCCTGGGGTTTTTATTTCTTATGGCTTGTGTATGCTCACTCTTCAGCAATTAGTCAGTTATCCTTAAGTATTCCTAATGGATGCTGGCTCTCGCTGAGGTTTCTCCCCTTAGAAAGCTGTGATTTCTTATATCCGTCCATCTCTTCAGGTTTGGGGGTAGGGGTTTGCTCTGTGACCTCAGTTCTCTGATGGATTTGAGAAAAGTTGTTGATTTCCAGTTTGTTCATCTGTTTTCTTATTGAGGATGGGAGCGATGACTTCCAAGCTCCTTACATGTGGACTGGAAGCTGGAAGTGAACCCTGTCGCTTGAAACAACCTCAATTCCCCTCTGTCCTTTGCAACCAGCAAAAGTATAAAGAACATATGTTGTTTAAGCCACTGGTTGAGGCTTGTTCGCTTGTTTGTTTTTTTTTTTCTTTTTCTTTTTTTAATGTTTATTTATTTTTAAGAGAGAGAGACAGAATGAGAGCAGGGGAGGGGCAGAGAGAGAGGGAGACACAGAATCTGAAGCAGCCTCCAGGCTCACATGGGGCTCGAACCCACGAATGGTGAGATCATGACCTGAGCCGAAGTCGGACACCCAACCGACTGAGCCACCGAGTTGCCCCTATTTGTTTGTTTGTTTCTTTATGTTGGCCTGACATGGTCCCTTTCATCATATTTGAAAATTCTCTTATTAGATGTTTAAAAACTTGTCTTTATTCAGTAGAGCTGAGGCAAGTTACTTAACTCATTTTCTCCTCAATTTTTTCATTGGAGAGAGAGAGAGACAGAGAGAGAGAGATTGAGAGAGAGATTGATTAATTTATCTAATACGTAATCTGATAACCACAGAAGAATGCTACTGGGAATTCATGCATAGATGGTGTTTGAAAAAGGTGGAGTGCTATATAAATTTATATAATGTCCTCTTGCATGCCACTTGGACTATTTTGAATGAAGCACCTTTATGCAGAGTATTAAAAAACATTTTAAGGTGCTATATTTTAGTGTCATTTTCATCCTTTAAATTCTTCTGCCCACCTCTCATTTTTAGATATGTCATTATTCCAGAAAATTCTCTCATGTCTACAATTTTATAGGAATAATATATGGGCAGGTATACTCTTGAGAAAGTATTTTCTTATTATCATTTTTGACAATAGACCTGCTCTATAAAGGGAGTCTTTGAAATGGAAGCTATAATATCAATCATCAGTTTAACAATGTAATTTATATACTACAATAGGGACTCTATCACTTTCTCTGCATTTTGGTTTGTTTCATATATTTTCGGTGCCAATACTTTATTAACACCTTTTACTTGTACTAATGTGATTGTTGTCATGAACATATCAAATTTTATCTCTCTGTGCATTAAACACATGCTGGCGAAGAGGATCAACTTAACTAATTCAACTTATAAAGGATGAAGCACTTGCCCTTGAATTTACATCATTGTGATTGCTTTGCAGTGTCTTCAAAGAGGAAAACAAAAGTCCTTCAGAATAGCAATGTTTCTGTTTTTCTTTTTCTTTTATTTATTTATTCAAGTGGCCTTGAAAGATCGGCTACCACACATTCCTGGAGACATTTTTTTTTTCCTGCTTATTTTATTTATTTATTTATTTATTTATTTATTTATTTATTTATTTATTTAAAACCAGGAGGGGGAGGGAAGGATTTGTATAAAGAAAAATAATCAGGTATGACAGGTTGTTTGAAAATTTGCTAACACAAATTAACCTTCTCCTAAGACTGGCTGCCTGTGAACATCTAGTCTTGCCACGCTTTGACAATGCTGCCTCTGTTTGTGGGACTGTCCTCCGAGAAGGGAAAGTTTGGAAGATGGCGGTAGCAAAGAGCGGTGACTTTTCTGCTCTGTTCTGAGCGCTGTGAAGCTTTCCATGAACAATACAATATTTTTGCTTGGTTTGGGATGTGTCTGTTGATGTGCTCATCCAGAGCCATTTCCAGAGGATCAGAGTTCTTTGGGCAAAAATGTCGTTTTCTCTTTCTCATTTAATGGTTGAAGAAACTAATGCACAGTGAAATGATGTGGCTAAGGCAGGACAGTAAAACTGAGATCGGCACTCACTGTACTCATGTTTGAATCCTGTTGTTTCACTATTAGCCATTGTCTTAGTCCGTTCTTGGCAGCATAGGCTGTTATGACAAAATACCATGGGCTAGATGATTTATAAACAACCACAATTTATTTCTCACAGTTGGGGATGCTGGGAAGTCCAAGATCAAGGCACTAGCATGGTTGCCTTCTGGTGAGGGTCCTCTTTCTGGTTCATAGCTCGTGACTTCTCACTCTGTCCTCACATGGCAGAAGGGCCAGGGATCTCTCTGAAGCCTCTTTTATAAGGGCACTAATCCCATCTTGAGGGCTCTCTACCCTCACTTCCCAAAGGCCCCACCATCGAATATCATCACATTCAACATACGAATTTGCAGGGGACATAAACATTCATATCATAGTAGCCATTTTGCTGGTGGTGTTGTTGAGTTCAGAATTAATCTCCTCTTTCTCTAAACCTCTGGGGCTCTTTATATCTCTCTTAAGGCACATGCCATGCTACAGATAATGTATTAGGTACTTACGTATGTCTTATCTTCTCTCCAAGTCTGTGGAGTCCTTGGAGACAGAAGAAACACATCTTCAGTCTTGTACATAAAATGTCAATGACCCATGAAGCTAATAATAAAAATAAGTTATCTTCCATATAATAGTTGTATAATTTAAGCAATTATTTCTTATATGCCGTATGAATGAGAATTCCAAATGGTATCTTACTAACATATTCTAACATGCCTTTTTCTGGTTTGGGGAGGGTTTATTTTGGTTTGTGTTTTGTTTTGTTTTTTAATGAGAAGAAAAAGTAGATACATGCTGAAATGAAAGCCAGTGACAGACATGAGTAAACTTACAGACCAAACTCTTTCTTTCTTCCTCTGCCTTGGAGAGCAAATTTCTGGGACCATGAGAAGAGACTTTTTTCAGGATGCGTATGGTTCAAAAACAATTTCTTACAGCATTCAGCAGGGGAGAAAATGAGTCCCCGAGCTTGCAGAGGCTTCATCTCAATTTTGAGTATGCATGACCTCACTCTCTACTTGCCTAACCCTCTCTAGGTACATCTGTCTTTAACATCAACAGCATAAACCTGAAATAACCCAACTCTCATCTTCCACTGATCCCATCCCAATTCATACCTATTGGGTGAAAAACTGATACCGTCACCGTGGTCATCATCAGCTTTCCTTTTTTCCAGCATGTCAGCATCTGACCTCTCCCCTCCCTGACAGCTTGGTTTGAGGTATTTGAAGTTTAAACTATATGTTATCTCTGGACCTTCCTGATATTGGTAATAAAATAGGTTGGCTGGAAGACAGATTGTGAATAGAAAACTATGTTTCTCTTAAACTGTGAACCTGGATTTATATTCTTAAAAATCTAGCCTGAAAAATGACTTCTGCTCTCCTGGTAGAGGGTAACTGGAGTTCCTGACCATTTTCATTTTGCCTGTTTGACATAATACTAGTTGCAGAAGCAGAGAAGAGTGTCAGAAGTTCCTTACAGGATGTCTGCCCTTTGGTGTTGAACCCAGAGATTAGTTCCAGATTAAATTTACAGTGCCTTTGCTATTGGCTAAATTTCAATTTAATTTTTTTAATTTTAAAAATAAGTATTTCAGGCTACATTTATTTTGGTTAATATCACCTCCTGTGGACTTAATATATTTGATTATAGCAGGTAACCTAGTAAATTAGATATTATAACACAGATGGTATATATCCCACTGATGTCACCAAAGTTTGGTGAGTATTGTCTGTTTGAAATATGGTAATGGGAGAATAGATCTAATTGAGTAGAAACAGACTTTGTTTAGTGGAGAAATTGGCAATATCATTATGGCTGCTCAGAAATCCTAAGAGTAGAGATTTGCTAGAGATAAGTAGCATGTGGATGAAAGGTGACAGGACAAATGTGATATTATTGTGAAGATGTGCCAAGTGTCATTTGGCCTGATGTAAGAAATAAATGATTTATTTTTCATTTAGTTCAAACATGTGGCACAGGTATACTATATTGTAAAAAGGGTGATGTCAAATATTGGGGGATGTATAATGGGACCCTCATCCAGCTGGTAGTACCATATCTGACAAGTTCTTTACTTGCTTTGTCTCAAAATGTATCTCCCAGAGTTATTGAAAACAGTTGGACTAATGATTAGTTTGTGTCTGTATTTGAATAACTAAGAGGCCATTTTTTGGCCAAAAGAAGTTATATAACCAGGGAAGACGTGGCCATATTCTGTCAAGGTATATGATAGCAAGGAAAGGGAAGAGTAGGTGCAGTCATACCTATTCCCTAGATTCTGGGAAAGTAGATCTCAACATGTTCAGAAACATGGTCAGCAAGATTTCCTGGCATGAAAACCCAGAAGGGCAGCTGTCTCAAGAGGAGTGTGATAATTGAAGGCTTGTCATTTAGAACAGAAATTGGAAATACTGAATATGGCTCTGAAGACGAAAAGTAGAATGAGTGGATAGAAGCTAGAGGAAAACAGATTTTCAGCTCAATGTAAGAAACAACATTCTAACTTTTAGAACTGTCCAAAGATAAAAATGGGCTGGCGTGGGAAGTAGAGAGTTATTCATCATTTGATGTAGCCAAGCATAAGCTGGATGACTTCTTACCTAAATATCCTGGAGAAGAGTTTGAGCATCAGATGGGTAATTGGATTAGGCGATTGATGATTCCTTTCAATACTGAAATGTGCCAATTATTGACGAAAACACTTGCTATGGTACAGGTCAATTGTTCAACTCTGCAATGGGTAACAGTGCTCTCATAAGAAGTATTTCTTTAAATTGCACACCCTATTTTCTTCTATCCTCTTAATAATTACTAAAAACATCACTTAAAAATTCTAATTTCCTTCTTTCTTCAAAGTACCCATATTTAGCCCCTATGGATGTAACTGTATATACACATTGTCTAATGGGGTACAACACCGAAATTATGTTGGCTATTGACCTAACTATAGTTACTTCAACAAGATGTAAGTTTGTTTTTTTGCCCACACAAATTAAGTCTGAAGATAGACACTGGTATGGCAGCTCCAGAAAATCATCAGAGTCAGCCTCCTTATAGCTTTCTGTTCATCATCTTCAAAATCACTAAGATGACTCTCGGAGCTCCAACCATTGTATCTTCATTCCAGGCAAGAGTAGAAGAGCAAGGGGCAAAACAGTTTCCTGGAGGACTCTTAAATCTCAGCAGACACCTCTGCTTACAGATGTGCTTTGGATATATAGTTCTTCAGCTCGACACACTTCTCAGGCTTCTGTTATTAAGCATGAAAGGGAGAAAAGCAACTTCCAATCTTTGCCACAGGCATTTTATTTCACATTTTCATAGTTGGACAAGCAATGACTGCTTTTCTTTGTACAGATGTAATTTTAGTGACATAGAGCCAAGGTCTAACAGATTTGTAGAGGTCCTGAGCAAATTTATAATTTGACATCCTTTTAAAAAATCGTTATTCTTTATTTGTTCAACAAGTATATAGAGGAAACACTGAACCTTTAATGAAGAAGAGGGAGATGAGGTGAGCAGCCAGGAGGTGGGCCCAGGCTTGCTTCTATAGACTTGAAGGAATCAGCTCAGCCCCCTAAGTCTGTTTACCTCTCTCAGCACAAGAGAAGGCCTGTAAGGGACAAAGCCTTTTTCTTAAGCAGCTAAGTTTCTTAATTGGTCTTCTGCATTTATTGATGCTTCATTCATTTATCCAGTCATCTAATGCTTCTGTTGAATAGTTACCATACGCTAGGCGGTGTTCTAGGCACTGGAAATACAGAAGTGACCGAAATAGACAAAATTTCTTATCCTGATGGTATGCATGTAAACTGCCCTTCCTAAAAGATGTTCTAGGGAAAATTTTCTTTCTTTACATTTCATGTGATGTTTTAGCTGCCTGCCATTTATAGATTGGCAGCTGCAGCAACTCTTCAGCTGGCCCACCGTTTTATCCAGCTCTCTACTTGATGATTGCCTCCACAAAGGAAATCAGCCAAGGTGATAGTTCACACTCTTCAGTTCCCTTTATCTTTTTCTCCCTCAGAGTCCTTATGTATCCCCCTGGCACTTCTAAAACTCCTGTACACACCCATGTCATCTGATCCCTTTTAAGGGTCACATCCTCAAAAATTACCTCTCTCTTCTTTTCCCAAAAATTTTGTTCAAAAGTACTCATCTCTTGTCAGGTGTTAGGCAATTTGGTTACAGTGTTGTTGTTGTTGTTTTTTAAACTCATAGTTATTGATTGCTTGTACCCCTGTGCTGAAGATCATTGAATCCCCACATGAAGTCTGTGTAGTGGGTATTAATGTTTACATTTTAACAATTAGGAAATTTAACCTTAAAGATGTTAGAAAAACATTTCAAAGTCATTGAGCAGTTTGCTGGACTCTAACTCAGTTCTAGCTGCCTCCAAAGCCCCACTCTTCACCACTATATGCTTAAGTGCAATGCCTGATAAGCTTTCTTCCCTCATAAAGCATTTGGGTTATATTTCTTTAAAAAAGTTGCCTGTTAGCCTAAATACCTAAATGTATATGATATACCATTTTCTTTCATTCTCTTCTGTTCTGCAAAGATCTTTTGTCCAGGTGAAGGTGAAAACACAGTTAGCATCTATTCTTGACTCTTTAGGTGAGTTTCAAAGAGTTCAGACAGAAAAACAATGTGCCTAACCCTGGACTGATCTATATAACAATTATAGATGATTGGGGTTAGTAGACTAAAATTTAAATGGGCCAAAGTTTGATATTAAGAACAGTGAGCTGACTTTAAAAGGAAGAAAGCTGGGGCAGTGGAAGAATCAGATTTCGGAGATATGTAGTTCAGAGCTTCTGTCTTGCCTTCACTACTTCCTACCTGTAAAAACATATGTTACTGTGTCATTCCAAGTATCAATTTCCTTGTATTCCAGTGTGGATAATAATATCTGCTTATTAGCCATATTGTGCGAACTAGAGATAATATGCTTAGTAAATTTTCCTTGAATTTGTCTGTATCAGCATTTAAAAAAACACTCGTGTGGAATTCCAATTAATAAATGTAGAAGAAAATAGGGAAATAGAAACTCATTTCTGGAAAGGGACCACAGCAATAATTGTTGTAGATAAGGTCTACTGACAGATGTTAAAATAGTGGATAAAAGTTTGAGGAGAAACAGGATTTGCATGGTTTCAAAGTATCAAGATATTTGTTAACTACTAAAGGAAAGATAATATTACAGTGGAGAAACCCATTAGATAGGACTTTAACCAAGTTGACAAAATTAGTATTACCAAAATTACAAAATCAACATTATGAACTCCTTGATATGATTCATTGAAAAGGGTATATCAGTTCTGTGGTATTCTTACAAAAATGCATCACTTTGTTCTGATCATGAGAAAACATCAGACAAACCCAAATTAACTCCAAAATAACTGACTAGTATTCTTCAAAAAAAATCAAGGTTGTGAAAGACAAGAAAAGGCAGAGGTAATATCACAGGTTGGACAAGACTAAGAAGAAATACCAATTCAGTGTAATCCTGAATCGAAAAAGGAAATTAGTGGAACAACTGGTAAAATTCTAATAGGATCTGTAATTTATTTAATAATATTATATTGATAATGTGTATTTCTTGATTGTGATAATTATGCAATGGTCATGTGAGGGGTTAATGTTATGGGAAGCAGTTGAGGGATATAGGAGAACTCTATACTACTTTTGCAATTTTTCCATGTCTAAAGTTAATTCAAAATAAAAAGTTTACAAAAATGTCTCCAATGATTCTAATACATAACCAAGATTGAGAATCTCTGGTTTAGAATGTACTAAATTCTCAACAAATGATAGCTATTACCAAATCTGGGTAAATGTCATGCACAACCAATCAGTTTTACTGCTCAGGAAGCATGGTTCATTTTTTATGTTTGTCTGACCTGGATTTATCTCCCCAGATAGCGATAGTTGAATATATTTAAGTATAACATAGTCTTGAAAAATATAAGTAGTCAAGGGAATTTTTACATGATTCAAGTTTAAAAATGGGATATTTTTCTAATTACAAAGGAACAAGGAAACACTCCCAATTTCCGTGTCAAATTTTTGACATGAAGAATGACTGACCTTCACCTCTGTATAAACCTTGCCTTAAAGCCTGAGATATCTCATTCCTTGCTAATTTTTTGATTTTTGATGAATGGGATGGGGTGCTTTTTCAAGTTTCTCTCATAGAAAAAAAAAGCACAATAGTATTTGTTAGTCATTGGAGATTTTCTAGGGCAGAACAATTATCTTAGTTTGATTAGCAAGGAAGGAAGGAAGAGGAGGAAAGGAGAAAAACGTCTGTTTATTCTCTAGGCCCAAATTTAGAAATTCAGATTGTTTCTCTTAAGTAGGAAATGTTAGGTAAAGCATAAATATTTTCTTCAGCATGTGTCACCCACAAGAGAGTTTGGGAAGGAAGGAGACCAGAGTAGCTATTTATCTGTTTGCAGAGTTTTTAAATAATTACTTGCATAGTCAAGACTGTTCAATTTGTAAAATTAGATATTTTGGAATAATAATCTCACTCAATTTCGTAGAAGAGTTTAAAGTTCTTCTTCCCAAGGGTATCCAAACAAAAAACTGGTTGCTTATGCATTAAAGTGAAAATGGGAAATTTAAAATATTTTAATGGAAAATATTTTCCTTTTTCCCCCTAGTGAGAAAGACTTACCCTGTAGAAGCAAGGGGCTCTAAAGCCAGTAGTTCTGAATATGATATATTCTGAGGTTGCTTAATATCTTCATATTCTCTTTCCCCATCTGCAAATGGGGCTAATAACAGCAATTTCCTCATAGCATTGATATATGGAGCCACAAGATAATGTTTTTTTTTTTTTAAATGCCTAGCATAGTACTTGACACATGGTGAATATTAAATATATGTTACCAATTTTTTGGGTTTTTTGCTTCTGTTTTTTTTCCACGAAGGATGACAGGAGAAAAAGAAAAGGAAAGATGAATTAAAAAATAA
Source organism: Panthera leo (assembly GCF_018350215.1). Taxonomy (NCBI): domain Eukaryota; kingdom Metazoa; phylum Chordata; class Mammalia; order Carnivora; family Felidae; genus Panthera; species Panthera leo. The sequence goes on along the minus strand of NC_056679.1, from coordinate 35,180,731 downwards.
ATCTGCACCTAGTTCTGGTGGAACCCCTAGAGAGTGGCTTGTACCCACAATTTCCTATCACTTATCCAGGCATTTTTGATTAGTTCTTGACATGTATTAGGAGTTTGCGGATTATTATTGAATAAATTAATATAATCATGCTCTTGCCAATGCCCTCAACTTCTCTGGCCCTCCATTTCTCTTCCATCTTGAGGCAGCTATAATCTCTATTGACTTGAGACCACATACGTAGCTTTTCCTTGTATATGCTTGAGCATCTGAATATCGCTAGAGAAAGTCAGACTGGGCTGATTGGTTTCACTTTAAATTAATACACCTCAAATGGACCTTCAGCACTACTCAGAAATTGTTTCCTCAGTAACTCTGCTTCCCAGCAAGATTTTTAATTTCAAACGTTCTCTTTTTTCACACCTCCCACCCTCTCATTCTTAGCTGAATACTTTACTTCATTTTTCATTCAGAAAATAGAAAACATAGAATGAAAACTCCATCTGCCCACAACTAAATCTAGAAACCTAAGTTCCTTTGCCCCCAACTCTGTTACATTCCCACCTGTTACTATGGAGGCCTGTCTTGCCACCGATGCTTTGAATCCTATCTGCTGACTCCCAGTCACCTTTTCTGGTATACATCTACTTTCTTACATTCTCAATCTCTCCCTTTTACCTTGATGATTTCCATGTGCATATAAACATGTCCCATTACTTTCCCTCTTAAAACACAACCTTCCATTGATGTGACATCCCTCAGCTATTCACTCCTCTGCAGAGCCCAACTTTGTGAATGATCAAGTCTCATTTTCTATCTCTGCTTCTTTGCATTCTGCTTGCTCTTTATCCCACCTTAATCTGATTGCACCTTCATCATTCCAGTGAAGGTGGTGGGTTTGTAGTTTGGTGGGTTCGGAGTCATTCAAACAGATATATTAGGAGAGCCATTTAGCCTTAAATGCAAGCCACACTCTCTAGTTTAGATCCATCAATAAATGATAATTTGATTTCTAGCTCAGGCTCCCATTCAGAAGTTGTGAGAGGAAGAAAGAAAGATTGTATATTGGACCCTTAAAACCCCAGCATCTTTATGAATTGGCTAGGAACATTGAAAAATAGCCAAGGGCTAGAAACTGGGACTCAAAGTAATATGGAGAGAAAGTTTTCTGAATGACTGATTATTTGCCTTTGGTAGATAGGGATCATGTTGATTTTGACCTTGGTGAATCACAGCTGCTAAATATGGCTGATGTCTCAGAAGCAAGGATAATTTTGGTTAGATGTGGGCCTTGGTAAGCACAGGCTTTATGGACAGGCTGGGGCAGCCGATGCTGACCTGAGCCTGGCAGGTGTGACATTTACCTAAATGGCATAGTCAATGTCTGGATTAGATTATCTGGAAAATCATCTTTTCATCCTAATTAAGATTTGCCTCAACAGAAGCAGAGCTTTAACATATGGAGTGAAAGTAATTGGGAGTTGAGAAACTCAAGAAATTGACAGAGAATGTGTCAGATGGCAGGCAAAAATGGAGAACAGGACCCTGAGTCAAAATAGCAGTTTGTAAATTTGGTTGGGATTTTCTATAGAAGAAGATCAAGGAATGTTTTGTATAATTGTGACTTATTTCCATGAAAAATAACAAGAATATTTTAAAACAATTGTGGTGTTTAAAGTGTGCTAGCTGTTTGGAAAATTTACTCAAATGAATTGCATGAAGCGTCCCAATCTTAGTGGATACCGTTTGCACAACCTCCAACTCTTATCTTGAATACAGTCACTTCTACGCATGTCCACTGCTTCAACCCCAGTCCCAGGTATCCTCATCTTTTACCCTGCTGCAGTAGCTTTCTGGTCTCCCTCATATGCTTGTCCCCCTAGAGTCTACTCCTCTGCACAGCAGCCAGGATGACCTTTTACAAACGTAAATCAAATCATACCACTTTCCGGCTTAAAATCCTACAGGGGTTCCCATAGCAATTAAGTTCAAATCCATATTACTTACATGATTTGCAGGGACCTTATGTAATCAGTCCCAATCATCCCTTATCATTCTTCCTCTCCACGATGATGCGTCAGCTGCAATCTCAGATCATTCTCTTTTCAGAGATTTTTCGGTAATATTCCTTCTGCCTTGGAATACTTCCTCTTCCTTCTCCTCCTCCCCTCTCCATTCCTCCAGACCTTAGTTCAAATGTCTCCAGTTCCTTAAGTTCCTAACACTTATCACTCCCTGGAATCATCCCTTTTATGAATTTGCTTATTGTCTGGCTTGCCTCATTAGAATGGTGAAGACAGGGACTTTGGTTCATGCTTGTGCCCCTAATATCTAAAACCATGCCTGACAGACAATGACTGTTGTGCCAGTGATTAAGCTGTTTGCCTCTCAGCAGCAGACTCATCTTTCCATATTCCGCTTTGCCCAGCTGAGGCTGGGATCCTGCAAATCACATTTCTCCCTTAGACCTGGGTCTGCCAAGTGAGCCTTGGGTTCTGCCAACTGGGGGCAACAGAGGAAAATTGCAAAGCTGGGGAAGGAAAAGACTTCTTCCTTGTTTTCCTGTGCTCCTGTGGGGGCACTGCAGTCGCATTTCTTCGCCTTGGCAGGGCCAGTTGATCCATGACAATTGGCTCCAATTTGCAGATTTCACACAGCCTGAACCAGCCCCATCATTCTCTCTCAGACACACCAATACCCTTCTGCAGCACCCTTCTCAAAAGACTCAGTCCCAGCTCCAGGAGGTTCTTCTAAGTCTGTCAGCCAGCACCATCCAACAGAAAGAAAATGCAAGTCATACATAAAATTTTAAGTTCAAGTTGTCACATCAAAGGAGTAAAAGAGAAATAGGTAAAATAAATGTTATTGAACCCAGTGTATCCCTAAATATTATCATTTCAGCATATAATCAATATAAACAAGATTATGTTTTCATCCTTTTTTCATACTCAGTTTTTGAAATTTGGTGTGTATTTTATACTTTCAGTACATCTCACTTTGGACTAGTGGCATTTTTTTTTTATTTTTTATTTTAAAAAAAATTTAATGTTTATTTATATTTGAGAGAGAGAGAGAGAGAGAGAGAGAGAGAGAGAGAGAATGAGCAGGGGCCCGGCAGAGAGAGAGAGACAGAGACAGAATCTGAAGGAGGCTCCAGGCTCTGAGCTGTCAGCACAGAGCCCGATGTGGGGCTCGAACTCAAAAGCTGTGAGATCATGACCTGAGCCGAAGTCAGATGCTCAACTGACTGAGCCACCTAGGCGCCCCAGACTAGTGGCATTTTAAGTGCTCAAAACCAATTGTGGCTGGTGGCTACCATGTTGGACCATTGCAGCTCAATGCACTTTAACGATTCCTAACATCTCCCCTCATCTTCTCTCATCATTCCCTCCAGGTCTAGGGTAAGTCTCAACTACCTGCGATACTTCCATGTTTCCAGTGTTATAATACCCAATTGATAATTATTTGTATAAATCCCCTTTATGAAATAACTGGCCTGGTTTCTATTCATTAACCAGATCCTACACAATTCTTTTGTCCAATAAAAGAATGATGCTGATGGAAGAATAAGATCATTATATCTTAAAAATGCTACACAGGTGATACGGTTTAATCAGACATTTGGAACAGGGTTAAAGAACTGAGTACTACTGAAAAATCGGAGCATGGTGGAGTGGATATGCAATCTGATATCTGCTTATACATGAACTGGGAGAAATGTTTTCTTTCCTTTGGACTGTGGAGCAGTTCAATTTTGTCACCTTCCCTCTCCACTCCCTATTATACCTCACATCACAAAGAGAGATGTGACTATTATCTGATGGATTTTGGCCAAGGTTTTTACAAAACCATGAGATGGGTTTTGGAATTGTCTAGCACAAAAACAAAACGAGGTATATAATACCTTTGCCTTTAACAATTTAGGTGAATTTAAAAATGTTACCTTTTGTAGGCATATTGTCAGCTACATCTATGTAAAGCTTGGATAATTTAGATTAAAAAACAAACATACAGATAAACAAAAAACCTAACCATTTGCTTGATAATGGTTGATAATGGAAGCCTGGAAAATGATTTAATTGTATTCAACTTTTTAACAGAATTCTGCCAAATTGTGTGTGTGTGTGTGTGTGTGTGTGTGTGTGTGTGTGTGTGGTATGGTGTGTATGTGCAAATACAGCTTTGGTGGTCAGTGTATTTTATGTTAGGAACTCTGAATGTGAGTAAAATACATATATATATAGGGCTAGACCTATGCCTCCATTTGGTTTGGTCAAATCACTTTTGAACATCACTTTTGACAGCATGGACCAGCTCTGACTTCATAAAATCAAGGCAACAATTCTTGCCCTTAAAATGAACTGGGGGCTAAAGGGCTCTTCCTAGATCCTGTTATAGATGCTGTGAATTTCATTCTCTGTTGTCTTATTATGTCCCTTACCCTCTCTTAACCTTTTTGTTCTTGGCCTTCTTTTTTCTTCCATCATTTCCTCGTATTCTCATGCTGCCTTTTTTCTGTTCTCCACTTGTAATCATTATTCTTTTGTTGCTAAAGAATATACTTCCCGTTAGGACTTGAAGAGCATGCCTAAGCCAACACAGATGGAAGAAAAGTCTTTCCTTTTTTTTGGCCACTTTTCCCACCCCCTACCTTCCTGCATCTGATCTCTTGTCTTTCCCTTAGACCTGCTTCAATCTATATTTCTCATTATAACTTGCTGTAACTTTCCATCCCTTTTGCCATTCTCCAGTCTTTCCCCTCCCACTAATATAAATTTTCAGCACTTAAATCAAGACTTTTCTCTTCAAGGCAGTATGTGAACTTTAGTTAATCCTCAGTGTATGCTCTTTTATTACCACTGCCATATAAGGCAGGAAGGAGATTGAGACTTTTCCCAGCTCCCAGAGGGGTCAATTTGGTGTCTGAACTAGAAGTCTGATAGGCCTTATGCTTAGTTCTTTATTAAGACCCGGAGATAAAGGCTCTCTCTCTCTCACGTAATAGTTCCCTGGATTTATACAGTGCCCTTTTCCTGAGGATCCAGAAGCATCTGAACACAATTTGCCAACTGCCTCAGTGTCCAAGGAAATAAATGCTTACCAATATACCCGTTTGCTAAACAGAATCAGAATGTGTCAAATAGGGTTTCGTCAGTGGGACCAAAACAAATGTCACAGTCTCCCTCTTCTTTTCTTACATGTCTGCTTGAATCTTGCAGGGAACCTGTGTTTTTAAGAGAACTCTGCATTTGTAGCTACTGCAGGCAGATACTTGTTTCCTCTGCAGGGCTGCACGGTATGCAAATCAGTAGCTCTGGGAGATACAAATCTCACAGGCTGAATGGATTTTCTGTGGGCCAAAGGGCATTTACAAATTAATTGCAAAGCTGCCCTATGACACTGTTGTGAAGTAGGTTAGCAACTCGCCCAAAGTCACATTGTTTCTGAATCCTGGGCTGGAGAAAAGAGTATCTTCTCTGGAAGCCTTCCCATCACTCCACACTTGGCGTCTGATTTCTCCTAACCAGTGAGTCATACAAAGGGACGTGCTCCCAGAATGGTTTCAGCCCCAACTGGTAACAGTAGCTGTACTGAAAAGGATGCAGTCTCTTACCCACCCCCTGACTCCCTCACTGAGCGGGGCGCGGCTGCTCTGATTGCACGGAAGTTTCCGTTTCCTCTGGCGTGTGGGTGCCCAGGAGACTGTCTTCAGTTAAAGTTCTGCCTCTTTTATGAGGTTTCACGCCCAAGGCGTGAGCGCATTGTGTAGGAGAACTGCTGAGTGGCAAAGTGAGTGATGAGAATTGTCTCCCTCCCCTGCTATACATACCCAAGGCATCTGTATTACCTTCCTGTGGCTGCTCTAAGAAGCTATCACAAACTTGGTGGCTTCAAATAGGACCAATTCGTTCTCTCACAATTCTGTCGGTCCGAAGTCCAAAATCAGTATCACTGGGCTGAAAGCAAGATGTCGGCAGGGCCCGCTCCCTCTGGAGGCTCTAAGGGAGCATCTGTTCCTTGTCTCTTCCAGCTTCTGGTAACTCAGGGGTTCCTTGGCTTGTGGCTGCACCCTACATCCCCTGCCTCTGTGGTCACGACAACTTCTCGCCTGTATCAAATCCCTTGCTGCCGTTCTTTACAAAGACATTTATGATTGCATTTAGGACCTGCCCGGATAATCCAAGAACATCTTCCCATCTTAAGATTTTTAACTTAATCACATCTGCAAAGATGCTTTTCCAGGTAAGGTAACATTCATAAGGGCCCTTATATTCTTCCAAGGTAGGGTGCCCTTATATTCTTCCAAGGTAGGGTGCTAGATCAAGGTAGGTGTTTGTCTAATTACTAACCTCTATTTTTTTAAACAAAGTTTTACCTCAAACATTTAAGCCAACTTCTTTCTTTAGGGATGTAGTGCCCATGAATACTAGTCAGAGAAACTTAAAATACTCCTGGTGTTTATTGTACAATTCTGTTGTAATTGTCAGAGAATTTTCTGGTTTGGTCGTATATTTGCTGGGCTATTGCCAAGGGTTGTAATGTTAGAATATTGTTTTTCCCAGACTCAAACCTATCAACATGCATTTACTGGATTGGTACTTTTGACCTTTCAGAGAAGGGGCAGTAAAAAAATAAAGTTCCTTTGAGTATTATGTGGGTTAGTTTGTTATGTGGAGTTTGGGAAAGATTTTTCTTTATGAACAACTCCTTAGCCTCTTCTCCCTTCTCGTTGTATGACTGATATTTTTAGTACCCCATGGCATTTATATCTTATCAGAAGTCTGGTGTTACTTTTATTTCCTTAAAGGAGACTATCAGGGTGGTAAGTTCGTTTTATTTTTAAGTTTTTAAAATATTTTTTAAAATTAAGTTTTTAATTGAAACATAGTTAACATACAGTATAATATTAGTTCTAGGTATACAACATAGCGATTCAACAATTCTATACGATATGCAGTGCTCACCAAGATAAGTTTCGTTACCATCTGTCAGCATACAAAGTTACTGTAATATTACTGACTATATTTCCTATTCTGTAGTTAACATCCCTGTGACTTATTTCTTTCGTAGCTGGAAGTCTGTACTTCTTAATCCCTTTCAGCTATTTTGCCCACTTCCCCACCCCTCCCCTCTGGCAACCACCCATTCTCTACATTTATGACTGTTTCTGTTATGTTTTCTTTGTTCTTTTGTGTGTTTTTTTTAGATTCCACATATAAGTGAAATCATATATTTGTCTTTCCCTGACTCATTTCACTTAGCATAATAAAGGTGGTATGTTTAGATTTTCACTGTTATTCCTCTCTGTTTGCTCAAGGCACAAAGAACTTTTTCCCTATGTTTTGTTTTGTTGTTGTTTGTCTCATGGTTGATGCAGTAAAAAGCAGACTGGGCGATGCTTGGAACATTTTGAAATTTGCTTACATTTATCTTTGGTTGAAAAGTCTCCTAGTAGGGAACCATACTTTCCATATAGATTTCATGCAAATGTGAGGAGAATTTCAATTCATTCTCAGATTTTGCAGGGAAAACAATCTAAAGGCTTATGACTAGATTTGAAGTTCGTTTGAATTATAGGTACAAAAAAAGAATCATGAGACATGAACTTACATGAAATAATAATTATAGAAACTCCTTTTGTTTTGATCAGAAATAGCAACACAGAGTCAGAAACACATCAGATTCACTGAGGCATATATAGCTGGTTTCTAAAGTATTAGTAACTTACGTGGGGATTAGTAATCACAGATTTCAGTCATTATTCTTCTTATCTTTTCAGGTGTTTTTCATTCAACCTCCTAGGTATAGTGTTGAACATTCCATTTTCCTAGAGCAGTGAAAAAATATCTGTTAATTGGATAGGAAGTTTCATTTCTATCAGTATTCTTAGCCCATCAACAGAAACAATTAGATATAGGCCACACAGCTGCCTTGGGTGACTTCCTAGGATGTGTGACCACCATTGGTGCTTAGGTTCAATAGATCACGTTTAAAAAGAAGAAAGAAAAGAAAGAAAGAAAGAAAGACAGAAAGAAAAGAAAAGAAAAGGGAAAAGAAAAGAAAAGAAAAGAAAGATGGTATAAGGAATGTGGAGAGTGCTTTCTCCCTGTTTAAATTCCCACACCTACATATCGAGTCCTGTTACAGCTTCTTTCTCCATGATACCATCCCAATTTATCCAGGTCTTTCCACATCATTACTGGTTTTTTGAGTTAGGCCACCATCACCTCTCACCTATGTTAGCAGGACAATCTCCAAACTGTGTCAAGTCTCGTCTTTCTCCACACAAATAGCCTATGGTCTTTCTAAAACCCAAACCATGAGGTTAAGACTTTTCAGTGTAACCCACAGTCCTTACAATAAAATCCAACTCCTTCACTTGTCCTACCAGAATTTGCATGATCCTGTTGTTTATCTTTCCAGACTGCTCTTCTATGTTTTTTTTTCTTTTACAGTGTATATTACAAGGTACTGATATGTTTGTAAATCTCTTCAAAATATGCTTTTCCTTTCTTTTGCAGATGCTGTTCCCTCAGATGGGAAAATCCTTTCTCTGCCCCCTGATTTCTTTCCCCCTATGGCTCTACCACTCTCCTCAGCTTGATTAACTCAGTTTATCAATGACTTTCACCTTCAGTCCTCACTAAACCCCCTTCTCCAGATTAGATTACTTTATTTTTCCACCTGCTTCCTCAATTTAGCCCTTATCACACCTTGATTTCGTCTTTGGTTTTTTAATTTACCTGCTAAAGCTCCAGGGCAAGGAATGCATTTTGTTAACCATTGTGTTCATATAATAGGTATGCAATAAACATTTATTGACTGAATGAAGAACCCTAGTCAAATAGGTTTGTCAGGAAAATGAAAACAGACAAGGAAAAGACAAAACAGACGCTGAGTGGAAGTGTCAGCAGTTACATATTTGCTATCACTGGGAGGAACTTTAATTTTCTTTGCTCGGCTTTCTTCTCCAAAGAAGCAAAAGTGCTAAAAGCACAACTTTGCAGAACAAAGCTTCTTGTTTTCTGACGACTTATCTAGCACTCTAAATTGGTCTTCATAAGTGATATGTTATCACCATAAGCTCTTCCTCCAACTGTAACTTATTTAGTTTACAATGATTTTTTTTTTGAGTATTTCATGTGTTCTTGCATATTCCTGTAAGGATTTTTTGAAGGACCTTTGACTTCCATCCCAGAAGAACAGACTATAGTTTAATTTTTGGAATGTTGTATTTCGTGATTGTGACCATGACTATGAAATGCAGTTGCTGAGACAGGAGGCAGCAACCAGACAATGTACTGAAGGGGACATGATGATTTTTCGGTGGTGTAGGAATTGTCAAATATTTTATAAATGTAGTTGAATTTGACCTTGCTTACTTTTTATAGCTTCACCTTTTAATTGGGTAGGAGACATTTTCTGCCTAGCTTAACTCCAAGGAACTTAAGCCAAAATGAGGAAACTTTTTAATAAACATGGCTTTCCTTAAAAGATTTGTTTTTACTCTGTTTCCTAACAACTTAAAATGCAACTTAGAATGAACCCTCTAGTTATTGAATTATTTCTGAAGGTCTAGTAAAACAAAGTAATTAGCAGGAAGACAGGGGAATAGACGCTCAACCTTCTGTCCATCCACTCGACCCTGTGGATCTATTGGACATTTCTTAATGAATGTTCTGTTGAAAAACTCATTATGTAAAATATTGAGCTTGCTTTTTCTTCTTTTCCTCCCTCCCTTTCTTCCTTCCTTTCTGTTGTTCTTTTGTTCTTTTTTCACTTACTGAACGTATGTGTCATTCAGTCCTACTTCCAGCAATGAAGACCCATGCACCATTAAGAAACTTAACATTTATGTGGGAAGAAAGAAGGTGAACCACTATTATGAAGTAGTTTGGTAAATTCAGTGTTAGGGATATGTACATTGGAAGAGTCCTCTACTCAGTCTGGGCTCAGTCGGTGTGTTGAGAAAGAATTAAGATTAGAAAAGGCTGGAGCTCCTGGGTGGGTCAGCTGGTTGAGTGTCTGACTCTTGATTTGTGTTCAGGTCGCGGCCACAGAGTCATGGGATCGAGCCCTGCATTGGGCTCTCTGCTGAGCTTGGAGCCTGCTTCTCTTTCCCTCTTCCTCTGCCTCTCTTCCCTACTCATATGCACATTCTCTCTCTCTGTCTCTCTCTCTCTCTCTCTCTCTCTCTCTCTCTTTCTCTCAATTGAAATTGCCTTAGGAAAGGCTATTTGGAGGAAGGGAGGCATGAGATGATAGTTTAGAATATAGGTAATATATAGGAAATATGTTTAAGTGGAAAAGAAGAACAGAAAGAAGGGGGAAAAGCCAGTATACAAATGTGAGGGAATGAGACAGGAATACTCAGGAACCTGCAAATAGTTAGGTTTATCTGGAATTAGAGCTTGCGTGAGAATTAAGCAGAGACTGAAAGGACTGTGGCCCATAGGACACAGAGTTGGAGACATGGGAAGGGCCAGATGTAGAAGGCCTTTTTGTACAGGTCAAAATATGTTTTTGAACACTTACGTGCATTTCCAGGCATTGGCAATACACAAATTAGAAAAAAAGTCCCTGCTATAAATGAACTCAAAGTTTAGTAGGATAGGAGGACATGACAACAAATAATTGCAATAAATCCAATCCTGACAAGTATTTGGATACTATTCAAATGACTGGGAGCATGTGGAGAGTTTTGATGTCAGGAGAATGTGATTGCATTGCATTTCAGTGTCTTTTGGCATTGTAAAGAATGAAATGGAAGCTTGTGAAGCCAGAGATTAAGACATAGGAGATTCTACTGCACTGATTTAGGGAGATGAGAAGAAACTACCATTGGGGCAAGTGGTAACAGAGTTGTGTTGCATTCAAGAGATAGAATCGATAGGACTTGAGGATTATTTGACTGTCATGGGAGAAGGGAATGCTGTAGAAGAGGGTGACTCTCAGATTTCTGACCTCAGAAATGGAACAAGGAAGTTTGCTGTTCTTTTTCCTCTGTTGGAAGTTTGGCTTTTGCAGGGGCGTGTTGGGAAGGAAGTTCCTGCCTCTCTCCCTTTCTGTTTCCTTTGAGGAGGAGGGTTGGTTATTCAGCTTGGTCAGAGTTTGATGCACACTCACAATGATTTATGAGAGGGTGGGGCCGTTGTCCTCAAAATGAAGAATCAAGGAGAAGATCTCCCCTTCCTTTGTCTGTTCTTATGGGGAAGGGTTCTCTGCATCCTGTCTCCATCTGGGCTGTGAAGCTGCCCTTGATGCTGACTGGGAAGCTGATACAGGCTCTGCACTGTAGATACGTTACCCTGTTTCCTAAATGCTTGACTTGGGGCAAACAAGAATAAATAAGTAAAATTATCTTGGTAAATCTCCAGTACTGTACCCCAAAGCTTACGTTTTTGTTGTTCGTCACCAGCCATCAATAAAGGTGATATTTTGTCCCCATTCACCACTGATCTCTGCATATATGCTCTAGGGGCCAGAAACTTGGAAGCAGAGAGTTAGGTCCCGGCTTCTGAGGAGTGACTGAATGCCGCTCGCCACCATAGGAGGACACAGAGTTAACTGTCTTCTCCCTCTAAGTCTTTTATCCAGTCCCCCTTTCCTTTCTCAGGTGATGGGGTAACATCTGCTTTTGCTCCAGCTCTAGAGCTTGATCATCATCTGTAATTTTCTCCTCTCTCATCACCAAGTTGCAGCAATTTCATCCTTGAAATGACCCTTGAGTCCATCACTTCCTTTCTATTTCAGTCATCCCAATTCCAGTTCAGGCTCCCATTATCTCTGACTTAGATGACTACAGAAGATTTTTAACCAGTTCTCTCTCCAGTTTTTTCTCACTGCTTTTGGAGTTTTCTTCAGTATATGCATTTGTGATCATATCACCGTTCTGCTCAAAAACTTCAAACTGGTTATTGCCTATGAGAACCACCTTCTGGGCACCTGGGTGGCTCAGTCAGTTAAAGGTCCGACTTCAGCTCAGGTCATGATATCAGGGTTTTGGAGTTTGAGCTCTGCAACAGGCTCTCTACTGTCAGCATGGAGCCTGCTTCAGGTCCTCTGTCGCCCTTTCTCACTGCCCTCCCTCGCAGGCACGTGCACTCAAGCACAGTCTCTGTCTCTTTCTCTCCAAAATATATAAACATTAAAAACAAAAACAAAAACAAGAACCACTTTCCAAGATGTGATGCCAGACTAGACAAGGGTGGTGCAAAGGAACTGGTTTGGGTGGTGGAAGATTTGGGTTCAGTTCTGGCTAGGTCTAGTTATCCTTGTGACCTTACAAGTTACTCTAGCTACTTGTTTATCCACCTATAAAACAAGAGAGTAGAATTTGATGCTCTCACAGGTCCTATCCAGTTGTACGTTTCTCAGTGGCCACATTTCTACTTTTCTAGCCTCGTGGTTTTCAAATAAGGCTTGACTTAGAACAGGAAAACACATTCTGCACTTTCTTATGTGTCATCACTTCACTATCACATGTGTTTAACAAGTGCTTCCTTTCCTATCTGTCACTGATTTCCTCTGTTGAGATCTTACTCATCTCTTAAGGCCCACATCAGATTCAAGTTTCTCCACCAATCCTCTCATAATGGATTTAATCAGTTGGAATTAATCATTCCTTTGTTCTTGCTTTCAGAGCACTTGGTTTATAAATCATTGATGTTGTTCTGCAAGTGTCCAAGTATCTATTTTTTTCTCCCTGGTATGCTATAAACTCCTTAATGGGGAGGGTGCATGTGTATTCTTACTTCTGTGTCTCCACCTTGACACTTTACACATGGCAAGATCTTAGTTGATAGATATTGCTTAACTGAATGGACATGATAAACATGCTATTCATTAAGGAGCATTGGTTTTCAATGTGGTCACTTTAGGGACCCTCATTCATCAGACTTGACTGATGAATTTTCATATAAATTTTGGAAGTTTTCAAAAATTACATTCAGCCTCAAGGAACAAATATTTAGAGAGTGAATGTACTCTAATCTTTAAATTAAATTCCAAAATAAAATATCAAGGAGGTCTAGCACAGTGGGAGACTGCTTGGATTAAGTGTAGTCCCTTAGAGTAACACTAATGGATAATACCCACTTGGTTGCATGGTCTTTGCACTGTTCTATGGAATCATGAACAATATATTTATTTGTACTTTATCGCTTTCCAAGGATGTTTCAGTAACGTTCTTGTTTTGTCAAAAAAAAAATCAACTTTTTTTCTGAAATGATGTATTCTCATGCAGATTAAAAATTGCTTGGTCATTATACTCTGCATAAACTCTTACTTTAATGATGAAGATTCTGACCATGATGCTTCTTTACCCTAACTACTCATCAAACTGGAGTTAGAGCACAAAGCTCTAATTGTCTTTGTAAGCAGAGAGGAGTGATTAATTGCTGCCTATTCAAAAAGTCAGTTAATGGAAAGAAAAAGAAACCAGCCCAGTGTGGGATTCTGTCCTGCTTTTCTCAACCAGAAATGCTCATCAGGCACTTGTCTGTTTCAGGCTCTTCAGATGTGGAGATAAAAACTTTAGCTAATTGTATCTTTAGAATGGGATAAACACTTGGGCTTTCTCTGAGTTTCAGCAGAGAAGTTCAGTGTCATTGATGATGCTTGCCATCTGAAATGGTACTTTCACAATCAGAGTAATTTTCCATTTAGGAGCCTCCTGCAGCAGCTGAACTCTGGCAGAACACTCCAGTCCCCTGTGCTTGATAACTTCATGGCCTTTGTAGCACTGAGGGTGAGGAAGACGGTAGAGAAAATCTTCTTATATCTTAGCAACTAATTGATTTAGTAGGATTCATGACATTCAACAGACATCCTTATTACTCGCGTTGCCTTGTCCTAAATCCATCTCAGACCACTGTGACATGGAAATGCAATTTCTTTCTGGAGCTACTTAAGTAATCCCACAGTGTCTAATAATGTCCACTGTTCAGTCTGTTTTCCCAGCGTGCTACTTCTTCAGTTTTGTGACCTGATTTGAGTGAATGACATGCGTTTTGGGGGGAGAAGAGCTGATGTGTGGACGATTTTAAGAAAAGAAAGAAAAAAGAAAAAACAGGAACTTTCAAAAGGAGATTTCATTTTAAAATGGGAGAAATGATGCAGTACCAAGATTTCGATATGCAAATCAGCCAAAATAAACCGTGCTATGCGGTGTTTGACATGCACAATGTCATTTAATGAGGCATAGTTATCCAAGTTATTTGAACTGCTTAAAAATCACTGTTAGCATCTGGTGAGAATCTGCCAAGTTTTACAGCTAATCTTCACACACACAGGGCTGCACATCGCTTCCAAGACGGAACAGACACCCTTGCTCATTTTGCTACCTGGAGTTCCTTCTCCCCCCCTTGTCCTAAATTTTAAACTAAATTCTCAGTGGTCACTCCTTGACCACTCCTTGACTATTTCAACTCCTTGAAATAGTACTTTGTGCCAAAGTCCCTTTTACTTATGGTGCTATAGTTAAGTATTGGGACAGGGGTGTGTAAGTACCTGAGAAAGCTGGCTTGAGGTGGAGTTAAATAAACGGTGTGCAGGTGAGAAAAATAAAAGGGGATCCGATTTGTCTGGTGGGATGAGAAGGAGTTACTAGGAGTTCTAGGAACAAATGTTCCCTGCATCAGATGTTAGTTATCAGTGATACAAATAACCATCCTGGCTATATTGTTGGCCAGGGTAAGATCTTAGAGTACAGGGAGAGGATAGAATATTCTAGGTGCAGGGCTCATAGAGGAGGCGGACTTTAATAATTTATTCACATGGAAAACACATTTCTAAGTTGATTTTTAATAGTCACATTTGGGGGAGTTACCACATTACTTTAAAAATACAAATTTATCTAAGCCTAGTCTATACAAGAATTGGTTTCCTTTCCTGTATACATATTGTCAAAATTTTCACATCGCCAAACCAATTTCTTCTTTCCTGGAACATATAAAATGGTTTTCTAGTGGTTCCCACAAGCAGAGTTTGTTTGAAAACATCATTCTTTTGTCCTGTTGGCTGGCCTTAATTATTTTTTATTTTCCTCTGGGGGATCAGAAGATTTGGCTGCTTTTTCTCCTTGAGGATAAAGCAGGAACTTCCAAATGCCCAGGAAAATAAATGTGTTCCTGACTAGGTGCCCAGTAGAATAATGTAGCTGAAATTATTGTTTTTTTATGATTATTAATACTGAATTATGCTGGTAAAATGGTCTAAGATCCTATGATGAGAAGAGCTGTATAAATATGAAATCACAGTGTTAAACAACAGCTGCATCCTCAAAGGATATTGGAAATTCACTTATCTAGATTTAAATATGAGAAAGAGCATGAAATGTGTTAGCTTTTGAGATAGGGATGTGGATAAATTTTCAGGTTCATATATAGTGATTATCTGAAGTCTATTCTGATTTATCCAGCTGGCTCTTCCCTACTGAATTGATAGCAGACTTTAATATACTGCGTTTCTTTCATGTTTCAGCTACCATATGACTTTCACCATTAGGTAGCATGACACAGGGTGTGCTCTGGTAACAGCTGACCTTCAGTAATTAGGGAACATCATCTTTGCTCTAAGTAAATAGAATACAAATGGCAGGCTTACTGTGCTGTTCCAGATTCTCTACATTTAAATTGGGAATTTTAATTTTTTTTAGTGCTTATTTATTTTTGAGAGACAGAGCACAAGCAGGGGAGAGGCAGAGAGAGAGAGAGAGAGAGAGAGAGAGAGAGAGAGAGAGAGAGAATTGGAAGCAGGCTCCAGGCTCTGAGCTGTCAGCACAGAGCCCAACATGGGGCTCGAATCCACGAACCGTGAGATCATGATATGAGCCAAAATTGGGTGCATGACCGATTGAGCCATTCAGGTGCCCCTGAACTGGGAATTCTAAAACATTCATTAGGAAAGATTTCTTTCATCTTTCTTTTTTCTTAAAAACTATTTAGGGTAAAAAGGTGTAGAATATTTATTTATCCAAGGCTAAGCCAAAGACCCCACAGGGGAGGCCAGTGCTATGAAAGGCTTATAGCAAGAAGAGGGTATTATCCTAGGGATAATGTTTCTTTTTTGTCCCATTCCTAAGGGTGTTTCTTTTTTGTCCCATTCCCCTGGACTCTCACTCACACCACGTTCTAATGGTTGTGAGAGCCAATCTCTCGTAATGCTTCTTTCTCCATTCTCTAAACCATCACTTGAAATTGTGGAGACATAGGGAATTATGGAGTGCCTGGGGGCAAAGCAGAGAGGGAATAACTTAGGTGACTATTGACTTATTTCAGCTTTGCATGTATCTTTCCAAACTCAGTTGGTGACATGGGGACCCTAGAATGGGTAATTTGGGGGAAGGAGGCTTTAAAACTTTTCCATTATTTCTGAGGCATATTCATATGAAGTTTGTAACTTTAAGACAGACCAAGTTTAGCTATTCATAAACCTCTATTAATTTTGTAAAATTCCTTTGGAGTAGGGTTGTCAAATATAACAAATTAAAATGCAATGAATAAAAATATTGCATGGGACATACTTATACTAAAAAAATATTCATGGTTTATCTAAAATCCAAATTTAATTGGCCATTATGTATTTTATTTAGCAATCCTATCTAGGAGACATTTTGGAGTTTACTACCATCCCCCAGTTTTCTTGGGTTGATCTTGATGTATTAATACTCAGGAAACATTTTAATCACCAAAGCAAAACAGCTACATCAGGGTAGGAGTCAGAATTCATCTGTGTCATTGGCTATAGGCCTCTTGATATGCCTGCCTTCCAGAATTGTTTTTGGTAAATATTTCATATACCCTATTGAACAGAACAGATACACATAGTTAGGGGTTTCTGTAAAACTCTCCCAAAGCTATTTCACTTTCTATGGACAATGTTGGCTACCACTGTAGAGAGAGGTGGAGACCAGTGGGAACAATCACTATTGCCTTTGCAATCTCAGCAGCCTAGGAGCCTTGTTGACAGAAGTCCAGAAGGGCAAGAACACTAGGGACAGCCTCAGCTCCACAGGCCCACAGCACCAGGGTTGAGGAGAATAGCTGTGCCCTAAGGGTAAGGCTGTCCCTCTGCCATGTCCATGTTTCCATCACTAGGAGTCTGGAACTCTTCAAGCTCCTGAGTAAGAGCTCACTCATCTGAGTAACAACCCACTCTTTTTTACTTTTAAAGGTTGTATTTATTCTTGAGAGAGAGAGTTCACGCAGAGAGGGGCAGAGAGAGGGGGGGACAGAGGATCTGAAGTGGGCTCCGTGCTGACGGCACAGAGCCTGATGTGGGGCTCAAACTCAGGAGCCACCAGGAGATCATGACCTGAGCTGAAGTCGGATGCTCACCCGACTGAGCCACCCAGGTGCCTCTGAATAAGAACCCACTCTTAAAGGAGGAGAGAGCTCATGACCCATGAGGACTCCTCTTACCATGCCCTTTACTCCTATTCAGGTCACTTACTAAAAGAGGCCCAGGAATTTCAAATGATTCCAGACTCTCATCCCCATTGCCTCACTTCTTATCTCCCGAACCTTATTAATTTCTTCTGGAAAAAAGTTCAATCAGCTAAAAACCTCCCTATGTCTTAAACCTCTTCCTTGGAAGTTCTTTTCACTTTTCTTGTCTAACTAAAGCCTGGCATTACTTCCTGTGGAGGTCCCTCAAATATGGCACTTTCCTCTCCTATGTTCCTTGTAGAAAGGGATAAAAGCAGGTTCGGCAGGTTGCTTACTCCTTCTTATCATTTCTAGATCATTCTTTCTACCCTCCTCTTCCTTAAAAATATTCAACTTTTACCCTCCATCATCAGAGTACAGTATCATTCATACACATTTTGTTGCAACCATCCATTGCCCCATCCATCCCTTTGAATAATGCACCTCACCTCTTGAAGATTTTAGCTCACTGTCCCTCACACCAATACCATTCCTGTCACATTCTTGGTGGTTTCAAATCCAGGTATATGATCTCTCCAGTATTCTGTACTCTCTGTTTCTTTGCCTCACTGGACCTCAGTCAACCACTCCTCTGACTATAATGTGATCACTTCATTACCCATACACATCTGTTATCTCGATTTCAAACATCCCATTAACTGCTTACCACCCCATCCCTATCTCCCCAGTTTACTCCCTCAATTACAGGCTTCCCTATTATCTGAAAGAGCATTCCTATGAAACCTTTCATAAGCCAAATGGCATAAAGCAAAGAAGCAATTGCCATTCATTTATATGGAAACGTTTTTGAGTGTTGCAAGACCCAAAAAAAAAAACAAAAAAAAAACCCCTCTCTTCGGCTTTTCCGATACCTTAGGACACATCTTGCTAACAGACGCACAAAATAAATCGAAAAAGCACAGATGCTCACAGACACAGTTCAAAGCTATGGTGGCTTGAGGCTGAGATGCTGAGTGTAGCTCCTGGGGAAGGCGCATGGCCCTGCCGTTGTCACTGCTCTGCGTGTGCTGCCTCAGTAACTGCTCGCTGCAAAACTGTGGTTTTTATTTTTTCTCATAAAAGTAATAATCATCTTGGATTTCTTTCAGTTCACGAGACAGGCACTTCTGTAGGTCTTTCAACAAAGTGAAGTGGAGTAACAGGAACTTTCAGAAAGCAAGGGATAGCTGTATGGCAACTGCAACAATTTTTCAAACCTCCCTCCACTACCTTTTCACTAGCCCTAAATCCCTAACCTCCTCTCTTAATCCCTTGTCTAGTTTAAAATATATAGCCCTGGGGCACCTGGGTGGCTCAGTCAGTTAGTTAAGCATCTGACTCTTGATTTTGGCTCAGGTCATGATCTCAGTGTTCGTGAGATTGAGCCCCACGTTGGGCTCCACACTCCCAGTGGGAGCCTGCTTGGGATTCTCTTTCTCTCTCTCTCTCCCTCCCCTGCTTGCATGTGCATGTGCTCTCTCCTTTCAAAATAAATAAATAAAAACTTAAAAAAAATCTATATATGGCCCATCATTGTACTCATTCACTTGAAAATACTCTCAACTCCTTTGCCCCCTTTCCCTTTGTTATACTGGGCTAAATCATACTGGGCTAAATCATAATCTTGGTTAAAACAAGCTTTCAGAGTATTTCTGTGATTGAATCCAGTCTAATATATGTGAGACAAAATGCCCAATCACTGATGACTGGTTTCATTTTAAACACATAATCATTACTTTCAAGGTAGACCTTAATGCTACCAGGCATCCTACCAATCTACACGTTCTCCCGGGTTCCTAGATTAGTGCACATACTTCCTCTCTTTCATTCCTTCTGAGCACTCCCCCCACACCCCTTCCTAACTCTCACCTAACAACCCTGCTTTCTACTTCCCTGGTAAAATAAAAGTAATCAGAAGAAACCTCCACATGTTCTAATCATCTGTCTTCATCTTAACCCGTATACTCTCCCTGCTTTTCTTTGACTGTAAATAAATGATATTCCTGGAGAAGACCAAATACTCCTTGAGTGATTAGACCCCATGCTGTCTCCCCTACTCAGAGACATTTCAGCAACTCTCCCCCACCTTTTTTTTTTTTTTTTTTTTGTAGCTCACCTATCCCCCTCTGTTGGATTATTCTCATTAGCGTGTAATTGTGTTGTTATTTTTCCAATATTAAAAAAAAAACAAAAACAAAAACAAAAATACCTCATGACTCTGGTTTCTCCTCTAGATATTAGATCTCTCAAACTCTTCAGAGAGTTATCTATGCTCACTGACTTGCTGTTTCTAATTACTCCACTCTCTTCTTAACCCACTCAAATCATCTTTAAATTCCCACTGTACCGCTGAAACTGGTCTTATCAGGGTCACCTATGGTTTTCTTATGGCTTAATCTAAAGATTATTTCTATATCTCATCTCACTAGAGTAATCAGAAGCATTTGACGTAGATACCCGCTCTGTCCTTGATATATTTTCTTCATTTGACTTCCAAGACATCACATTTACCTAGTTGTCCTTTTCCTTTTATTTTTTTTTATTTTTTTTTATTTTTAATGTTTATTTATTTTTGAGACAGAGAGAGACAGAGCATGAACAGGGGAGGGGCAGAGAGAGGGAGACACAGAATCCGAAACCGGCTCCAGGCTCTGAGCTGTCAGCACAGAGCCCGACGCGGGGCTCGAACTCACGGACCGTGAGATCATGACCTGAGCCGAAGTCGGCCGCTTAACCGACTGAGCCACCCAGGCGCCCCTCCTTTTAATTTTAGAGGCACAGAACTACCATGCCCTTCATGTCTACAATTTCTAAACATTGGAGTGTGCCAGGGATCACTCCTTAAACTTTTTCTCTTTTCTATTAATTTTCCCTGTTCCCGAAAGGATATCATCTAATTCATGTTTTAAAATACCATCTACATGCATATGATGTCATATTTATGTCTCATGCCTGGACCCCTTCTCTGAACTTCAATATCCAAGTGCATCCAAATATTCCATATATACGATCCTTACCTGATGTTCCATGGGGATGTCTAACAGATATAACATACTCAACATTTCCCAGATAGATCTGCTCACATCCCCCCCACCCCACCTCCAAATCTGTTCTTACAGTTGTTTTCCATATCTTTACTAATGGAAAATTCATCTATGTACTTATTCTAGCCAAAATTTTGGTGTTATCATTGACCCGTCTCATTTTCTAGCATTCCACATATGACTTGTCCAAATTCTACTGACTTTGCCTTCAAAATATTTTCTAAATTTATCCCATTCTTACCATCTCCACTACAACACCTGAATGATGTGCCTAAATTAATGCAGTAGACTCCTGATTTTCCTGCTTTGGCTCTTACCCTTTTTGGCCTGTTTCCAACATAGCAGATAGAGATATTGGGAAGTGTGACTTAGTTCATATCATTTTCTGCTCGCATGGTTCTCTTATCTTTTACTAGGCCATGTATTGTCAACTATACCTCTCTGACTTTATGTTCTACCACCATTGCCCTCATCCATTCCATTCTGACCACACAGGCTTCTTTGTTTTTGCTTGAGACATATAGAGACAGCTCCACCTCAGGGCCTTTGCACTTGCTGTTCCTTTATCTGGAATGGTCTTACAGGTATCCAGATAACTAGCTCTTTTGCTTCATTCAGGTTTTTACTCAAAAGTCATCTCAGTTGAAGGCTTATCTACCCATTTAATCTAAATTTCAACTCCTTGCCTCCATCCCCACACTTTTTTCCTTCTTAACCAAATTTATATCTTTTTAGACTATCTAACAATTCCATAAATTTCTTAGTTACTGGATATACTGTCTGTCTTCCTGATAGAATCTAAGCTCAACACAGGCAAGATTGTTAGTCTATTTTATCCTCTGCTACATATCCTCAGTGTCTTGGCACATAGGAAGTACTCAAATATTTATCAAATAAATGAATGAAAGTATGAACACTCATGGACGATGTTCCTGAATCTGTGAGGCATATAAAATGAACAACACTGTGGGTGTTATTCACTTTATTCCTGAGTATCTTATGGATGCAAACATACTTTTTCAGAAGACTTGGAAAATAGCCCTAGAGAAATGTATGTATTGGGGATCATTGCCTAGGGTGTGAGATAATTTTAGGAGAATGAAGGTTGTTTTTGTGGAGTAAGTAGCATTCTGGGGGCTAAAACTATTAGGGAAAAAAAAGGCAGTTCCTTCTCAATGTGGTAGAATATTTAAATGAAGTGGCAGAGGCAGGGGGAGATTTATAAATAAAATGACCAACTTGCTTAGCTGTACATAAATCATCTTTCGTATTGAAAGGGACCAGGAATGACAAGATGCGAGCACTTGAGCAGAAATAAGACTTGATTTGTCATTTTTCAAAAGGAGGTATTACTATATGGCCTACCCTGATTTTGTAGTGAGCTTCTGTTATTATCAAATGATATGGTTATAGAAATATACTGTAGCTTCTGAAATGCAACACAAATGCAAGGGATTATTTTGGGGTGCCACTGGCCAAGAAATGATCCAGTAGGGAGTGTGAAGCAATCAACAGTCAACAGAATGAAAATCCCAATTTATCTAGAGGCTTATTGGTGGCTATTAGGGAGAGGTAGAATGTGGTTAAACCAGCGTGGTCTGATGGATTATTGTGGTCTACAGTGTGTAAGAGGTTAAGGCAACTGATTTGAAATCTAATGGAATTTCTGTGTGCAGTTTGGAGTCTGCTCCCAGTTAACTCCTTGGGGCTATAATGTGATTTGAAGTGGAGGATGGATTGAAGGCATAGAGCAGGTTTCAAGAATCTGCGTGCAAAGTAAACAGCATCTGGCCAATCACTTTGGTGGGCATGAATTCCAAAGAAGGGATCACCAGAGAGTTCATGATAAATGCCTTGGTAATGTTATAAATGTGAAAGACAAAAGATCGTAGGGCAACACCGAACAAAACAAAAGGTCGTGGGCTTAAAGGTTGAGCAGATCTTGGGGCTGGCTAATAGGAGTGGCAAATCCTGGTAAAGCTACAAAAAATGTGGCAAATCAAAATACTCTGATTATGCCCACACCCGGGTCTTGCTACCTTTGTAGTTATGAAGTTTTTCCTCATTTCCTAACCTCCTGCAGCAATTTAAGCCTGTCTCCTCTTTTATAGTGGTCATAAAATTATTCAGCCTCCTTTTAAAATACAGCTCCTGCATTTGACTCTCTGATCTCCTGCAGCACTGATTTCCACTGTGTGCAGAAGTATTTCATTTTATTGGTTTTTAAATTTTCTTACTGCGCCATTCATATAAGTACTTATTCTCATATTGTGCAATGGCATTTTAAGCCTAGAATTGATAACTTTGTTCCCCCTGTACCTTTCCTAATCTTAAATGGTGCAATTAAGTTCCTTTCTAACTATGCTCATTGTCAGGCTGGAGAAACCAGGTTTTTATAATCTTTCATTGCATGTCAGTCCTGCCAGACACCTTACCTCCCTCACAGGCCTAATCTGGACCTTTCTGCTAAGCACACTGAGCCCTACCCTATAATCACCACCAGGCAGCAATTGTGAAATACTTTGAAAATTGTGAGGTCATTACCTGACAAAATCTTACATTTAGGTAATGCTTTTATCCCTGAAGATACCTGTTGTTCTTTGCCACCAATCTCAACACTCCGGACAGCATCTGTGCATGTTGAAAATGTACATCAAAAAGTACATGTCAGTGTGTGTCTGTGTGTAGCTCCCTGAAAGGGGTTTGCCCCATCTTTGTGCCCCCTGCAAGGCAAGGGGGATAAGGATAGATAGAATGGTCTTGCGGGTCTCGTGGAAAGAAACCATGTTTGCGGTCGCTGCAGGCTGGTCGTTTTGGGTGGCCAACCAAAAGCCAAATAATAAAGCCAAATAAAATAAAACAGAACATTGAGCAGTTGCTAGAGGCAAAGAAAAGTGTCAGTCTAGGCTTTTGTTATGGCTGTGCCGTAAGCATCGGTGCATGGAAGCAGCTCTGGACTGGCACTAGGATGATGCTGTGTAATTTGAAGCAGGAAAAGCACAGATGCTGGTTTATTAAATATCTGCAGGTTTTAGTAGTCTTGTGTAGCTTCCTTTTAAAAGGAAGGGAAAAATCCCTCCAAAGGGGGTTCACAATTTTCGGTTCACCTGATTTGAAGCTCTTTGGCTTGTGTGTGTGGCTCTTACCTCAGGGATGGTTTGACCAACTCTTTTATGAACCTGCCCAGGGAAGGTAGGGGCTCGTATTTTTGAGGACAGCAACAAAATTGCTTTGATGATATTTAATGCCAGCTTTTCAGAGATCATGCATGGTACGGGCTTTCCCGATGATCAAATAATAACATGAAGCAAAGAAGCATCTGCTGGTGTTACATGTTCTAAGGTCCAGAAATGCAGATGAATTTGGCAGAAGACACATAAAGAGCCAGTGCTAGACTCTGAAATGCAGAGCCAGGGCTAGCGCTGAGACCCCTGGGACCATTTTACTTCTCCTCATACGTTTTTGTCTTGGGTGCCAAATTTAGGGAGGAGCTAATGAACTCAGCACTTGAGCGACATAATATTCCAAAGAAATTTTTAAATCAAAAGTAGTACAAAAAAATCCACATTGAATAAAATATCAGATATTTCCGTAAAGGCAGCCCCAGGATAAGTGGTTTTTTTTCCTTTTGCGTCAGAATCCGGTGTAGCTTGGCATGAGACTGTTGCAATTGTACAGACCACCCCATCCCGCATCTACTGGTGGTGATGACACCTAACTGCTCTCAGCTGCGTAAGACTTATTCCCTGGCACCTTTCTTAGGAATATCTCAAGTTTGGTATCTACGTTTCCAAGGAACCATTGAACACGAGTGTAACTTATGTTTCCTTGGGCATTACATTCCTACCCATATCATGGAAGATACTGCTCAGGGGATTGAAAGTGGTACTATTTTGTGGTGCTTGTTCTCAAGCTCAGATCTCTAATATATAGAGCAGTGCTGCATTTGAGTATTATTTTATATATATATATAAATATATATATAGTATATATATATACTATATATACATATATGTGTATATATAGTATATATATATACTATATATATAATATAATATATATATTATGTGTATATATAGTATATATATATGTGTATATATATGTACATATGTACATATATGTATGTATGTATATATGTGTATATATATATATGTACATATATGTGTATATATAGTATATATATAAACTATATATATATAATATAATATATATAATGCACTGACCCAAATAAGAAGAAGAGAAAAGAATATAGGATTTTTACAGAATTTTTATAGAATCGCAATTACTTAAAATGGACAAATATATAGAACTTGAGAATTAAGGGCAACTTATGTTCCTGATGTGACCTTGCAGTGATATACTGTGGACAAGTTCAGAATATCACATCTAGGGTAGTCTCACCACTCACTCCTCTTCTACTTAAGGCTCTACCTGAGTTGCTAACAGTCACAACAGGGCAGGATGGGGATTAACGGGACTGTCCATTCATAGTTTATAGCTCATTTGCAGAATTGGGCCTGGCCCAGAGGCCAAAACAGGTCTTCCTTTTTCATTCCTGTTGTCTTGAATTAATCTATCCAGTTACAAGAGGGTAGAGGATGGGGGGACAGTGACTTACCTTATTCTTTCTTAGGAGACTAGAGGTTGAGATAAATGTTCATTGTTTTCAGGCAGACAGAGCCAAGAAACTGGGCCATGAATGAATAGAGCCCCTCCCCATGTTAATTCCACCCAATAGATAATAGTAGCTGGTGCAGATGAGTTTCTTACCAGAATTAGTCACTGGGAGAGAGAGCATATAAGTATAGGCTGGTAGATGTATTTCCTATAGAAGGCAGAGCTACTGATGAAAAAGCCAATTTTGTAAGCCTGGCTTCTTTTTCCTTATCAAGCTCCATGTACTTGCTTGAGACCATTATCCAAATAAGTAATTATCAACAATTTCAAGGGTCATGGTTATCAGCACACTGCGGAAAAGATTAGGTTCAGCTCTTACAGGTAAAACAAACAAAACAGAATAGAAGAAAAATTAACAGTGGCTTGGACAAGATGAAAATATATTTGTTTTCACATAAAAGTCTAGAGGTAGATAGTTCAAGGGTGCTATGGTGCCAGGACTCAGATCTCTTCTGTTCTGTTCTACCGTTTGTGTCTTCCATTATTAAGGTCACCTTATGATACAGAATGGTCAGTCTAGCTTCTGTCATCAAACCACCACATTCCAAACAACATCAAGAAGAAGCAGATACAGAGTAAAAGGTGGACATTAGCTGACTCTTTAAAAAAGCATTAGGGGCCCCTGGGTGGCTCAGTCGGTTAAGCGTCTGACTTCGGCTCAGGTCATGATCTTACGGTTTCGTGGGTTTGAGCCCCACATCAGGCTCTGTGCTGACAGCTGGGAGCCTGGAGCCTACTTCCAATTCTGTATTTCCCTCTCTCTCTCTGTCCCTACCCCACTTGTGCTCTGTCTCTGTCTCTTAAAAAACTGCCATTTGATTTATGCTTGTATCCCACTGTGTAAACTTAGGTCCCTGGTCACACCTAGCTATAAGAGAAGGTAGAAAGGTGACATATTCTGCATGAGCAGAAATTGGAAGGAGGACATATTAAGGAATAAGACGAAAATAGCTATTGGATACCTAGCAGTCTTCGCATAAGAACAATTATTGGTCTCGGAACTCTGAATTATGGTACTTCCACATTGGAAGGGCTGGATTCTCATTGATGCAGCCCAGTTAGTCAAACAGTAGGTGGCTGAAATTGTAAATGCATTGATTTTTGTGTCATGTTCTTTATCTTTTATCTTTTATAAACCTCTTTTTATTATCTGATTGCCTTATCAGAACATAATTATACTTAAATTCTTACTTCCTGTATATTTCTTAATGATCATCTGATTATTTTCTCTTTGTTACCTTTAACTTTGTCTTTCTAGGTAAAATTAGGTGTCACCTTGTTTACTACTGCATTCTAGTTCACTATAACTTACAGCTGAACCTCACCCACCTCTTACTTTATAGACTATTTGAAAATATTCTAAAGCAATGTATAAAAATGCCACATGGATACGTACACTCATATGTGAAACGTGAAGGGTTACGCTTTGATTTTCAGTGGATATGCGTAAAACTTAATATCTACTTCAACATAACAGCAGGTTTAAGTTATTATTACTTTAACATTAAGAATATATTTGCTCCTACCAAAAGCATAAAAAGATTTAGGACTTTTGTGATTGTTAGCTTTAGAAAGTTAAGAATGTATGGTTCTCACATTCCTTGAGGGATCCAAATGTCCATAAGTAGAATGAGGAAAAACATATCTACTTCCTGAAGACACTAAGTGATATACCACTTGAGAACACCACTATATTTTCATTCATATGGCTACAGGGCTAGAAATCGGATGAATTTGATTTATTGGTGAGGAAAGCTATCCAGATGCCCAGCATCTGTATCTCAATTAATGGAGTTTATAATTGTGATGATTGTAGAGTTCTAAGCATATATCCATTGAGAATGCCAAAGATATACAGCATCATTTCAATTTCATGAAGGTCAAAACCTGCATAAGATAATGTCTCTTATAATTTAGAAATAAGAGAGTCAATTATGTTAGAAGCTGCATAATGTTTATGATTCTCCAGCTCTTTGCTAGAAGGAATTATTAAACAGCCATGTGAATAGAGAGAAAATTCATCTGCCCAGGGAAATAAATGGTAAATTTAGCAATTTTAGAATGGGACAATATTAAGATATGGTGAAAATACTCATTTATTAAATTCTAATAACTTAATAGTAATAACTTTAATGATATCCGTTATTAAGGATATAGCAGCAAATTTCTCTTCTTCACTCTTGGTTTAACTCATTATTTTGGTCATCATATGCTCAGAATCTATTCTGTACTATTCTGTTTAGTCTATTCCTACATAATTAATGATAGTTAATAAATTGGCAGGAGGTGGAGCAATCAAATACAATCAGTTCATATTGAGACAACTTCAACTTGACACAAAGAAATATTCTGTGTGCTTTCCTCTGGTGGATTTCCAGTTTCAGAAGTCCTAGACTGCTGGCCCTTACAACTTTACCTGGATGGGAGTCATAAATCTCAAGTCATTGATCCTCAAACGTAAGGGGCTATTTTTTTAAAATTTAAGTTCCTCTAATAAAGGTAGGATCTGTGCTTATTAAAGTTATCCCTATAGACTGTGAATTGTGACATTACATTCAAGATTAACAGTGTGAGGCCAGTGAGATTTTTGTCTTCCATAAATAAAAAAATAGTCTCAAAGTCAGATTTTAAGGATAGGCCAGGAGGCTGAAGCAAGTTCCTTATATCTTGTGGATCTTATTAAGGTTCCTTCTAGATAATTGCTGCTACATAAGCTAAATTTATCTGCCAATGAGAAAAAAAAAAAAACCAAAAAAAAACCAAAAAAAAAACTGAAATCAATACAATTGGCCAAAAGAAAGAAAGCATATGATGCTCTTGACCATAGAAGTCATTACCTAAGTTGATAACAAGTAAGTAAATAACACTGAAATACAGCCAACTTCACTACCCACCAGAAAGTAAAGAGAACAGAGAAAGCCAAATGAACGGAGCAAACTTTGGTGCTTTGTTATTTGTTGCTTTGATTAGCACTAAGCTTGCTATGCTAGTCAAAAGACAGGAGCACCTGGGTGGCTCAGTAGGTTGAGCGTCTGACTCTTGATTTCAGCTCAGGTCATGGTCCCAGAGTTGTGGGATTGAGCCCCGTGTTGGGCTCAGTGCTGATGGCACAGAGCCTGCTTGGGATTCTCTTTCTCTCTTCCTCTGCTCGTGCTCTGTCTCTCTCTGTCTCTGTCTTTCTAAATAATGATAAATACTACTACTAATAAAAAAATAATAAAATTCTCATTCTTTACAAAAAAATAGAACTGGAAATTTAGATTATCACCGCACTAACATTTCCACTCATGTTAGCTTTGGTTCCAGTTTGGAGCTTTTAGGTCTCCTGTTTGCCTTTGTATTTAATGTTTGTAACCTTTTCTTTTCTTTTTTTTTTTTAACGTTTATTTATTTTTGAGACAGAGAGAGACAGAGCATGAACGGGGGAGGGTCAGAGAGAGAGGGAGACACAGAATCTGAAACAGGCTCCAGGCTCTGAGCTGTCAGCACAGAGCCTGACGCGGGGCTCGAACTCACATACTGTGAGATTGTGACCTGAGCCGAAGTCGGATGCTTAACCGACTGAGCCACCCAGGTGCCCCTGTAACCTTTTCTAATCATTATAAAATTAGATAGGTTTGGATGTTGTGAAATAACATTAATTTACGATTGTCTTTTACACTTTTACTCTGTCAACATTTTACGATTTGTAAAGTAAATAAGGAACTTATAAAAGCACCAGTGGGGCGGCATGAATTTTTGTTTTCCTGGAAAAAGAAAATCTTTATAATCTAAGACTACCTCAAGCAGTGTTTATGATAAGTTCTTGATAAAAGGAGTATAACAGCAATCCCCATACAAATCTTTCTTAAGGCACCATGAATATACAGAATCAAAAACTTTCTGTTCTCTCCTTGTTTGGAAATTGTAAGCAGATCTTCCTCACTGAAAACGTTTCCATTGCTTGAGAGACTATATAGGACCATTTCAGTATTTTTAGCTTTCAGAGAGTTCACTTCTCAAGAAACATCTTGTCCCGAAGAAATGTTTGGAGATCCATGGCTGTGATATAAAAGGAAGTGCTGTGCAGTGAGAACACACTTTATGTTAACTCATCAGCTGGAAATGTCAGAAAACGTTCCTAAAAAAAGTGAACACTCCTGTTTTCTTTTTTTTTTTTAGTTTTTTTTTTTTTTTTTTTTTTTTGCCAGGGAGCTAGTGACCAGACACATCCATTCAAGCTGTATCATCAGGACTTTCACGCAGACACACACACACACAGACTCACATTTACCAACAAAGCTAATTGAAGATATAATCGCAGGACTAAATGTAATTTGCTATCTCCTTGCTAGTGTCAGCTAGTGACCACTTTGCTACAGGCTATCATTTTTATTGCCAGTGGGAGTCAGTGATAGGCATAGAATTATTGCCCGATAATGACACCATTACTGTGTGTCACTACTGTATTTGGACTTGGGGCTATTTGTAACTTGTTTGATTCCCAGCACAGAGCTGTAACTGAACAGAATATTCTAAATGTGCACATTTGTTATCCAGATACCATAGATCAGGGTCAGCGGGGAAGCAACAGACAGTACATTCAGGGCTGCTGTAAGCTCACGTTGAGTTATGTCTGTGCACCCAACTCAACACCATTCACTCTTGGCATTTTCAGGTGGCACAGCGTCTGCACTGGTAATTTGTGTGTATTTGTGATCAAAAGTAGGTCCAGTAAGGGAAGCCATATGGTTTGTCGTTCAAGTCTGATGCATTTGTGAAGTAGCAGATGCAAAATCGAGCACACCTGGAATTCAGAGGCAGAAGCCCTGACAGAGCAATCTGTTGTAGAACACTATGTATGCTTGAGGATTTGTGGGGATGAAGTCCCTACAGAAAAAAATCTGCCTTGATGTAACCCACATCTTAATATATAATCTACAGTGGCTGTTGGGCTTTTTTTTTTTTTTTTCATGGCTGGATACATTTACATTCACATTAGTTTTCTGTGACAATTGAATAACTAGGGCAGCAAACACTTCCTTTACTTGAAGGAATAAAAAGAGTAGGATGTATTGTAAGAAAATTCAGGCAGTGCCTTAGCTATATTGTTTTGCAGTGTAGAATCTTTGTGAATATAGGGAGTGCACTTACCTGTGATGAGTGGTGTGTGTGTGGTCATGGCTGAGTTGTGGAACTACATGTGGGTGGCTTCTTTTGCATTAATTTTGTGTTCTACTAGTAGTGGGAGTGCCTCTGGTCCAGAGGTAGACAGTGTCGCAGAATGTCACATGGGTTGTGCATACTAGATTATTAAGGTCAAATATTATTGTATAAAGCAGGACTTAGGAGGGAATTGAACCAAGGCACAATCTGATTCTAGTGCATTTGGAAGTTAAAAATCCCTCTTCTCCCTCTGTTGTGTGTTCACATAGTAACTCTGAATAACTGACAATCAGGGGGATAGTATAGGCACAAACAGATGTAGAAGCTTCACGATGTAAGGATATATAGAAAAGACTCCTTTGGTTAGCATGGTATGTCAACATTTGAGCTGACACCTGAGGATACATTAACCCATCTTAGAAGAAACTTCAAGATATTTTTTGCCAGTAGGAAACAAGAGAACAACAAAAAAGAGCAAAGATAGCTGCAGTGGTCAAAAGATGTGCTTCTGTGTCCAGAAATTGTGTTAGTTTAGGGGAATGTCACTATGTAGATTAAGAAGAAATTTCAAGATTTGTCAAGTTTTATGTAGTTTAAAATGAGAATTATATTAAAGGAGAGTATCACTATCTTCAACTGATACCATATTCTAGTAGCACTTACACAAACTGAAAAAAAATGAACCAAGCAAATTTTGAAGTAAAAGTCAACAACGGGTTTCTTTCTTTCTTTCTTTTCTTTCTTTCTTTCTTTCTTTCTTTCTTTCTTTCTTTCTTTTTCTTTCTTTCTTTCTTTCTTTCTTTCTTTCTTTCTTTCTTTCTTTTTTTCTTTCTTTCACGTGGAAATAACATATTAGAAAATTCTTAAAAATGGGGAGATGTTGAGAAAGCAGTGTGGGGTAGAGAGACAAATCTATACAGGTCATCTGGGCTGATAAGACTAAGGGATAAGACTAAGAGGTTGCTCAACTGTGGGAGGAAACCTGGTACTTTAACCCAAGTGTGAGGGCAGTCAGCAACAAGAAAGACACTGACCAAATGGAGCTAACTTCTTGATCAGAGTTGTCTGGTTGATGAAAGATACCTTCTTCCTGGTTGCCTTGGCCATAGGACATTTATCTTATGTTAATGGCATTATAATTAGGAAACAAACATGCCAATTTTTAAGAGGGTGGGGGCACCTAATTACCTCCACTTTGGGGAAATTCTGGGGGTAATTTGGGAGATTTTTGCCCCAGAAGGTATGTAATTGATGGAAAGAATATTAAGATAAATTAATGGGAATCCATGGACAAGAGGGCTTCCAGTGCTTTCTACTCCTACCCTACTAAATCTTATCATCTCAGTATTTTATATCCACCTAACTTTCCTGGTACTTACTATCATCATGGCAAAGAAATCAGAAACTCTGGACTGGGAAATGCAGAAGCTCATACTCTTGGGGTCCTGTGAAGGGTTTGGAAAAATCTAGGTAGTCACTGGTTGAGTTTCTCCCTCATCCTTGACATCACATCCATAACATCCCCCACAGCTCTGTGTCAGCTAGTTGATGCTCTTTTTTTCATGCTATTACACACTTGGAATGTAGTTACCAGGGCATATGTTTTGTTTCACTAGTAACTATGCCACGAAACACCGATCTATCTTGAGCAGCTACAAAGAGGATCAGGGTTATTTCAAAACAGTTTTTACTTATTTGATGTATTTGTCAAACACATATAGTGCTCAATATGTGCCAGGCACTGTTCTTAACACTTACCGATATTAACATATTGTCGTAGATATAATTAGATAGAAGATTCCTGGCGGGGTGTGGCAGAGTTTTTTTTGCCTTGGAAAATTCAGATTATTGAAAAAAATATTATGTGTGCATTGAAAGAGGTTCAAAATGTTAATTGGAGAAATCTGACCTAAAATCCACATTCATTCAGGGCTCCTTATGCGTGGTCCATGGTTCTCCGAGAAGTCCATGAATGGGCTTTCAGGACACTAGTTGTGAGTCTGCCTATAAAAGTCTGCCTATTCATTTTTTATGGAGGAAAGAGTGTATCTGCTTTATCAGATTTCTAAAGGCATCTGCAACTCTCAATGGCAGTGGTGGTTCACAATGTTTAGCTCCCATTAGCATCTCCTCCTTTTAAGTTCAGTCTTACACAGACAAATTGGAGAATTAAAATATTTACTGTGTATGCAGATGCAAATTGCTGATGTTGATGTGGAAGGATTTTAGTTAAACTTCCTCTCTAAAAATGCATCAAAGCCAGGAACAGCAAGAAAAAGACAAATAAAGGTGAATGCTGTAAAAAACCATCAACAGTGCGACGAGGATAAACAATCCCAAACTGCAAAACATGAAGCATAACCGTCAAATCCTTGATGCCTAGCTTGAGACCAGAGTGTTTGCTGGCATCTGGCACAAGTCTTCTGCAATCTGGAGAAAAGTGATTTCCACCAACGTGTCACTGTCCTGCATGGAAGTGGTAAACAAAGTATTCCTGATATCATGGAATTTACATGCTAATGTGGGAAGACAGAAAATAAAGTGCTCAAGAAGATAATTTCTAATCGTGATAAATGCTCCAAAATAAAACAAGGTGATCTCTGTTGAGTATTTGAGGATCTATGGTCTTTGAGAGGGTGATATCTGAACTGAGACCTGACTGACAGCAAGACGACAGCCTGGCAAATATTTGGGGCCAGAGTTTTCCAGAAAGGGGGAAAAGTAAGTAAAAGGAATCTAAGGCAGGGGTGATCTTGGCAGGAATAAGGAATTATAAGAAGGTCATTATGTTTGGCTTCAGCCAGTGGAAGAAGTGGTAGGAAAATGTATATGTAAATGTTATAAACCATGATGAAATAATTAAATACCATTCATTATTATTATTGTTTTTAATCTGGAAATGGAAAGAATTAAAAGTGGACTAATTTCTTCATCTTTTGTAGCAAGGCATTTGTATGTACTTTTAAAGTTAACACATGTTGTTAAATAGCATAATGATTCCAACCTCTTAAAAATTTAGAACTAATTTCTTAATATTTAAATATTAATATCTCTGTGGTAAAGAAAATGTGAAAATAGTTCAGCATTTCCTTTAGTTACATTTTTTTCTTCTTCTGGTAAATTCAAAGAAAATTTAATAGTTTTTTTTAAAAAGTAGCATTGGTGTAGTTGTAGTGTTGGGAAATTATTCTCCTCTTCCTTCCTTCCTTCCTTCCTTCCTTCCTTCCTTCCTTCCTTCCTTCCTCCTTTCTCTTATACAGATGGGATGTGCACAATATGTCTGAAATGATGTTCAGCAAATGGCAGTGATAAATATTTTCACTTATCTGTTTGTTTATTCTTAGTTTAACAACAGACATGAAATGTGATTCAATTAAAGGTATTCATATTAACATTTTGTGGGGTTTTTGCTTCTATAATTTTTGCTCTCACTTTGATTGGCCTAAGAGACTGAGTGATTTTGTGCTCATGTTTCTTTCTTTCTCTCTTCATTTTCTAGCATTTAAACATGTTACCTAAGATCTTTGATCATCTTTTGTAAATTGTAGCTTTCTTACATTTTTCAGAGACAGTGCAATATGAACAACTTTATCAAGATATTTCCTAGCCTTTTCCATACTCATGAATTGAACACTTTCCTTCAGCCCATCATATTAAATAGAATCTTATTGTTTTTGCATTGATCTTTCGTATCTTTCTACTGGTGAGACCTATAAACTAATACCTATAATTTAATGATAAATTTTAGTAGCTGATGGCTGTTAATATGACAGGTTTAAAAATGACTCTTGCTGTTCATCAATTTTTCTTTGCTTATGGGGGTTTTGGAACTGCTAGTTTCTATTTTTGATATATTCTGTTTCATAATATTCTCGAGACAGTTGTACCCATTTATCTTTAGGTTTATACATAAACACATGTCTTAGAAAAAGCATTTTTGTCAGTAAATTAATTTTAAAAAGTTTGATCTAATTTATTCATTTTATATCACTTTTAATTAACTGGGTCCAAGATTGTTCCTTGAATTCAAAGACTAGGAAGTATGAATGCTGTGATAGATTGTAGTATTGTTTCCATTTCTTCACTTTCTTCATATTATAGGTATACACATACATGTTTTTTACTATGTATTATTATAGTACCTCACATAATCCATTAGGTAGAATTCCTTGTCCACTTAATTTTGGACCTGGCCATGTGACTTGCTTTGGCCAATGAAATGTAGAAGTAAGCTGAAACTTTAAATGTGTTTCCATTTGTTGCCATTTGGTTTAGTCTCTTGTGCTTTGCTGCCTGCCCCAGGTACTTCTTGCCTCAAAATGATGAGAAAAAAAAACAAAAAAAAAAGAACAGATCTGAACTTTACCTGCAGTTGGAGTCCAGTCAAACACAGAACAATTTAAGTGAGACCAGCCAAGGTCACCCAAACTCAGTTGGCACATAGGACCATAAATGAAAAGACACAAATGCTTATGGCTGTACGCCACAGAGAATTTAGAGGGTTTTGTTTTTGTTTTTGTTTTTGTTTTTTTTTCCTGCAGTATTAGTGCTGCAATGGGTGATGAGTCTGATCATTAAAAAAATTAGATATCTGGGGCACCTGGGTGGCTCAGTCGGTTAAGCCTCTGACTCTTGATTTCAGCTCAGGTCATGATCTCCCGGTATCCTGGTCATGGGTGCGAGCCCCACATTGGACTCTGCACTGGCAGTGTGGAACCTGCTTGGGATTCTCTCTCTCCCTCTCTCTCTGGCCCTCCCCTGCTTGTGCTCATTCTCCCTCTCTCTTTCTCTCTCAAAATAAATAAATAAACTTTTAAAAATTTTTAAAAAGCTAGATATCTTTACTTACATTTTAGTTCCCCCCACACACAGTTGAAACACTAAGATCTTCATTCATTAAATTGACTCTTGTATGAGATTCCAGTTGTGGTTCTGTGAGTTACTAGCTCTATGCCACTGAAAAAATTGTCTTGATCTCAGTGAGCCTAAGTTTTTTCTTTTGCAAAAGTTGGATAATAATATCTTCTCTAAAAAAATAATAATAATATCGTCTCTATAAGAGTAAAGATATATGTGAAATAATTTAACACAGATATAGATATTAAATAGGCATTTAACAAAACTGTCATTTAATGTTCACATTGGACTTATTTTTAACTGAGCATAATTTTTGAATGTACTACTCACCACTTTATAAGTTCTTACCTGGGATTTTTGAAAATTAATGCAAATCTCATTATACATATAACAATTTTAGGTTGAATAAACGCAGACTTCTGAAATAAATTTCACTAAATGAAAAGGCAGGCTTATTAGATCCTACGATTTTTATCATACCATCAGTAAATATTTATAAAATATTTGTAAGGCCTTTGTCAAGGTAGCAGCTCAGACAAGGAAATGCCAAGATACTTACTTTTGTGAATGACACTTCAGTCAAGATGAGACCACATGACATTTCAGATCAACCCACAGCCTATGGAAAACAAAGCCTCAGGAGAGTCACAGTAGAGAGAAAAAAAATGAGTCATGGATTCATTAAATGGAAGTTAAGTCTGAACCAAGATAACAAAATTATGCACAGATAAGAGCCAGTGACTACAAATAAACCATGCGTATGTGAGGTGGTTAGATACATGTTTCTGCCTAGAACGCCACCTATTTTCTGTGCTGTTGAGAAAAAGAGATTAAACTGAGTAAATATTAATCAGTAATGTCCAGAGTGACTGCTACACTTGATTTCAAAGGTGATAAGTCGTGTCCTGCATGTGTACCAGGTGACTCTTAAGTATCAGGCACTATTCCTATAAGGCTTGGTAAATTGGCGAATAAGACAGGATGGCTCTGCCGCCATGGAGTCCACAGTCTGGCATAAAGTTTGTGTTTAAAAAAAATTTTTTTTCCAGCATATTTCTTGAATCTACATAGCTCTTTCTCGCCTCTGATCAGAACCCTTGCACGTGTTTGTGGCTGCTCTTACCTCTACCTGGAAGGCTCTTCTTTTGGCAGTCAACTAGATGCAATTACAAACTGCAGTTGTTATAAAGCAATGGAAATGAGTATAGAAATAAAGCGGTAACACGTATGCAGAAACTGGAAGGATGACAAGGAACGCGGCATCTGAGAAGGAGGGGAAGGAGCAGGACATCTCAGAGAAAAGGGAGCCTTGCCTCCCCTGGAAGTGAAAGGAAACCACTGTGGCTGGTGCATGAAGGGTAAAAGTGAGAGCCACAGCCAGGTCATGCTGGCTTGTGGGTAAGTGCATGTTCCTGAAAAGGGTAAGGATGTTATTGGAGGAGAAGTGAGAAGCTAAGGACGTTGTTTGAAAGGAAAGGAAAGGGGTATGCATCATTCGTTTCCACTTTAAAATCTTACTTTGTTTAAGTGGAGAATAGATTGGGTTTGGGGAAGAGAAAAAATGGGAGAAATCCAGATGACTGGTTAGTGGTGACCAGAAGTAGGTTGATGGTTACAGAAATAGAGGTGGGAATATTTGAGAGATATTTTGGACACAGAGACCCAGCACTTGATGATGGATTGGATGTTAGCAGTGACTTAGGGGGAAAACTTAAAGATGACTTCTAGGTTTCTACAAAGTTGAATAACAGTAGTCAAAGGAGATCACTTTGCAGGCCAGGCTGCTGGCTACAGACATGCTTAGATGACTGATCAGGAATAACATTGATTTAAAGAAGGGCTTTGATCATAAAAACTGAAGTACAGACAGAGCACAGTGGCAGGCGGGACTCAGAGAAGAGAGAGGCACAGACAGGCATAAGTCTAGACAGGTCATGTTCACAGGCTATTCTTAGTCTGGAGACCTGGTCCCACCACCATGTTTCAATACAACACTAGGCACCCAGCAAGGGTGGGAAGCAGCATCAAGGGAGTGAAAGACGTTGCAGAATCAAGCATGGATGAGAACAATTACTGGTTGCATGATCTTGTGTGAATTACTTGAATTACTTAACCTTTTAGAGCCTCCAATTCCTTATTTATAAAATAGGATGAAAATATTTACCTTGTATATTTGTTATGGAGATTAATTTGAGCAATGTTTACAAAATACCTTGCATATAGTAGATGCTTAAAAACGTAGTTCTCTTGGCCTCCCCACTGTGTAAATTAATTCATATCATTGAGAGAGCTCTCACTCATTCAGCTACGTGACTAATCAAATCCTGACACTAAAGGGCTTGGTTCTCGTCCAGCTTCCTTCAAGCTGTGGAGTGCGGAGTGGGGAGATAGGAAAAAGAAAGGAGGAAACTAAATATTATGGTATATTCTAAATCATATAGTGGAGTCTAAATCCCATTTCATTATATACCACATTACATGGTGTTAAATTCTTTAATTTTTATATCTTTGTAGCAACTTTGTGAGAACAGTATTCTTTGGTTTCTTTTGTAAATAAGGACTCTTGGGCAGAATTTGGGAGATCTGAGCGAGGTTACAGAGCTCCTGCCACAAGAGCCAGGATTGGAACGTGCTGAGTCTGAAGCTTGCACATTTCTCACTCTACATTGTGCAGCCTCTGCAAAGATCGGCCTTAACACAAGTCAAATTCCCAAAGGAGGAGACTTGTCATCTACACAATAGCTTTTTTTTTTTTTTTTTTTTTTCTTTTCCTGGGGTGGATAAGAGGGCTCTATTTGTGGGGAATAGTTTGGGAGGATTTACATCCTCTTTGAATTTGGAAGGGCTGAATCATTCATTCATGGAATTTAGTCATCCTTCTTTATTTTAGACAGGAGAGACTTCTGGGCCCCTGAAAAGTTGTTTGACACCCTAAGATCATTCAGCTGGTGACATTTTGGCATTTTAGCTATTTCAATTCAATAGTCCTTCAGTGTTTCTCTGATGCCTCAGCCATTTCCTCCTTTGGCTTTTTTTTTTTTTTTTTTTTTTTTTTAAATTTAATCCATGATTCAATCCTACTAGCAGCAATGGTGATTTTTTTCTCAGTAATATGACCAGTAAGAGACACACACACATGCACGCATATCTCCCCTTAGATAGCTAATTGTCATCTCGATTTTGATATGATCAAAATAGAACTCTTAATTTCCCTGCCTCAAATCTGCCCACCTTCCCCTACGGTCTTCCCTTCTTAATAAATGGCAACTCTAGGACATGAACCTCAGCTATCTTCAACTTCTGCCTCTCTATGGAAATTGACACCTAGAGGTCTGTCAGTCCTGTCTTTGAACTGTTGCAAAGTGGAGGCACTGAAATCTCTCAGAAACATCTTTTGCCTGGGCTACTCTGATAACCTCCTGAATACTTCTCTCTCTCCTTCCTCCGGATTTCTTTGTTCCCATTCTTCTCAGAGGAGCCAGACCCGTCCATTCACAAGGGAAGAGGCAAAGTCTGGATGGTGGTTGCCCACACCCTGCTTGATCCAAACTCTGATGACATCATCGCTGACTTTTCTCTCACACCCTCTTTGCTCTAGCACACCAACCACTTTAATACCTCCAACATGCTAACAAACTGCCATCTCAGGGCTTTTCTACTTGCTAATCTTTCTGTGTAGAATTCTCTTCTCCGAGATAGACAAATAGCTTCTTTCTACACCTTGACATTTCTGCTAAAATAATCACCTTGTCACAAAGTCTTTCTTGACCACTCACTATAAAATGGCAACCCTATCCCCGTACTTCAGCTCTCTTTCCTCCGTAGCACTGATCACAGCTTAATACTGTATAAGTTTGCTTATTGTTTTCCTCACAACACCCTCCATCTTGCTTTGCATGTATGGTCCATGAGGACAGAGTTTTTTCTCAGATTTGCTTACCGTTGGAATCATGTTTGGCTTGAGCCAGGAATTCAGTTCATATTGGTTGAATGAATAAATTGATGTTAATATTTATGATAGAAATTGTCATTCTTGTAGATTGAGTCAAAGTTCTTAAGTATATTCATTTTAACTATTTTTTTTCTCTGATTGCTCTTCCACCCCTGACCCCTGGCTTTATTACAGTTAACTGTGGCTTTGGTAAGAAATACTCTCAATTTTGGGGAATAGCAATTTCAACAGTAAAACATTAGTATTGAATGGATAATATGAACAAGTCATTTCTGGAAAAATATTGTGAAATAAAATACATCTCCTTAGAGCACATTTCCTTGGTGTAGAATATTTCCTTATTCCCATGCAACACTAGATTCTGCTGCATGTATTTGCTTTAGAATTTCATGTTTATTATATTTGGGAAGCCAGAACTGAATAAAAATGAAAACCTTTTCTAATGCTATCAACAGATATGTTATCAAGAATTTTTAATCTATTTTTAGTAAGTTTAATGTGTAGTAGACCGTTCTTTTTTTTTCTTCCTGATTTAATTCCCATTGACCATCATTTGTGCTGCAAAGATGAAGCTCTATACTTTAGCTTGTCTTTCAGACAAACTAAGACTGTTGTATTGAATTCCGAAGCATGTGTACTTGGAATTGGAAGTCCACTGTCAGTGGAGAGAACCTGTGGTAGCCGTCTCTCACCTCCTCTTCTGTGATGTGATACAGCTAATCCCAGCCAAACTACTTGAAATGCTTGTTACTGCTGCAATCTCAATGAATTTAGAGTGGTAATCAATTAACAGTAAATAGGTTTCTTTGTCAATTTGGAAGCATCCCAATGAAGGTAAAGAGAAAGTGGAATAAGGTGATAAATAATTTATAGCTGTAGAGAATCCTTAATTCCTTCAGCCCACTCATAGGTTCTAAATTATTTTTTAGGGGTAACATGAGACCAATAACCAGAAACCTGGGACACAAATTAACTGTTTAAGAAAGAGATTTTTAAACTGAGGGATGTGCCGGTTTTGCTGCTTACCCCTGGATTTTATACAAATGATGCAATTGCAAAAGGGCCACTTGTCTGTGACCCTCCTGAGGTCTCTTTTTGCCATTTCTCTTGTTATCTTGATTTTCCTCTTGATCTCTCCTCCAGGATTATTTTCAGACTTGCTTGCATCTCATTTTGTACCAGTAAAGTGCATGTGTTAGTGCACACACGCACGATTGCTGTTTTTATCCTCCTCTGGTAACTCTTTTTCTGTGTCTCTCAGGGTCTCATCTTGGCTAGGCTTTCCTTTTATTTGTATCTTGACAGCTTGGAGGTGGTTATTAGGACATTTAGAGCTCTGAGGCTTGGATGCCCAGCATGGATGTAATTCCCCATTCGTTACCTGTCTTCCTTCCCCTGCTCTGCCTAGGTATGGGTAATAAAGGCCTGTCTTCCCAGGCTCAATTCCTAGGCCGAAGGGGAATGGGTAGTAATGTTTCAGCAGCTCCTTCCTCCCCGGTGACATCTGGGGATAGTGAATTCACAATGCAGTTTTCCCACCCTCATGATGCACTAATAAAGTCAGGCTGCTGACAAGGAGGTCTGGCTTCCTGGTGTTCTCCTTAATCTTCTGCCCCAGTGCCTAAGTCTAGAGGCTAGCCCTAACTGTTGACTATGGCTCTGGGTCACCCTTTTAGATCCTGGCAGCCCCTTAACAGGGTTTGCATCCCACTTTTGGTTATTTTTGTTTTACATTGTCCTATGTGGACTTCCCTTATCTGGAGCTCTTATATACATCATATTGAGAACTGCCCCCACCTTGAACTTCCTCACTCCACCTTTAGAGTTTGACCTCTATACCAAGTTGAAAAATGAGAACTCCCTGGTCCAACTGAACTTGGTGATTTTGTATTCTAGAAGAGGGACAGCTCTTTCGTTTTTTCTAGATCTACTCATTCTATGCTAGTTTTAGTGATCTGAGAGCTTTGGGGATTTGGGAGTGGGATTAGGTTTCCATGCTAGTGCATGTCCAATAAAAAAATCACCACCACCCCTAGAAACAGAAGTAGATTCATGTGAAGCTAAAGAATCTTAAGTTTCCAGGTCTTCGTTTGCGTGGGCCCCTTCCGATGCCCTGGCAGGGGCTTCAGTAATGTGTTCACAGAGACATATGATTTTGTAAATTTGCAAAAGTAAGATATTTTAACTGCAACCAATGATACCCATTGTGTCATTTCACTCCATCTTCCAATCTGTCGTATTTCTACTCATGTCGCAGTGGGCCAGGACGTATTTTTGATCTGGCTAAGTAGAATGTGAGTGAGATACATTTAGTTGCAGTTTACTGGCACAGATTTATGTGCATAGCAATTACTTCTATGAGTAAGCCATGGCTAGTAGGCAGCCTTGAAGGTGCAAAGCTCAGATATCCCTTCAAGAGAACCTGTTGCCTTCCTCCAGCCTCCGCACCTTCAGCATCACACCAAAACCGTGCTTTCCCAGGGCTGCCCTAGCCAATGAGTCTGCACGGTCTGAGTACTAGAGCCGGCCCATTTCTGCCCATTGCAGAATAAGCTGTCTTTGCCCTGGAGCCTCGACTTTCTCAGAGCTGACCTGCAGCCAGTTCTCCTCCATTCTGTCTTTCTTTCTGCAGGTGTCAGGTCCTCCTCACATTCGAAGGTTCTATCTTCTGTCCTTTCTCTTTTTTATCTTCTATGGGCATTCTCCCTCAAGAAATCTCTTGTACATCGAATTTCAACCTGGTGTCCACCTCAGAGGACACAAACTGACACCGTTAAAGATTTCACAGGTGAGTTTG
This sequence comes from Panthera leo, assembly GCF_018350215.1. Classification (NCBI taxonomy): domain Eukaryota; kingdom Metazoa; phylum Chordata; class Mammalia; order Carnivora; family Felidae; genus Panthera; species Panthera leo. The sequence continues at coordinate 35,138,842 of NC_056679.1, read as the reverse complement.
TGTCAGCTCTTTCTTTAAACTGAAGTTTGGCTAATGGGTCTGATGCTCATGATCTTCACCCACATCATATTGCCTTTTTATATGCCTAGTGCTCCATCAACCAATCTTTGACTCCTTAACCCGAATTTCAGATTGCGGCCATCTAGTTTTAGTCACTTGCCCGCACCTTGCAATATTTTCCACCTCCCCTCCTGACTTCAGAGCGTTTTTGCCAATGTTCTCATCCACTACCACCCTACCTACATACCACACGCTACCCATACAGATTCTCTCATTCCTAGGGCAAACCTTTGCTTATTATCTTTTCCCTGTCTGAAATACCTTTTGCCCCAACTAGACGTAGGCATATTTCTTATTAATTATTTTGCTGATATGACATTGACAACAGAAACATAAAACTTGTAATATGCCATACCAATGAGGGCATCTGTGATAAACTAGTAAATAAGCATCATTAATTCAAAAAAGCATGTAAGATTAATCATTGTTCCAGAAAACTTGGAATGTCCTGAAATATTATAGGCTCTTTATGAAGGAAACTTGATATTTTCTCAAATTTGACAGTTATAAAATTAACTATTACCAAATGAGTCGTGAAGCTTATAGAAACTTTTCCAAAATGCTATTATTATTATTATTATTATTATTTATTTATTTATTTTTACTGAACCATACTAGAGAAAAGACTTACTTATTATCTATTTTCTATTGAATTGTGTTGTCCCCAAATTTCATATGTTGAAGCCCTAACCATCAATATGACTGTATTTGGATATAGGGCCTATGGGAAGGCAAATAAAATAAAAATGAGGTCATAAGAATGGGTTGGTAGGATTTGCATCCTCATGAGAGGAGATATCACAGAGCTTGCTCTCTTTCTCTTGTTTCCTATCCTGCCTCTCAGCCATGTAAGGACACAGTGAAAAGGCAGCTAGCTGAAAGCCAGGCAAAGGGCTCTCACCAGAAACCAAGCCCTGTCAGAACCTTGATTTTGGGCTTTATAGCCTCCAGAACTGTGAGAAAATTTCTGTTGTTTAAGCCACTCCATCTAAAGCATTTTGTTAAGGCAGCCCAAGTTGACTAAGGCACTACCTTTCCCTTCTTTCTACAGATCAGTGATTTTCAACTGGGTGTGATATTTTTCCTCACAGGGAATATTTGACAGTGTCTGGAGACATTTTTGATGGTCACAACTGGGGGGATGCTACTGGCATCTAGTGGGTAGAGGCCAGAGATGCTGCAAAAATACCTATAATTCATAGGGCAGGCTGTCTCCTCTTCCCCCCTCCCCCCAGCTGCTCCCACCAAAGAATTACCTGGCACAAAATGGCAATAGTGCAAAGATTGCAAAGCCTGATAAACCATGCTATAGAAAATCATATAAAATCATGTCTTATGAAGAGGTGATTAAAAAGGATATAGCCAATTATATGGAAAAAGGTATTATAGGAAGATGTTAAGTGGGTAATAAATATATTTTCTAGGCTTTGTTTGTGATGTTTTCATACTTTTAAAACTTATAATTTATACATTCTTCTTTTCCTGAGTAAAAATTTAGTTCTAAACCTGATTTGGTACTCTTTTTTATAAGACATTCCTCAAAATTTTATAATCTTCAGCTCCCCAAATCCTGAGTTCACCCAGTTTAGAATTATGATTAAACACTTATATACAACACTAGTAAATTTTTATTTCATTATGACTCTGGACCTCAACATTATAATTTTATTTTTTTGAGTATAGTCTGACTATACTATAGCATCTAAAAATGCTTAGTAAAGTTTAAGGTAAAAGAACATTTTTATAAGTGGAATAAATGCTGTCATTATTGTATATGTAGGCAAGAGATTTGGCCTTTTGCACTAAATCCTCTTTGCCCTTTGCAGGAGATTTTCCTAAGCTGTTAAATAATAGAGCATTCATGCAGTGTATCTTGGGGTCTCTTCTTTAGTGGTGTATGTTCACATGGGAGTCGTCCGTAACTCACCCACATCTTTCACCCCAGTCCTGAAAATTAATTAACACATCATGCCAGTTTTGAAATTTCTCACATATTTCTCGTGATCTCATTATTTTATTTAGGGCCTCCTTCATGCTTCCATTGGACAGCTGAACGGTTTCCTTTGTGGATCACCCAATTCTACTTCATAGTCTACACAGGTACCAAGATGGTCTATGACCAATCTTTCTATCAAGGTCATCTATCCATCTGAGCATTGTCATTGTATGTTTAAAACCATTCAATGATTTTCCATTTGTATTTCTGTTTGTATCAGAACTTGTTCTTCAGAAGAAATCTCCAGCAGAAGCCCAATGAATGACATTGATCCAACTGCATCAGGTAAAGGGCCAGAGCCTTCCCTCCTTAAACCGTCTTTTACCCCATATCCTTCTCTGTGGTCCCTGGGGCACCTTCATGGTACACATGTATGACTGGAATGACAGTAATAATTTATCATGCAAACAAGCATACTTCTGAGAGTGAATGGTAAGATGATTGCTAGTTATGCTGGGATAATAGGTGAAAAGTGAGGCTGTCCTGGGCATACTGGAATGTATGAATGCTTCCAATGTTTATTAAAATATAATTTGCAGATCTCATCTGCAAATCAATCCAATCAACTTGGCTTGCAGATTTCTGGGCCACAATCTGTATCCAGAGAATCATAATCTTGAGCACACGGGAAGTGCACAGGGTGGCTCTAGAAGGACAGTTGCCACTGCTCTATAGCAACCTCAGACTGATTTGCTAACCCTTTCTGGCTGTCCCAACCATGTCCTTTGTTCTCCAAACACCACTGATTGTAGAGATTGTCTTTGTGTACATTGCTTTTTCTTTCTGGACAGCTTTCGTTTTCTATTTCAGAGACTGTCAACCTCTCTGGGACCCATTTCTGTGCCCCTCAGGCAGAGTTGAGTGCATTCCTCTATCGTCCAACAGAACATAATGCATTTTATTGCTGACCTTATCTTAATGGATTATTGTTACACTATTTTATGTATCTTTTTTTTTTTTCATTAAATTGTGAGCTTCTCAAGGGTAGGGGCAATGTCTTACTAATTTCAGAACATATCCCAATAACTTGGCACATAATAATTGCTCAGTAAGTGGTTGATGAATAAATACGTTTAACCTCCAACTATCCAACAATTTATTTTTACTGAGTGATTATATTATTATGTTGTTTAGAAAAGTATTTAAATGAATGTATGGACATTAACGTTTTAAATCCAATAAATATGTTTGAACGTCTTATCATAAGGCATTTTTGAATCGGAAGGGGTGTAGAAATCCCTTAGATTTCTACATTTTACAGATGAGAAACTGGGGCTCAGAGCAACACATCAAAAATAGAGCAAAGATGCATCTCTAGATCTGAGGTGACAACAAAAGGCTATGTTCCTTACACTTTTTAAATCCCTTCCCTAAGAGGTAATGCCTGGCACAAATACTGGGGCTACGTACTGAATAACATTATTACGTCATAATGTTATTGGTCGGATTCCTTAGGAAGAAGAGTCTGAGATGGAATTTAGCTGGCAGGATGTTTATTAAGGAGCACCTTCTAGATGAACACCTGTGAAATGGAAGGGGAAAAAAGCAGGACTGGGCAGAGAAAGAGGTTGAGCTTCAATATGGTCCTAATGGTGGCCTCTGTTGATCCCAAAAGAGCTCCAGAGCCAGAATAGCCCTTCGTGTGGTCCTTAGCTGAGTTAGGATGGCCAGCACTTCATATCCCTGTGTTGAATGAGGGCCACTCTAGAAAAGGTGTGACCTTGGATGAGGCACTTCTCTGCATTTGCAGTAATTCCTCATAGGCTGAGAGTCAAGGGCTGTCTACTGGTAGCACTCCTAGCATCTGGGCATCAAGCTGTTCCTTGAAGGGAGAATCTAGGCAACAGAGCACGGTGTTTCCACAGTAAGCTTTCCTAAGGACAGATTTTTATATGGATACAGGTGAGGATTCAGGTCTGAATCAGGTAAACAAACTCAGTTAACAGAGGAGCTGGGGTTGTCAGTTGGGTCTCAGTTCACAATGCAGTTGTGTGTATAGTGATACATAGTAGCAAATTTATGAGAGGCCTCTGAAATTCTGAAATTCTTGCTGTGATCTTTTAGAGATTTTCTTTGTTTGGGGCGCCTGGGTGGCTGGGTCCGTTGGGTGTCTGACTTCGGCTCAGGTCATGATCTCAGGGTCCATGAGTTCGAGCCCCGCGTCGGGCTCTGTGCTGACAGCTCAGAGCCTGGAGCCAGTTTCAGATTCTGTGTCTCCCTCTCTCTCTGACCCTCCCCCATTCATGCTCTGTCTCTCTCTGTCTCAAAAATAAATAAACGTTAAAAAAAAATAGAGATTTTCTTTGTTAATATGTTGGAATATATGTAGAATTTTAGCGAATTCCTTTTAGCATGTATTGCTGAAAGTTTTTTCTTTTCAATTATTATTTGATATCTTAACAAACTTCTTAATATAAAATAAGCTTTTCTTATATTACAAAAATGAATCTTGCAGTCATAGTGAAAATTTTGAAAATATGTTGAAATAGATTTCCTAATATTTTACTTAAAATTTTCTTTTTTTTAAAAAAAAATTTAATGCTTATTTATTTTTGAGACAGAGAGAGACAGAGCATGAATGGGGGAGGGTCAGAGAGAGAGGGAGACACAGAATCTGAAGCAGGCTCCAGGCTCTGAGCTGTCAGCACAGAGCCTGGCATGGGGCTCAATCTCACGGCCCGCAAGATTGTGACCTGAGCTGAAGTTGGACACTTAACCGACCAAGCCACCCAGGCACCCCTTATTTAAAATTTTCAAATGCATATGTATATGTGAAGTTGGCCTGAATTCCTATTTTTCCTATTTTTATATTTAGATATTAAGATTATGCAAAAAATTATAAAATAAGCTGGAAAGCTAATCATGTATTTTTATTCTATACAGAAGGATTTATACAGTATGATACTTTATTATTTTAATTTGGTACATTTTTGCAAAATGATTCGCTGATTAACTTTTAAATTCTTCCCATGATTTCTGAGTCTTCTGGGTCGATTTCACTAACTGCATTTCCTAGGAAAAAAATGTATAGTATGTTGATATTTTTAGAGTGTTAGCATAGGCTGATATATAGTATTATTTTTAATCACCTCTGTACTGTACCATATGCCCTTTCTCATTCTAAATTTCTGTATTCGGATTTTATTTTAAATTACTCTTTTTTGGAAAATAGTTATTTAGATTGATTTCTTTTATGTTCAAAGAACTGCTTCTTACATTAATTCTACTTTTTAATTTTTATTTTAAATTGTTAATTTATACATTTAAAAAAGAAGTAGTTTCTTCTGATTTTCTTAACATTGCTTTGTTGTACCTCCTTTCCAATTTGTGTAATTCAAGATTCAGTTAGCCTTTTTCTCCTTTTTTTGTACACAATTGTTCATATTTATTCATAACAGCAAAAAAAGAAAAAAAGGAAACAATCAAAATGTTCATCAATAGGCACATGGCTAAACAGATTCTGGTGCATCGACACCATGAAACAGCACCCAGAAGAAAAAAAAGGAATGGACTATTGATACATGTAAAGACCTGGATAGATCTTGAGATAATTATGCCAAGTAAAAAAAAGTCAACCTACTGTATGATTACATAACATTCTCAGAATAACTAAATTATAGAGATGGAAAACAGATTAGTGGTTGCCAAGGGGTGAGGGATGGTGGCAGAAAGGGGAATGGGCGTGACCAAAAAGAGGTAGAAGGAGGGAGATCTTTGTAGTAGGAATAATTCTGTATCTTGGAATGTATGTAGGAATAATTCTGTATCTTGATTGTTGTAGCAGTTACACAAATCTACACATGTGATAATATAACAATATAACTACATATATTCATTGCCTCAATGTAATTTCCTGGTTTTGATCGTGTGCTATAACTAGGGACAGCATACCTTTGAGGGAAATGGAGTGAAAGATACATGGGACCTCTTTTTACTATCTTTGCCACTTCATGGAATCCATAACTCTTCTTTGTAAATAATAAAAGCATTTTCAATCAAGATGAATGGTTCTTTTCAGTAACATTGACCACTTTCCAGGTGTTTGGTATGCAGTTTTATCCTTAGTGCAGTTTTATCCTTTAAAACCTTGATGCAATTGTTATTCTAATATTTTAACATAAGCTATTTATGAGGTTAATATAAATTTTCAAACATTTGAAATTTTTTGTTTAATGTTTTGACATTAATTTGTAGGGTTGTCATTATTGTTGTTTTTGAATTGGTTTCAAAGAATGTATACCGTAGAATTTCTGAAGTTTTCTTTTAATTTATTTATACTTTTTAAAAAGGGTCTCATATGTACTATCTTTGCAAAAGTTCCATGAAAAACTTTTTGCAAAAGTTTCCACTTGAGAAAGAAGTGCATTATTTCTGTTTTCTATATACAGTTCAATATAAATATGTTAAATAATATTATTAAATATTTAGGATTTATTAAATAATTTTTAATCTTATTTACTTTTTAAAGCCTATAAATGTTTTATTAAAATATGTACCTCCTACTGTATTTCTATTATTTCTTTTTGTATTTTTAACAGTTTTTGCTTCCTGTATTTTATATTATGAAGTATAATTGCTTGACTCTAGTATCATTATTATAGATTGTATCTTCATACAAAAATAAAATATTGCATATTTAATTTTTGTTGAAATCTACTTTTTTGTTATTAATATAATTTGGCAATTTCTTTTTCCTTGGGTTTAATTGCTGCATTTTGTCCAAATATTTACTTGTAATTTTTTTGTCATTTTGCTTTAGGGAGGCTAGCTTTTGTTTTGTAGTCAAGTCTAAGGGTTTTTAGCATAGGTGTTTATTTTTATAAATGTTATGTTTGATTTCATTTTGTTATATTGTTTGGAGGTTTCTGTAAATTCTATTTTGATGTTTGCATGCTTTGCCTTTTTAAAGACTATTCTTTGCTCTTTCTTTGTTCAATTTTTTTTTTTTTTGGCTTAACAATTTTCAAGAACCCTTCCCCACCCCTGATTTACATTTGAATGTTTAGTTATTTTTGAGAGAGAGAGAGAGTGAGTCAGAGAGGGGCAGAGAGAGAGAGTGGGGTAGAAGATCTGAAGCAGGCTCTACTCTGACAGTAGAAAGCCTGATATGGGGCTTGAACTCATGAAACTTGATGAGATCATGCTCTGAGCCCAAGTCAGACCCTCAACTGACTGAGCCACCCAGGTGCCCCCGTAAACAGTATTTTAGAGGTTACTTTTAAAATTTAAAATTAAAAAATGGGGGGGTAGGGGTGCCTGGGTGGCTTAGTCAAGCATTCAACTCTTGATTTTGGCTCAGATCATATCTCCCGGTTTGTGAGTTTGAGTCTCATGCTGGGCTCCATGCTGACAGCTCGGAGCCTGCTTGGGATTCTCTGTCTCCCTCTCTCTCTGCCCCTCCCTTGCTCATCTCTCTCTCTCTCTCTCTCTCAAAATAAATAAACAAAAAAATTTAAATAGCCTATCTGAACATGTATTTTGCTGATCATCAATGTCATGAACTAGAAGCTGCTGCTACTCAGCTGCACTAAGTACCCATTTTTATTTACCTGTTTTTTTCATATAATATGGGGTTTTTGGGTAGATATTATTATTAAATTATTACATATTAGCATTAATAAGCTATTCTTTCCCAATCATTGTTCATATTTTATTTTTGTTTCACAATTATTATTATATTTAAGTGAATTCAGTGCTTGGTGTGCATCTTTTTATACTACAGATTCACTTCTTGGTCTCTTTTTGATTGATCTTTTGAACAGTTTAAAGTTTCAGGAAGAACTTTGGAAGACATCCTTTGTGAGCCTCTGCATTACTAGGGATGATTTCTCTTGTGTGTTTTTTTGTTTTTTTACTTGAATTATAACTTGGCTGAACATAGGGTTTGGTGGTAACTCTTTCTTTTCCAAAACATTTTTAAGTGTTTGTTTTGTTTTTTACCTTTCCTTTAATGGCTTTTAATGTTCTATAGAAGCCAGCTTCACAGGTTTTCTTCTGAGAGAGATAATTCTTGTGGGTTCCTCCCCTAGCCTCAGGGATACAGCATTTGCTCCCTTTTTCTTGAAATTCACAACTTCAGAATGTGATCGAGAAAGGTAAGACCTCGGATCATTCTTGAGATGTTTTCTAGGTACCCTCACAAACTTAGGAAACATTAGGAATGTTTTCATCTATTGGTAAAACATGAGAACATTTTATCGTGTTAGAAAAGCTTTACTTTTATACCGTTTGTTATTTATTGTCGTATTTGGGTTTTTTCTTTTCTTTTTTTTTTAATTTTATTTTCCAGGAAATCAGTTATCCATTTCTTAATCTTTATTTCCTGTCTTCTACTTTAATCATCTTTAATCACACAATTTTTCTTTTCTCGTCTTTCTGTTGGAGGAGGTCACGGAGAGGACGTGACCGCCAATTGACGCCGAGGCTGAATCCGGGCAATCAGAGCTCAATCCGGGCACTCAGAGCCCCCTCACCGCTTCCGGTTCTCGTTCTTGAAATGTTCCCGGATCCGCCCGCGCGCGGGCGGCTGTAGGGCTCCTGGTTCCTACAATGGGAAGTGTTTTCAAGGACAGTCTTGAAAGAGCAAGGTGTCGTTGAGACTATCAGGATGTGTACGTGACGAACCCGTTAAAGTCTCTGTATAATCTTTTAAGAATCTGACTGGCAGGTGCGGCGTCGCCTCGTCTTCCGGTTGCCCAAGACAAGCCTGCAAAGTGAGTAAGTTCCCTCGCTTATCACATCCGCTACCTACTGGTCTGGAGTGGCCTGCCTGTTTCTTCCATCCCTCCTTGCCATACCTGTATGGGCCAGTTTTCCAAGGAACACCTTTGGCATTTTTAAAGTGCTTAATTTTGTTGCCTATTGGACTGATTTTATTTGCTGTATTCTAACATCTTGCTCATCTTTTTATCCTGAGATTGTCTTGCTCTTCATAAAGATATATTGAGTGATTTAATTTATTGCAATTCTATATTATAGCCTTAAAAAAAATCCAGTTCCCCAATCCAGTCAGTTCCCTTTATATCTAGATGTTAACATGAGATCATTTCATAAAGTCCATGTATCTTTCCTTCAATGTCATTGGTAATAAAAATCAGGTTCCTGCAAAAATATAAGATATATTTTACCATTTCCCATAGTAGATATTCTTTCAAAAGTATGTTTTTCTTTTGCATTTTTATGGCTTATGTTCGCTCCCTTTTAGTTTTTTCTTTTTTAATTTTTAATGTTTATTTATTTTGGAGAGAGTGCACACACGCGTATAAGTGGGGGAGGGGCAGGGAGCGAGGGAGACGCGGAATACGAAGCAGGCTCCAGGTTCTGAGCTGTCAGCATAGAGCAGGATGCTGGCTCTAATTTATGAAGTAGGAGATCACGACCTGAGCCAAGTCCGATACTTAACCGACTGAGCCACCCAGGTACCCTATGACCTCTCTCTTGTTAAAGTGCGGACTACTTTTATGAGTACCATGCTTATTTTTGTTTGGTTTTGCTCTTTTCTTTACCTGAATGAACAGAGTATATCCTACTATGATATTTACCTGCAAACAGTGTTGGTGGTTTCTCATGGGTTAGCCTCACTGTCCATTTGACAGCTTTTGTAGCTGTCTCAGATTTTTAAGCTGGAGATAAGTGTTGTTGGTGTTGAGTATCTCAAATTCCTGGTGTTTGGAGGCCCTTTCTATAATAAGATTCAGCTGGCGTTGAAGGGCTCTATTCCTGGTCCAGCTGCATTACATTGCAGAGTTGGGGAGTAAATTCCTGAGTAATTGAAGCACTCTTTAATTCTTCCTTTCACAAAGACAGTAAATAAGTAATCAACAGCCTGCTCACTGCTCCCAGATCTCCCAAGGTTAGACGTTCTCTACAGATGCATTAATACCAGTGGAGGTAAAGCATCACATTTTGATAAACCTTTCATCCCAGCCACAGTTTTTATATTTCTTGGAATTATCTTGCAGTGGGCAGAAAAAGTACTATTTTCATATGGGTGTTGATCGCAGGAACATAGCGGGATGTTGGCAACATGACTCTGGCTACATCATAAAGCAAGCTGCAAGTACATAGATGGAGTCTTCCCTTTATTCCTTAGGAATGTCTCCAAGACCCGGACAGAGGTCAAACGCTAGTAAGCTTGGTTGGTACTAGCCTTAGCGCTGAAGCCTGCCAGTATTAATCCTTTCGTTTCTGACTCATGGGGAGATTTGGGAGATCCCAAGTGTGTGACTCAAGGAACTGAAACAAGTGGCAGTTATTCAAACAGCTGAGAAATGTTGCAATATTTTACTCTTATAGCCATAGCAGTATAGGCATCTCCCTTATATCTCCTGCCCCCAACCTACCATTTTTCTTTAGAAAGATTCCTTGTTTAGTTACAATTAGTTACAATTACAATTGGGGTCATTAATTATTTCTAGTTTCTAATGGGAATAAAACTTTGTATCACTTTTTGAGTTTTTAGGAGTACTTCATTGTGGGATACTATGAGGAAGCTGTCATGAAGTATGACTATTTAATTTGTTTCACAAAGAAGGGAATAGAAACTCAAGAACTTTGTCTAAATTAACATGGCCCCTGAGGAGAATCCTTATTTCATTTATTCTTCTGCTCCTGCCATATTGAAATTTTGTATCATATACTTTCCTATATGCAGCTGATCCTGTAAGAAATAGAACTGTTGCCAAAGAAACTTTGGTTAGGAACTATGGATTTGAATCTCATCTTTGTTACTTACTTGACTGTTTGATCTTAAATGATGCAAGCTCTCCGAATGTAGTTTCGTTCACCTGTGAAGTGTTCTGTCTGGAAGATCAAATAAAATGAAGGGTATGAGAAAACTTTGTCCTATCATTGCAATGTTAGTTGTCTGTGAACATGTGAATGTTTGATATTTTCTATGTGGTTTAAACATCCCTGTTATTTGTTTGATAACCATTTAAAGAATAGTGCGTTGTGCATGATAGATATGTTATACGCATTTGTTCACTTAGTGAGTCCATTCGTGGCTTGTCAGTCTGCTTTTAAATGACTGGAATGAACTTATTTTCCCTTGATTTTCAGATAAGTTCTATAAAATCCAGAAAGAAATATTTAAATTGAGTTTTCACAACTGTATGTATTTAAGTAATGTTAGTGCCCTAAAATTATTGTTTATTTCTTATCTTTTACTGTGAGCATCATTATTTGAAGTAGTCTATGCTTATTATACTATTTTATACTTATTACACTTATTGCTTGTCTTATTACTGTTAAATGGCAAGTTTCTTTTACTGTAAATTTTCATTTCCTTCCTTTACTGCAGCTTAAAAATAGAGGCATTCTTGAATATAATGAGGGAGAAAAGTATCTTTTATAAAATGCCCAAACGTTCTTTCTTTCTTAAGCATGTGGTTTCCTTTTTGGTGCAAAAAGAGAAAACTTACTGGTTTCTTTAATAAACCAGGGAAGCATGTTCATAGTGGAAGAGCTGCGACTCTAGATCCCTTCCTCCCTGGCGATTTCCCACTGGTTTCTGTTGTCTCAGCTCTCACTCTGGGGTGTTTTTCTCCTCTTTTCGTTCAGGCCCCAAAGTGGGCACTGAGCATTCATTTCATTCTGTGTAAGCTTAGTTGAGGGCACTCTGAACATTTTACCAGACTTTATAAATGTGCAGGGATACAGTAGGAGACCTGGGACACTGGCTTGATAGTTCCGGTTGCACTCCATGTGGGCTCTCTCTCATGGGCCCTATGCTGGGTCCATGCCTCGCCCTAGGCTTGCTGTGCTCACCAGCCCCGGGCGTCCTGACCATATGGCTTCAATCTATATATATCAGAATGTTTCAGTCCTTTCTAAGTAGGAAGACTATATAATTTATCATCTAGACCAGGGCATTTATGAGAATAAAATGTTGGTGCTGTAAATAATTTCACTAGGATAAGAAGAATAACTGTCCTAAGAAAACTGGGATATATAGTTTCCAGAATGATGAGAGAATCCCATACAGTAATGAGCAGGAGGGAAGAATGTGAGGAAGGTGTCATTTCCTCATAGAATAGTTTTTTTTTTTTTTAAAGTGACCTGTATGAAAGAGTCAGCTGACCATGCTTAGATTCAACCAGCCATAAGCATTTTGACATTCATGTTTAGAAATAATTGTTGTATATTGCTAGGAGAATGTGAACCTAAACGTTGAGATTTGGCTTGCCAGCGAGTCTTTTTCAGAGGACGCACACAAATTCAAGAAATTTACGTTACAGTTTCGAGACTCCATTCTTAAAAATATTAACTCATAAACTTAGAAAATATGGCTTCAGATTCAGAGATCTAATTTATAAAATCCTACTTTGTCACCCACTTTTAGCTGTGTCAGCTAAATGGAAAAAATATCATCCCCAATAATGACTCCTGGAATTGCATGTTTGTATCCTGGCTTATTCTTTAATTGTCAGACACTTTTACTGTTTAAATTGCTCGTGGTATTTTTGAAGGAAACCTTACCTGAAACCTAAGCAAAGCCCTGAACCATTCCTCTCCATTTTTCATCAAATGCTTCCACTCTACCTTCTTTCTCCCCCTCTACCCCACACGGACCTTTATCTGGCAGTAGAAAGAAAAATACATCTTATGAAAGCTTTGGAAAAGGATTCAATTCCCTACATCAGAGCTTCCACCTCTCGTGGGACCTCATTATTTCTTTGAGGTTCTTGCCCTGCAAATCAGGTCTGTCCTACTGGCCCTCCTTCCTGCTTTTTTAGCCCTCGCTCTCCCATCAAGTTTGTCTAGATGGGTGCAACACACCGTTTTTCCAGCACTGGCTGATTCCTCAATACTGTAATTGTACTTATAATGTTTAAAACAACATGTTAAAAATACTAGATTTTTTAAATATAAAAAACACCTATGAAGACAGAGGAAGTTGGGAGTTTAAGACATTTCTCAGGATAAGAAGATCAGGAGGACAACATGGATTTGGGAAAGTTTGCTTTCTTGTTAAGTGCAAAACAAACAAGGCAGGGAAAAAAGGCTGGGGGTGGAAGTGGCTGACAAACATTACCAGAAACCTGGAACCAAAGAACATACTTAAAAATCCTGTCTGCTCAGGTGAAAACTTGACAGGTGGCACCCTGAAGGTAGCTTGCGCTTGTTCAGGCTGCCCTACCCTGTGGCTTCTGATGTTCCTGAGCCTTTCTCCAGTAGTCAGACAGCTCGGGTGGTGTCTGGACACAGCACAACGCTCCCATGCACTTTTTGCAGGACATTAGTACCTGGAGGCAGTCAGAGTCTCCTTCTCAGTGGAAGACGTCTTTTCCTTTTTCCTCTTTGTCACTGGTGGTGCGGAACGGCTTCTGCTCATCGTTCTCTTTTAATCTGGCCCGGTGATGAAAAAGACCTACTGGGGCCCGCCTGGCAGGTGAAACATCCAGATGCTAAGCTCCAGGATTAATTTTGCTAGCGGTGGCATCTGGGAGTCAGCTCCTCTCCCCTGGCTTGGCTGGTGGGCTGGGTTAACCCCTCACCGTCCAAAAGGCTCATTTGATGTGTCAGATTAGCAGTCCAGCTCTCTTGGCAGGAAGAGCCACACTGATGTTTTCTCAGCGCAGAAATCTGTATTTAAACATCAGAGCCTTGAGGTTTTATCACAGACTTTGTCCCATGAGGAACAAAAAAACAAACAGTCCCTGGAGATGATAAGGAGACTGAATGATGTGCATGCTTTCCAAGCAACCCCTGCAGAGTGTATTCTGAGTAGGGGAGGCTGTTGTCAGTGTCCATCAAAGGGAAGGAAAGGCAGAGACTGGGAAGAATGCTCCATTGAGTAAGAATGAGAGCAGATGGACATATTATTTCAGAAAGCAACCGGGTGCCCTCCCCACCCCATCACCACACACATATATGTACACACACACCACCACCACCACCACCACCACACTCACCAGGCACCTTTTTTGCATTTGAATTTTGCTTTTGTTCCGTGAAACTGTCTGTCTTATTCCCAAAAGTCAAAAAGATTTATAATCTGACTGCCTTCATGAAATCTTGCCTCTACCATGGCGTTTTTTGTTGTTGTTGTTGGAAAGTTTACGACTGAGCGTCTGCAAGCAACAGTACTTTTGAAAGGGGCTCTAAATATTAAACTCATTTCAAGTGTGACTTGAGACTCAGGCAGACTGCAGGAGTGGTGACAATTTATTACTCTTCAGAAGCCCTAAAGCAGAGTAAATATAGATTTACCAGTGATAATATGAGAACAACAGATCAATTTGATTTTAAGTAAATCCTTCCCCCCAAAAGCCAGAATTTGATTAATCCATCGAAGCTTGCTGGAGTCACCAGGAACTAATTGAAACATAGATTAGTTTCTCTTCTTCCCACACAGTTAAATGTATCTGGCTGAAGAAGGGAATATTCTGAACTTTTTTTGTTGGCACAGATTGTCGGTTTTTCAGTAATTGCTTACCCCGAGTTTAAGTGTCATATGTCTAGTTTCAAAACAGTTGGGAAGCCTGAGATAATTTATTCATTATGATTTAGGAAAAATATCCTCATCCAAGTCTCCTAATGGAATTCTAAGGCTCTGTAACCAGCTTTGGCCCCAGTCTGTGTGCCTAGATGGCTGTCTGGAATGGCGTGCAAAGACCCAAACCCTCACCCAATTTATTCTGCTTGTGTCTAAAGATAGAAAAAGCCCTACAAATTCCAGAGAGATGTGGTAATACTTTAGTGTCATGACAGTCTTACTGGAACTTTGAATTTGAAGTCTGCTTTTTGCTCTGAGCCTCTCAGAGAACTTTTGAAACATTTATGTGCTTCACAGGTATTTGTGACTGGTGGAGATCAACTCAGTTTTACAGAAGGGGAGATTGAGAAAAAGAGAGGGTGAGGACATATCCAGCAGTACCAGAAAGTCAATGCCAAGATGGTCTAGAAGTAAATATTCATGGATCAGCTGGTTTCCAAGAACTGAAGGTCATATGGACTTTCTAAAAGTGTGATAATAGGGGCTCCTTACATTTTAGAATTTATAGAGAGTGCTTCGGCATATGTTCTTGAATTTGATGCCTGAACAACTCGAGGATGAGATTTGATTCCCATTTTCAGGTGAAGAAACTGAGGAGTAGAAACTGACAACATATCAACTAGTAAACTGGTGCATTTAGTGCATCTGAGTCTGGGGCCAAGGTCTTTTGAATCATTGCCCAGTATTTTTCCTGTAGTTTGGCCCATTAATAAAGTTGATATGGGGAGCTGAGAGGCTGCTTTTGTCTCTTTTCAGAAAGTGGTTGGTGATTACAATGAGTTTTTTAGCTGGAGAATTTAATTTTTTTTTCAACACTGAGACTTTAGCTTTATTTATGTTCATGGACTCTGTCCGTTAATTTACTGTTTTTCTCAGGAAGTGGTCATTATTCCGTTTATTTTAAGTAATAATGATGGCAACGATATTAACTCCATTAAGTCAAAGGGTTGAAGAATGTCTGCATAATGGCAAAGTCTTCATATTTAGGCCTGATTTTTATTCTGGGGAATTTGATAAGCCTTCTTTTATAGGGTTATTCTTAAGAGTTAAGTGGGTATTTTCAGAAAGTGCCATGAAGTTCTGATTCTATTCATCTGAAAAAAAAGGAATGATTTATGCGCAACTGCATATAAATGATATGTGCACTATATTCCTGTGTGTCCTGGAAGCTCTATTGCTTTTTAATATTGCTTAATAAAATTGAATATGAGTTTTTTTTTTTTTTAAAAAGGTCTTTGCTTTGCAAAATAAATAATAGGCCCAGGTGGCTTTTGTTCTGCTATAAATTTCATCACGACTTCAGGAAATTTCCCCAAATCATGTTGCTGCCCACTTTTGTAGGTGAAATATGGGGTGAAGGATTTGCTTTTCTTTTAATCTGTTCGTCCTGGAATTTTTCAAGTGAGAAAAGCAATTGTAGGAAGGGGCTGTAGAAGTGCGCTTTGACTATTACTAGGAAGGGAGTGTCACGGAAAATGTTGACTAATGAATTTTTCCCAGTGAATTATGAGGCCTGTAATCAAGCCTTATCAGTCGGCTGGTCCATCAAATCTAGTTAACTAACAATTTTCACCACTATTAATCCCTGACTGGGGTTCAGTGCTTTGGATTAAAGCTCTGGACTATTTAGAAGAAATAAAATATAGAAAGGTAGTCTACTTTGAAAAAGATTCTAACTCAAGGTATTGACAGTTGGGGCCTTCATAAGCCAACAGTTCAGAGAAACGTATAGACCTTGAATTAATTTCCAATGACCTGTATGCTTTGAAATCTCCACTTCAGATTTGTTAGAAGAAGTAGTTCAGTTAAATTATGCCGCCTAATGGGGTATCTGGGTGCCTCAGTCGGTTAAACTGCCGGATTCGGCTCAGGTCGTGATCTCGCGGTCCGTGAGTTTGAGCCCCGTGTCGGGCTCTGTGCTGATAGTTCAGAGCCTGGAGCCTGTTTCAGATTCTGTGTCTCCCTCTCTCTCTGACCCTCCCCTGTTCATGCTCTGTCTCTGTCTCAAAAATAAATAAACGTTAAAAAAAAAAAAACTAAAAAAAAAAAAATTATGCCGCCTAAGTGAGTGGGGAAAACTTGAGTAAAGCATAACCCTCTCTTTCCCTTCTGCCAAATCTCAGAGGGTACTGATGATGCACATGAGGAAAATAATGAGTCATATGGAGGGGAGAAGAGCTCTCTATCTGCCTTGCTAGATCAAGGCAGCATTGAACAGATGAGCGATTCTGCCTCATTTATGTGGATTAGAGCCAGGCTCATGATTGTATTTCCCACCTGGACCAGTTTAAGTACACCTGCTTCATGACCTATGACCCTTCTCTGATTTTCCTCAGTTGTGATTTCTCATTTTTCAGATCTTGCATATCATTTTTACCTGTATTTCTCTGATGCTATTTATCAGTTTTACATTTTAATTTTGATTACACATTATACATTTTCTACCTTTAGATCTGAAGATAAGTTCTGTGTCTTATTTACATTGGACGTTAATGGCATTTATGCCTTACTTAACATGTAGTATGTTCTCATATATTTATTAAATGACTCAATGGGTTCCCATGATGACTGAATTCTTCTAACTGTCCTTCAGAATTAATTCTATGAAATGCAACCAAATAATAAAATTTGAAAATAATTACATATTGGGGTGCCTGGGTGGCTCAGTTGGTTAAGTGTCCAACTCTTGATTTCGGCTCAGGTCATAATCTCACAGTTCATGAGTTCAAGCTCTGCATTAGACTCTGCACTGACAGTGTAGAACCTACTTGGGATTCTCTCTCACCCCCTCTGTCTCTGCCCCTTCCCTGCTAGTGCTCTATCTCTCTCAAAATAAATGAACATTAAAAAATAGAATAATCATATATCAAATGAGATCTATCCTTTGTAATAGATACATTCTAGTAAAGCTTAATATGTTTTAAAGACAAGTGTCATTTCCTCATTTGTTTTCTTTTTAAAACTGAATATTGTCCTATGCGAGAAATTGCTTAAGAATTGAAAATTGGGACACCTGGGTGTCTCAGTGGGTTAAGTGTCCAACTTCAGCTAGCTAGGTCATGACCTCACAGTTTGTGGGTTTGAGCCCTGCGTTGAGCTCTGTGCTGACAGCTCAGATCCTGGAGCCTGCCTGCTTCAGATTCTGTGTCTCCTTCTCTCTCTGCCCCTCCCCCACTTGTTCTCTGTCTCTGTCTCTCTCTCAAAAATAAACATTAAAAAAAAATTTTTTTTTAAAAAGAACTGAAAATCTATGGCTGGATAAAATATGATGAAGTACATTATTTTGCTGCCATATTTTTATATTGCTTTATATTTTTTGCTCATGTTATTGTTTTGGTGAAGTCTTTTTGCACAGGAGAAATCTTGTAAAATCATATATTTGATAGAAAAAATGATTTTCTAATGAAATATATGAAACTTTTAAAATAAATATTTCACGGAAATGTAAAAACTATGACTATATTAAATGAGGGAAGAGAAATCTGATTCCATAAGAGGATGACTCATCTTTTATGGGGGATGGTCAATTAAATTATAACTACTTGCTTTCTTTGTGTAATTTCCTATAGCCATAATTTATGTTTATAAACTGTATAATTCAGCTTAGTCTGACGTACTTGGTGTTTACAAACTACCTGAAAACCTCAGTTTACATAATAACAGTTCTCACGTACATTATATGTTGATGATGGATCAACTGTGGCTCTGCTCCATATTCTGTTCATCAAAGGATACATACTAGCAGAGTAGCCCCTGTCTGGTCATTTTAATAAATTTCATGTGTCAAAGGACAAGACCATCTCTCCATATCTGAAACAAAAACCTTAACATTGTATTTGTTGCTTATTTAAGTGTGGAAAACTGTGTGGATTAGGCATGTGCTCTTCAAGCAAAGCAGGGAACTGATTTGGGAAGGATGGAATTTGGGGGTTGACTGACTTTCGAGATGGCAATGTGCTGACATCAGCTGTAGAAGCATGGATACTACAGTGAGGCTGTTGACTAATTGACATTCAGAGAATGTTTCTTTCAAAAGTCCGATCCCTACTGGATGATTTTTAGAAGCAAAACACTGTCACTGATTGGCTGGGGTTCCTAAGCAGTTGTGATTATTTTTATGGCTGTGGAACTGTCACTGAATGATCAGATAGATTTAAAGAATTCTGGTGTTCACTTGTTTCCATGGTTTCAGAACATATTTTTTTAAAGGAATATGGAAACTTTATTACTTCATTCTCTGCTGGCAGTCAGAAAAGAGAAGATGGTGGAACTATGTGAAGGTTTTTGTAGCTTGTATTTGGAAGTGACATTTGTAACTTCCATTCACACTTTATCAAAGAAAATCACAGAGACAAAGTTAATAGCAATCTCCAATCAACTCCTAGGGAAATACAGTTTTTCCTAGGGAAATACAGTTGACCCTTAAACAACATGGATTTGAACTGCACAGGCCTACTTATACACATATTTTTCCCCCATAAGCACAATATTGTAAACATATTTTCTCTTCCTTATGATTTTCTTAGCAACATTTTCTTTTCTCCAGCTCACTTTATTGTAAGAATATAGTATATAATACATATAACGTGCAAGATATGTGGTAATCAACTGTTTGTATTATTGGTAAGGCTTCCAGTCAATAGTATGCTATTAATAGTTAAGTTTTGGGGGAGTGAAAAGTTATAGGCAGATTTTTGATTGTTTGTAGTGGGGGGGGGGTCTTTGTCCCTAACCCCTACATTGTTCAAGGGTCAACTGAGTTTTGAACAATGATATGATCTACTACACAGATAGAAGTTATGGTAGAAGGCAAATGCAGTGCACTTATATCGGTACATAAGGTATACTATTTCTTCAAAAATAGAGCTAAACATTATTGTATGGAAAATAATGCATTTCTGATAGGTCTTTAAATCCATCTTCCTGTAAATGTTTTTATGTGTGTCACTATTAGGGTGATCGTTAGCCAGGGAATCATGTTTATAAATGTCACAAATTGTTTTTTAATATATATTTTCTATAGTAAAGTCTGAGGAGCAAAAACATATTCTTTTTTTTTTTTTAATGTTTTATTTATTTTTGAGACAGAGAGAGGCAGAGCACAAGTGGGGGAGGGGCAGAGAGAAAGGGAGACACAGAGTCTGAAGCAGGCTCCAGGCTCTGAGCTGTCAGCACAGAGCCTGATGTGGGGCTCGAACTCCGAAGCCGTGAGATCATGACCTGAGCCGAAGTCGGACGCTTAACCGACTGAGCCACCCAGGAGCCCCCAAAAACATATTCTATAGAGCTTTATTTCTGATCTCATCTGACTTGAAAGAAGAAAAATATGACCCAATAAAAATAAGGCCACATAATAGCTGAAAGAACAACCCATTAAGACACCATTTTGGTCAATGTAAAATTCTTTACTGGCTTTCCATGGGCTAGAATGGAGAGTTTAACTTCTTTAGACTGGTTTTCCTAGTTTTATTTATTTTTTTAACCTCATATTAAGATGACTTATGACAATGAGCTTCATAATTCTATTATCATTTTCTAGTCTTGATGAATCATAGAAAGTACCTTAATATACAGTTGCTCAGTATCACATAACCTTTGCTTGTAATTGAAATGAAAATCAACCAGCCCAATATTGAGGCTGTGAAAAACCCAGTATTCCTACTTCAGGTCAGAGAGTGAAAGCTGGGTTTTGTCTCTGGTCTAGTGTGATTTCAGTTACCACCTGCTGAGCCAGACAAATTGACCTATTTCTAATTCTCCCTCAATACCTTTGGCTTTAGTTACTTTTTATCTTTAATCATAGTATCCCATCCTTCATAGCATGAATCAAATGGTCCATAAATGGGTAGATGAGATAATGCTGATTTATCTAGGTTGACTAGCTGACAAGATTTGTCAATGTTAGGCAGATTTTCTTTATTAATTAACTGGCCTTTTGATTGGGTTTGAGCTATGAGACATTTTCCTGAGTTTTATTATATATATATGTGTGTGTGTGTGTGTGTGTGTGTATATACATATATATATATATACATGTATATATATATATACATGTATATATATATATATATATATATATATATATATATATATATATAAAGACCTCATTTTTTAGGACAGTTTTATTAGAACAGGAAAATTGAATAGAAGGCCCAGAGATTTCCCATATATTCCCTGCCCCCCCCCGCCCCGACTTCATAGTCTCCCCCATTACTGACTTTCCACACTAGAGTGGTGCATTTGTTATAAGTGATGAATTTACAGTGATTCATGTAGGATTACTTCATAATCACCCAAAGTCCATAGTTTATATTACAGCTCACTCTTGATGTTGTCCATTTGGTGGGTTTGAACAAATGTATAATGACATGTATCCACCATTTTAGTGAGGCACAGAGTAGTTTCACTTCCTTAAAAAGTCTGTGTGCTTCACCTGTATGTCCTCCTCCCACAAAGACAGCCACTGCTCTTCTTACTGTCTCCATAGTTTTGCCTTTTCCAGAATGTCAGAGAGTTGGAATCATGCAGCACTTCTTTTTAGCTCTGAATAATATTCCATTAATTGGATGTAGTACAGTTTATTTATCTATTCATCTACTGGAGGGCATCTTGGTTGCTTCCAAGTTTTGGCAACAGTGAATAAAGCTGCCAGAAACATCCAGGTGTAGGTTTTTGTGTGAACACAGTTTTCAGCTCCTGTGGGAAATACCAAGGAGTGCAGTTGCTGGATCCTATGCTATGAGTATGTTTAGTTTTGTAAGAAACCTTCAAACTGTCTTCCAAAATGGCTGTAATATTTTTGCATTCTTACTAGCAGTGAATGAAAGCTCCTGTTGCTCCGTTTTCACCAGCATTTGGTGTTGTCGGCACAATATTTTTAAAGAAAATTTAATATAATTCCCCCAAATTCCAATCCTATCTTAAGCTCATAGGCCCTCAACTTTATTTTTTTTAAGTTTATTCATTTATTTTGAGAGAGCAAGCAGGGAAGGGGCAGAGCGAGGGAGGGAGGGAGGGAGAGAGAGAGAGAGAGAGAGAATGAGAGAGAGAATCCTAAGCAGGCTCTGCGCTGTCAGCACAGAGCCCTGTGCAGGGCTTGAACCCATGAACTGTGAGATCGTGACCTGAGCCGTAACTAAGAATTGGATGCTTAATGCCACCCAGGCACCCAAGCCTGTAAGTGTATATACAAACCTATACATGCTACTAGTTGTGCAAATGTACATTAACAACCAAATATGTGCATGTATATAACAGTGACGATGATGGCGATGATGATACCTGACACTTACTGCCACTTATTCTGTGCCTCAGGTTGCATTTTTCATGAATTGTCCTCTTTAATACTCATCACAATGGTATGTATGAGATATGAACTATAATCTCTGTCTTACAAATAAAATTTGCATAGCAGTAAATGTTAAACCTAGAATTCAAATTCAGGTAGTCTAATTTCAAAGCCAACATTTTTAACCACAAAGCACTCTTGTTTTGCCTATTATTAAACGTGTGTGTGTGTGTGTGTGTGTGTGTGTGTGTGTGTGTGTGTGTCTTCATATGTTGTTTGTTATAGGAGAGCTGGAAACAAAAACAGGTCAGATAAATACAACAGATTGCCTGAAGATGTATCAGTTCTGTATATGTGGTTGGGTCAGTATTTCCACATCACTGTCTTTAACTCTGCAATTAAACTAGTAGCAAACTGGTTTCTTAGGTTTTATCAGTGTTGTCTTAAGGACAGCTGTATTTGTCTGACATAAAGCAGCTATCTCACACTTTCGCCCTTGTCTCTTTCCTGAATTATTTTGGACTGCTTCTCTCTGGTACGCAAATTGCCAAACAATCTAATCTTTGCATGGTATGCTGCTAATATACTCCAGACATCACTTTGTGAGTTTAAATTATCCAATGCCAATAAAATACTCACTTTCCGTGTCAAACAATGTGTGGAAGAAACATGCTTCACTTCCACTTATTGGTGGACATGATGAATTGGCTCTATAAACATAGTACTTAGCATGAAAAAACATAGTTTTCAGATAAACAGACTATTTTATTCTCTTCATTTTTCTTCCCTGCATATTTTTTCTCAAAAGTGCATGAAATATGTTTTGTTATTGCCTCACTTGGCACTTTCAGGTTGGTTTCTTTTAGGATAAACAGGTTTTAGATACCCAAGCAGAACCATGAAAGGAACACTATGAAACCTGCCTTCTGCATCAGCCCAAGGGGATGGAACAAAGTCAGTTCCCTGGTAGAGGTGGTCTTTAAGTAAAGGTCAAATAAAATTGTTCTGAAAGCTTAGAGATCAGCTTCATGTGGCCGTTTTAGGTAGGGGGGCTGTCCTGGTGAGAATTGGAGAGGAAAAAACAATATTCTAAAGCTAAAGCTCTTTGTTCTTTTTGACTCCTCTCTTCTTCATTTTAAGAAATATGAAATGCCGATTTGTCTGTGATTCTTTTTCTCTTCATTAGATTACACAGGTGTTCACTGGGGTATTTATTGTGGAAGAAGTTTAAAAAAAAACATTAGAAGAAGTTGAAAGGTGTATCCTAAGGCTGCTGTAACAAATTACCACAAACTGAGTGACTTAATACAACAGAAATTTATTGTCTTCACAGTTCCAGAGGTTAGTCGTTTGAAGTCATGTTATCAGCTCTCTGAAGGCTCTAGAGGATGATCTTTCTGGCCTTGTGCTAGCTTCTGGTAGTTGCAGCAGCCCTTGGCATTCAAGGCTTATAGATACATCACTTCAATCTCTGCCTCTGTTGTCACATGGTGTTCTTCACTGTGTGTCTCCAGGTCCAATTTCCCTCTTAAAAGGACACTCATTTTTGGATTAGTGCCCACCCTTATCCAGTACGACCTCATCTTGATAAAATGTAAAGATCCTATGTCTATAAGGTCATCTTCACAGGTACCAGGAGTTAGGACATTGACATATCTTTCTGGAGGACACAGTACCATTCACTGTAAGAGATAAGGATGCATAGTGAGTGGGAAGAGCACTGGTTTTGGAGTAGAGGCATTAATTGCCAAGTATTGGCTTGGTGGGAGGGTGTGATGGTTCACTCTCTTCATAACTGAAATTGACTCATTCACCCATTTTTTGAGTGGACAGTGAGGTCGTTTCATTCTTAGGTTAAGAGCTATGCAAATGTAGCTTTCAGAGAAGTTTGTTAGTTCCTCTTCCCAACCAGACTGCCAATGTTAAACACTTGAGTAGAGAAATCATGGAACCACAACTTGGAATCAGGAGACTCAGGTTTGGTTTGAGCTCCAGGCTATGTGCCCCTGAATTCTGGACCTTAATCCTTCCAGAAGTCTGATAAATGAAGTGAAATTGCAGTTCCATCTACCCAATCAGATCAAATTGATACAATAATACTGTCATAAAAGGATGTGGAGTGGGTATTTTCTTTTTGCCTCAGTAGGACTTTGGAGGGGGGTGGGAGCTGGAGGGGGGTGGGAGCTGGTGACTTTTCTGTACCTACTGCCCTGAGGTGCTCCTTGTCTAGCAGAAAGATCGCAAAGTAACACCAAGTGCCTCTCCCTTATCCTTTGCAATGTGACTTTTCAGGTTCTTCTAATAATAGGTGGAATCTTGCCCCTATTTTCATTTCTTTTTTTCTTTTTTTTTTTTTTGTGTTAAGTATGTAACATAAAATTTACCATCTTAATCATTTTTAAGAGTATAGTGATAGAAGTACATCCACATTGTTGTGCAGCCATCACTACATCCATCCCGTAATTCTTTTCATCTTTTAAAATACACTCTGTACCTACCAGTTACTCCCCATTCTCCCCTCCCTTGTAGGCCTGGCAACCACCATTATATTTTCTGCCTATATAATTTGACTACTAGAAGTATCTCAATAAGTGGAGTCACATAGTTGTTTTTTTCTGACTCACTTTTCACTTAGTGTAATGCCCTCTAGTTTCATCCATGTTGTAGCGTATTGCAGAATGTCCTTTTTTTTTTTAAGGCTGAATAATACTGCATTGCATGTATACACCACATTTTTCTCATCCATTCATCTGTTGATGGACACTTGGGTTGCTTTCAGATTAATGGTGCTATGAACTTGGTTGTATAATTGTCTCTCTGAGACTTTGCTTTTAATTCTTTGGGGTAGTATACCCATAAGTGGGATTCCTGAGTCACATGGTAATTCTATTTTTAATTTTTTAAAAATGTTTATTTATTTTTGAGAGAGAGAAAGAGCACAAGTTGGGGAGGGAGTAGAGAGAGGGAGGGAGACAGAATCCGAAGCAGACTCCAGGCTCCGAGCTATCAGTGCAGAGCCTGACGTGGGGCTCAAACTCAAAAACTGTGAGATGGCAACCTGAGCCAAAGTTCAATGCTTAATTGACTGAGTCACCCAGGTGCCCTTCTTTTTCACTTTTTGAGGAACCATTTTCCTTGACAGTGGTACCATTTTACATTCCCACCAACAGTGTACAGGGTTCCAGTTTCTCCACATCCTCATCAGCACATATTGTTTACTGTGTTTTTTTTTTTTTTTTTTTTTGATAATAGCCATCCTCATAGGTATGAAGTAGTATCTCACTGTAGTTTGATTGTTTGCATTTCCCTAATAATTAGCAATGTTGAACTTCTTTTTGTGTGCTTATTGTTTTCTCATATTATCTTCTTTAAAGAATGTCTGTTGAAGTCCTTTGTGCATTTTTAAATAGTTTTTTTTCTTGTTGAGTTTTGGGAGTTTTCTATATATTCTGGATATTAATCCCTTATCAGGTATATGGTTTGTAGGGCACCTGGGTGGCTCAGTTGGTTAAGCATCTGACTCTTGATATCAGCTCAGGTCATGATCTCACGGTTTGTGAGATTGAGCCCCATGTCAGGCTCGACACTGACAGTGAGGAGCCTGCTTGGGATTCTCTCTCTCCATCTCTTCCCTCCTTCATGCATGCTCTCTCTCAAAATAAATAAATAAACTTAAAAAATACAGGATTTGCAAATATTTTCTCTTATTCTGTAGGTTGTCTTTTTATTCTGTGCATAGTGTCTTTTGATGTACACTTTTTTTCATTGAGTCCAATTTGCCTTTACCTGTGCCTTTAGAGGCATGTCCAAGAAGTCACTGCTAAATCCAGTGTCGTGAAGTTTTTGTCCTATGTGTTTTTTCTATGAGTTTTATTTTTTTGGGTCTTACATTTAGATCTTGATTCATTTTGAGTTAATTCTTGTATATGGTGTCTTGATAGATAAGGGTCCAACTTCAGTCTTTTGCGTGTGGATATCCAGTTTTTTCAGCACCATTTGTTAAAAAGACTTAGCTATTCCCCATGAATGGTCTTGGCACCCATGTCAAAAGCCACTTGACCATATATGCAAGGCTTTATTTCCATTCTATTCTGTTGGTCTATATATCTGTCTTTATGGCACTACCATACTGTTTTCATTACTGTAGCTTTGTAGTAGGTTTTGAAATCAGATAGGTCCTCTTACTTTGTTCTTTTTCAAGATCATTTTGTCCCTTCAAAACTCTTTGAGATTCCATATAAATTTTAGGATGGGTTTTTCTATTTATGCAAAAAACATCATTGGGATTTTGGTAGGGATTGCACTGAATGTGTAGATCACTTTGGGAAATGCTAAAATTTTAACAATATTAGCTCTTTCAGTCAATTAACCTGAGATGTGTTTCCATTTATTTATATTGTCTTCAATTTTTTTTTCCACAACGCTTTGTAGTTTTCATTGTACAAGTCTTTTACCTCTTTGGTCAAGTTAATTCCATAAATATTTTATTCTTTTTGATTATAAATGGAATTGTTTTTGTAATTCCCTTTTCAGATTTCCAACCCTAGCTCCAACAAGCTGTGTGCAAGAAGCTCCAGGAACACATGCAGAGCTGCCTGCCATGTGGCCGGGGGTCGGGAATGGGTAGCTGCTACCGTACTAAGAGCTGAAATTGGACAAAATTAATCTCAGTTTATCCTTCAAGGCTTTCCCTCCAAATTGGAAGCCTTTAACATATTACAGAGTTCCAAAGGAATCCTATCAATTGGTAGTGCAATTGTTGTCTAGGAGCTGAAACAGATTCCTGGTGCTTCCTACTCTGTTGTCTTCCCAGACTTTTTGACCCCTCTCTCCTTCCTCCACCATCTCTTATGTATGGAGTGGGTTCTTGATTTGCTTTGGGAAATAGAATATTAGCAGAAGTGAGCCTAGGCCTTTTGCACATTTTGCACATTTCAGGGCAAGTCATTGTTAGCTGGAATGCAGTGACAGCCAATGTAGGATGGCAGCCAAGTGAAGAAACTCTTGCCCTTTCCCTTCCATTCTTCTCTGTCTTCATCCAGAGAGAAACTAAAACCAGAAAAAGTAGTAGGGGGAAGCAGATTATTTTCACTTCCCTCTCAAAAGCTTTATGGTTGGTTTTGGGGGAAAGGGAATATGGGATTGGAATTTTAAATTACTCTGTATTTTTATGGTTGAAAGTGACCCCAAATCTATAGGATCTGTGTAAGATAACTTGAATGAACAGAAAAGATTTGATTGGCAAGAATTGGAGGAAGAAAATAAAACTATTTCAAAGCATAACTGAGCAAGTTAAAATTGTTCAATAAAATGACTATAAATAGCTATTGATATTTTACATTTGCATCTGTGTTTTACAATTTATGAAAAAAACTATAAACATCTGTTGGTATATATCAATAAATATACATAACATTCATGTAAGTGTTTTGTAAACTGTAAAGTTCTATGAAAATGAAGTGTTCTTTTATAATTTCAAATATTTGTTTTCATATATGCTCTTATTTTAAAAGTAGGAATAGAGAGCTACTAAATAGCTGAAACTACCTTGATTTTCTCTAAAATTGAATGATTTTTCTTACTTCCTGTGATGTTCATCCATGACTGGTAGTGATATATAAACATAAGAGAATTTCTGACTTTCTGTAGAATTTATACTATTTTATACAAGATATTTCACATTTGGAAGTCCATTTAAACCCAGATGTATTCAATTTTGTTTACAGACTAAATTATGGAATATTTGCTTAATATCTATGTTGCTGAATGTTCACATGTCTTACCCACTGCATATACAGTCCTGGGGTGATGTTGCTCGTAGGTGTGTTTTACTCTCTGTGTTAGTCAGGGTTCTCCAATTAAATAGATCCACTAGGCCTGTATATATGGAATTGGCTGATGCAATTCCAGAGACTGGCAAGTCCCAAATCTGCAGGGGAGGTTGCCAGACTGGAGATCCAGGGAAAAACTAATGCTGTAGTTCAAAAGTCATCTGCTGGCAGAAGTCCCTCAGCTCAGGGGAGGTCAGTCTTTTTATTCAGGCCTTCAACTGATTGGTTGATTCACAATCATATTATGGAGGACAATCTGCTTTACTCAAAGTCTACTAATTTTAGTGCTAATCTCACCTAAAATATCCTCACAGAAACATCCAGAATAATGTTCACCCAAATATCTGGACACCATAGGCTGGCCAAGTTGCTTTATAAAATTGACCATCACCTTCTCTTTGTGTGTGTTGATTTCTAGTTCGGGTGTTAGACTTCCAGTTAACTAATTTCCTCCAAACGCTTTTGGGGTGAGTTCTTTGGCCTGTTTTTTCTCCACTTTAATTATGAATCTGGCAATTTGTTAGTAGTAATTTTAGAGCTAGTAGAACAAAATGCTGACATCATACTGTTAGTGATTATTCTTACATGGACTTCTTCACTCTTCTCATTGTATACTAACCTATTGGGATAAAACTTTACATATTCGAGTCTTATCTCCAGGTACAATATTATTATGTTCATACCATTTAAATATAAATAAGATATTGATTTTCCAAAGCTGTATTCTCAGTGTTTGAATTTTTCTTCTGTAATGCTATATTCATGTTTACTTACTCATACTCAGTAAAGACTTGATATCATGGACCTCTTCCTGAAAGCTGTTCATCCCTAGGACTGATGGACTCACCACTATACATCTGGCCAATCAAGCATGTCTTACTCTTGTGTCCTAAGGCCGTACTCCATGTATTTGAAGCTTATACTAACTCCATGCTCCTTAATTATGAGGTTGAATTCATCACCCCTCCTTTCATTTCCCATCAGTACTTTATTCCTTAAGCTTTGTTGGGGTCTTCATTTCTGAATAGACTGGCGTAGCTTCCTTTCCTCTCTTCCTCCCTCCTTCCCTTCCTACTTTCCTTCCTACTTTCCTTCCTTCTCCCCTCCTTCCCTACCTCCCTTCCTTTTTACTATTACTTCCACATGGAAATAGCCTTACAACCAATCTCTGTGCTATAAACTTTCACCTCTATCCAGTGGATATCCATGGATATAACTGGGCTTACCCAGTTATATCCATCTATCCGATGGATATAATTGGGCTTATTTTCCCAAAATTCAGTTTGCCTTACATCATTGGTTACATAAAATATTATTTTTTCCACATGAACTATATTATTATCGACATGAAAAAAGTTGGCATTCAAAGTCTCCCACACTATGAGCCCTTTAGCTATCCAAGTTCATCTCCTGTTATTTCCAAATACCAACATTCAATTCCAGCAAAGATGATTTTTCTTTTTTTACTCTTCCACAAATAATCTTCTTGTGCTACATATTAAGCCTTTGTTCAGAATGTTCTTCCTGCCTTTCACCCATTTTCCATCCAAGACTCAGAGGAACTCTGACTTCTTATAGGCCTAGTTCTCTGTTTCCATTGTACTGATCATCCCTGTCAATCTCTCCATACAAAATACGGCCTTTTTAGTCATCAGGTTTTTCTCTTAATTGTTAAGTGAAGATGACATCTAATAACTAATTACTTATAACCTATCTTTTTTTGGATAAGCGTTTATAGACCTTTGCCATATGTATATTTTTAAAGTTCCTATGCATTTTGACATACTTTTAAAATCTTGTTTGTAGATGAGAAGACAGCCTATGAGAATCATAGCCTCAGGCCAGGTGGCTGGTATTGACCCGGTGTTAGGTACAGGTCTTTTTGACTGCTTTTGTCATGCTAACACATCCCTCAAGACTGTTGCATAGATGAAAAGAATGGCATATGTGCATGGAAGCATTTTATATTCTGCATAGAATTATGCATGTGAGGGTTTGAAAAATGATATTTTATATGCCCATTTCAGGAGCAGGGACCACATTTTATATTCCCAGTATTGGTTTGTTCAACATGTACTTATTGTTAGTTTATTGTGTGTTTGAAATGTACTCAATTCTAAGGATATAAAGATGACAATATATGTTCTTGCTCTTACCGAGTTTACAGTCAAGTGGAAAAGAAATAAGTAAGGACAAATAAATACAACATGGTAATACCGTCATGGAGGGATGGAAGGCTATGGTGTAGTGGGAGAAATGGAAGGCACCTAAATTTCTGTTAATTTTTTTGTCCTGCAAATCTAAAAAACTTGTTGGCAAAAATGAAGAAAAGAAATAAGGAGTAGGATGAAGGAGACAAGGAAAGAAGGAAATGTTTACTCACAGCAGAAATAAAACCAACATAATGAATATCTGCCTTATGTTGGGAACTGTAAACTGTACTAGTCTGACACATTTCATTATCAGAAAATGTTATGAAATATCATTATCACTGTCACTGTAGCTGAAATCAAGAGAAATTAAATAACTTTCCTAAAGTCATACAATGTTTAGTTCATAGTAATGATAAAAAACTGTATTGTTGATTCAAATGCTAGCTACAAATGTATTGTGTAACACATGTCTTTTAATTAAAGGACAAACCTAGAACTTTCCTCTCATCTATTTTTTATTTTAAACATAATATGTGAACACTTAAAAAACACCAAGAGCCTGAAGTCCATTTTGGCATAATGTGGTCATAGTTATATTGAATGAGGAAAAGACAGATCTACCTTAGCAAATACAAAAAACATCCAGAAAAGCTTCATTTTGTGATATTACTATTTTAGAACATTTTGAGAACTTCTGCATACTTATCAAAGCCATACTTAGTCTACTTTGAGAGTTCAACCAGCCATTGATAATTGAATAATAAGCCAGATTTTTGCTAATAATACATTTTTGCCGTGCTTAAGTGTTCAGCTGCCAACAAAAGCAATCTGCTGAGGGTAGAAAGAGTACTATGTATCTGAAATATAAAGATATCCACAGTAGGATTAGTTGGGTGGTGATGTTCACCTGCAAAATTACATATTAGATCTCTGTACCCTGTCAAATATTTAAGTAACAAATCAAGCAAGAGAGTCTTTGTCAGGCTCTTATTTGGAACCAGATGTACCCTAGACTTTTGTCACCATCTGCATATTTAATCTTAGATATGAAAACATCATATTAATTATAACTGCCCCATTAATTACATCGGATTGTTTAGGACATGAGGTGGCAAATATATCTTTCAGTGCAGGTGGTACGATTCTCAGTAGAACTATAATATGCATGGCAAGCTGGACAATTTATTTATAATTCACCCTGAGTGAAATTCATTTCATCAAGAAAGTATGTAGATACTTCAATCATTAGAGAAGTCACAGTCCCTTTCATTGTAGTAATTTTTCTTTTTATAATACAATTTTTTTCTTATGGAAGAAAAACGACTTTGCTGTAATTGGTTTCTACTATACTTGATTCTTTTATGCATACACCTGTCTTCTTATCTGCATGTCTCTCAGATTTAAGGCTGCAGCATTGGCTCTAGCTCATGGTGGTATTTGTGTTGCACTATGGATTGAATTGAAATCCTTTGAACTCATTTAGGCTGTGACATTTTATGGCAGATTAATTAAAATGATTCGTAGTTACTTTAGCCTCAGTGGGAAAATAGAACAGGTTTCTGATGTGAAATTCTCTCTTTGGCCTCCTTTGCTTCCTGCCTGATTATTTTAGCAATCTCTGCATTACCATGTCCTTTGCGAGTTATTTAACATCAGTGTTTCGGTTGCATAAATAGAGAATTTAGTGTTTGTGGACAAAATCAGAATGCTCGCAATACCAAGTGTGTGTAACCCAGTATCTATCCTTGAATCCAGGGAACCCACTAACTTCCTGGGAATGAAACATCACAAATGCTGGATCCGGCTCTTTTGTTAAAATTTGTTCCAGCAATGCTTCAGACCAACCTGCTTGAAAAGTAAAAAGTGGAGAATGCCTTATGCCACAGCACCAAGTTGCTAAGAAACTAACTCCCCGGAACTATTTCTTTCTAGGCAGTTCAAATTCACCATAGGTAACATGAAGTTTTTCCCCTCTCTTATCTCAGACTGGTGATCCTTCATATCCTATCTGAATCAGGAAGTGACAATTGTCTCCTGCCTCATTATCCATGGACATTTAAACTTTGTTTGTAATTTTCAAACGTTTGTTTTAGGCAATCCAATGACTGTGTGAAATATATCTAATAGAATGCTGTAGTAAGTAAGATGAACAGAATGTTAACTCTTGGTTACTTTGTTAGCTGATTTTTTCAGTCTGTTTCTCTTTAAATTTTTGCCCTCATATTTCTCCTCCTTCTAGATTTCTGCTCCCATTTGATTATTATACTCATTAGCTTTGGTAGAAAACTGAAATTAGACTATGCTCATACTTGTTAATAGTTCTAATAAAAGGTGTTCCAAGAATTAAGGGAAAAGGTACAATCATAAAATCAGCTTATAAGAGTTGAAGGGAAATTTAGAAAATACAGAATCCAATTCCCTCATTTGGGTAAGAGATTTTGGATGTGAGTTTCAGAGGAATACCCTAACATATTTTGAAAGAGATCAACTTGGCAAAAACTTTCAGTGAGTAAAATAAGATTTGGTGTTATATGGAATTTTTTTTTAATATCTCTACCAAAACTGTAGAGTTGAATAGTGAATTTGGAAAGTCTAATAATAGTATGGATGATAATATGACATATGTTGTTTGTTTCAATTGCCTGTTTTTGGTGGGCACTGCAATAATTACTACTCTTTTTATTGAAGAATAATTGGCATACAGTGTTGTGTTGGATTCAGGTGAACAATAAACATAGTGATTTGATATTTGCATACATTATGAAATGGTCACCATAATAGTCCAATTATCATCTGCCATGATGCAAACTTGTTACAATATTACTTACTATATTTCCTGTGCTACACATTATATCCCCATGTCTTATTTGTTTTATAATTGGAAGATTTTACCTCTTAATCCCCTACCCTCCCTCCTCTCTGGCACCATTAGTTCTCTCTATGAGTCTGTTTTGTGTTTAGATTCCACATACAAGTGAAATCATCTTATTTGTCTTTCTCTGACTTGTTTCACTTAGCATAATACCTTCTAGATCCATCCAAGATTTCATTCCTTTTTTATGGCTGAGTAATACTCCATTGTATATATATACCACATCTTCTTTAGCCATTCATCTATTGATGGACATTTAGGCTGCTTCCATATCTTGGCTATTATAAATAATGTGTGTTGAAAATAAGGGTGCACCTCTCTTTTTGACTTAGTGTTTTCATTTTCTTCAGATAAATATCTAGAAGTGGAATTCCTGGATTGTATGGTAGTTCTATTTTTAATTTTTTGAGAAATAATTAATACTCTTAATTCACATGTATAGAGTTATGGCTCATAATGGCTATATTGCTAAATCAGTTTTTAAATATTTTCATGTGTACTAGAGTTCAAGTCTTTAGTTCCAATCCAAAATGTTTTTCTTAGTACCATGCTATAATTAACGATGATTCAAAAATGAAAACAATTATTAATATGTACTTTGGAATTATATTTGCTCTGCTTTAGTTTTATATTTTTCTTCCTTTTTTTAAAGTAGTCTTTCATAAATAGATGTTTATGTTTCAGACTTAAAAGTTGTCAATTGACTATATTGCCATACCTTCTGATAAATGTTACTCTTATTCCATAACATTTTCAGACTTCTGGTGTGAATCAGTTAACTTCAGGTATTTTTATACACTCTCTAATTTGATGTTTTCTCCCCAGGAGACAGAGCAGAGGTTCTACAAAGCTGAGAAGAAGCTGATTTTAAATTGTTAACAACTGATGGCCTGAGAGAGAGGCCTCTCTCAGCCCCAGGCACTGCTAGTGGCTATAGGAGGGGAGGGGACAGTATATTCTTGTGATTATTGTACAATTGGATACCCATTGTGTCCATTAGTTCTTTCTGGATGTGCCCCCCACCTCAAGCCTCCAAATGCTAGATTATTCATAGGATTCGTTTGGTGGTTCTTTGGGGACTTTGGTGGTTCAGTTCACTGGTCTGATGACCTCACTGAGATAGTCACTTCTCTCTTTGTCTCCACAGGTAGCTATATACTTTAAAACCTCTTGTTTTTAGGCACCTCTCACTCCAGCTGGTGACTGGAAAGTTTACATAAGTCCCAGTTACTCAGGGTGGCATCCTTTTGATTCATGTCAAAGGATTCATGAATCCTTGAGTGCTAATTTCTGGGAGTGTAAGCTGTTCCTCTGTAGGATGTCTTTCAGGTTCACGCTCTTCTGGTCCTCTCCTGGCCACATCAGGCACATCTGCTGCTTGATCACTTGGCCACTTTTAGATAGAAGGCAGGTGCAAGTCTCCAGTTTGGGAGTTGATGGACAGAACTCTATTATGGGGAGAAATAAGTTAATGTTCCACCACTGCCAACCTCACCCCATGGAGAAAAGGGGAAAAGAGGTAGCTAGTTATCGCCTGATTTAATTCTCCTCAGGAGGCAAGACAACCCTCCCTTCCTGGCAGGAAAAGTTACTTCTCAGAGACTTATTTAAACTGTGAGATTCTAGGACCATGACTCAAACTTCCTTTGAACATGACTATACAGAATTTAGCATCTTTTATTTTTAACTGTGAGCCGTTTCAACAGATACCCTCCGGCCAGTTAGTAGCCCCTTGGGGAGAAGAGAGACCTCTCAGCTAGTACTTTATGTGGTACTACGTATTTAGGTAGATAAATGAGTAGATAGATATAAATTATACACATACGTAGATTATATATTCCTATTTTTGATAACTCAGTTTAAATAAAGTGATTATGAGTCTTAATGATAGTTGGTAACAGGTATTTAATATTCACGTATAGACCCCAAGAAGAGCTGATCTCTGTCACAGGACTGTCCTCAAAGAGCTTAATAATGAAAGTAATACCAAATTTTTGTATGCTAAAAAATGAAGATTCTAGAAACCTATGACTACAAAATAAAAAATCAGTATATTTTTATGCCAGGTGTGGGGGATGCAGTGGAGGAAAGAGGGTAGATGCCTCCAATGGAAGACCTCAGAAAGGGAGCCTTGTAATTGTTCTGGTGAGAAGGTAGATTTGTTGGTGCCCACATGAAAGGAAATGAAAAGATGAGTACAAGAAACATGATGAGTTACTGTGAAATCATAACACAGAAAGAAGGCGTCAAAGGTGATGGCAAGCTTTTAAGCCTGGAGGGTGGGAACACTGCTACTCCCCTCTTCACAGTGAACATAACTGCAGGGGAGGATAGTGGCAGCTGCTGCCTGTAAATCCATGCTGATCTGTAGGAGGTTTCATATCCCACACGTGTGAGTCATGCTCTGTTTTGGAGTACGTGTACCCATAACAAAACTCAGGCTCCACTCTGCATGTGGCATCTCCCTAGCCTGCTCATGATGCAGAAGCGGAGGTAGAAAGGTGGATGAAGCTCAGTGATGCTAATGCTGCCATATTTAGGCTGAAGGCCTTTAAGCCTCACCTAGCTTTTATCCTGCCAGGTGATTTTATTTCAAAGTAGTTTTTAATTGCTCATGATGTAATTGAAATCCTTTATATTTATATGTCATATGAATGTGTTCCATCTAGTCTGAAAGCAGCATTCTGAGCTAGACTGAACAGGAGTTCTCATTATATCCATGAGGAGAGTTCCCACGTCTGCTCTTCCTTTACATGGCAAACATCTCAGGTCCCTCCCCTCTGCTATGTGGCCTTGAAGGCCCAGTGCAAACGTCACTTCTTCGAAAATTTAGCCAATTGCCCATGATTATCTCTTATTATTTTGTTTTAGTTGCTCTAGAACTTTCTACACATGTATGTTATTATTCTTATTTCATTGCCCTAGTTATTTATTACTTGTCGTTCTCTCTGATCAGACTGTGGATCAGGAGAACATCTCTGAACCAAGGCTCTGATTACCATTGTTCTTAGCTAAGACCAGGGGTGTCAGAGTTGAGAAAATATCTATAAACTTGTCCCATCAAGTTCTGGTCAAAGAGCTGATATATTCAATGGGCATGATCAGATTCCTGCCGTATCATTCAATCCTAAAGTCTGGGTTGGGGAAGGAATCCCAGACAGTAAATGAGTCATAGAAGACTGCAATTAGGGAAGAGGGAAGGAGAACACAAACCAGGATCTCTTACTTCTCAGTCCTGAGGGCTTTTCCCTTAGCTCAGTCTGTTTTATTTTAGTGTAGAGAGAGTTGTTGCAGGGATCTCACTTAAGATACTTTCAGCTTATCCATCGTATTTTAAAATCTACCTAATTGCATTTCATGAAACGTGCTATTCACTAAGTATGTTATACACAATCCTAATACACCTTTTCCCTTTCATCGGTTTAGGAAATGCAGTGAATGAGCTTTATTAACTTGAGCATCCCACAACGGCCTCCATTGTCATTATCTATGACATTTTACATTTTTTTTTCCAGGCCTTTTTAGAAAGCATTCATAGCTGAATCAGTTTTATCTATGGTTGAATTTAAAATTCACAGGGACCATTTTAAATGCATTGTGATAGTGCAAATAGGCAACATTTACCTGATTCCCTTCATCCTCTAATTTTATCATTCTGCTGAAAAGAGCTATTGATTGTGTCGGGCATGATTTGTTCTTTATAAAACTGTGCTGCTTATTGCTCATGATTCCATCATCCTCTGGATTTTGATAAATTTCATCTCATTGGGCCTGTTTTATTATTTTACTGTTGATATTAGACTTACCAGGCCATCATTTTCAGCTTCACTTGTCTTGCCTTTTGTGAAATGTGTACTTGCCCCCCATATACTCTAAGATTATCTCTATTTATGCAGTTGATACTACAGTGACTGAAATTTCACTGTTTGAGACTTACACAATATAGGAAGCGCCACTCTTACAGAAAAGCCTCTTTTAAAATGCAAACATCGTGGGAAGTGTGACATACCTTTAATACTCTAGTGACAATTAGTTTTAATCACCTTGTTTTATATTGAAGTAGCATCATGAAGACACAGAGAGCCAGCAGGAAATGGGGATATTAAAAGCAGAGAAGGAAGGAAAGAGAACAAAGGGCAGATGAAAGGTTGTCAGTGCCAACTTCTTGCCTTCTAGGATTAATGACCCCTCTTTTTCAAGGACGGGTTCTTATTGGGGATAATTCTTCTACCCTCATCCTCTACAAATATGCCTATAATAATGCTGAAACCAGAATTAAATACAAATTTATAATCTACATTAAGTTTAGAAAAGGAAAAAAAAAGTCCTTAATGCACAAATCAACTTTAGGGCAAGTGATACTGGAAAAATACATGTAATTTAAAAATGTTGTCTCTTTCCCAGAAAAGGAGTATGGATTCTCTGTAATGGTCATAATAGCTAACATTTTTTGAATACTCACTGTACGCATGTCCCCATTTAATTCTCCTGGTAACCTAGATGCTCTTTTGTCTGCATTATAACTATGAGAAAAGTGAGGCAAATAGAGGTTGCTTGTCCTCTCTCATGTGGAATTGTTAGGGTTCAGAGTGAACAGTCAAATAATTCTTGAGACATCTTTGGTGCAAAAAGGTGGTTTTATGAAATCATGAGGACACGACCTGTGGGCAGAAAGAGCTGCATTAGGGTTATGAGAAGTGACTGATTATACACTATCAAGTTGGGAGGGGGTTAGATAAGTCTCTGAGAAATTTGGAAGCAAATTCAGGGGGTTAGCTGTCGTTAGAAAAAGGTCATTTATTACTGTCTAGTAAAACCTTAGCCATGAGACCCTTC
This sequence comes from Panthera leo, assembly GCF_018350215.1. Classification (NCBI taxonomy): domain Eukaryota; kingdom Metazoa; phylum Chordata; class Mammalia; order Carnivora; family Felidae; genus Panthera; species Panthera leo. The sequence goes on along the minus strand of NC_056679.1, from coordinate 35,101,307 downwards.
AGATGTATATCAGGGGGCCACATACTTGAAGGATGATTGCTAACATATATCTTGGGAGGGGTGGGTAGAGATAAAGGAAGTTTCTGAAGGATTTTTTATATGTTAAAGGAGAACCGGATCCTGGGTGTGGGGATAATGTTAACCTAAGATTGCCTTTTGCCCTTAGCAAAGTGTCATCATCCATACAGTTGAGTTCCTAGAGGAAAGTCATTCTGCCTGTCTCAAGGACTTATTAATGGGCTCTGGGTTGTAAGGAAATGTAACTTTTTTCTTTTGCCTTTGTTCCCCACATCACTCTCAGTGTGAAAATGGTGGGCCTGGGATTCAGACCTAGTCTGCCAGAGCACACTCTCCTCAGCACCACACTCTGTGCTCACACTATGGCCAGCAGGGTTAATCCTGTCTTCTGGCATCTTCATCGTCTCTTACAACCTTGGAGGGATTCAGGCTTCGATCTGGTTCTTACACCCGCTGCTTCTATTTAGTTTTGTCTGTTCTTGTTTGATAAACATAGCCTTTCAAAACTATGAGCTATAAAATGCAGAAGGGAAAATTACTGTATATTATTGTATAAGTGAGGTGACACTTATAAAAATCTATGGAAGAAATTAAAAAGCCTTCCAGTTGAACAGGCATTCTTAATGTGAAAATTTAAAAATGCAGTGAAAATTTATTAGTTTAAAATGAACAAATACAAATTCTTCATGGTGGTTTTTTGGAGGGGTAGGAATGTAAACCATGTTGTCTTAATAAAAACAAGTCCTTATTCAATGCTTAGAGTTTGAAAATTACCATACTGGATACAGTAAGAGATCTGAAGAAGTAGAAAAGCTAATATAACATTCTGTTCAGTCCTGATTAGACATAGTAATATTTATATTTTTATTCAGTCACTTAACTATTATTTCATTTACTTACTTGTTTGATAAATGCTCATAAGAACCCACTGAGTGCTGGTTAGCTGTAGTATATCTAGTTCCATATTATAAAAAAATAGAACAGGGTCATGATGCATTTATCTCTGGAAAGAGCTTCAGTACATACAGAACTAATAATAAGCAGAGGAAAATCTAGCCATTATATGGTCTATGAACACTATTTCAGGAATTTCTTATATTTTGTTATCAATTCAAATGTTTACTTTTCCAGAATATACATATCATGTCAGGATATGGGAGTTTTCCATTCCCGCTAAGAGCACACAATTTAATGGTCAGTTATTGCTGATGCATATTAATGTTGGGCAAATGATGTGGATGGTTTTATCAATAAAATGATTCACTATGTAAACATATTAGAAATTGTTCTCAGGTATTCTGGGCATAGGGATTAAACACCTACTGTGCAATTAAATACCTAGCAAAATAGCATACTTTTCTTAGAAGTATGTGTTCAATTTGATTACTCAGGGCTCAGACTGTGAATAAAGAGATTATTATCAAGATGTTATAGGCTCATCATAATTTTCCAAATCTTGTTTGTGCTCTTTTTTATATATTACAATTTGACACTTTAAAGTTGGCCTAGAACAACTAGGAAAAAAATGGAATTATATAAATATATGTCAGCCTAACCCATTAAAATTGTACCTAGAACTTTAATTGGAAACATAAGTATAGTTTTCTAGCGTGTTAGATTTTAGAGCATTAGTGTTATTTATTTTTATTTTTCATCTCCACAACAGTAGACAGATTCCATTGATGTAATTACACTGGTCAAGATAGCAAATTATTTTTTATTGTTTTGATTATCTCCCATTTTTTTGTTTATATGAGTAGGCTTATTAAGACGTTTTATTTGTAAGTACAGAGACTCCCATAAGCCACTCTTTACAGCCTCCATCTTTTATTCCCTTTGTGAAAATGTGAAGTCCTCACAGCTGCTTTAGAGACATAAAAAGCTCTGATTTGTTTGAAAAAGCTTCAGTGCACATAGGCAGTGTTTAAAGAGGCTTTGGCAAAATTAAAAGTAGAAAGCTTTTAAAGCAGATGTAGGGATTCTGTCCACTGTAAAGTGAGTCCAGTATGGCAGTGTACATTGGAAAACCATCTAATTTTGGTCATCAGTTGCTTCTTGAGGTTAGTCTAATAGCTGGGGTTTTCTGGTTATTGACGAAGGAGTAAATTCAGCCCAGTATTCAGGGTCCTCCAAAATTCTTTGCTAAATAACTGCGGTGGTCCAAAATAAGAAAAAAGGCAAATAAATGTAACTGTTCTGTAACATATATTTTGCCAAGGCAATAAAAACTAATTTCTTTGATGTTGGGAGGTCTTTTTGATCGTCAAAGGGAATTAAAATTGTGTTGTCATATTTTTCTTTTGATATTTAAAATATTTATTTTACTTTAAAGTATTTTTTTCCGTTCTCTTTGAAAAATTATGGTATGCATAATAAGGTTTCAACTAACAATAAGAGAACTGGTGCCAGTTTCCTTATTCTGTATTTACTGAATGTGAATTTATATTTTGTGCTAGATGCTGTGGAAGATATAAAATGTAATAGACAAAATGTCTGCCTTCAAAGAGGGTGTGCTCTCCTTGGGGTAGAAAATAAATGTGTAAGTGAATAATTAAATAGCAATGGAAGGAACTTAATATACTGCTGTTATGCAAGAAAATTCTGATAAACTACACACCAAAGTTATTCACATAGTTACAGTAATCTTTTTAGAATATTTCAGCAGGAGATGGAAATGGTAGAACATTCAGATTTTGAAAAAACAAAAAAACAAAAAAACAAAAAAAAAAAAACAGGGGCACCTGGGTGGCTCAGTTGGTTAAGTGTCCGACCAGGTCAGGTCATGATCTCACGGTTCGTGGGTTCGAGCCCCACTTTGGAATCTGTGCTGACAGCTTGGAGCCTCAAGCCTGATTCTAATTCTGTCTCTCCCTCTCTCTTTGCTCCTCCCCTGCTCATGCACTGTTTCTATCTCTCTCTCAACAAAATAAATAAGCTTTAAAAAAAAATCAGGCTTTAATATCTGGTCCTACAACTTACAAGTTGACTTATTTTGATTTCTCTGAGATAATTCCTATTTTATACGGTCCTTTTAACCACTGAGAAAGTAGAAGTCAAACATCAAGCTTGATAAACGTGGACATGCCAGTTCTTTTAAAAAATATATTTTTTACTAAGACAATATGCATGTGTGGAAGATTGGTTAGAGTTGGGCTTTTTCTAGTAGCTTTTCCTTTGCCAAGAACAGCAACAGAGTAGAGAAGTGGAAAGGTGTGTTGTAAAGGTGAGTATTAGAAAGGAATAAGGAAGAGAGGAAGGACGACTAGTTGACAGAATGTCCTGTAGCTCAGCACTGCTCAGAAAGGGATAGTGAACTAGCATCAGCTTGTGAACTACTTAAACTGAAATTTACACAGAAATTTAGACCTATGTGTTTAGAATTTTTTATAGCAGTCTAATAGAGTAATTCTGTGTTGGTTTAATAATAAAATTTGGGGGTTATATTTTTTTTATGTCTTCATGGGTTTTTTTTTTCATTTTTCTGATTATTTTTATTGAGCTTTACAGATGTATCAGTATGCAGTTCGTTCTTCAAGTAGTTTAAAAAGCCCTGTTCTAGTAAAAAAAAATTGAATTCCACTAATTAAAAGTTGGTATTTAACTGTGATTTTTTTTTTTTTTAACTAACTGCACAGTTTCTCCTGTTTCCCAACTGCAATGTGCACAATATGCTATTGTCAATGTGATATTTGCAGCTGGGGCTTTGAGGACTTCATGACACCAGCATGTCTCTGACTGTTCAAATGGAAGACTTGTGGGAGACAGGGGTAATACATAGAATTTTTGCCAGTGTCATAGATGAGATGGAAAACTTGTAAACAAATTGGTGAAAGTTTAATAATGCAGAACATCACAGCAACAAGGGAACAGCAGTTGTCTAACAAACAGCACCGAGGCAAATGCCAGGTCCTTTAGAATACTCGTAGGACCATGGATACATTGATACAGGCTGGCCCATGACACTCAGGCAAACACTGGTAGTCAGCATTTCCTTCCTTGGTGACTTACACGATTCAGTCTCAGTCTGGTAAATACCTTGAGGAAGTGAAGACCAAAGAAGGAATGTCCGGCATTGAAGTAAACCAGATGGGAAGGGCAAGAAAGGCTTCTACAAACAAATCTCTGTTTCCTGCTCCCATTTCCTCCTAACTTCTGATACTTTTTGTGTGTGTGTGTGTAAAGTTCCCAGGCAAAATTGCTGAGATCTTGGATTATAGATGGCAGGAGTTTAGGATAAGCTATTTTTGGATTTGGTAGTTGAAAATAAGGCAAGCCTACACAAACTGACAACACAGTCTGTAGACTAAAAGTAAACCGTCAATGAATGGCTAATTTTACTCCTTCCTTTTTGAAGGGAAAACATAGCTGGCAAAGTCATTTATTTGTCTATCAATTCAAAGCTAATATTTTTACAGGATTTTCAGTCACTGTAAAATACACTTTTACCTATACATTCTTTTATTTGTTGTTTTTTCTCTGGTGTCCTTCTTGAATAAGAAAAGATCAGAGATAGAATGAGGACCCTCAGAAAATTCTTTTAGTGTTGTTTATTTTTTGTTTGTTTGGAGACAGCCATAAACACATATTCAGTTGTACAAAATAATACATATATCCCATGAACCTTTCCCTCAGTTTCCCTTAAAGGTAATATTGTGCATAACTGTGGTACAGTATCACAGCCAGGAAATTGACATTGTTGTAATCCACAGAATTTTTTCAAACCTCATCAGTTTCACATGCACACACATTTAATGTATGTGTGTAGTTAGTTCCCTGCAATGTTATCGCATCTATAGATTTGTGTAACTACCACCACAGTCAAGATTCAGAACATTTGCATCACAAGGATCTCTTGTGCTATCTTTTAATGGCCAGAATCACTTTATTCTCTTTCCCTCCCCTAATCCCTAGAAAGCGCTAGTCTATTCCCCATCTTTATTGTTGTGTTATTTCAAAAATGTTATATAGGTAGAATCATACAGTATGTGAGATTATGTGATTGACTTTTTTATTTAGCATTATTCCCTTGAGATCCATCAGGTTGTTAGGTATATTAGTAGTTCATTCTTTTTTAGTGCTGAGTTAGTATTCTATGGTATGATATATCACAATTTTAAATCATTCATTTCCTGTCAAAAGACATTGTTTCCTTACAGTCTGTTCTTTATAATTGAAATACATTCTCCTCCATTATCTTCTTTTAGAAACATAGGAGACATTTATTAAGTGCTCATGTGTACCAGGTGGTATGCTAGACATTTTTCATATACCAACTTGTTTAAAGACCTAAGTCCATGCAGTGGGTACTATTATCTCTGCTTTATACATGAGAACAGCAAGGTTCAGATAAGTTCTGTAGACTGTCCAAGTCACAGTGCAAGCAAACAGTAGAAATGGAATGTGAACTCAGGAAGTTTGATTCCGGTACCTATGATTGGATTTCATTATTTCTGAAATTATTTCTCAAAGTAACAAATTAAATGCAGTTATAGCTTTATGTTTTATTGCTCTTACTTTTCCCAATATATGATTTCATACATTTTTACAAAACTTCTGAATACATAAGTAAATAATGAAAAGAGATATCAAAACATATCTGACATATAAATAGAAAAACATTTCTTAAAATGACTATTATTTCTGAATGACAATTTTATATTATCATCCCATGAAAAACTTAGTTAAGCAAAGGGATTTGTAAATGTTTATCCTTTAAACTGTTGCTTGGACACCAGGGCTAAACGCAAGGTGGGTGGGGAAGGAGAAGAGTGTGTGTGGAGGGGGAGGTGGTGGTAGAGAACACTAGAATCCTGAGTTGATGAATTTACAGTTGTCTCAGAGGCATGACCCTTCATTGGATCCGTCTTCCATATTGGGTGATGTCTTCCATATTGGGAAGGAAGGTCAGATCACCCTGGGAGACTTGTGCTTCTCCTTCGGGTCTGATGATTAATCTCTCTCTTGACCCAGAGTTTTCTGATTAGTGAGTATCTCTAGCCTGAAGTACTGGGCGTGATCTCAGTCCTTGGGTAGAGTGGCAGTGTGTGGGCAGCAAGGTGGCACACAGTTTAGGCAGCAAGTGACCCAAGCACTCTAAGAAGCTGACGATGTACAGGAATGGCAGTGGGGTGACCCGTGGCAAGCTGAGGTTTGTCTTTCTGTGGAGTAACTGGAAAGCCTTGTTTGGGTGATTCCAAAACACAGGGGTCAAAGCTTGCATGCTTTAGCACAATTCAGGGATACATGCAGTAGGTGAGAGGCAGAGTGAAGCGGCGAAGCATACCCAGCAATTGGTTGAGTACTGCGGCAGGAACAGTGCTATAACTGGAGGAGAATGTGAGATGCATTAGTTCATGCCAAAATCTGAGTGATGAGTGGCACCTGGGGGGCTCAGTGGGTTAAGCCTTAGACTCTTGATTTTGGCTCAGGGCATGATCTCTCAGATCATCTCTCAGCCATCATCAGGCTCTGTGCTGATAGCATGGAGCCTGTTCAGGATTCTTTCCCTCCCTCTCTCTTTGCCCCTACCATGCTCATGCATTCTCTCTCTCTCTCTGTCTCTCTCTCTCTCAAAATAAATAAACATAAAAATAATATCTGAGTGATGAATCCTGAGAGGATGAAGAGACCAAAGTTGCTGTCATTAGTTAGGGTATGGGAAATACAAGATCAGTAGGAAGACAGGGACACTGGCAGATTCTCTATTTTCTTGTTTCTTTTGATCCTTAATGGAGTTACACCGGCCCTGGTTAGGTCTCAGTTTGGTAATTTCAAAAACTATTTCTCAGTTAGATTTATAACAAGAACTGAGAGGTGTGTGGTTTTGTGTAAAACAAACACAACACACACTAGTGGATTTCAACTCTTATTCTGATTTTGCAAACTCCTTTGGACAGGTCACCTCGTCAGTCAGGGTTCTTATATAGAACATACCAGGGTAACTTTGAGGGATTTTTCAACATTAAAATTATATAATTCTGTGAAAACCACTTAACATTTCCACATTCTGTTGAACTATCATTAATACTATAGTTAATTTACATTTAACAACTCAAAAAAGTTATTTTATATATATATATATACATACATACACATACATACATATACATATATACACACACACATATATTTATGTGTATAAGTATGGACCTATCTATATATAATTTCATATAAAATCTTCATTATTAAGAAATGTGTAAAGAAAGACTGTTTCCGGGGCATATCATTATTGGCTTTAAGTATTTGCCTTAGAGGCGCCTGGGTGACTCAGTCGGTTGAACATTCAACTCTTAATTTCTCTTCCGGTTATGATCTTGGACTTTGTGCATTCGAGTCCCAAGTTGGGCTCCACACTGCTGACAGCACAGAACCTGCTTGGGATTCTCTCTCTCTCCTTCTCACTCTGCCCCTCCCCTGCTCACACTCTCTCAAAATAAATAAACTTTAAAATAAATAAGTAAATAAATATTTGCCTTAAGTCTATTGAACTAAAAATGCTGCCTTGTTTTTTTTTATGCTGCCTTTACTTCTATTTCAGTTGTGAAAGCAAGATTCCACACAGGAAGGTCGGGGTGGTGCTGTGTGACTAGATGCTGTGAAACAGGCAAAATCTATTTGCTGAATGGAGTGAACTGTGTGTGGGCAGGGGGGAGGAGAGCAAAGGGAGTGGCATTTGACTAAAGCAGCAGAGGTCCTTCTTCCCCAAAGCAGTGCACTGAAGATCCCTTAGAATGGAGGTTCTTCTTTAGGGAAGAATTATCATATCCATACCTAGAGGGGAGATTTATTAGGGACTTGATGGAGGGACGTAAGGGAAGAAGGGGCTCTAATGGAAAAGAAAAGAAAAGAAATGAAGGTGCCACCAGCAGGAGTCAGGCTTTTCCAGTCCTGCTCTAGGCTTCCCCAGAACTGTATTGGGTATTCAAGGATTCCTGGCATGAGGGACCCACCCCAGGAAAACCTAGAATGAAGTGCTTCTATTATCATTCTGTCTTAACATTAGATATAAATTTGCCACTGATAAAAATTACTTTACAGGGAAATTACTCTTAAGGAAGAAATTGTCTGACTAAAATAAACAATTTTATCTGAATCTGAATAAAAGCAATAATCTTCAACAAAAAGCTTCTTTTAGCATTAAACTCATTTCACTAGTTTTTTTTGTGTGTGTCTAATCCCAGCAATGTCTTTTGTACTCACATTAAAAGAAAAGTTTGATGTGCTTTTGTTTCCAGATGCTTTACATCTCATTTCTGCTAATTTCAATTAAAAAAAAAAAAAACAAACTTACAAGCTGTCATTTTTTTCAAATGTTAACAGGTATTTTTTTTTTAATGCTTGGTGGATATTCTGATCAGCCTCAATGAATAAGTTGTAACAGCAAATTTTGGCTTCAGTATTCATGTCTGATTATTTTATTACTGATCATTCCACCACTTAGATGAGCAAAGCAATTCACACTATTCAGAAGAAAAGAATATGTTGGAATATTTCTATGTATGGAATAATTAATTGTTATAAGGTTAGTTTATGTTGATATAGTATTTGTAGCAAAGAAATTATCTGTTTATTATAACAGAAGAAGTAGAACAGCTATTATTTGTTATTCCAATTTCAGATGAAGAAAAGCTCAAGGAGTTTAAGGACACTGACCAAAACATGGTAGTAACAAGGGTTCAAGAGGCATCTGGAAGTTTTGATTCCTGATTATTTGATTCCTGAGTTATCCTTTCTTCCTTTTGCTATTTATAAATTCATTTTTTAATTGCTACAATAAGTTGAAAACAACAGTGATCATTTAGGACTGTCCAGCTTCTCTGTGCTCTTTATGGTTTTGTCACAGCTTGTTAAAATTGAAGCATCTGAGAAGACATAAGAGAAATCTTTGAAGTGGTAGTCCAAGAATCTTATCAACAGCTCTTGCACCCCCTGACCATTTCAAGAATGTGAAAGAGTGAAGAAAAACAGAGAAAGTGACTGGAGAGACCTCTCTGGGGTGAGAAGGTGCATGTGAGCCTTGTAGGGTGCAGAGGGGTGCTGCTTCCTCCTGTTTCCCAAGCCAAACAGGCAGGCTCCTGGCAGCTCAGGGTGCTCTAGGTGGCTTCCCTCCATTCCTGTCGCAAGCCTGAAAGGGAGAGAGAGAGAGAGGGAGGAAAGTGCCGCTTTGAGCTACTGCAATCTCTGTGGGGCGAAGGATGAGTGTACATTTCCCATGGACCAAATGAGGCCACAGGAGAGGAAGGGCGGATTAAAATTCTGTCTAATCAGAGATTAGGGAGAATAGGTGGAGCTCAGAATATTTTTAGGGCAGTGAAACTACTCTGTGTGATACTATAATGATGGATACGTGTCATTATACATTTGTCCAAACTTTTAGAATGTGTACCACCACGAGTGAACTCTAATGTGAACTATGAACTCTGACAGTACGTCAGTGTAGGTGCATCAATTGTAACAAAGGTACCCGCTCCGGTGGGATAAGGTCATATTAGGGGAAGTTATGTAGGTATGTGGCAGGGGGATATGGGAAATTTCTTTATCTGTCCTCTCAATTTTGCTGGGAGTCTAAAACTGCTCTAAAAAAAATTAAAGTCTGTTAAAAAAAAAAAATATCCTGCCTAAGAGGACCACTTCAGAAGGCAAAGGAAAACCAGCAGCAAGAGGGGTTTAAGTCTCAAGTTAGCAATCTGTGGAGGAGAAGCAGGAAATAGTTAAATACTTCTCCCTCCCCTGCCAAAGAACGAACATGGTCTCTGATCTGGTTTAAATTATTTCCCCAGTATTCAAAATGGATCCCATAACAATTTTAATCTGATCACATTAAACCTTTGGATTAATTTGACAAGATTTAAAATCTTGACACTAACACTATTGATAAACATAAAAGAATAATGGATATACTTTTTTTCTTAGATTCAAATGTAAAATAGTTTTTTTACAGTTTTATTCTTGTAGTTTACTCACTTTTTTCATTGGGATAATTCCTACTTAATTTTTTTGTTGCTGTTTCTAATATGAATTCCTGAATTTGATATATGGAGCTGGAATTGATGTTTTCCATATCTCTCTGTATTTCTCTTTGCTGAATTCCCTTATGAATTTTATTTTTCAATTAATTACATTTCTAGGGCTTCTGCATCACATCTTCTGCATCTAGCAAAGATATATTCTGCTTTTTTTCCTATTATAGTTTTGCTTACTTTTGGTTCATAAATTGTGAAATTGATAAGAGCTTCTTAAATATCACTGGTTTTGAATGAGTACGGATCTTATTTCCTTTGCTACTGCTTGTGAAAGAAAAAGACTTTAACACTTTCCCCATTCTGTATGATGTTAGATGTTGTTTTAAAATAAACACTGAACCCCATCCTTCTTGTCCTTGTTAAAGGGTTTTAAAATATAAGTGGGCATGATATTTTATCAAACTTTTTTTTTGCCATCCCAGATTAAATAATACAAATTTTTCTTATTTTTCCTCTTTATGTAACATATGATTTTAATCAGTTTTATAAACCTAACAACTTTTCATTCGTGTGACGAATGTACTTTGGCATAATTAATTGTTGACTTCTATTCTTGTTGTGCAAAGCGATCATGGACAACATCACTGGCAAAGCAGATTTAACACAGGGCTTAAATTTACTGGCAGAGAAGAGCATAGCACAGACAGGTCACCCAAAATCTCACTGGTCCACAATTTAGGAAAGCGTAGAAGACTTATGGTATATGGTGGCTCATTTGCCAGTTGAGGGAAGCCCCTTTCTGGTCTTGCTCTATGTATTCATGTGGAGAGCCAGGGTATATCTATGTGAGTATGTAAGAAATGTAAGTTCCTTGGCCTGGAAAGGGCTTTTTTAGAAAAGGGGACTCCTAGAATGTAGTGGCTGGTATTTGCCTGTTTTTCCCTTGAGGCATTTCAGATTTGAGCCAGTTCTCTGCTAAATTATCAAAAGGGAGAGAAAATAAATTAGGGCTGTGTAGATTTGACTCTCCTCTGTTCCTTATTACTTCAATTACAATTTTAGCATCCATGTTCATCAAGAAGATTGGGCTGTATCATAATAGTTTTTACTTTTACTTTTTAAAAATTTTCCATAAAGTTCTTTATTTTGTACTCCAAAATAATAGTCATTTACGACTATTCTGAGGCTTGGGGGTACTTTTGTTTGAACCATATGATTAATTTTGAATTTAACTTTATGTAATTGATTCTAATTGTTTTTTTGCATCTGACTTGTGTTAATTTTATGCCTCTTTTAGCCAAGCTGTTTCTTTTCCTATTTTGTGTTCTATTGTACAAGAAATACTCTGTATGTTTTTATCTTCCACAATAATTTGGAAAATAGAGAATATGATATTAACTTTATAAGTGGCAAATTAAACAATTTTCATAGATTTCTTAAAGTTGTATTTGTGATACTCTTATGAAAACAAAAACAATCCAACTTAACTTCATTTTATGGAAAAGTAAGAAGATTAGTACTGCTGCTCTTTTCCTCCCTGCCTTATGTACTTTTCATTAATTTACTCTGGGTTCACAAGCCCTGTTATTCAAGAAAAAAAAGTGTTCTTCTGTTAAAGCATATTTTGTTATTTGTATTCTCTGTTTGTTTCCATAGTTACACCAATTATTTAGACTTACAACATCAACCTTCCTCTTAATAATGTTTAATGATTTCTGAAGTTTTTCTTTTGCTAGTTTCAGTGTTTATTGCTAGTTCTTTTCCATTCTATGACTTCTAAATGATAGAAATTTGAATTTTTTATATTCCAGTCAACTAATGAACATCTTTCATTTTTTTCATAGACATTTGAGTGTATTTTCTGAAACATTGAAGCTCTGAGGTTGCCATTCTGCTTTCAACCATGAATGCCAGCTTGACTGGTTACCATGTGTTTTGTGTTATCACTTCTATCTGCACTGCCAAAACTCAAAGACATTTCTCTATTGTTTTCTGCAGAGAAAAGAACAAAAGTGGAACTCCCTTTTTAATAGATGAATTTCTGGAGGATTACTGTTTTTTAGTTTTGAAAGTTTCAGGATCAATTCTATTTTCTTGTAATTTAAATAGTAAAATTACCAGGAAACACATTGCTTATTAATTGCCATGAATACAGTGATACTTTTTAGTATCTTTTTCTACTCTGGGAAAATCCTTTTTATTAGAATTAGCTTTTGATCCATCCTTTTTCTCCTTTGGAGATGACCACTATTTTTAGGTTGAATATATGTCATTTAACTCTCCATATCTATTATCTTTTTGTTACTTTGATAGGTCTTTCTTCTGAATTGTGTGATTACATCTGAGGCTTACCCTTTTTTCCTTAAAAACTTATTTTTCTGCTGTGTCAAGTCTGCTATTTAGTACTTTCAGTAGAAATTTCATTTCAATTCTTAAAGTAAAAAACTACATTTACTCTTTTCTAAGTTTTTTTTAATGTTTATTTTGACAGAGAGAGAGAGAGAGACAGAGAGAGAGACAGAGAGACAGCATGAGTGGGGGAGGGTCAGAGAGAGAGGGAGACACAGAATCCGAAGCAGGCTCCAGGTTCTGAGCTGTCAGCACAGAGCCTGATGCAGGGCTGGAACTCACAGACCACGAGATCATGACCTGAGCCGAAGTCAGATGCTCAGGTGCCCCTACATTTACTCTTTTCTTATTTTTGTCTATTTGATAAAAGCATGATTTTGCATTGCATTGAGACTATGTCAGAAATTAAAAAAAATTTTTTTTCCCATTTCATTGAATAATCCTATTTCTGGTGAAGTATTTATTTTTATTATTTTAAATTATAGAAGATAGAATACATGTAGAAAGTTGCATAAGATATATATACAGTATAACAAAATATTTATAAAGTTAACACTCATGCAATTCCAATCTAGGTCAAGAAATTGAACACAGCCAGTGCCCCAAAAGCCCTTTGCATGATCAACTACGTAATTTGTAAGGACTGGTGCAAAAGTGAAAATGGGATGACCCTTGTTTTATTTATTTTTAAAATTTTTTAATGTTTATTTTTGAGAGAGACAAAGCATGGGTGAGCAGGGGAGGTGCAGAGAGGGAGACAGAGGATCCGAAGTAGACTCCACTCTGACAGAGAGCCTGATGTGGCACTCGAACTCACAAACCACAAGATCATGACCTGAGCTGAAGTCAGATGCTTACCTGACTGAGCCACCCGGCACCCCCCCCCCCACCCCTGCTTTAAAATTATTAAGAATTTCAAGACAACAAGAGCAGAGCATTAAATCCATTAAATCAAGCCTGGTCCCCTTCTGAGCATGTGATCCTGCACAAACTGCATGCTTAACTTACAAACATGCTGTGAGGAGCAAATGAGATAATGCATGTGTGGCTTGCAAGTTAAGTAAGCATGATGCATGGATTTTGGTCAACATGCAATTTTATTTTCTTGTCTCCCATATCCAGTCAGGATAATCTTCTCCTTTCCTTGAAAGAAAACTCCAGCAGGCCTGAGATTATAGGGCAGATTCTTAGATAGGACACAGTCCTGAAGAAACTCTCACAAATATTCTATCAGTTACATAATTGGAATGTGAAATCCTGTATAATAATTGGAACTCATAACTTTTTAGCTTACACTTCCCTTCCTTACTTGGACATGCTTTGGTTAGAGACCTGTAATGGGGAAAGTGGGGCTCTCCACCTCTTACTCACTCACTGTTCTTTACTCTGAGTTGAGGTGGGGAAGATATTAAGAGAATAGGACAATATTGCTTGGTTGTGTTACTTAGAGTATTGGCCTTGGCAGATCATCTAAGTTGTCTGTCTTTTCTTGCAGTTTGTTTAATGAGCACTTCAGTTCAGAGGCTGTTGTTTCCTCTCCTACAGTACTGTGGTGGCTTGTGTTTTCTTTCTAGGCCACATGATATCCACCTTTGCTATTGCTGCATAGAAGTTTTTGTTGGGCATCAGGCAGCAATATTAGACAGGACCCAGGATGAGCCCATGCCAGTCTTTTCTCCTCTATGGCCCACATCTGGTCTCTGGGGAAAGGCTCAGTTTCTCCTGCTCTGATGAATTCAGAGACAGGCCAATACCAACACTCTGCCAGCCAATGATGAGTTAAGCCAGCCCTCTGTATCACCTGAATAAGGGTCAGACATCAGTTAGCCAGACATGTACATAGTCTGCTGCATGCATGAGTCAGGCTGCCAACTGTTGGAACACACTTACAAACACTTTGATTAGTCCTATTGAAGATCATCCTGGTTTTCTCACACCATCCCTCCCTTCCGACTAGGCTCCAGGTCAGCAGAAGACTCTGAGGAGGGCAAGAGCTGCCTCCAGAGGTACATAGCAAAATTCCTCCAATAACACAAAAGTTTGGTCCCAGAATTCAAATGCAGAAACCGTGAGGTTGTGTTGTTATGAGTTGAATGAAAACAATAATTTTTGGTCTGGATATAAAGGTAATAAAGGTTACACTGTAAAGCTTACCCTATATTGTTGTGAATTATCAAGAATCATTCTTGGACTACCAAACCTCATATCACATTCTGGGCATTTTGAGAATAGAGAGCCAGATAGAGGATGGGTTCAATTATAAGCAGAATCAAGTCTGTGTTATCTTGGGATGCCTTATATTTTACAGTATTTCTCACCAGTCTCCTCAAATCTCTCTCTGCTTGTTAAAGGCCTAAGGTCTCCAGGAGTTATGAATAGGTTTCCTGTACCTCTTTGTAAATCCTGCATAATTTGGGGTGGGAGTTTTTTTTTTACTGACATTTTGCTATCTGGTAACCAGATATCCTCAGCTCCTCTCATATCCTAAAACATATATAACTTTTCACAATACTTAATACTAGGTACTTGAATTCCTCCAAAAGGTCCTATGCAATTTTTTCCTCTACTCACTCACCCTTAAATGAAGAATGAGCCACATGGGTTTATTGGGAAATTTAAAGTAAACCACTCCACAGTGTGGAAAAGATGTTTTTTAACAACCGAAGCAGATGGAAAGTTAGTATGTATCACTTATAAAACAGTTGTGGTGCACCATAGATATTTTAAAAATGCCATTTCTTATTTCTAGGGAGCATAGAGACTAGTAGATGTCCTGAGAGGAAAAGATGGGGGGCGGGGGGACTTACACTTAAGCAGCTTGATGAATTCCAAAGTTCCTGCATAAAGAGCCAAAAAGAAACTTCAAGTAGGAGACTTTCTATGGAACCTGAAGGCAAAATGCAAATTTAGTCTGAGGCAACTGAGCTTCCACCCTAAGTGGTGGAACTCCAAGAACCGGTTAATTTGAAGGAGCAAAGTGAAATTAAGAGAACAGTTTCCAAAAGGGATCCTCACTCATGAATAAGGCATAAGGCGATTGGTAGCAAACCCTAAGAGAACACATTTCCTTGATCTTTTTTTTTTTTTTCTCCTTTTTTTGTCATTGAGAAACATAGAAAATCCTTTTTAAAAATAGTTTTAATAAAAATTTTTGGAAATAGATTTCTAAGACATCTTCTTGAGCATTCTCCCACATCAGTAGCTATTTCTTAAAAATAGAGTTAAATTAATTTTTACATTATTATTTACATCTAATATCAATATTTACTCACCAGTTTACTGCAGTGTTTACTTACTAAATAGTTCCTGAACCTCCATCCTATCAGGCACTTTATAAGAATAGGCTGCAGCAGCGAACACAAGCAGATGAAGCCCTATTCTCACAGAGCTTGCTTTCTGAGTGCAACAGGGATTGAGAATAAACAAGCAAACACATAAATATGCAGTATTTCATTTGGCCACATGTGCTAAGAAGAAAAATAAATCCAAGAAAGGAATGGAATGGGGAGCAATAAAGGGTGGAAAAACAGAGCAGGGTTATTTAAGATAGGTTGGTCAAAGAAGTGATGTTTTCTGTGGCAAAATTCTCTTATCTAATTCAGGTGAGGAAGTTAGCTCTGAAGATACTTGAAGAAAGAGCATCAGGCATATGAGCAAATGCCAGTTCAAAATATTAAGTTAGTACTATTTGTAGAAGTTGCAATAATAGTGACAACCGTTGCATCAGGTGCAATATATTAAATGCGTACTATATATTCATTCATTATCCTAAACAATTTCTGTACATCTTTATGCTACTGTAAAAGTTTTCTTTTATGCCCTAGAGGGATTTTGTGTGTGTATGCACAGAAGGGACTATTCAGAGTTTTACTTTTCTTTTTATGATTAAATTTTCTAATTATTTAAAAAAAATGTAAATTAATGTACAGTTGTAAGAAATAATACAGAGATTGTGGGTACACTTCACCTGGTTTCTCTTAATGTTAACATCTTGCAAATCTAGAGCTAAGACAACCAGTATATCGACATTCGTACAATCCACTGGTCTTACTTAGTTCACCAGTTTGACATGCACTCATCTGCAGCATGTGTAATTAGTTCTATGCAGTTTTATCTCATGTGTAGATTTGTTTAACGACCACCACTTCAAGAGACAGTTCCCCCCCATGAGGATTCTTCACGCTGCCTTTTACAGACCTACCCCCTCTTACCATTCATGCTGCCAGTCCCTAGTTCTTGGCAACCACTAATCTGTTCTCTATGTCTATAATTTTGTCATTTCCATAATGTTGTATGAATTAAACCTTACTGTATTTAATCTTTTAGAATTCTTTTTTTTTAGTCAGCATTATTCCTTTCAGATTCATCCAGATTGTTGCATCTTTCAATAGTTCATCCCTTTTTTGAGTGTTGAGTAGTATTCCATGGTAAGGATGAATTACAATGTATTTAAACATTTAACTGTTGAAGAGACTTAGATTGTTTCCAGTTTTTGGCTACTACAGATAAATTTTCTGTGAACATTTATATATGTTTTTAGGTGAACATAAGTTTTATTTCTCTTGAATAAGTGCCCAAGGGTGGAATTGCTGTGTCGTGTGTTAAGTACATATTTATTTTTGTAAGAAGCTGCCCAACTATTCTCCAGAGTGGTTATATCATTTTATCTTCCCAACAGCAGTGAATGAAGGATTGAGTTTGTCTGTATCATCTCCAGAATTTGGTATTGCCATAATTTTTTTTATTTTGGCTTTTTAATAGGTGTTACTTTGTTTTTTAAAAATAGCGTTCAGTTTACCAAAATTGTAAATTGAAAAACATCCCTCATCTTTAAGTATGTAAATGCAGCTTGTGTGAATAACTATTCTATTGATATGTCTATAAAATTTTAGCAATCACTTTTTAATATTTGGTACTATTTAAACATTTAGTTAATCACTTTTCAACATTTTAAACTGAATATTTACATTTAATACGAGTTTTTAAAAATACATTTATTGTGACACTAACACATGAAATCTTTGAGTACTTAAAAATAAACACATCAAGTTGTATACCTTAAATAAATATAATTCCTATGTGTCAGTAGGACATGAAGTATCTCAATAAAGCTGAAATAAAAAAACAATAAAAAAAATATCCCTTCCCCATACTTAAAAATAAACCTAGGAGATAAAACTTTTAAATAAGGTGAAACTGAAGTTCTCTTAAATGTTCCAGTATTCCACAAAATAACTTTCTTTGCACTTGTGATTTTAAATTGAAAGCTTATTAAGGACTGAAGTTGCAGTTCTTTGACAAACTTGCAAAAATAATTCCATAGACGAAGGATAGTCTTCTAAACAAATGGTGGGAAAAAATTGTACATCAATGACCAAAAAGCTGAACCTTGACCTGTACTCAGATATTATACAAAACTGAACTCAAACTGGATTATAATGACCTATTTGTATAAGATGAAGCTACAAAATTTTAAAAAGAGGATATAGTAGAAAATCTCCATGACTTGGTGTTAGGTGACAAGTTCTTAGACATGATACAAAAGACACAATCCATTTAAAAAATTATAAATTGAACTTCATCAAAATTAATAAGCTTTGCTATGTGAAAAACGCTGTTAAGACAATGAAAATACAATACACTAACTGGGAGAAAATATGTTCAAACCATATTTGCAAAGAACTTATATTCAGAATACTAATTAAAAAACTTAACTCTAAACTCAAAAAAATAAAAAAAACACCCACCAAAAATAAACAGAAAAAATCCCCACAAACAATCTAGTTGGAAGTAGGCAAAAGAAGGGCACTTTCCCGAATAAGTTATATAAGTGACAAACACATGAGGATCATGTTTAACATGACATTAGAGAAATGCAAATTAAAATCATTATGAGATACAATAGAAGTGAGAGAGGACATCCTTGCCTTGTTGGCAATCTTAGAGAAGTGTCCTGTTTTCTTACCATTAACTATTTTCTGCAGAATTTTTGTAGATTCTCCATATCACATTGAGTTTCCCTCTATTTATAGTTTGCTGAATATTTTTATGATGAAAGAGTGTTAGATTTTGTCATGTTTTTTCTTGCCTTAATTGATATGGTACTATGATTTTTCTTCTTTGTCTTATTGGTATGGTAGATTACATCAACTGATTCTCAAATGTTAAGCCAGCTTTCTGTACCTGGAATGAATTCCACTTGGTCATGGTATGTAATTCTTTTTATACATTGTTGGGTTTGATTTGCTGATATGCTTTTGAGGGCTTTTTTTATGTTATGAAATACATTGGTCTGTAGTTTTCTTGTAATATTTTATCTGTTTTTACATTTAAGTAATAAGTGAGTTAGAGAGTATTTACTCTGCTGTTTTCTGTGGAGACTTGATATTATTTCTTCATTAAATATTTGGTAGAATTCATGAGTGAAACTATCTGGGTTTGATGTTTTCTTTTTTGGAAGTCATTGATTATTGATTTAATTTCTGTAATAGATATAGGCCTATTCAGGTTATCTGTGTGTGTGTGTGTGTGTGTGTGTGTGTGGTGAGTTTTGGTAGTTTATGTCTTTTAGGTAACTGGTGTATTGCATTTAAGTAGTAAAATCTGCGGCCTGGATTTGTTCATAGTGTTACTTTGTTATCCATATAAATTCCTTTTTCATTTCTGATATTGGTAAATTGTGTCTACTCTCTACTTTCTTGGTTAGCATAGGTAGTAATGGTTTGCCAATTTTAGTGATCTTTTCAAAAAACTAGCTTTTCCTTTTGTTGATATTCTCAATTGTTTCTTATTTTCAATTTCATTGATTTTTGCTTTAATTTTTATTATTTCTTTTCTTCTGCCTGCTCTAGGCTGAAACTGATAGAATCAGTCTTTCTTATGCTGGTTTCTTGGCTCTCGGACTTTCACAAATGTTTCTCCAGTGGTATAACTCCCTCCAATCCCTATCCCTCTGCTTCCGCCAGCATTTACTCTCTCCCCTAGATGGAGCTTTCTCAATCTTTTCCCTTACTGAGTATGTTTTCTCCCCTTTTCACTAAGACTAGAGGGCTGAGGGGATGGAATAGGGAGGAATTCCTTTTTCTTAAGTGGAAAATTTAAGGATTGTGCTCTGGCAAACTTCTCATCTCTGGAGAGTAGACATTTTTTATGGAGAAAGTTCTAGGTATGTTTTACAGCATTTGGGCTTCTTTTCCCCTTGCTAGAGCCTTTACACACCTTGAGAATGTGGTGGAGCTCCTGGAAGTAGATTCCATAAAAGTGTGGATGCCCTCCTATGACTGGGCACACCGGGAGATTTTCACTCTCTCCACAGTCCACACAACCTCCAGTAATTTGCTGAAAATTACTTTTTAAGTGTTCCCATTAGTTTATGGCTCTACTGGCTTCTGCTCTGGGTATAGAGATCTTGCTTGATGTTATCCTTCTGCAAGTGCCTGACTTTCCAGACTTCAGAGTGGCAGTTTGACAAGGGCCTCAGTTCTCTCATAGGTCCAAGAGAAGTAAATTATTTTCAGTTTGTCCAGATTTTGTTGTTGTTGTTGTTGTTGTAATAATAGGAGTGACAACTTCTCATATTGGAGCTGAAACCAGAAGTCTCCACTTTGTTTACTTTTCTTTTTTAAAGAGAAATAAATCAAGTACAGTAAAACTTTGGTTTGCAAGCATAATTTGTTCTGGAAACATGCTTGTAATCCAAAGCCCTTATGTATCAAAGCGAATTTCAAGAACCATTGGCTCAGGTGTGATCATGTGACATTTGGCATCACATACTACTCGTATTACAAGACATTGCTCATTTATCAAATTAAAATTTATTAGAAATGTTTGCTCGTCTTGGAAACACTTGCAGAACAAGTTACTCACAATCCAAGGTTTTACTACTTTAATTTGCTCTGTGCAATACATTTTGCTACGTATTATGAGGGATACAAAAAGCATGGGAAAAGTTTTTTTTTTTAATATATGAGTTTTAAATCTTCTTTTTTCCCCCTTTTTATTGAGGTATAGCTGACAATACAGTATTATATTAGTTTCAGGTGTACAATATAGTGATTAGGCATTTATATACATTAAGAAATGATCACCATAAGTCATGTTACTGTCTGTCACCAAAATTATTGCAGTATTAACTATGTTCTCTATGATGTACTTTTCATCCCATGATTTATTTATAAATTTTATAAATTTATACATTTGTACCTCTTAATCCTTTTCCACCTACCTGCTCAACTCTGGTAAACACGTTTGTTGTGTGTATTTATGAGTCTGTGTTTTGTTTTTTTAATTCCAAATATAAATGAAATTATAAGATATTTGTCTTTGTTTGACT
Source organism: Panthera leo (assembly GCF_018350215.1). NCBI lineage: Eukaryota > Metazoa > Chordata > Mammalia > Carnivora > Felidae > Panthera > Panthera leo. The sequence goes on along the minus strand of NC_056679.1, from coordinate 35,080,646 downwards.
TACTTAGCATAATACCCTCTAAGCCTATCCATGTTGTTGCAAATGGCAAGATTTCATTCTTTTTTATGGCTGAGTAATATTTAATTGTGTGATTTTGTGTGTGTGTGTGTGTGTGTGTGTATACACACATACACATATACCATCTCGTTTTTATACATTCTTATATTGACGGACACTTACATTGCTTCCATATCTTGGCTATTGTAAGTAGTGCTGTAGTGAACACAGGAATATATATATATATATATATATATATATATATATATATATATATATCTTTTTGGATTTGTGTTTACATTTTCTTTGAATACCAGGAGGTAGAATTTCTAGATCATATGGTATTTCAATTTTTAATTTTTGAGAAACCTCCGCAGTGTTTTTCACAGTGGCTGTACCTATTTATTTTCCCAAAAGTACACAAGGGTTCCCTTTTCTTCACATCCTCATTCAACACTTATTATTTCTTATCTTTTTGATACTAGCCATTCATCTTACATGTGGGAGGTAATATCTCATTGTGGTTTTGATTTTCATTTCTTGTATGATTAATGATGTTAAATATCTTTTTTTTTTTTTTTTTTGGTATCTGTTGGCCATCTGTATGTCATCTTTGGAATAATGTCTATTCAAGTCCTCTGCTCATTTTATTTTTGATATTAATCCTTTACTGGATATATCACTTGCAACTATCTTCCCTCATTCAGTAAGGTGCATTACTGTTTTGTTAACAGTTTCCTTCATGATGCAAAAGCTTTCTAGCTTGATGTAGTCCCCATTGTTTATTTTTGCTCTTGTTGCCCTTGCCTGAGGAGACAGATAAAAAAATACATTTATTGCTAACACTGATGTCCCAAAGTTTACTGCCCTTGTTTTCTTTCAGGAGTTTTGTGGCTTCAGATATTACATGTAGGTTTTTTTTAGCCATTTGAATTAATTTTTGTATATGGTGTAAGAAAGTGGTTCAGTTTTACTCTTTTGTATGTAGCTGTCTAGTTTTCCCAACATCATTTCTTGAAGAGACTGCCTTTTCCCCCATTGTATATTCTTTGTTGTAGATTAATTGACCATAAAGCCATGATTTTATTTCTGGGCTATTTTTTTCCATTGATCTTTGTGTCTGTTTTTGTGGTGGTATCATACTGATTCGATTACTAAAGTATAGTTTGAAATCTGAGATGTGATACCTCCAGCTTTATTGTTTTTCAAGATAGCTTTTGCTGTTCAGGGTCTTTTGTGGTTCCATAGAAGTTTTAGTGTTATTTCATCTAGTTCTGTGAAAAATACCATTCGTATTTTGACAGGGATTGAATTGAATTTGTATATTGCTTTGGGTATTATGACATGTTAACAATATTAATTCTCCCAATCCATGAGCATGGTATATCTTTCCATTTATTTGTTTCATCTTCAGTTTCTTTCATCAGTCTTATAGTTCTCCGAGTACAGGTCTTTCACCTCCTTGGTTAAATTTATATGTTCATTGTTTTTGTTCAGAGTTGTGGATTTTACAATAAATAATAAGCTTTATAACTTCTATGATATATTAATTATTAGAGCACAAGGCACATTAGACATGTAATTTTAAAAATATATTCAGGAACTACAAGAATGAATATCAACTCTGATCCGGATATAATGCTGTTAGGATAAAAGTTTCTATAGCTGCTTTGTTTCTGATATAAGTTGCTGTTGAATCCAGAATTATTTTATTTCATTATAATCACTTTTTATAAGTCATAGGCCTCCACATTAATCTTTATATAGACTTTTATATTCTAATTTGCTTTATAGCTGTTTTTTCCCAACCTTCCTGTAAGGTAAATTAGAATAAATTGCACTACTAAGGGGAAGAGAGGTTGAATGACTTGTTCTGTGTCGTGCTGAGGGCTAATTATATAAGCAGAATTTAAAGGTATAGGCTTTGCAGTATTAGCCAACAGAACCATAGCAATGCTAACAAAAAACTCCACATTTTAAAATCAAACTTTTCTTTTTGCAAAGCAAACTACCAGTAATACTCTTGGTTTTATTTCTTTTTCTGATTTTGATCAGTTAAAAATCAAATTCAAGTACATATTTCCTGTTTCTTATTTAGGACATCCTATTACGTGCCCTATATTGTGGGTATCATGTTGTATAAGACAAGGTCATTATCCTCCAGCTGATCATGGTATGTGAAATGAGACATATTTATAAATAAGTGCAATAAAGTATTAGGTGCTATGAGAGAAGTTTGAATGGGATATAAAGGAGGGGTGATGAAATTTTCCTGGGTGAGGAGAATCAGTCTCCTCCAACTTTCAATAGTCATATTCATTGGAATGATTTTCAAGAGTTATTAGTGGTTATTGAAGAAACACAAATACTTTATTCAGTGACTATAATGATGCTCCATTGATTTATGTTTGATTCAGCTTTCTATTATTTTAATTTTAGCATATATACAAAGGGAGTAAAAGCCTAAAAGAACATTAAATAAAACAGCCACAATTATGCTGTCTCTCCTAGAATAAGATAGTATCTTCATATTTATAAAAGTACTTGGGGGTGCCTGGGCGGCTCAGTCGGTTGAGGCTCCGACTTTGGCTCAGGTCATGATCTCACGGTTCGTGAGTTCGAGCCCCATGTCGGCCTCTGTGCTGACAGCTCAGAGCCTGGAGTCTGCTTTGGATTCTGTGTCTCCCTCTCTCTGCCCCTTCCCTGCTCGTGCTCTCTCTGTGTCTCTCAAAGATGAATAAACATTAAAAAATTAAAAAAAAAAAATAGAAGTACTTTGTTCTGTCTCTTTCCAGCATGGTGTTGCTACCTGGGAAGAACATTTCCCTTCCTGATTGTGATGTCTTGTTTCTTGAGATCCATTCAGTCCGTATTGATTCTTATTGCCATATGGATATTTCTGTGGTCTTCTAACCTCTTATTCTCAATGAATAAACCCATACATTACATACCTTTTGAGCAACTGATGTATCAGTGTGTTTTGAATTGTCGTCAAGCAATCAAATATGCAAAACCTAATCTTACAAAAAAAAAGATACATTTTTAATTTTTGAGGAATCTCCATACTGTTTTCCAGAGTGGCTGCACCAGAATTAAAAATAGTACTAATCCATGACCTGGCAATTGCACTAGTATTTATCCAAAAGTTACAAAAATGCTGATTCAAAGGAGCCCATGCACCCCAATGTTTATAGCCACACTATCAACAATAGCTAAATCATGGAAAGAGCCCAAATGTCCATTGATTGATGAATGGATAATGAAAATGTGTATGTATACACACACACACACACACACACACACACACACACACACACACACACATATACATCCAATGGAATATTACTCAGCGATCAAAAAGAATGAAATCTTGTCATTTGCACAACAACATGAATAGAACTAGAGCGTATTATGCTAACTGAAATAAGTCAGAGAAAGACAAATATATGATTTCACTCGTGTGTAGTTTAGGAAACACAACAGATGAACATAGGGGACAGGAAGGAAAAAATAAAAACAGAGAGGGATGGATGCCTGGGTGGCTCAGTTGGTTAAGCATCTGACTTTGGCTCAGGTCATGGTCTTACAGTTTATGAATTGGAGACCTGCATTAGGTGAGCTAGAGCCCTGCTTTGGGTAAGCTTCAGCCTGCTTTGGGATTCTCTCTCTCTCTCTCTCCCTCTCTCCCCTTATCTCTCTGCCCCTTATGGGATTTTCTTCTCTCTCATTCTCTCTGCCCTTCTCTCACTTGTGTTCTCTCTCAGAAAAAAAAAAAAAAAAAAAAAAGATAACAGAGGGGGAGGCAAACTATAAGAGACTCTTAAATACAGAGAACAAACAGGGTTGCTAGAGGGGAGATAGATAGGGGAATGGACTACATGGGTGATGAGCATTAAAATGGAGGGCACTTGTTGTTGAGATGAACACTGGGTATTGTGTGTAAGTGTTGAATCACTGGGTTCTAGTCCTGAAACCAATACTACACTGTATGTTAACTAACTTGATTTTAAATAAATAAACTAAAAAAAATTCTGACAAAAAAAAAAGCCATACAGTAAAGGTAGCTTATTCACATTTCTTTTGATAGGAGTGCCTGGCATAGATTCTGCATAGAGTAGGCTTTCAAAAATATTCCTGAATAAATAGGAGGTTGGTTCTAGTAGGTGTGGCTGTCCCTTGAGAATAAATGAAAAATTATGTAAGAAAGTATGTTTTCATTTGAAAAACATAAAGTTTTCAAGGATTAATTGCATAAAAGTATTTTTTTAGAGTTATGATTGAACTGTTGTTTTTGCCCTGCATGCATTTAAAAATAATTGCAAATGTTGATGTTCATTGAAGATTAATTAACACAGTTGTTTTTATGAAGATCATTTGTAATGTCTCCCTGTTGTCTCTCTTCATTCTCATTTAGTGCTTTACTTTTTTCTTTTGTGGAACGATTTCACTAATACTTTATGTGGCCTAGCTGTCTTTTGCATGGTTATTCAAACATATTAGGAGACATACGGAGTTAAGGGCATTAGTATAGGAAGCTTTAAAAAAACTGATATTAAGTTTCAGCGGTTGAATTCTTTTGCATCTGGCTCTGTTTCAATTTTTATTTATTTTTTTCACAATTTTGCTTTTAGCATGATAAATAAAATGTCTGTCAATATTTTTACTGTTTTTGAATGACTGAAAAAATTTATTACAGAAGGTGGTGGGAGGAGGGTTTGAAGGAACATCAACTATTAGAGCATGGATGATTGCACTCAGAGATTTGCTAATATTTGTGGAGAGGGAATAGTTAACCAGCTACTCACAAATACCGAGAATTTATGCCTGCTAATTTTTTTATATTGTAATGCTTTTCTTCTTTTTCAATAGTGGTTGATTACATCTATACTTTCCTTAAGAATCATTTCTTTGCAACAGCTGTTCATCCTGATATCAGGTTTTGTCAGAATGGTTGCTGACTTAAAAGGTCTTGCAATACACTTTATTATATACCTAATGAGAACTGACATATTACTACTGAGAAATAGGGCACCACATCAAAACATCTAGACTTGTGCTTGGATAGATTTGTTGAACTGATGCAACCTCACTGTGAACCAGGGCTACATAGCATTTTTTTCAAACATGGCACTACCATTTAACTTTAGAAATATTTTATGTTGGAAGTCATAAATCTTGACATAACCATGAAAATAAGTTTATAAAGAGAATTTAAAAATAGCAGGGATAACCAGTCATCATTCAAGAAAGTTTTATTATTAGTTTTTCATGTGGTCTTTGCAGTGGTTTGGCTGGAACCATGGGATAAATTGAGAGTTGGTGTGAGCTGCGAACTCGTCATTTATCTCCCAGGTATTTGAGCTAGTCAGTCTCATGCCATCGGTAAGTTTAATAGTGGGGGTGTGGTTTGTTTGCAGTATATTCAGGTTTTAAGTAAGGCCACTGGCACTTAACAAACCATGATTAGCCTGTCTGACAGGTTGACTAAATGATTTCCCAGAGGGTTGGTGTGGTTGGACTAAATTCATTCTGAAAGCGATTTTCCTTAACATGGTTAAGTAATGTTAATAAAATGATTGTAAAAGCTAACTTCTCTTAGTGTGAGCTAGAGAAGGTCCATGATGAAATGTGTGAGAAACCCTCCTACACAGTCAGTAGTCACTTTCACTAAGGATTTTTGGATGGCTGTAGACTCAATATGTTGGAACTGCCAAAGTGTTGTAGAGCAGCCAAGAAGTCCTGTGACATGCCATAGAAAGATAAATAATTGATATAATTTTCCTTGATGTCTTGAAAAAGAGTGAAAGAAATTTTTCTGAGAGTATTGTGTATGGAGCAGTGCTTTTCCCTTAAATATGCTGTGTGCAGAAAGAACCATAACATTTAAAATTGAGAAAAATTTTTTAATAATGAATTTTTTTGGCTAATTTAACTTTGATATTAAGTGATGTGTTTCTGTTCTGCTAGTATCAGTGAATAATTTGCATAAAAACCCTGTACTCATTCAATGTGTCATCACACCTTGCCCAGAAGAGTAAAATGTTTCATCTTTTCTATGAGAACAGTAATGTAAATTAGAGGATAGGCAATTGATCTGTTGAAATATAAAATATATTTAATTCATTACAGATGCAGAGGAAGAAAACGTAAAGTTCATTGTGCCATCGTCTATAGTTGGTAGTCCTTTGTTTTAATAATTATTAAAGTATAATAGTAATGATACTAGTCTTTATCTTTTATGAGAGCTTTTCAGAATAAGTGATGCGTATTTGCTCATCTGCCCTGTAACATGAAGGAGACTGCACTTTGACCCTGAGAAGAAAGTCATCTTAAGCATATGCCAGCATTAGCCACAACTCTGAGTGAAGGGAGAGAAAATCTTTATTCTTGAGTACTCTTACTACAAGTTAGTCCTCAACCAAGAGACAGAACCTTTACTTCAGTTATTAAGCATTAACAATTTAAAAAATTTATTTTTTTTTTTTGACAGAGAGAGAGCGAGTGAGCATGCACATGCATGGGTGTGAATAGGGGAGATGCAGAGAGAGAATTCCAAGCAGTCTCTGTGCTTCATAGCACAGAGCCCCATGTGCGACTCTGTCCTACGAACCATGAGATCATGACCTGAGCTGAAATTCAGAGTTGGACACTAAACTGACTGAGCCACCTAGGCGCCCCATTAAGCATTGACTTTTATCAAGAACATGCCTTTATTCATAGGGACATTACAGGACATAATCAGGTTGTGCGTGTGAGGAGGATATGGTGATCCCATGTACGTAGTGGTTTCTTATTTGCATGGTTTAAAAATTTTCTTTGTTATGATATTAAAGAGATTCAGCCTATTCAAAACATTTTTTTTCAACAGTAGTGTGGTTGAGAACTGCTGAATTTGTTTGCCTCATATGTGATCATTGTTTTATTCTTTATGCCTTTTGCAGATAGATATTCAGAGTAAAATATTTAAAAGAACTAAATAGCAAGTAGCATAAATCCACTTTTAAATACCATTGGGAAAAAATTAAATATGGACTCTATTTTTTACTTGAAAATGGCCTGTAATCATTATTTTAGTCATTCTCCAGTATTTCCCTGTTTCATTTACCCTTTATACCTGTAATCATCTCAGTTAACTTAACCATTTTATGTCTCTGTGCCTTTGCTCATGCTTTATCCCTTTCCTTGGGGTGTTCTCTTCCATTTTAGGACATTTCAAACAGGAGCTTTATCCTACTGAATTTCTATGCTTCTATGTACTGCTTTATATTCTTTAGGCCTTTAAATTGCCTTAAAACCTATATATGGTTCTCTTCTGATTTCTCCATGCATCAAGTATGAAACACCACTGGTCACTTCTTTGCATTCTCCCCAGAGAAAAAATACTTCCAAAGGCATTAATGGGAAATGTAGAATTCATTTTATAGAGAAACTGAGGAGAAGTTCTGTACCACACATAATCACAAATATTTCACCTCCAAATATCCACTGGCAGTCTCTTCTCTGATGCTAGTCACTGTGTCTCCCTCTTTTTCAGTCTTTCTCCAAACCCCCAATTGTATATATCTCCTCCTACATTCCTGTGTTGGATGAAAATTCCATGTAGTTGATTCCCAGGTTTGCAATTCCTAGTTATCAGTCCAGACTCTAAGCCGAGTTATCAAAATACTTCACGAGCAAATGATTGGATCTCCTTAAGATGCTCTCTGTCTTCAGCTCTTCAGAAAAGCAAGGTTTTCCTGCGTATTGTTATCACAGTGTAGGGTGTGATAGTATGTCTGTTCTGTTAGATTGTATACTCTAAAAGGCACTCATCTCCACAGCACAGTTGGCTCCTACTGTGTCCACTGTCTCAGTAAGTTCTTATATAATCCACTCAGTCTCCCAAGCTAAAAGACAAACCTGAAAGTGAAAGAGAGGGAATGCCACTGTGTTCAGAGAAAGTGTAGACTAAAGTTCTTTGAAAAGCATTTTAGCTCCTTGGAAGTTTTATCCCAGTCTAGCTCTTTGTTTTATCTTGCATCACACCCCTTCATATACCATAGGTTCTAGACACAATGAAGCATTCATGCCAAGTTCCTTGTACCTGACATGCATGTCAGTACCTTTTTGACTTTGCTCATAATGTTCTTTATGCCTAGGATATCTTTGTCTCAATGTTTTCACCTCACAAACTCCAGATCATCCTTCAAAGTCCAGCACAAATGTCAGCTTTTCTTTGAAGCCTGCCTGCCCTGTCCCTTCCACACAGAATTAATTGGATCTTCCCACAAACTTGTATGGTACATTTCTTTATTATAATACTTGCCACACTGCATTATGCCTTTAATTATTTGTCTAGGTTTCTTTCTTATCAGCAAGGAAAGCAGGAACTGGGGTTTATCTTAAAATCTCTCTTGCCACCTCAGTACCTAGTATATATTAATTGATTAATTCTTCATGAATTCATTCATTATGTATTTTAGGCAGTAAAGGGGTTGTAGCTACAATTTAAAATCACAACTGTAAGAATTACTCTGAAAGAGACGGTATTGTCAGACTTGGTCTGTGCTTCCGGAGGTTGAATTTGAAAAGTCAACATAAGTGTTATGTGAATATGTATATACACTAAGATGTAAGAGTTGAGTAAGAATTAAATAATAGCAATGAGATATCTTGGTGATGAGCACTTCAGTTGGGGGGAGAGACAGCACATACTCTGGAAGGATGGAACTTGTCTTCTTTAAGGTGTGGAAGGTTAATAGGCCCTAGAGATGGTAGGAGAGGAAATGAAGAGAGGGGCAATGCTTATGAATGTGAATGGTGTTTTAGAACACTTAAAAGACGCTTAGTGAACCAATGGAAACCCTTTTCGGTTTCTAGCAGAGGATGACATGATCAAACTTGCATTTCAAAAATATCATTCTGGTTGCAAAACGGAGAGTAGATTGGAGGGTGCAGACCAGGCAAGATATGGTAGAGGTAGGAAGAAGTGGATACCTTCTGGGAGGCAAAAATCAGCACATTGGTCCTTGGGTGGTTAAGGAAATAATTAGGGTGTATTATGAATGATGATTAAATATATGGTCTGTGAAACTTAACAAGGTTTTACCGTTCCATGAAATAGACAGCATAAGAATACAGTGAAATTAGGGGTAGTGGTGACGGGTGGGGTGGGTGTGGCAGATCATAAATTTGGTATAATTCTGAGGTGCCATTTAAATATCCATGTAGAGGTGTTAATTAGGTGCTCAAAAGAAATCGTTAGAGCTTCAGATAAAAATTGGTAGAATTCTTGTAATAAAGTGATTGGCATGAATCAGATTGCCCGAGGAGGAGAATTATTATATTTAAAAAGCAATGATTCCTGACCAAGCCAAAATTTGAAGATCTAGTGAACAAGTTTGATCATATAATGGAGACAGAGCAGGAATGGCCCAAATTGGGAACTTAGTCCAAAATTATGGAAGGTTAGGGCAGTGGGTGTGTTCCCAAAACATGTGGAAAGGTGAATGAGCATTAGGGGAGTGAGCATCAAGGGTAAATATGAAATAGGTACTTAATAACATAATCACTAAAAAATATCTCTTGGACTTAACCACATGAAGTTCATTGGCTTTAGAAGTGATTGGGAGAAAATGCAATGTAGACAGGAACTACAGGAAAGTCTTTTGAGATGTTTTATTGTGAAGGGAGGAAAGAGATCCAGTGTTTGCTAGAAGGTATGTGAGGTCCATAGAGGATTTCACATTTCACATTTTTATATTTATTTTATGGGAGAGAAATTCAGACCACTTTCTTGCTGATGGGAAAGTACTAGTTAAGAGTGAAAGGTTAGAGCTTAACATGCAAATATGTATGTGTATATATATATTTGGTAGTCTAAAATCCTGAGGAATTTGGTGGGATGGGCTGATGAAAACAGGGACAAGAAATAATAGACTTAGGCACAATTTAACCTTTTCAGAGGCTGGAAGATTTGACTCCATTGACTCAGTTGCAATTGGTGTCAATCGCAACAGTTTTGATCTCAGCTTATCCTGCCTGGGGTTTTGACAATGTTAGTAGTTTTATGCTTCATACAGACACAGTTCTGGCTGTTAGGGCTTTAGAAACTTCACGCAGACAGGCTTGATGATAGGATGTCCATCAGTTAAGGTTAACTAGTTTTCAAGTGTATGGTAATGATAAATGAACTTGGAACTTGCAAAGAGGCCCCAATAGAATTTATTTTAATTTTTTTAACGTTTATTTATTTTTGAGACAGAGAGAGACAGAGCATGAACAGGGGAGGGTCAGAGAGAGAGGGAGACACAGAATCTGAAACAGGCTCCAGGCTCTGAGCTGTCAGCACAGAGCCCGACGTGGGGCTCGAACTCACGGACTGCGAGATCATGACCTGAGCGGAAGTCGGACGCTTAACTGACTGAGCCACCCAGGCGCCCCAATTTTGTTTTTATCTATACATTGTATCAACACACATAAAAGTCAGTAGTGTGTTCTTTGGCATCACACACACACACACACACCAGAGCATATAATCAAGATGTTTTTTATTAGTATATAATTAGTATAAATTTTAATATAATAAGTAGTATAACACACACTGATCAGACGATCCCCACACTTAATGATGAAGGGAGACTTTGTGTAGTCTTTTCTTATATGTAACAATGTGTATAAATAACAATCTTCAGCTCACTTCTTACACTGTCTGATCATACTGCAGAAAATTGAACAGGCTTTATTCTGCAGATGGATCACAACTTCAGCATCTCTTTATTTCAGAGTATATTTTTCCTTTTTATTCAGTTCTTGAAGAGAATAGTATTTTGTGATTGGTAAAAAGAATGATCAAAACCAAAAAGTCACAGAAGAAATAAATGCTCATTTTGAGAATTTGAAAATGTGGAAAAGTATGAGAAGCAAATGAAAATCTCTTATTCTAAGAATCCACATATAGCCATGGAATATGTTTTCTGTGTTTCTCACGAGATTAATATATCTATTGTCTATTTTCTTTTTCTAAATATAGTCAGAGAGACAGAGACAGAAAGAGACCATAAGAATTCCAGTAAACATATAATTATGTATTGTCCTTTTTTTCTCCTAATAATATATCACCGGCCTCTTAACACTTCATTGATCATGCATTGAAAACATCATTTCAATAGTGCATAATGTGCCATCATGAGTGGGTGGCATCATTATTTATCCATTCATGGATACTTAGGATAATTTCAAATTTTAATATAATAAGTAGTATAATATTTATCATATTTACAATAAAACCATATTCATATTTCTAATAATTCCCATGGGATACAGTCACAGAAACAGACTTCCTGGGAAATTATGTATGTATGTGCCTTTGGAAAAGCTAACCCACTCACAGGCTTATAAGCAGTTTGTGAGCTTTCTCATTACGCCCTCTCCAACATTGGGTTTCTCAGCATTTACACCCTCATTAAGTACTCCTATTTTCTTTTTTGTCTTTGCTAGGATTGATGCGTTTTGCTCATATTTATCTTAAAGTATAGGATTTACCATATAGATTTGCATAAGTCTTTTATTGAGTATTTTTTTACTATTTGTCACACTCATAGCAATCTTTGCCAATTAATTTTTTACCCTTAAAGTTAAAAAAAATAATATTCATATAGTTCAAACATCTTAGTAATGATCTTTCATTTCACCTTATTTTGTTAAGTATTTTCTCTCCACCTAGTGATCAGAAAATATTTTCTTAATTTCTTGTCAGTTTTTATTAGACAAAATTTTTTTATATTGAGTATTTTAATTTATCTGGATTTTCAAGTTTGTGTGTGTGTAAGATATGAGCTCTTTTTAGAATTTCAAGTATGGTAAAATATTCCCGATGGTTTCCTAGGCATGAAGTCAATACATAATATCACATATCACATTTCACATATCAGCTACTGAGTCCAGACTTAGCATTTATATTTTGCTCAAAATCAGTACAAGAGTAGAATTCAACTTCTCAAGTAGTTTCAATAAGAAGCCCACTCACACCAAATCTTTTATGTTTTTTGTCAGGTTTTCTTAAAAAATGACATGATCATTCATTGCTATGCTGAAGTCCACCACCCCATTTGTTTTTTTTCTCTGTACTCTCCATTTTCTTTTTCTTTTTTTCTTCTTGGTCTACTTTTTTCCCCTCTCTGGTCTCATCGATGAATTCCCACCCCAGACACTTGCATCTTTGTTACCTGACCATGCCTTGGGGTATCACCTTCAATCTAAGTGACTTTTATCAAGCTATTTCTTTCAACAAATACAGAGTTCTTTCTAAGTTGAATCCTGGTAAACCAGATTTTCTCCACTGGTTTTAAAGATTAATAGGGAAAGTGATTCATGGAATTTCTTACCATTTAAATACATCAAATATTGAGTGACAAAGTTGAGACCTCTATAGTTGGAACTTCCAGGGTCCCTTTTTCAGACAAATTTCATCAGTGCTTCTGACTTTCGTTCCATTTAAGAGAAGTCCATCTCACAACTAATGATATGACAACTAAGTAAGAAAGAAAAATCCTAAGTTTTCTGTGCATGAATAAGCACCTTCATGTTCTACCTATAGAAAATGAGTTGTCACTGGAGACCAGCAGGAGGACAGTTGCTAAGTGGTTGCTAAGCTGCATGTGTGTTATTACACTACCTATACAGAATGGAAGCCATTGCTCAGCTAAGGAGTGTCCATTTAGCCACAAATTCCACAAGTGATGAGACCCCAATTGCCTGTTCTTCAGAAAGTTATTGCTCAGGAACCAGGCCCTTCATGAACATTCATGTGAACTGTCTATGTATGAAGCATCCATTTTAAAGGAGGGAAATTACGTTGCTATCCTCAAGTGAAGTAATTGAATTATGTTTGCCATACTACACACACATTTTGAAATGTTTGTGGAAAAGTTTTGGCTTTAAAATGTAGTTGGTCTTTTGAAAGTCATTCTGATATTTATAAGTCTTTAAGGGTGTGTAGTGCATGCCGGTTTGCTGTTGTAGCATAACTGAAGCGTGCACTTTGGTGGGTAAGGAGACCATAGTTAAGATATCACATTACTTTGCTGGGTCATTCTAGAGAAAACAATTTATGATTTTTGGAGACTGTTCAACATTTCTTCAAGTGCTGTTTGTTCTTTTTTTTTTAATTTAAAATTTTTAAATTTATTTTTCAGAGAGACAGAGTACTTAGTGAGGAAGGGACAGAGAGAGAGAGAGGGAGACACAGAATCTGAAGCAGTCTCCAGGCTCTGAGCTGTCAGCACAGAGCCCGATGTGGGGCTCAAACTCATGATTTGTGATATTATGACCTGAGCTGAAGAGGAATGCTTAGCCAACTGAGTCACCCAGGCACCCCTAAGTACTCCTAGTTCTAAATTAAATCTCTGCTGCCTGCGCACAGCTGCTGCTATATCACTTTTTTGTAGTTCCTCAGAACCACAGACATTATTGTTTTAGTGTTTTTTGTTTTTTGTTTGTTTTTTTTTTACTTTAGTTGAGTTGAGGAACGTGCAGACAGCAACCTTATCTAACTTGTCATCATTGTGCCTCATCACTCTCAGACAAATGGTGACGTTGAAAGCAGAACACAGACAGCTAAGGCCTTCTAAAGCAGATTGCTGAAAAAGAGCAACCAAGACTTGCCAAATTTCTCATTGCTTAATCTTTCACTCCACATTCAGTAAGAAGAACCCATCCTGGTGGTCATGGCTTGAAAACATAACTTGCCTCAAATGTTTCCATCTATGTTTAAAGGAATGGAAAAGAAATAAGAACATTTTTAAGAAATCTTTTTGCCCACACCTTTGCTTGTGCAGCTTTCATTGCAATCCTTAGTCTTTGCTAAGAATTGTACACTTGCATGAGGACAGGTTCTTTCCAACATAGGGAGGAAGCTAGAGTGGCTGTGCTACTTTGAGTTTAGAGTACCTGTTGTCATGATGACGAGGTTGGCCATCTGAATGACTGGAGCAATAGGAAAGTTTCAAGACCCCTGGCTTTTATTTTGTAGTTTCACATGATTTAGCTGCACCAGGTCAAATGTGGAGAAGCAGAATTTTTTCTCTGACTGTTCAGTGGGCTGGAATGGCAACACCTCCCATCCCTACAACTGCTCCACAGAGCAGAGAGAGCCTCACAGCAGTCGACTCCTTCATTAGTTGAAAAATAATTTTAGCTCAGGAGTAAAGGATGCCTTGTTTGCAAGGGGCACCATCGTCCATTGTGTGTTTATTTCTTTTAATTTCTGTTCTTTTTGAGGACTCACAAATGCTTCGGGGATGTAGAGATGGCTTAACCATAGGTGATGTTTGTCATGATAAAGCACTGTTTTTTGAACACCCTTCACCACTTGTATAAGTGCTACCAAAAACAAACTGATATGAGAATGAATACAAACAAAACAGTCAGTAAAACTTGGTATGAAGACTTCAGCATAGCTTTGTTCTTAGCTTATCCAAGGGAGTTATACAACAACTAGTGAGGGATTCATTTCCTTTTATTCCTCTTCTTTTCATTCTCTCTTTTCCATTCCCATTTCAGGTGATCATTCGGATTATAAGATACAGATTATTATTCAGATTATATATATGTGTGTGTGTGTACGTATGTATACATACATACATATAAATTTTTAGGCATTGGGAAGAGACTGAGATTTCAGGTGTTTAAATTATTCTAAGGAGCTGGGACTGCCTTATAGTGTTAGTGGATGGAAGATCATGGGTGGAAGGCAGATAAGAAAACTTCTCCTCTCCCTCTCTCACATGTTAGGCTTTTGCTTAAGCTTTGGTTCAGAGCAAATGAAGAAAATCACAGAACTATCCAGTAGAAAGATCAAGCCGTCACTTGATCTCTGGACTGGCCTGTAGGGGCCTATATGTGTGTTCACAGAGTTATAGCAGATAAAGGTGTGATGGCAATGGGTGGTGGGATACATGTCTGTATTACCCTAAGATTCAAGTCAGCTTGCACATCCTAAAGCCCAAATTCAGATATGTATCCCTGTGGGGATATGCATGTGTATGAGACAGAATAAGAGTGTGAGACAGAATTTGCATATTCAAGACGAGATACAGGGAGGAGGATGGGATACAGAGGTGGCAGGTGACTACCACGACATAGTCAAAGGACTTGTAAGTATTCCATGGGGCTCCCTATCACATGTTTAGAAAGAGGAATTGGATAGAAGAATGGCTTGCCCATAATCCAAGATATGGGGCACTGAACTAGAAGAAAGATGTGAGCATTTATTTAAGAATTGCTAAAATGGTATTATCCAGAAGAATTTGGGAAACCTGATTTACTTGTGAGAAGAAAAGTGATTACAGTGAGAACTATTCTGATTTTCTGACATCTCTGGAATACATGGTTGGAATGCAAGGATTTCTGCCCAGGAAAGGGAACCTGAGAAGGTGGAAGCAGTTATAGGGAAACAAAGTTTCTTCTTTAGATCCTCATCTTCCTGACTGGGAGGGGCAGAGTATTATTGGAACGAGTAGTACTAGGTGAATATTGATTTGAGAAAGGCATGCGTAATGAGTAAAATCAGCACACTTTTGCTTAGGGTCTTCTTCCATCCAGAGGGCATGGCCCTATCATGGTACCTATTTGATTGTTGGCATAAATACTTGAAGTTAAAGTTCTTTATGTCTCTTTGGAAACAACAAAACAGAAAGTTAGACTACAGTTATTATTTCAACATGGATGTCATTTACCTCTTAGTAAATAGTGAAATTATTATTGTACTGGGTCTTGATTACCATTTAAAAATAAATAGAATAGCATATAAAAAAAAAAGAAACCACCAATTCCTTGGTGTATCTTATGTAGTATTTTTTCAAGAAACTTTCATGTCATTTCTTTGTGCGTATGTGTGGTAATGATGTGAAATCTATTTCTCACCGTATCTTCAAAAATGTTTGAAAGCAACTTTGGTTTACAAAACAACATTACTGTTAAGTATGATGAAGGGGAGAAAATTAAATCTCCAAAACTGTTGATGGAGAATCAGAAGATTTGACTTCTACTAGTGGCTATTATCATCAAATAGCTTCAGCGAGTGACTATGTTGATTCTCTTTACTCAACTATAAAATTACCCATTTAATTAAATTATCTCCAAGACCCTGAAATTCAGACATAATCTTACCTTTAACTGAGGGGCTGACATGATGATGAATGAATTGTTTAGAGATTTAGGGTGCCTAGGTGGTTCAGTTGGTTGAGTGTCTGACTCTTGATTTTGCCTCAGCTCATGATCTCATGGTTCATGGGATCGAGCCCTGTGTCAGGCTCCTTACTGAACATGGATCCTCCTTGGGATTCTCTCTCCTCTCCCTCTCCCTCTCCCTCATCCCTCATCCCTCATCCCTCATCCCTCATCCCTCATCTGTCCTCCCTCTCCCTCTCCCTCTCCCTCTCCCTCTCCCTCTCCCTCTCCCTCTCCCTCTCCCTCATCCCTCATCCCTCATCCCTCATCCGTCCTCCCTCTCCCTCTCCCTCTCCCTCTCCCTCTCCCTCTCCCTCTCCCTCTCCCTCTCCCTCTCCCTCTCCCTCTCTCTCTCCCTCTCTCTTTGCCCCTACCCTGCTCACTCTCTCTCTCTCTCTCTCTCTCAAAATAAATAGACATTAAAAAAAAAGAATCTTTTAGAGATTAAAGATCTGAAACATTACCTTGTGCAATGTTGATTCTCTTACTGTTCTTAGAAGAGTAGGAGAGCTCTAGCCTCTATCTTATTTTAATAGATGAACAGAAAGACCTTCTCTTTATAGGTTTTAAAACAAATCTCTATATCCAAAAGATTTATACCAATTTTACATCTGTTAATAAGACTCTTACTTGGTAGCCAGAGCCCAATATATTTTTAGCTTTTTTTTTTTTTTCTTTAACTACCCTGTCACTCACAAAGGTTGAGTCAGCAGCCTATTTATTTGCCCAGTCTCCAGTCCCATGAAACAAGGGCTCACAGCCACTGGACTTTCTGACTGTGGAATTTACTTTTCATTTTTAGATGGAGCACTGTCTTCAGATCTGACTTTAAAACAGAAGTGAAAACATAACTATCTGGCAATGAATTTGAAATCTCTTAAGGAGAACATATTTTACTGCATCTTGCTAGTGTTGAAAAGTACAACATCACGGTGTATTAAAAATGTAACAGGTTCTCATTTTTCGGTTGTGTTTATGGCATTTATTTATTTATTTTAAGTTTATTTATTTTTGAGAGAGCGCAAGCACACGCACAAGCTGGGGAGGAGCAGAGAGAGGGAGAGAGAGAATTCCAGGCAGGTTCCACACTGTCAGTGCATAGCCTGATGTGGGGCTTGAACCCACAAACTGTAAGATCATTACATGAGCTGAAATCAAGAGTGGGACACTTAACTGAGCCACCCAGGCATCCCTATGTTTATGATAATTGAAATGGTAGTCATAATTTGTCTCTTGGTCAAGTGATTAGGATTTATTTTAATATTTCATATATGCTATCCTAAAACAAAATGTAGATAGTTAGTCTTCAAAATTGGGGAATGGATGAACATCAGTAAGAAAAAAAAATGATCATTAGCAGAACAAGAAATATTGTGCCTGTGCCCGTTTTTTAATGTTTATTTATTTATTTTGAGAGAGAGGGAGAGTGTACTCACACAAGCAGGGGAGGGGCAAGGAGAACAATGAGATCATGACTTGAACCCCTAAATCTATGAGTCCAGCACTTAACCCACTGAGCCACTCAGGAGCCCCTCTGCCAGTGCCCTTTTAAAGATGCAGTGGAGAAGCAATTCTTTGTCACCATTTAAATGGTTCTTAAATGGAGTTTTTGTATGCTAATATGTGTAAATCCTAGTTTCTTACTTGAACCTCCACAGTACAAAATCTACAGTTTGATAGCACAGTAAGATTTATATTCTTGAAAGAGCTTTTCTTTTAGGGGTTAGATGGTTGGAATTTTCTATATTTGGCACTTTGTCTGACTCTCTTACTTAATTCTGAAACTTAACACATATGTCAAAAGTTAGCAACTAAAAACATGAACCCAATCTACCAGGCACCCGCCATTCCCAAGGAAGTTCGGCATTTAATACTAAAGTGTCTAGAAGAGGGAAACCTAGCAATTCATCTTACACAACATAGTTCAAATGTTTTTGCTTTCCAGCTTATCAGACAACTATTTTTCTAAATAAAAGTTATCTATTTCTCCATGCTTAGTCATTTCCTAGGCAAGCATTTACAGTATATGGTGGACAAGCAAATTGTGTGGTTAACAAAGGCTTTTGATCAGAGTTGAAAAAGTATAGATCCATTTAATTCAATTAAAATCTCTTTATCTGAGAATATATGAGATTCTACCCTTCAAGTTAGGCTCCAAAAATACAAAAATGATTACAAGATCCTGCTCTAGAATAAGAGACTATTATTAGTAGTTGAAAAATAAAATAAAGAGGCATATCTCTCCCTGCTGCTGGGCTAGATTTTATCCTATGAATACCATATATTTATTTTTACAGAACCTTTCAGTGTGTTATATTTATCAGTTAATAAATGGGAATATTTTCTGTATTTACATATAAGGAACTTGACAGTGCTTTGCCTGATGAAAATTTCAAAAAATAGTGTACTTGCTAAATTTTCTACAAGTTTTACAGCTAAAAATAAAGAAAACTCCAATTACTTTCAAAACTGCCTCCCTTTGTATTAGATTAGAAAACCACTAATAGCTTTTGAGCATGATTGTCTAATATTTTATTCAGGTCTTGCTTAGAAACACATTGAAATCATTACCTGACTTTTAAGAAAGAGGAGTTCTTTTTCCAATTAAAAATAAACCCACTGGCACACCCAAGTTCTTATATCTTTTGCCTGGAAATGCTCATTTGACTTTCAGATTAAGGTATAAAGGGATATCAACCAGAGAAGAGTGATGTTTCTGGAGGTGACATTTTTTAAAGTTGGTTTGGGTAGTAGTTAGCCACAAAATTAACCTTTTTGTTTTCCTAATATGGTCAA
The DNA here is from genome assembly GCF_018350215.1 of Panthera leo. Classification (NCBI taxonomy): domain Eukaryota; kingdom Metazoa; phylum Chordata; class Mammalia; order Carnivora; family Felidae; genus Panthera; species Panthera leo. The sequence continues at coordinate 35,061,644 of NC_056679.1, read as the reverse complement.
CAAAACAAACAAAAAATATATACCACCTAGCATTCCACTTGATGTTTTCCAGGGGTCATTAATTTTGTTTGGAATAATGGTAAGCAAAATTCTGAAAATGAAAATGTGCATAAAAACTATCATGTTAAAATGAAAGTTCAGACATGAACTTTTGGAAATTCTAAGCTAACTTAACACAATTCATGACAAATCAGTATGTCTGTATTCAAGTGAACTGTGAACTCATAAAATATAAACTTTATAGGCACACTAAACCTTAGCCTGGTAGCCTGGTAATTGGTGCTTTGAAATTTGAGAACACTAGGGGCAAATTTTGGCTTTGATATTTCAGCCCTAAAAAAAATAAATAAATCCAGATGGCTTATATACCATGTGGCACTTAGCTGGACACTGGTTGAATTCCAAGCCTGTTTTCACATGTATAACTTGTTTGAGAAAATAAGCTTTCATTAATGATACATGACCTTGAATGTATTGTTTGCTTCCTCCTCCCACTGCCTTATTCAACTGGATGTTTTTGTATAAAATGGAAAGAATCAAAGAAAAATGCAATACAAGTTATCTTGTCTGTTGCTTTGCCAAAAGAGGTAATTCACAATATGTAGTTTGGAGATAATTTTATAGTGCAGAGTGACACAATCTTATTCCTGACTTAGAAGATGGGTATATGTGCCTTGGAAGATTGAGAGAGCTCTAAATAAGTGTAAGTCTGTTTGGGTGTGCAAGATTCAGCTTTGCTCCAGAGGACAGATGCTTTTGTAAGATCAATGACTATACTATACAACTCTTGAGCTTGGTTTCTATTTTCATACAGTATTGTTCATGTCTGTGGCCTAAAGATATACTGCAATTTTGCAATCTCACACTTGATGGAATAACACTGGAATACTTCTATTAAGCTTTGTTAAAAATTTTTGGAATCTTAGAATAATGCAATATCTCATTATGACATTATGGGCACACAAGAAATTCCAAATCAGCCCATCGATCATCCAACACATCTTAATGGCCTTTTGAGCAAACATCAAAATAAAATATGTAACCAAGGAAATTCCTTCAGTGAATTTCATTTGGAACTTCTGTTCATTTTAAGGGTCAAAACAAAATGGAAATTATTTGGCAAGTAAATAAATGTGTGAATATAAAACCATAAACTGCTGGATAAAGCCAAGTTCTGAAAAAAATATTTAGACAAATATTTATGTTTAATATTATAGTAGTTATATACATTTTTAAATATGTAGCCAGTTTATTTTCCTGCAGTTTTCTTTCTTGATGTTTTTATAGCATTGTCTTCAGTTTCTTCCTAGTGATTTTTATTACCTTTTATAAATTATTTTTGTTTAATTTTTAACTACTTTGTTACTATGCCATTAATTATTAATTTGAGTGTGTCACAAATTCAGACATAACCAAAGTAAAACCAATGAGTCACTGAAGTAGTAATTAGTAAAAGTTTATTGTGCACACACTATAAAGATACTTTGTGAACTGGGAGCATTCAAACCAAAATAGTGAATGGGGCTTATGGACATACTGTTATAAAGCAGCTTATACAGTAAGAAAGCAGTGACTATTTATTCATCACAGTGATTGGTTAATTTAGATATTGGTATACATGTAGATATTGGTTATGTTAAAATTTTCTTAAATGATGGACAGTTGGTCAGTAGATATTTCATATTAACCTTAGGGGTAATAGTTTAAGTTTTGCTTATGATTTTAGAGGTGTGAGGAAGAAATGACCCAGGTCAAGTTAGTTTTGCAAATAAGCTAAATTAAGCTTTGTTTATACGATTACACTGGTTTAGTCCACTCAGAGCATTTTCAAAGTTTTCATTTGTTTTTTTATTTTAACAGTCCACCCCCACCCACCTCCCTTTGGTTTTTCTCTCGGCAGAGTGAGAGTATGACCAACCAATATAACCTTATTCTCATTTACAACCGTTCATGTAATTAATCAGGCTGAAGAATGACATATTTGCTCTTTCCATTAGTTGAGTCTTTAGGCTAGAGGGCTATGTAGTCACCATCTTCATCATTTATGTGGTTATTATTGATTTCATCCAGTTGTCAGATCCTGATGGATACCATTTGGCCTGTGAGTGGCTATCACAGGCATTTAAAACTCTCAAGTATACAGTGCAGTAGAGAGGTTAATATAATGACTATACCAAGAACAATAACCAAGGATTGACAAATTCCCTGGAACAGAAATGACCAGGAGCCAACATTAACCAATTAAATAACTCAAATGAATTATAATTTTTAAAAGTTATTTACATATGCACAGCTTGATGTACTAGCAATCACATATTCTCATGATTACTTAGGACAGGATGAGTATGAGGAGGCTTTATTTTGAGAGGTGTTGTTGCAAGTGAGCTCCATATGATGTGAACAATCAGGTAATTTAATTAGAGGTGTTTCCATGGAAATGAAAGAAAAACAAATGTTAATAGTTCAAGCAAATTATAGATTCAGTTTCTGAGTCTGGGGAAAAGCCAGTTGAGAAGGCTTTTAGACATTGGGTTCAAAACATCTTCCCATGGACTAAGGGCAGGCAGTGGCAGCCTGATAGACATCCCTGATTTGCAGTTTGAATGTCTCTCATGAACTTTCTGAGTAGTCACATAGCAGCAGGCAGGCATGAAGATTGTCCGTATGTGAGCTATTGTGGTGATTTCTCTTTGGTTTCTCTCTAGTTCTCCAGTTTAACTTGTATGGCTTTGGGAAAAGGGCAATTTTAGTTTTATAGTGATTCCAAGTCAAAAGAGTGGGAGAAAATTGGAAATGTTAGTTTGGAGAATTCTAGCCAAGTATTGGAAGAAAATAGAAGGATTCAAGATCCAATCTAGTTTAGAGGTAAAAACAAAACTTCAGAGACAATTAACAGAATTAGAATCTGATATCCAGTAAGGTGTATTACTGAAATATAATTTTTTTCTCTGTAATCATTCCCATTTCTATAACAAATGACAGAAAGACTAATTTGTTTACAAATTAAGTCTATTTTCAATAAACTTGGCCTGGTTATTTACGTAAGTGCAGCAAGAATAGTTATTGACCTCATAGGTTTTTAAAATCTACTTTGCTGAAACTCTTCATAGGGAATCTCAAATTGTACTTTCATAAGCCTCTCAAGGTTAGGATGCGAAGCCAAGGACTTGTCCAGTTGTGTCTTGTTACAAGGAGACCAGATTCATATTGAACTTATGCAAATACATATATTGTCATAAAAGATAAGAATATTTAATAAGAGTTTCTGAATTCTGGAGGGATCAGGTAAGGATAAAAAGAAAAATATTTCAATTCTTGTTGCAAAGATACGCTTCACCAAATTGCTCTAAGTTATAGATAGCTTAAAAAAGAGGAGAAAAGGAGGCCCTTTAAATGTGGAAAATAAAACATTAAAAGAACCAGCAATGTTTAAAATGAAGTCATAAAAATTATAATTATTTTCATCAGTTCATTCAGTGTTATGTAATTACTTCTTGTTTTGCTTCATTTTGGTTTGGCAGCTTTATTAATCAGGTTTCCATTAGAGTTTTAGAAATTCTTACCCAGTTCAGTGTTATCATCTCAGAAACCTGCATTTTAGAGTATTTTTCAGAGTCTTCTCCATGAATCTCTTTGAAAATGAAGCATTTTTTTGCAGGAATACTTTTGCAAAAGTACTAAAGTAAAATAATGACTGTCTGTAAATGACCAAAGACTTAAAAATAACCGTGGTTGGCGGTATGATCATAGTTCATACACACACACACACATACACACACAGATGCAATTGACAAGTAAAAATATTGAAAAATTATGACTGAAAACACGATACCAGAATATATCGGCTTTTTAGGAATTTCATATAATTTCTGAATTATTTTACTGATATCTGATATAAATATCTAAAAAGGTTAAACTTTACTTTTTATTTGACAATGTTTTTCATGCAATTAACATATCAAAAAAGCTTACATAAATTAACATATATATTTTACTTTATTCAGAATTTGATTTGGGGAAAAGTTTGTTAAAAATGTCAGAAGATTTAAAACATTTAACCAAATAGAATCATAGGTCTCTGTCAAACAATACTTAGTTATCCATTGAACCAAAGACAATTAAAATATTTCAGAGACAAATATGGGAACTATATATTTGACAAAAAAAAATCTTAGCCCTTTTAATAGAGAAGACTTAGTTATCTTTTTAAGTAATCAGACTCGATAAAGGCAACATGAAGCACAGGAAATTATTTTCTTAAGACACAGTCTTGGTTTTCTAGGAAATTACATTAAAGGTAAAGAAAAAAACCTTTGTTTACGGTCTCTTAACAGTGAACCAATAATCTAAAAAAAAAAACAAAACAAAAAACCTGTCCTTTTAACACCAAGAAAATCAAATTCTAATTTTGCACCAGTGTACTTTTGATACTAAAATTCTTTTTTTTTTTTTTTTTTTAACATAAATCAATTCCAATCTTAGCTTGGCTACACATAAAATTCCTTTCACAAGATTTCTTTTCCACAGACCTTGTACATCTTTTATATCCATTTAGGTTTTGTCCCATCTTTTTCCTTTCTTATTCTGGAATTATCATTTTACTTTAGGACAAAATTACTTTCTTTTTTCCTCTACCAAAACCAAACCAAATAAAAAAAAAACTCCAAACTTAAAACTTATATCTTACCTTATCCAAATACATTCTATTTTTCACTATTATTATTTTTAGTATTTATTTTTACATATTGATTATAAATTTTAACTATTGGTAGTCTTTGACAACTGGGAAGCTTACAACTGTGAACTATCTATATATTTGCATCCTGTAGTAAATTAAAAATTTATAAATACATTCCATAATTTCTAGACATATATCCTTCCTCCTAGAAAATTTTTCAGTGTGGTACAAAGCATGTTTATTAATAGACCCAAATGTTTGTCTCTCTGTAAAAAAAAAAAAAAATGAAAAAATGAAAATAAACATAAACTTATATTTAGCATTTAATGTTAATCTGAGTTAGAAATGATGTAGATGTTCAGTGAATATAAATTATTTAAATTTACTATACACTATTATTTAAAATTATCGGTTTTTATTTTTTTATTTATTTAATTTTGTTTTTTTAATATGAAATTTGTCAAATTGGTTTCCATACAACACCCAGTAAATTACCTGTTTTTAACAAATATACTTGGATTAGACATCAAACAGCTAACCATCATCTTGACTTATTTTTTTTGTTGACTAATTTTGAATACAAGTCTGCTTTTGTTAAATAAATGTAGATTAGTTTTTACTTATCAAGATTTATCAAGATTATCCCAGATCATGTGAAATTGAAAAACATTTGAGTAAGTTCTTATATTTCTGAGAGTATACTTGGTTTATGTAAATGCTTAATTGTCTCTAAACCAATTATATAGAGTTCTTTACAAACTAATTTTGGCAATATCATCCATACGTAGAGAAAATAGCATATCTACAACATACATAAATAGACATATGTAAACATACAGACAAAGCCAAACAGAAATTTTATAGCTTTTGTTTAAAAAATTATAGCCAGGGGCGCCTGGGTGGCGCAGTCGGTTAAGCGTCCGACTTCAGCCAGGTCACGATCTCGCAGTCCGTGAGTTCGAGCCCCGCGTCAGGCTCTGGGCTGATGGCTCGGAGGCTGGAGCCTGTTTCCGATTCTGTGTCTCCCTCTCTCTCTGCCCCTCCCCCGTTCATGCTCTGTCTCTCTCTGTCCCAAAAATAAATAAAAAACGTTGAAAAAAAAAAAATTAAAAAAAAAAAATAAAAAATTATAGCCATCATTGCAGCTACACTGTTTATAAACCTTTTTTCAACTAACATCTTTTTTCATTAAAAGTATTTGTAAACTTTATGTGTAGAAGCATATGGGAATAGCTGTATACTTAACTCATTGAAGCTACCCTCTATGTAGGGGCGCCTGGGTGGCTCAGTCGGTTGAGCGTCCGACTTCAGCTCAGGTCATGATCTCACAGTCTGTGAGTTCGAGCCCCGCATCGGGCTCTGTGCTGACAGCTCAGAGCCTGGAGCCTGCTTCGGATTCTGTGTCTTCCTCTCTCTCTGACCCTCCCCCGTTCATGCTCTGTCTCTCTCTGTCTCAAAAATAAATAAAATCATTTAAAAAAATTAAAAAAAAAAGAAACTACCCTCTATGTAAACCTTCTTTCAAGTAATACTTTCCATTGTGATACAAGTGTTTGATCAACTTATCTTTGACAAAGCAGAAAAGAATATCCAACTGGTAAAGGGCAGTCTCTCTAACAAGTGGTGTTGGGAAAACATGCAAACAATGAAAACTAGAACACTTTCTTACACCATACACAAAAATAAATTCAAAATGGATTAAAAACCTAAATGTGAGACCTGTAACCATAAAAGTCCTAGAGGAGAACATAGGCAGTAACCTCTTTGACATCGGCCACAGCAACTTCTTTCTAGATATGTCTTCTGAGATAAGGGCAACAAAAGCAAAAATAAACTATTGGGACTTCATCAAAATAAAAAGTTTCTGCACATTGAAGAAAACAGTCAAGAAAGCTAAAAGACAACTATGAAATGAGAGTAGATATTTGCAAATGACATATGTGATAAAGGGTTAGTATACAAAATGTATAAAGAACTTATAAAACCGAACACCCCAAAAATGCATAACCCAATTAAGAAATGGGCAGAAGACATGAATAGACTTTTTTCCAAAGAAGACATACAGATGGCCAACAGGTACATGAAAAGATCTCAACATCACTGATCATCAGGGAAATGAAAATCAAAACTACAATGAGACACCACCTCACACCAGCCAGAATGGCTAAAATCAACAACACAAGAAACAACAGGTGTTGTTGAAGATGTGGGGAAGGGGAAACCCTCTTACACTGTTGGTGGAATGCAAACTGGTGCAGCCACATTGGAAATCAGTATGGAGTTTCCTCAAAAGGTTAAAAATAGAACGACCCTAATATCATCAATTGCACTACTAGATATTTACCCAAAGAATACAAAAATACCAATTCAAAGGGATACATGCACCCTAATGATGTTTATAGTAACATTATCAACAATAGCCAAATTATGGAAACAGCACAAATGTCTAACAACTGATGTATAAAGACGATGTGGTATATATATATATATATATATATACATACATATATGTAAATGTAAAAGACAAATATCATATGACTTCACTCATGTAGAATTTAAGAAACAAATGAACAAAGGGGAAAAAAGAGAGACAAATCAAGAAACAAGCTGTTAACTATAGGGAATGAACAATTGTTGGTTACCAGAGAGGGGTTGGGTTAAATAGGTAATGGGGATTAAGGAGTGTACTTGTGATGAGCCCTGGGTATTGTATGGAAGTGTTGAATTAACTATCTTGTATACCTGAAATTAATATTACACTGGTCTGTTAACTAACTGGAATTTAAATAAAAACTTAAAACAAAAAAACAAAAAACTCAGCCCTGTCTTGAGTAGAAAATTCAAAATAATAGTTGTATTCACACTGTGATTCCAGCAGATGAACTAAGTGTACTTGCTCAGATGGTCAAAGAGTTTTACTGGATATTTTTTATTTGCATGCTGTAAGGATCCTTTTAGAGCTGTTTTGAGAGTCATTTTGTGTTTTAGAGGCTTCTGCATTCCACTCAAAGATTGTGTTTCATTGTCTCTGAGAGGATTGGAATCCTCTCTTCTAAGGGTGCCCTGTAAGGTGGACTTATTTAAGATAAATGTTCCTCAAAGTGGCTGCTACAATTCCAAAAGTTCACCCATTTTTCTAAAAAGGCACAAGATCATGGTCCATAGACCAAGTCCACAAGCCATCTTTGTCTTTAGGTTCCCTAAGATGTCTTAAGTATAAAGGGCTCTATTTTCCAATACCTGTTATAAAACGCAGGGAATTACATGTCTTCTCCACTTTTAAACTTAATAGGGTGACTTGCAAAGAAACCTCACCAAACAAAATATAGGTATGCACAATAAAGGTGGAGCATTCGAAATGCAAAGACAGTGGCTCAGATCCAGGAGAGATTATTTACTCTAACTCCAGGGAGAAAGCAGTGAGCTCATCAGGTTCTGTGGGTACCAGCAACTCACCAACCTTAGACTCATTTGAGGTCTTCCCCTCTTCTGATGCTTTAAAATGTCAAGAGCTCAGACATAACGTAAGTAAAACAAATGAATCATCAAAGTAGTCATTAGTAAAAGTTTATTGTGCATATACCAAAAACTAGGAGCTCTCGAACCAAAACACAGAATGAGGCCCCAGGAGTATATTATTATAAAGCAACTAATATAGGGAGGAAGTAGTGACTATTTTTCACAGTGATTTTTTTAATATTGGAATTTTCTCAGATGGTAGGCAGTTGGTTAGTAGTTACCTCATATTAACCGTGGGAAACAGTTTAAGTTTTGCTTATGATTTCCAGAGGCACAAGCAAGAAATGACCCATGTCAATTTAGTCTTACAAAATAAGCTAAATTAAGCTTTGTATGACTAAACTGGTTTTATCTGCTCAGGGAATTTTCAAGGCTGGTCTTCATTTGTTTTTGCTTATAACAAGTGGAAGAAGTCTGCTTTACTGATAACATTAAACATGTTAGTTGTGTTATTTACAGTATAATGTTAATCTTGGTTTACTTCATTTTTAAATAAAATATGTTAGTGATTTATAAAAGTACAAGAAAAATATGAAATTATTCAATATCTTCCCAAACTCTCAGATGGTTTCACTGTAGACCAGTGCATTTTACAGATGTGCATTAATGACAGAATCAACATCACCAAATTCCTGTTTCTAATGGGCTGCCCTGTGGTCTGATAAGCAAATTTCATAATATAAAGACGGGAAAGGGAGAGTTGAGCTGTTTCATGAGGTAATGAGTTCTGTCTTGAGAAAGCTTGGACTTAAGCTGGATGGCCTGTGGATGAAGTAGCAGAGAGGGTGTGTCTAATCTTTTTCCCTTCTGGATTTCCATGATCCTTTCAGATTCCACAGCTCACTTGGGGTAATTGTTATCTCCTATTGATGGTCTATTCAGAGAAGCTAGTGTCTGAAAATGAATGGAAATAAGATGTTTTGCTTTGCCACAGGTTATTGCGGGGTTCCTTCAAGGTACATTACTTTAAATTTTAGTATCTTCTACAAATAACAACACTCTAGAAAAAAATTTTTCTTTATTGAAGATAAAGAAAATTTATCATCACAGATAACAAGAAGTCTGAAGGTAGCTTTTCCTGATTGGTTTAGCACCTCAATATATAGGACTCCTTTGTCTTTCTGTTTTGTCATTCATAGTTCATCAGTGGTCTGCCCTTTTGGTTAGAAGACAGTTAACAGCAGCTCCAAGCCTCAGTCCTCAGGCTAAAATCGAAAGAAAGATTGAAGGTTGGGGGTGCAAGAGAGTGTTGAAGCTTTTATCTTGGCAGATAGCTTTAATGGGGGAGAAAAATATTTCTAGGCTTCCTCCAATACACTTCCTTCGGGGTCTATTGTAGGTTCTAGGAAAAAAAAAAAAGAGAAAATTGAGTATATTAAGATTCTAGCATCTTCACCCTCAGAGCTTGAGGGCTTTGACATTAAAGAAGAAAGGACTAGAAATAGCTATTGGATAAGGGACAAAAGTGTCTTCAACAAGTTTCAAGAACACTGTGGTTCACCAAATAGATTCTCAATGTGATTTATTATTAGAAATTAATTGCTGCCATCAGTGAACTTGAAAACATTCCTCTAATTTTTGCCAAAGGATAGATAGTGACCAAGAACATGGAGGTTAGAGAGGCAACAGAGTAAACACACCAGAAGTAATCTTGGAGTTGTAATTGGTGATTTGATCTTTTGTTCATATCGTTCCTTGCTAAATGATGTCCCTGTCAGAGTCATGTTTCAATCTGTTCCAGTAATTTCCCCATTCAGTTGTTTAGTCATGCAGAGATTGGGCATTCTCTTGGACACATGGAGGCTGCCTCCCCATCGCACCTTTTACTCCCCACATTGCTCTTTAGGTCTTCACCCCTTATTTTTCATTCTCCTTCCTTTCTCTGTTGGTTTGTCAGATAACCAGTGTTCAAATAACATGAGCCAGAGGGAAAGAGAGAAGGGTGGAAGAGCAAGAAATGTCAGGAGATTGGTTAGTACTGGGTTTTTGGAGCCAGAAACTTGGGCTTCTTTCTTCTTCTTTCCCTGAAGAGCATGAAACATCTATAGAATCTGTGGGTGAATCAAGAGGAAGTTAGTGCCAGTAGGTGAGGTGGCAGCTGATAGATGCCAAGTTATTGAGTCAAAAACAGAAGGTAAAAAGAAGATAAGGGGTCAGAGTAAAAACTGCAGTTCCTGATGGCCAAGGTGCTGGGCTTATTTTGCCGGGAGACAAAGTAGGCTTGGAATGCTCCCAGAAGAAAGGAAACTGCCAGGCATGGGAAGTAGGGAGTGGGGTGGAATGAGATAAATCAAGGAGAGTGAGGCATCTAGGACTTCATTGCCACTCCCTGTGATATGTGTTCTTCTAACTATTAAATGTGTTTTGGATGGCTTTCAGATAATTCCCCATTTGATCAACCACAACTCACAAGGAAGGTACTACCCACCAGGAAATAAGTTGTCAAAAATGCAAATGTCTTTAAAAAATTTTGTTAGAGATAGCCTACTGTAGCACCTGTATTTGACAATAGCCCCAGAAGACTCCCCATTCTGTCTCTGAGCATACTAAGATTATGGGCAGCCATTTCTTGTAGAGAGTCATGAAATAGGTTCTCAGTTTTAGCTGCATAGCCCTCTCTCCACTGTATTGTAAATTTAAAAAATATATATTTTTGTATATTGTTTTGTTATTCTAAAAATACCTTTTTGACTCTAGAGAGCCTACCTCTCCCAGGGCTAGCTCATTCTTAGAGATAGCAAAAGACCCAGCTAGGTACATGTCTTTGTATGCAAACTAACCAGTCCAGAGCCACTTCCTCTGTTTGGCCTGGATACCCCAAGAGGCACTATTCCTCTGCTTTAATCCTTCCAGGCTTAGGTGCCAGTCAACTAAGGACCACCCCTATTACCCAAAGCCCACTGAAGAAATTACTCAAACTAGCCAATCCTAAACTGTTTAGCCTTTCCCAGAGAAGCTTTAATAAAGACTCTCTTCTAAACCCTCCCCTCACTCCTGTTTTCTGTCTCCTGACCACTCTGGTGCTTTCCCATGTGGCCTTCATGGCATGTAGTATCTTCTGTCTCTGGGATCTGTGAGTGGACTATACTTTGTGTTTTCCTGTACCTGCCTAATCATTTTAGAAAAGAACACAAAATATCCACCCCAAAATATGTATCACTATGCTACAACTCCCCCAAATTTGTAATAAACGGTAGAATTTGGAGCAGGCCTTCCACTCTGTGCATGTTGGTCTAGGAAAAATGTCTTGAAATTGCAGTATGTGTTGGATTTCTAAAATAAACCACATGTGCTGGAATTTATATTATTAATTCATGTAACTGCTTATTGCAGCTGCTATTTACCAATCAGTATGGAAGTATTTAAATATTTTAGCAATCAGTACTGCCGTAACAGTACACTGGCTATCATCAGCCCTGGATCCACTCCCGGTGAATATACTGAAGATTCTGGCCCCCTCAGTGAAAAACCAGGTCAACAGCACCTCTAAGACAATACTGCCTTTGCAGTAATAAACAATACCCTTCTGGATTCTGATGCTTTTGTATTTCTTTCAAGGTCTTTTTTTATATTTAAATAATGGGATCTTAACTTTCTGTGGGTTCTAAGAGGGGTGGATTTGGGGCAGTATTTTATTAGCAAATAGCTTTACACGAGCTTTATAGAATTTTGAATACTTGTTGAAGAGGAAGCAGATACTAGATAAGGTACTAGATATGACGTGGTATGATATAATCTTCAATTTCATTTGATTCTATCATTTTTGAGTAAAGGCTGTTAATCTTCATTTTTCATCTAATCTTGTTATTTTTGAGTAAAGGCTATTACAAAATAACAAATGTGACATTGTCTTATGTCATTTACTACAGTTTGTACAAACATAAGCTCATCTTTGGTTTGGAAAGGGTCACCCACACAGATCCTACTCCCCTTCCAAAATATTCAGAAGAGAGAAGAGAATAAGTCATAGTGGAAAGAATACAACCTTGAACAACAGAGAGACCTTGTTCTAAACTCTTCCTCTGCCACTTCCTTGCTGTATGAGTGTAAAGGTTATTTAAATTTTCTTAGCCTCCTGTTGTTAATCCTTCCTTTCTCCATCTTTTTTGTTTTTTAAATTTTTAAAAATTTTATTTAATTGAGATATAATTGACTTTACCCAATATATTTTTTTAATGTGTATTATTTGCCTTGTACTTGTTTCCCTTCCTGGGGCAGCATAAAAAAGCACCCGGTAGCACCATGGACAAAACAAGGACTGGAGTAAGATAATCTGGTATACTACATGAAATAAAGACTAAAGACTGAGGAAGGAAACAAAAGATTTAATCTAGCAATTCAAAGTGGGGTGATCAGCTTTTCATTAGAGCTAACTGTATGTGAAAGGTAAGGAGACCCTTATATTGTGTCCTTTTCCTCATCCATGAAAATATATTTTGTTCACTATTTTACACTTAAAGGTCTACTCCCCCATGGGCCATTTTGACTTTAAACTAGATGAAGGAATTCCTTGTTCCTGATCTCTTTTTCTTGTACTCTGCTCTCCTGCTCTTTTGCTTCTGCTCATCTTTTAGCCTATTATTTTCTTCTTTTGAAAGTTTCTTAGTAAAGGAGTTTTTGAATTTTAGCTGTTTTCCTTCTAACATGATGTCAGTGTTATATTTAGTGTCCTCTGTCCAGAAAGTTTTATATGCTGTCTGTAACCACTCTTACTCCCTATATCCACCACCCCTTGGACCAGCTACCACTACCAACGTTTGTGGGTAGAGGAGCAGAATTTGTCTTGTAACAACAAAAATGCATTTGTATACATACAGTCTTCATAGTTGTATCTAGATATCATCCTATTTTTTATTGGCTTAAATTTAAATTAATAAAACTGGTTTCTCAGCTTTAATATCTATATATTGTATCATATATATAAACCATGATGGAATAGTGAAAAAATGATAATGAATATGACACTAATTTAAATAGTGTTCTGCTCATTGCCATTCTATATCTTTGGCAACAGCATTGATGTGTCTGCCCTCACAGGGCTGTGTGTGTGTGTGTGTGTGTGTGTGTGTGTGTGTGTGTGTGGTGTGCGTGTGTGCGTGCATGTATGTGATAGAAGGAGGAAGAGTGGAAAGTGTTAGGGGTGAGTATACACAGAAGCAGAATGTGAAACAGCTTGAACTCAGAGAAAATTTGGCATTATATCTAGTTTAAGCTATACAGGGTCAAGAATACAGAAAATTCACCTTTAACTTTGAATATATATTTACACACATTTTTTTCCATACATGAAAAAAGGGAGGACAAGAAGTGAAATCATATGTCATATATAGGTAAGTTCAGATATTATTTCCAAAAGCCACATTTTGTATGCTTCTTTAGAGTATATACATATATAACATATTTTGACTATTCTTAAGTGCTAATGGCTTCTTAAAAATTGCTTACATTATATTTGAAAATTTATGTAGTTGAAGAATTTAATGCAAAAGGAGTTTGTTATGCATTGGGGTTGATGAAACCAGGGAATTTACTCTTATAGGAGTAAGAATTTTTAAATGGAATTTTTATTAAAAAAACCTTGAAGTCATTATTTAAGTCGTGACCTTTTACTGGCTAGCATCTATGTATTGTGTTAACAATACGTATTAACTTTCATATATAACAGATCATGGGGGACTCCTACCTGTAGCGTGATAGGGTAACTGGTACTGGGCTAGCCCATGCACTATAAATAGTGATCAAACTTGACACAATAAATGAAACAACTATTTTGTCACTCAACAAGAGGCAACACAGGACTGATCTCAGAGAGAAGGGAAACACAAAGTGAACCCCATAATCACCATTACTTTTTCTTGAGGGCTGTCTCCAGATTGCAAAGCAGAAAGGTGGAGCTTAATCAGACTATGATGAGTTCAAGAGGCAGAAATCGGAGTTCATGGTTTGCAAGTGGATTAGAATTTGTAGAACCAAGGCCCAAAAAGAGAAACTATGCAAATAAATAAATCTGCCAAAAATTCATTTTAAAGTTTTTTCCACCAAATATTAAGCTATGAGCACACAGGGAAAGTTGGGGAGGTGTGAAAGTAAATACAGATTGTGGAGGTCACATATTTCTGAAAAAGATAGGGGCTGGAACCATCAGCAGCCTTGCTAAACACCATGGACATTCAATGTAGATTATTGCATGTTTATATATTAGGGATAGGGCTACTCTAGACTTAGAATAAGAAATAATATAGACCTATTTAACAATAGGTCTCATCCCATGGATACAACTAGATAACACATCAGTGAAAAAAGAGATATAAAATGTGATACCGTATACCTAAAACATGGGTGGGGAAGGGAGAGGAGTAAAGAATAGGTTCAAATTTAAATGACCATCAACTTCATATAGACTGCTATCGGCAGAAGATGTTATATACAAACCTAGTGGTAACCACAAATCAAAACCCAGCAGATGTGCAAAGAGTAAAGAGAAAGAAATTCAATCACTAAAGAAAGCTAGCAAACCATGAAAGAGCAAGAGATAAAAGGATCAGAGAAAACTACAAAACAATCACTAAAGAGTAACAAAATAGCAGTAAATACATATCTGTCATTAATTACTTTGAAAGTAAGTGGACTAAATGCTCCAATCAAAAGACGTAGGGTAACAGAGTGGATAAAACAAAAACAACAACAACAACCTAGACTCATCTATATGCTGCCTACAAGAGACTCATTTCAGACATAAAGACACCTGAAGGTTGAAAGTGAGGGGATAGAGAAACATTTATCATGCAAATGGATGTCAAAAGAAAGCTGGGGTAGTAATACTTATACAGACAAATACACTCTAAAACAAAGACTGTAACAAGAGACAAAGAAGGACACTATATAATAATAAGGGGGACAGTCCAATAAGAAGATACACCAATTGTAAATATTTATTCATCCAATATGAGAGCACCCAAATACATACAACAGTTAATAACAAACATAAATGAACTAATCAATATTAATATTATTGCATTACTATTAAAACACTATAGTATAAAGTATATATATTTATATAATATATGCTACATATATATTATACACATATATAGTATACTATAATATATAGTAAAATAGGGGATTTTAATAGTCCACTTACATCGGTGGGCAGATCATCTAAACAAAATCAACAAGGAAGCAGTGGCTTTAAAAGGCACACTATATCAGATAGATTTGACAGATATATTCAGAACATTCCATCCTAAAATAGCAGAATACACATTATCTTCAATGCATATGGAACATTCTCCAGAATAGATAACATATTAGGTCACAAAACAATCTCAACAAATTCAAAAAGATTGAAGTCCTACCATGCATCTTTTCTGATCACAATGCTATGAAACTAGAAATTAGACACACACACACACACACATATATATGTGTGTGTGTGAAAAGAGCACAAATACATGGGAGTTAACTAACATGTTACTAAACAATGAATGGGTCAACCAAGAAAGCAAAGAAGAAATCAAAACTTATAGGGAAACAAAGACACAATGGTCCAGATTCTTTGGGATGCAGCAAAACTGGCTCTAGGAGAAAAGTTTATAGCAGTACAAGCCTACCTCAAGAAACAAGAAAAATCACAATAAACAACCTAACATTACTCCTAAAGGGGCTAGAAAATGAACAGCAACCCAAAACCCCAAAACCAGTTGAACAAAGGAAATAATAAAGATAAGAGCAGAAATATATGATATAAAAACAAACCAAAATCCCACAGTAGAACAGTTGATGAAACTAGGAGCTGGTTCTCTGAAAAAATTAATAAGATTGATAAACTTCCAGCCAAACTCATAAAAAAAAAAGAGTGCTCAAATAAAATTATAACTGAAAGAGAAGAAATAACAGCCAACATCACAGAAATACAAACAATTGTAAGAGAATATTATAAAAAATTATATGCCACAAAACTTGGGGCAATCTAGAAGCAATGGATAAATTCCTAGAAGCATATAACCTATCAAAACTAAAGCAGGAAGAAATAGAAAATTTGGATAGACTGATCACCAGCAATAGAAATGAATCAGTAACCAAAAAACTCCCAACAAACAAAAGTCCTGGACCAGACAGCTTCACAGGTGAATTCTACTAAATATTTATAAAATACTTAATGCCTATTCTTCTCAAACTATGCTAAAAAAACAGAAAAGGAAGGAAAACATACAAATTTATTCTATGAGGCCAGAATTACCATGATACTAAACCAGGTAAAAACACCACAAAACAAAACTATAGGCCAATATCTCTGATGAACATAGATGCAGAAATCCTCAACAAAATACTAGCAAACAGAATCCAATAATACATTAAAAAAATCTTTCACCATGATAAAGTGTGATTTATTCCTGGATTGCAAGGATGGTTCAATGTTCACAAATCAATCAACATGATGCATCACATCAATAATAGAAAGGATAAGAACCATGTCATCATTTCAATAGGCACAGAAAAAGCATTTGACAAAGTGCAACATCCATACATGTTAAAACCCTCAACAAAGTAGGTTTAGAGGGAGAATACTTCACCATAATGAAGGTCATTTATGAAAAACCAACAGCTCACATCATTCCCAATGGAGAAAACCTGAGAGCTTTTCCCCTAAGGTCAGGAACAAGACAAGGATGTCCACTCTTCCCACTTCTATATAGTACTGGAAGTCCTAGCTACAGCAATCAGACAACAAAGAGAAATAAAAGGCATCCAATTTGGTAAGGAAGAAGTAAAACTTTCACTAGTTGCAGATGACATGATAAACTAATACAAAACCCTGAAGACTCTACCCCAAATCTATTAGAACTGATAAATGAATTCAGTAAAGTTGCAGGACACACAAAAAAATGTAAAGAAATCCATTATATTTCTATACAGTAATAATGAAGTAGCAGAAAGAAAAAAAAAAATAATCCCATTTATCATTGCATGAAAAATAATAAAATACCTGGGAATACACTTAACCAAAGAGGTGAAAGACCTGTACTCTAAAACTATAAAACATTGAAAGAAATTGAAGATGACACAAATAAATGGAAAGATGTTCCATGCTCATGGATTGGAAGAATAAATATTGTTAAAATGCCAAATGACCCAAAGTAATTTGTACATTTAATGCAATCCCTATCAAAATACCAGCAGCATTTTTCACAGAGCTAGAACAATCTTAAAATTTGTATGGAACCGCAAAAGACACAGAATAACCAAAGCAATCTTTAAAAGAAAAAACAAAACTGGAGGTATCACAATTCTAGACATCAAGTTATATATTACATCAAGTTATACTACGAGCCTGTATTAATCAAAAGAGTATGGTACTGGCACAGAAATAGATTAATAGAACAGAATAGGAAACCCAGAAATAAACACAGAGTTTTATGTTCAGTTAATCAATGAGAAAGGAGGATTGAGTATGTAATGGGAAAAAGAGTCTCTTCAACAAATGGTGTTGGGAAAACTGGACAGCTACATGCAAAAGAATGAAACTGGACCACTTTCCTACACCAGGAACCAAAATAAACTCAAAATGGATTAAGGACCTAAATGTGAGACCTGAAATGATAAAAGTTCTAGAAGAGACCAGAGGCAGTGTTTTCTCTGATGTTGGCCAAAGCAACATTTTTCTAGATATATCTCCTGAGGCAAGGGAAGTAAAAGCAAAAATAAACTCTTGGGACTACATCAACATAAAAAGCTTCTGCACATTGAAGGAGACCATCAACAAAACTAAAAGGCAAAATAAGGAATGAGAGAAGATATTTGCAAATGACATATCTGATAAAGGTTCAGTATCTAAAATATAAAAAGAATTTAATAAACTAAACATTCCAACAAACAAATAGTCCAATTAAAAATAAGTGGGAGATATGAACAGACATTTTTTCAAAGAAGACACACAGATGGTCAACAGACACATGAAAAGATGCTGAACATCACTGATCGTCAGGGAAATAACAGATCAAAACTACAATGAGATATCACTTCTCACCTGTCAGAATGGCTAAAGTCAAAAACACCAGAAGTAACATATATTGGTTGTCTGGTGGCTTAGATTGTTGAGCGTCCAACTCTTGATTTTGGCTCAGGTCAAGATAACAGGGTTGTGGGATCAAGCCCAATGTTGGAGCTTAGCGTGAACCCTGCTTGGGATTCTCTTTCTCTCTCCCTCTGCCCTTCTCCCCTGCTTGTACTCTCTCTCTAAAATAAAAAAATAAAATTAAAAAAAAAAAACCACCGGTAACACTAATTCTAAAGGATACATGCACTCCAGAGTTTTTGGCAGCATTATTTATAATAGCCAAATTATGGAAGCAGCCCAACTGTCCGTCAGTAGACGAATGAATAAAGAAGATGTGTGTGTGTGTGTGTGTGTGTGTGTGTGTGTGTGTGTGTGTGTGTGTAATACTATTCAGCCATAAAAAAGAATGAACTCTTGCCATTTGCAATAACATTTAGTATAATAAAGTTAAAAATAGAACTCCCCTATGATCCAGGAATCACTCTACTGAGTATTTACCCCAAAACTACAAAACACTAATTCAAAGGGATATATGCACATAGGAGTGCATAGATGCAGCTAGAGAGTATAGTGGTAATTGAAATAAGTGAAATAAATCAGAGAAAGACAAATACCATATGGCTTCACTCATATGTGGGATTTAAGAAAACTAAGGAAAGAAAAAGAGAAAACAAGAAACAGACTCCTAACTACAGAGAACAAAGGAATGGTTATCAGAGGAGAGTTAGGTGAGGGGATGGGTGAAACAGGTGAAGGGTGTTAAGAGTACACTTCTGGTGAGGACCGAGTAATGTATAGAATTGTTAAATCACTGTATTGTACACCTGACACTAATACAGTGCTGTTAACTATACTGGAATTAAAATAAAAAACTCCAAGAAAAGAGAAAAAAGAACATGGTTCCTTCTAGTGGGGGAGAAGTTTGGGGGATGACTGAGTAGAAGGGGGTATGTGGGAATTTTCTGGGACGATAGAAACATTTCTTATTATAATAGACTTGTGGGTTACATAAGTGAGTATACCATTTATGTAACTGTAACATTTAATGTCTGTGCAGTTGTATTGTATGAAAATTATACCTGAATTTAAAATATAGTTACATTTTAGTTTATTCAATTCCTTATCTTTCTGATTTCAAAACAATTTTATAGTTATCTATTTGTCCCTGTTTGAAATCTATAGGTTAAATGGGATATTATCTTTTTTTAACTGTTTTTTAACAATATTGCACTATACAAAATAATTTACTTTAAGTCTTAGGTATGTATAATAGATAAATTCTAACCCACCTAATTATAAGATAGCAAGCAGCTGACTTACAACATAAATTTACATGGCAGTGTGTTATAGCTCCAGCATTAGCTCAAGGAAAATATTGGTAGATTCTGGAAAATGATCAAAACTTAGTAGGTTGCATTAGGAAATGTGCACTGACATTACTCAGCAAGGGCTATGCAAATTGCCAGGGGTCACATTCCTGGTCTTTTCATTTCAAATCACTTTAGTAGTCTTCACTCATAGGTTCTGCTTCTAAAATGCTGCCATTCTGTTTTTGGGGGGCGTGAGGAGATACAACCTTGAAGAAACAATCTGACCTGAGAATTTTGCCAGGGAGGAAAGAAAGGAACAAAGAAATATACTTTATTAAGAAAAAAAAAAAAAGGCTACAATAAAAGGGAAAAATTCAAACCAGAAATCCAGGTTGGTGCCATAAGTCAGTGATGGCTGCCACTTAGCATCACCCTATCATGACATGGAAATCTGGACAAATGTGTCTCATTGCTGCACCATTATTGGTATGGTAGTTTTGCCCAGTCTTTATTCTCCAAGTGTTTCCATTACAGCTTTGTATTTTTGGGAGTTAATAGCTATGCTATAATGATTTGCTTCAGGTTGGCATATGAAATGTCAGGGAGCGTATTTAGAATAATAGAAGGTTGCCTAATTTCAGATGGTTTTCTTTCATTTGTGTGTATATATACATGTGTGTGCATGTAGTATGTGCATGTATGTGTTAATATAATCTAAAAATGTTGCAATAATTACATTTGATAATTACATTGGTAACTGATTGATTTTTAATATCATACACTCAGTTTTCTTTGCCTACCCCAAATACTAGAAAACAATTAAGTTGCTAAAACATTTCTTTTTGGAGAAGAAATGTATGAATTCATTGTCATTTGCACTAGCTCCAGTACCTAATGGGTGTTTAATAAGTGTTCACTGTTGAGAGCAAAAACAGTTCTATTTATTACACATGGCATTGTCTTCACCAGCCTTCTATAAATGTGCTTCTGTAAATGTGATTTATTCCAAAAAGAATAAGCTAAAATAACTGTAATATTCTAAACAATGTTTATGGCATACCAAGCATCTCTTGAATGTTAATCTCAGGAAATAGAATTTCATGAGTTTCGTGGAGTTGCAGTTTGTTTTAAGGGATCTGTTAGCCTTTTTGGAGAAGTTAGCTACTTGCCTTCATTTTTTTTCTAAGATATTTTATTGAGCATTGATTATTTTTGAAACTCTATGACATCCAACTACTTTGTAGTCAAACACTGATCCTATGTGGAATTGTTTGTGTAACCCCATGGTTAAGTGTGTGATTTTGAAGGAGAAATCCTTAGACTTAGTTTTTCCTGATGGTTTAGGGAAGGGGAATGGAACACAAGGGTGAGATAAGGAAGTCCTATTAGGAAATATTGCAAATCCTAGCCACTTATTGGTACTGCTTTATGCCAGTCAGTGGTTGGACATTAACCTTAAACTTGGCAAAAATTATGTACTTTAGGTATAATTTCCCCTACTTGGCAAAAGAGGAAACTAAACTTCAGACAAATAACTTGCCAGGGTCAGACATCCAATAAAGAAATGTTAATGGGTCATCAAAGGAAAACATGAATAATTAGTTACATATAGGAAATGACGATCATTGTATGGAATCCATTTTCAGAGAAATAAGTTTTGAAGAATACATTTCTCAGAAGAATTGGGCAGTAACACTGGACGGATTAAGGCCTACCCTCTGCCTAAGGCCCATTTTTTTATTCATCCAAAGTCCAAAAATATATCAGAAACCTCACACACGACCACTTCTCTTGCCTGGGACATGGATGACATGCAGTTGTTAAATCCAGTTGATGCCTTTTGCTTTTCATCTTGTCTTTCAGCACCGTTGGACGTGGTTGATCATTCCCTTCTTGAAACACTTTCTCCCTTAGCTGCAAATGAAACACTATCCTGGTTCTCTGCTTTCCTGTTAATTCCTTCTCCATTCCCTGCCATTTGCTCCTCCACATCTTTTGTATCAGAGTTTTTCAAAACATTCTTACCTTTTTATTTCTATTTGCCTCTATTGATGCCCTCTGCCTCATCTTCCAACACTTGAGAACTTCCTCCAGTACTGGACTTAGCTCTAAATGCCTCTATATGCTAAGCCCTGTCCTAAGGCCCTCCCACATTTTATCATCTACTTGTAGTTATGGGTAACCTTTCCCTCTTTGATTGTTCAGAATTTATCACCAGTTACACTGTTCATGTGTGTGTATACTGGTATGATTATCTTCCTTTATTTTACTACCTTTTTAAAAAATCAGTCACTTTTTAGGGGTACCTCGGTGGCTCAGTCAGTTGACTAACTGACTCTTGATTTTGACTCAGGTCATGATCTCACGGTTCATGAGTTCGAGGTCCAAGTAGGGTTCTGCACTGAGTGTGGAGCCTGCTTGGGATTCTTTCTTCCTCCCTGTCTCTCTGCCTCTCCCCTACTCACTCTCTATCCTTCACTGTCTCAAAATAAATTAATAAATTCATTTAATAATTTATTAATAAATAAATTTATTAAATAAATTCATTTAATTTAATTAATAAATAAATTTAAAAAAGTAAAAATAAAATCAACTACTTTTTAAAAATTAAATTTAGTGTATTAGGTAGAAATGGAAATATTAAATGAAAAATAAAATTATTTGCCATAATTAAAAGAAAGTTCTTAAAAGCAAAAACACTGTGTAATAATTAATTCCATCTGTACTTAACTGAATTTGGTATACCATGGTCTAGTTATTTCTTCTATCTTTTTTGCCCCTTTTCTCTGATGATGGCCAATTACATTGCTTTTATAATTTTAAGGTAACCTTGCATTTCTGCCATAAACCAACTTGATCATAATAAATTTTCCTTTTTACCAGTTGGCTGGGTTCAATTTGACAATAATTTTGAGTTTTGCATGTACATTCAAAATGAGATTGGACTGTATTTTATTTACTTTTCTTATTGGGTTTAGATATCAAGGAAACACCAGAATGATACAGTGAGTTGGAGTTTATCCTATTCTTCTGTTCTCTGGAAGTCTGTAGGAAATGAATTTTTCCTTAAACTTGCCAATACAGTGAGTTGGGCTTGTAGTTTGTTTTGGAGAAAGTTTTACATTACTGGTTCAGTTTCTTTATTTTTATCTCAGTTTATTATGTGTTTTGGCCAACCTGTAAGTTGCAGTTTTCTAGTAATTTTATAGCACATTTTTTACTGAATTCCAAATTTATTGGAATAAGGTTTATAACATACTCTCTTTTTAACATCTGTAGGATCTTATTTATGCTCATTCTCTTATTTTATTCCTGATATGAATTAATTATCTCTTCTCTGTTATTTTCTTGATCAGTCTCATATGTATATTTTCAAATGATAATATTCAATTTTTGGCTTTGTCTTATTATATTTAACCTTTTATTTCATCATCATCAATGTTTGCTCTTTTTCCTTACTATTTCATTCTTTCTGCTTTTTTTTTCTGTTCTTTCCATAATTTCCTGAGATGGATGCTGAAATCTTTACATTTTTTAAAAAATGTTTATTATTTATTTTTGAGAGAGATAGAGTGCAAGCAGGAGAGGGGCAGAGAGAAAGGGAGACACAGAATCCAAAGCAGGCTTCAGGCTCTGAGCTGTGAGCACAGAGCCCAGTGTGGGGCTTGAATCCACGAAATGTGAGATCATGACCTGAGCCGAAGTCAGACGCTTAACTGACTGAGTCACCCAGGTACCCCTGAAATCATTACATTTAAGCTATTTGCCATTCTTCTTTTTATATATATGTGATTTATTTCCTTTTATATGCCACACTTTCAAAATTTGATATGTTGTATTTTTATTATCAGTTCAGTACGTTTTTAAATTTCTCTCTTGATTTCCTTTTGACGTGTGTTTTCATAATGTCCAAACATAGAAGAATTTTCAAATTATATTTTGATTGTTGATAGTTGTCAAAGAGCATATACCTAATTATTACTTTCACATTTTCTGTTGTTTGCTTTATGGCATGGGATATGGTTTATTTTTATAATTGTTCTACTTGTTCTTAGAAGAATTTTACTTGCCGGGTTGGGTGCTCTGATACACATTAAATCAACTTTTTCCATCTATATGTTTCTTGAATTCATATGTGCTGCCACTTACTGACTGTACATTTGGCTCTTAGCCCTTGTAGCCCTGTTTTATAAATTTATACATTTTGAAGTCACATTATTGATTGCATATTTTAAATTAAGGTTTCTTGGTGATTCTTTTATCATTATTAGGTCCTTTACATTTAATGTAGCAATTGATATATTTGTCATGTATTTTAATTCTTTATCTCTTTGAATTCTTAGATTGATTGTTTTATATGATCAGTATTTATTTAGAGATCCTATTATTTTACCACTTTATTTTCTTATCATTTCTTCTTGCATCTCAGCTTTTTTTTGACACCAGTTTTGTTTTGTCTGATGTAAACTCTTTATTTGCTTTCCTTTTAACATTGCCTTTACTGAAATAATAGGACTTTCTGATAACCATCAGGACTTCTTTATATTTCATGGGCTAACCTAAGTGAGATGAAACCTAAAAGTTGAGGGGCACCTGGGTAGCTCAATTGGTTGAGCGACTGACTCTTGATTTTGGTTCAGGTCATGATCCTAAGGTCGTGGGATCTAGCCCCGCATCAGGTTCTGCACTGAGTGTTGAGGTTGCAAAAAAAACCAAAAAACAACAACACAAAAACAAAAACAAAACCCTAAAAGCTGTGTGGGATCCTTGAATACCTGTATTGGGTGTCATGGCAGGGGTTAGGGATAGCGCAATGAACAGTAAAATCAAGGAACTTTAAAATAATAAGTGAGAGGTTAAAACAATAAAATATAAGCAGCATAATTGTGATAATTGCTATGAATGATAAAATCAACTGAGAAAGAATAAAGCAGGAAGGGTGTTTGGCTCTAGGTTAGAGTAAATAGTAAAGCATCTCAGAGGACTTGACTGAGCTCAGGTTGAAGAGGAGTTCTGCTGGCTTAGAGTAGAAGATAAAGTGTTCTAGATAAAAGAAGAGCTTGGTTTTAGGCTCTTAAATAGATGGCTTGTTCTGGGAGAGAATGGAAGTAAGGGTGGTTGAAATGTAGTGAGCAAAGAAGGTGAAGTTTGATAAGATAGGCAGTGGTTAGATCACTGAGGGCTTCCTAGGCCTTGACAAAGAATTTGAGTTATAGTTGGAATGTTTTGGGAAACAGTTCGAGGATTGAAAGAGGGTATTGACATAAACTTCACTATTTTTTTTAAACATGAATTTTTCTGTTTAAAGAGTAAGAACTGGGGCGCTTGGGGTGGCTCAGTCCGTTCAGCATCTGACTAGCTCAGGTCATGATCTCACGGTCTGTGAGTCTGAGCCCCGTGTCGGGCTCAGAACCTGGAGCCTGTTTCGGATTCTGTGTCTCATTCTTTCTCTGACCCTCCCTCATTCATGCTGTGTTTCTCTCTGTCTCAAAAAAATGAATGTTAAAAAAAAATTTAAAAATAAATTAAAAAATAAATAAAGAATAAGAACTGGTGGAAGGCAGACATGGAAGTTGGAAGATAGGACTAATATTGTCTTTGAATAGGTTGGTGGCGATAGAAATGGAGATAATTGGACCAGTTTCCAATGTACTTTGGAGCTAGAATGATATTTATTGATATTGTGCATTCTACATTATTATTATTACTACTACTACTATTATTTTGCTAGAGATCGTGGGGAGGGGGTGATGTGGTATTGTTAATTGAGCCAAGGAAGATGGCAGTATAGGAAAATTCTGGGCTCACCTCATCCTGCTGATTGCTTAGATTCCACCCACATCTGCCTAAATAACCCAGAAAACCACCGGAAGACCAGCAGAAGGGACTCTGGGGAATACTATGAAAAATTATATGCCAACAAACTGGACAACCTGGAAGAAATGGACAAATTCCTAAACACCCACACGCTTCCAAAACTCAAACAGGAAGAAATAGAAAATTTGAACAGACCCATAACCATCAAAGAAATTGAATCAAATATAAAAAATCTCCCAACAAATAAGAGTCCAGGACCAGATGGCTTCCCTGGGGAATTCTACCAGACATTTAAAGCAGAGATAATACCTATCCTTCTCAAGCTGTTCCAAAAGATAGAAAGGGAAGGAAAACTTCAAGACTCATTCTATGAAGCCAGCATTCCTTTGATTCCCAAACCAGACAGAGACCCAGCAAAAAAGAACAACAGGCCAATATCCCTGATGAATATGGATGCAGAAATTCTCAACAAGCTACTAGCAAATCGAATTCAACAGCATGTAAAAAGAATTATTCACCATGATCAAGTGGGATTCATTCCTGGGCTGCAGGGCTGGTTCAGCATTCGCAAATCAATCAATGTGATACATCACATTAATAAAAGAAAAGATAAGAACCATAGCATTTGACAAAATTCAGCATCCATTCTTAATAAAAACCCTTGAGAAAGTTGGGATGGAAGGAACATACTTAAACATCATAAAAGCCATTTATGAAAAGCCCACAGCTAATATCATCCTCAATGGGGAAAAACTGAGAGCTTCCCCCCTGAGATCAGGAACACAATAGGGATGTCCACTCTCATTGCTGTTGTTTAACATAGTGTTGGAAGTTCTAGCATCAGCAATCAGACAACAAAAGGAAATGAAAGGCATCAAGATTGGCAAAGATGAAGTCAAGCTTTCACTTTTTGCAGATGACATATTATACATGGAAAACCTGATAGACTCCACCAAAAGTCTGCTAGAACTGGTACATGAATTCAGCAAAGTCACGGGATACAAAATTAATGTACAGAAATCAATTGCATTCTTATAAACTAAGAATGAAGCAACAGAAAGACAAATAAAGGAACTGATCTCGTTCACAATTGCACCAAGAATCATATAATACCTAGGAATAAACCTAACCAAAGATGTAAAAGATCTGTATGCTGAAAACTATAGAAAGCTTATGAAGGAAATTGAAGAAGATAACAAAGAAATGGAAAAACATTGCTTGCTCATGGACTGGAAGAATAAATATTGTTAAAATGTCAATACTACCCAAAGCAATCTACACATTCAATGCAATCCCAATCAAAATTGCACCAGCATCTTCTCAAAGCTAGAACAAGCAATCCTAAAATTTGTATGGAACCACAAAAGACCACGAGTAGCCAAAGTAATATTGAAGGAGAAGACCAAATTGGGAGGCATCACAATCCCAGACTTTAGCCTCTACTACAAAGCTGTAATCATTAAGACAGCATGGTTTTGGCATAAAAACAGACACATAGACCAATGGAATAGAATAGAGACTCCAGAATTAGACCCACAAAAGTATGGCCAACTAATCTTTGACAAAGCAGGAAAGAACATCCAATGGAAAAAAGACAGTATCTTTAACAAATGGTGCTGGGAAAACTGGACAGCAACATGCAGAAGATTGAAACTAGACCACTTTCTTACACCATTCACAAAAATAAACTGAAAATGGATGAAGGACCTGAATGTAACACAGGAAGCCATCAAAACCCTCGAGGAAAAAGCAGCAAAAACCTCTCTGACCTTAGCTGCAGCAATTTCTTAGTTGACACATCTCCAAAGGCAAGGGAATTAAAAGAAAAAAATGAACTATTGGGACCTCATCCAGATAAAAAGCTTCTGCACTGCAAAGGAAACAATCAACAAAACTAAAAGACAACTGATGGAATGTGAAAAGATATTTGCAAATGACATATTGGACAAAGGGCTAGTATCCAAAATCTATCAAGAACTCACCAAACTCCACACCCAAAAAACAAATAATCCAGTGAAGAAATGGGCAGAAGACACGAATAGACACTTCTCTACAGAAGACATGCAGATGGCCAACAGGCACATGAAAAGATGCTCAGTGTCACTCCTCATCAAGGAAATACAAATCAAAACCACACTGAGATATCACCTCATGCCAGTCAGAGTGGCTAAAATGAACAATCAGGAGACTGTAGATGCTGGACAGGATGTGGAGAAATGGGAACCGTCTTGCACTGTTGGTGGGAATGCAAACTGGTGCAGCCACTCTGGAAAACAGTGTGGAGGTTCCTCAAAAAATTAAAAAGAGATCTACCCTATGACCCAGCAACAGCACTGCTAGGAATTTACCCAAGGGATACAGGAGTACTGATGTATAGGGGCACTTGTACCCCAATGTTTATAGCAGCACTTTTAACAATAGCCAAATTATGGAGAGCCTAAATGTCCATCAACTGATGAATGGATAAAGAAATTGTGGTTTATATATGCAATGGAATACTACTTGGCAATGAGAAAGAATGAAATATGGCCTTTTGTAGCAACGTGGATGGAACTGGAGAGTGTTATGCTAAGTAAAATAAGTCATACAGAGAAAGACAGATACCATGTGTTTTCACTCTTATGTGGATCCTGAGAAACTTAACAGAAGATCATGGGGGAGGGAAAGGGGGAAAAAAAGTTAGAGAGGGAGGGAGGTAAACCACAAGAGACTCTTTAAAACTGAGAACAAACTGAGGGTTGATGGGGGGAGGGAGGGAGGGGAAAGTGGGTGATGGGCATTGAGGAGGGCACCTGTTGGGATGAGCACTGGGTGTTGCATGGAAACCAATTTGACAATAAATTTCATATTGAAAAAATTGAGCCAAATTAAGGAAAAATATATAGTATAAGAGAAATTGGGGAATTTCAATATTCCTTTTTGGATAGGTTAATGAGATATCTGTGGAATGTTTAAATCAGTATGTCAGTTGAGCATTGAGATATAGAGATCTGAACCTCCGTGGAGCCCTGGCTGAACAAAAATAATCAGGTGTCATCAGCATTAAGTGTTTTTAAAGTTCTGAAAATGGATGAGATCACCTCAGGGGAAAGTATGGTGAAAGAATAAAAAAAGCTACCACTGAGTTCTGAGGAAGTTTAATATCTAAACTTTGGGTGCAGGAAGCAGCCAGCCCAGGGAGAGAGGAGGGATTCATGGTGCCACAGAAGTCAAAGACTTGAGAGTTGCAAAAAGAAGAGTAAAGGTTTTCCTCATGATGGAGGAATGTTCATTAATTTCACTTTACAAATGCGGAAATGGAACCCCTCCTTTCTTAATTAGCTTAGCCTCAAATTACATAACAATATTTACTATGATCTTTGGCTTTCTTAATCCTCTGCTTAGATGACCAGGCTGTTGGCCTTCCTGAAGACATTTAAGCCATTAGGACATTTTGAGGGCAAAACAGATGACTTCTGGACTTCACTTCAGGATAAAATAGGCCATTATAGTTTGAAATAACTAATAAAACATTAATCAAAAGTTTAATCTGAACTTGCTTAAAAAAAACAAACAAACGTTTCTTTCAGTTCTTCTCTGTGAAAATCAGCAGGAGAATTACACTGGGTTACATGAACTTAAAGGGAAATGGTAATTTGCTTGGGATTTCTCCATGCCCTTGTTGATCATAGTTAGATCAACTTTGGCGATGGTTATCTTTAAATGAATATTGTCAGGAATACCATAGGTTTCGGCTGACACAGAAACTGCTAGAAGGCTGATTGCAGTTAAGTAGTGAACATCTCCTATTAGGCTTTTATAAAACCTCACCACTGATCAGAAATGCCAATGCTTAGGGGGAAAAATGTCTATTGTTGGTCAGAGCTGTAATTAAAAACTATACTTTGTTTTCAATCCAATTTTGGAAAGAATACAGGAGAAAAAGCAAGATGTAAATTTTACAATGCCTTGGCAATGTATCCAATTCTCAGCTGAACAAAGAAGCTTATATGCAGAAAATCTTGTAGGAATAAAGCATGTAAAATAAATAAAAAGCTTCCAGTGCTTAATTCCAATCTTCTCCACAGCAACTGGAGCTGCTGATAAGACACCTACTTGGAGTAATGATGCATAATGTGAAAATCCAATAACCCAGACCTCATAAGTACGGACGGATGCCATCTTTTTAAAGGAAATGGTTGCAAATATGAAGCGCAATGTGCTGAGCCATTTTCAAAGGTATTTTCATAAACACGGCAAAATGCCAAGGTTTGGTTTTTCCCAACATGATAGGAAGAGCAAGGAATGTAACTATTATAGGGGCATCCGGTATTTGTCCATGTTGTATCATATAAATGCTTATGTACTGTCAATTCATTATTAGTGGCAGTTTTAATGGGAATATAAATATTATAAAGTGTGTTTACTACAGATAAATCATAGGGGTGCTGAAGTAATTTGCAGTACTAAAGCTCATTTTGGATAATTACAGTGCCCCTGAAGAATGTGTTTATGTATTACAAAGAAAGAGATTGTTAAGAAGAAAACTGTTTTGAGTTGGTGACATTCTGAAAAGGGTAGAGGCTGATCCTGTTTGGGACTAGTTTAGGCATGTGTGAGAACATTAATGAAAAAAGATTTTGTGAGTTGGAAAGAGAGGAAAACCACAGTAGTTTCAGTTGCTGGGCTAACCTTATTCAGTCACATTTCATGCAGATGACTTACTGTAACTACAGAAATAACATAAGGAATGATTAGTTAAGATTATGCTGGCAGTAAAGATACTAATATTTTATTGCACATTGAATTCTAGCTTACATTTTATGCAGATGTAAATTAGACTGCAATGCTGTTTATCCTTGTTTTTATGCAGGCTATTTTCATCACAGTATTAAAGGTTATTATTGGTTTACTTCCCACTTTCTATTTTATTGAATTAAGGTGATTTTTAGCTTCGTTATTTTCCCTGAAAATCGTGAGACACAGTAAACTTTAAAGGAAGAGACTTAAAGAGAATTAAACAATCCTGTCCTAGGTTTTGGGAGGTCATAGTATAATGAGATTAAAAATTTCCCCCTCCATGTATTGTTTATTTGTAAACTAGTCTGGCTTGGTCTTCTTATAAATGTTCTGCTGATTAGATTAATTTCCTGTGAAACATAAATTTCTTTTCCTTTCTGACAAGCTAGTCAGAATCTGCCAGTTTGGTGATTGTTCAAGAAAAATGCAGCATAGAAGGAAAAAAAAAATGCCACAGCAAAGTGAAATGAGCATAAAATTAGATTTAGCTGAGATTGAGGTATCTGTATTGTCATTTAAAAAGGAATTCAGCAGCCATTTAGTGAGTTTTGTGTTCAGGTTTGGAAAGTGAGTAGCAGCTGGATTGAGAGAAACAATGGGCTCTTCTCCCTTTGGCTGCTTCCCCCACAGCTATCTACCTTGTGGAAAGACTCCTGTGCCCATGCGGGGTAGTGTACTCTTCTCTGGTTTGGCTTTCAGGGTTCCATGCATGAGTGCATCCACACATGTGCACTGGTGCACACAGATCAAAGAGAGTCCCTAATAAAGAGTGTTACTTGAATGAATTTGTTATTTATGTTACTTGCCTCAAGGTGTTAGCTTTCTCTCAATATCAGTCTTTCCTCGGGGAAATAATTTAATCAGCTCTACCTAGCAAGGAATATTCACATTCTTTACTGGCAATACTTCCTGGCTTTCTGGCTTCGGTTGAAATTTGGGAATCTTCGTATCGTTCAGATGTAATAACAGATGTTTTGGTTCTTTCACTTCTCATTGCATTCAGATCTGGTTTACTTAGTATGGCTTCAAAGCTCTTGACGGGATCTAATGTACTACTCCTTTCATTACTTGTCCTCCACCATTCACTCTTTTAAAAAATGAGTGTCAAGAATAATGTTCATTTTCTTAAGCAAAGAGGTGCTGAGGTTTTAGTGTTTCACACCTATTCCAGTTCTCTTCACAGTCAAATATGATACCTTTTCCTTTAAAGTGGTTTCAAATGTCAACATGGGATGGGGTTAAATGTTTAGAACTGAACTTTTATGTTTCATTCGTGTGTTAGATGAATGCTAGCTAACTTCGCTGGAAAAATAGTTCTTAAAAGCAAATCCTATTTCTCCACTGGTTATCACTAGAAATTGGATTTGCATTTCCTTAGGAAAACAAAAAGAAATTGAGACTGTTGAAAACTTTGGATGGAGACAAAGGATTGCAGCATTACATGCTGGTCACTGTTATATAACAGTGTTAGAACTTTTCAAAATTACTTCCTCCATCCAATTTTCTTTTTAGTATTTTTCTTACTGTAAGAAAGTAGTCTTCATGGTAAATAAATCTTGTAAATTAAGGGAATTTTTATGATGCTTAAGTACTCACTCTATGCATACATATGATATCTAGGATAGTTTCATTTTCTCCCAAAACCAACGGGTTCACTGTTGTGTTTATTATAGATCATTATCTAGTTAAATATGGAGGAATTTAAACATCAGCAGTCAGAACTCCAGGATAAATCTGTGGCCAACTGGTAGCAGGTCCCATTAGTGTCAGGACCACATTCAAAATCCTTACTCTGGCATTTCCAGGTTGGTGAAGAAGAATGCATATACATGTCAGGAGGGTGGTGCACCCCAAACTCCATGGGGTTAGAAGCTCCTGTGCTCAGGACCCTTCCGAACTTTGTCCCATGAACCTCTTCATCCAGCGGTTCATTTGTAACCTTTAATATCCTTTGCAATAAACAAGTAATGTACTTTGCTCAGGAAAGGAGATTAGGAGACCAAGTGATGCAGCAGCAAATGTCAAGAACTGCCTTAGGTAGACATGGTGGAGGGAAGAGATTTCCCAGGAGGCAGGATTATAAACAAATGCAAAGCTAAGAAATAGCTTGGTGACCTTGACTAGCACATATAGCAATATCAGACAAGATTCCTGGACAAACAGCAGCTATTATAAATCCATGATAACAAAAGCCATGGAACAAAGGTGACTGAGCAAGAAGGAAGAAGGAGCCTGGGCACTTGATGACATTCTTGACAGTGGTGTCAGCCCTGGATGATTTACCTCAGTACTTCTTTTTAAATGAAATACATCAACTCCTTTCTGTTTAACCCACTGGAGTAGGATTTTCTGTTACAGTGAATCCAGCTCTAACTGATGATGCTGGCTAACTGATACGTGTAAGCACCTATTATGTGTTAGTGTGATTGTAAGCACTCTATGTAATAACTTTTAAAATTCTCACAATGAACTTAGGAGAGAGCTCAGAGTTTCTCAAGTATGGTCCCTGGAGCAGCAGTATCAGCATTACCTGGAAGCTTGCTAGGAATACAGATTTGGAGGCCTGACTTTAGATGTCCTGAATCAGAAACTCTGGGCATGAGAACTCAGCACTCTGTGTTTTAATAAGATCTCCAGGCGATTCTGAGGAATGCTGAAGTTTAGCAACTAGTGGGATAGGGTATTGCATCTACCCTCATTTTACAGATAAGTATATGAGCTGGATTTAAGTCACTTGCCCAATGTCATATAACTAGCAGGACTGACTCCTAAGTCTTTGTCTATAACCATTAAATTATACTGCTGATGTCCATCATATGTTAAGAACTTCTGCTCGGGGCACCTGGGTGGCTCAGTCGGTTAAGCGGCTGTCTTTGGCTCAGGTCATGATCTCACGGTCCGTGAGTTCGAGCCCCGCTTCGGGCTCTGTGCTGACAGCTCAGAGCCTGGAGCCTATTTCAGATTCTGTGTCTCCCTCTCTCTGACCCTCCCCTGTTCATGCTCTGTCTCTCTCTGTCTCAAAAATAAATAAACATTAAAAACAAAACAAAAAAAAAAAACTTCTGCTCTAAGGGAAGTGGTCTTCAAAGTTTGCAAACGTATTCCTTTTCTTAAAAATTTTTAATTTTTTTATTGGAGAAAGAGAAAGAGGGGCAGAAAGACAGAGATTCTTAAGCAGGCCCCATGCTTAGTGCAGAGCCTGACATGGGGCTTGATCCCACAACCCTGGGATTATGACCTGAGCCAAAATCGAGAGTCAGATGCTCAACCAACTGAGCCACCCAGGTGCCCTGAAAACATACTCCTTTGAAAAATTGTGTAACTTCTGTACATTTTTAAGTTGACATCTAAAAGTTTCCTATCACAAGCTTAAATAATTATAAAGAATATGATTTCTATTATGTTGTAAATTGTGACATTTTTAAAATGTGTCCAGTCTTCTAAATGTATCCTGTGGAATGTAAGTACCACTATCTATAGCAAATCTTCTATCATCCATTAGAAAAAAAAAATCACAAGCTTTTCCTTATCGTTAAAAAAAAAAACAAACAAAACTTACATAATTTCAGCCCCATCTGCTTGTATAAACATGGATCACAACAAATCATACATAAGATCTGGGGATATGGAATCAAAAAGATCTCATTGTCATTTGGTGATGGTGTCATTTGGCAAGTTATTTTACTTCTATAAACCTCAATGTCCTCATCTACAAAACAGTCATATTCATACTTACTTTTCAGGGGGTTGTAGTGATCAAATGAGATGTAAAATGCCCAGCACAGACTCTGGCACTTGTTGGTTATCAGTTTCCTATCCTCAGTATATCTTTTTTTTTAATTATTATTATTAACTGTCATGATGACTTGATTGCTTTCTATCTCCTCCTGCTTCTGTTTTTTTTCCATCTCTTTTTCACGTGTTTTCCTTCACCTGACCTTGGAAGAACTCACCTAGCATCTGACCTCCCTGTGCCCTATGCTCATAAGACTGGGCATTGGACTTGACTAGCGCTGGGGCTGGTTGCAGTACCTAGTAATATAGGAGGGGTTGCTGGTCCACCTAGCATCACACTGTCCACCAGTGTAATGACACCTTCCATCATATGGAAGTTTTCTCCTCTTACCGCTGCATGAAACCCAGACACTTTCTGTTCAGAGGGAGCCAAAAGTGTGTGAGGGTGAGTGGGCAGAAAGGGATCAACACACAAGGGGAGCCAACAATATGCCATGACCTGACATCCATTAATTTATTTAATCTTTACAGTATTACTAAAAGGGGGATATTATGCTTCCCATTATGATTCAAATAATAAAAATATTCTGCCTGTGTCCATGCAGGTAACGTGTCAGAAGTGGAACAAGATTACAGATCTTTCTGATTAAAGTCCAAGAACTCCCTACTATACCACACAGAGGTTGGCCTCAGAAAGCTGTAACTTCCAAACTTTAGATGCATCCTAGAGGGGAGTGAACTCTGAAGACAACTCCAGCTGTAGAGATGCTAAATAAGCTATGGACCTCCTAGCCCTACTTCTGTCTGCTCCTTAATTCTCACTGAGTTTATTGCCTGATTTATCCATATATTCTATAAATCCCTATCAAATTCGTCTTCTCGAGCATCTGGTCATTTCTATGCTCCTGATTCTTCTTTGCTTCAATACTCAGGCTGTTCCATCTTGCCTGCCACTTTCTGAACTTCAGACACTTGTTGAAGACCACATTTTGCCTAGACTTAGTAACCTCAGGCTCTACTCCACATAGTGGAGATGGGACATGTGAGGTCTATGGACTTGAATTTAGGATAAGCTTCTAAAAATAAATGCAAAACAAAGGATTCCCAGGCAATTCCAAAAGTTATATAAGTTAAAATGTAATTTCATTAATTATATAAGACTTGTCTCTTTATGGTTAATGATAAGCTAAGTACTACTGGTTAACTGAGCTGTGCTTTTAAAAAATTCTCTTTTGAATTAACTGATTAGTTAACTTGATTAAATCTTCTCCTTGATTTTCAGCTATTTCTTGTGCATCCACACTTCTAAGATTAAGTGATTTTAATAGTCATTATGATTATTAGTCATTCCATGGTTAAAATTTTCACATCATGAGTATTGTTCTTCATTTTCAGATCAACTTGTCTTCTGAGTCTGGTAGAGCCTGAAGAATTACTCCTTAGAGTGAAGCTTTATAGAGCAACCTTTTTGCCAAGCTTCTGAAGTACCCTTTTATACTGGAGTACTTTGTGATTTTTTTTTTTTTTTTCATTTGGATCTCTCCCTCTCCATAGTTGCTTACTGACTGACTATAACAACTTCTTTTTTTTTTTTTTTTAAATGGTTTCTTTAACTGGTGTTATCATTTAGGATGTAGAGGTATAAGGCCCAGGTGACTGTTACTAGATGAGACACACAAGGAGACATCTTCAAGAGACTGACCTATAGCTCCATCTGCAGATAGAGAATGAGGGGGAGTCTGCAATATACACTTGCTGGCCAGAGGCCATGCCAGTGGAGACCAACAACAGTTTTGGATATTGGGGTCTCAAAAATGTTTATGAGAAGCACATCCCCTGGGACTTCATGGAAAGTAATCATATGGGCAGTGGTAAAAGTATGTGTGGAGTCTAGAGTCAGAGCCAAGAAGAGGAATAGCAAGTGTGAACCTTTCTTAGTAGGACAGATCTAAGCAGTACACTGGGATTCTAAACAAAGGGGAAATGCTATGGGAGTGTGGGTGAGGTTGAGTTTCAGGAATACCTCTCTGTTCTCAGAACAGGACACAAGATAACTTGAGGCCAAATTCTACAGTGCTAGGCAAAATATTACTGGTTTCAGAAACCTCATCTGCTTGAAGTCCAAATAGGTCCTGGAGATCAATCTTGTAGGTGTCAGCCATGGGGAGTGGAGACAAGTGGAATAAAGGGATCAAGGCTGTACTTAACTAGCATTTTAACTTAGAATGCAGTTAACTATACAATTAACCTAGTTCATGTATAATTATAAGCAGAGGTGTTTCTTTAGTACAACTGTGTAGAGATATTCTAGGTCCCTGGAAACTCCTTTCCTGTCCAGTGCCGCTTCTGCATGTGCTGCCCCTTGAGAACATTCAACCTGGGGCTGCAGGAATCACCTAGGCCAGGTGGTGAGCAAAGTATGGTGTATTTTATGTTCCAGAGCTCCCTGCATGATCTGGCTGAGTTGGGGTTCATTTGAAGATGCACCTTCTTTGGCTTCTTCTCCAGTGCCTCATCATTTCTCCTGGAAGAACTTCCCTACTAAATGACTTGTACATGAATCTTTCTCTTATGTGCTGGAGAAACTGACTTAAGACACTAAGAAAACTAAGTTAAGTTGTGATATTTTAGGAAATAATGAAAATATACTCAGTAACATAGGTACAGTGTTGTACAGAGTATTAACTGCAGCTTTGAGAATGTAATTTGGGAATGGGAATGGGAATTTGGATGCAGCAGTTGCTTTGTTTTATTCTACACTGGTTTTCAGTTCCTTTTCTACAATTGGACGGTTGTCCTTGAAATTCATTAATCTAAATCTCAATCTTACAGTCATTATCACAGATTAGCATTCAGCTTGATACTTGGTGATGTGTACCATAGCAGCTTAGAAAGGGACTGCAACTTTTCAGGTAACCTCTTTTTATATAAAAAAGAAGCAAGAAATGTTAGCTTCTTGCTATTGTGTACTTACCTTTGTATTTGATAATCCTTCCATATTGCAGCACTGTTGTTGCTGGTTTATTACTGAAAATTTAATAGTATTTAATTAAAATCCGGAAATGTGCTTTCAATTCTATTACCCTAAAAAGTGGGGAAAAAAAGAAAAAAAGGCTCATCCTTACCATTTGCATTATACTGGAAACTGTTAAACACTTAATCTTCTCGCATAGTGGTTCTGTGCTTTTAAGAGGATTACATTATTAATTGTTTAATTATTCATTATGCCGCATTTTGCCGTTCAGTACAAAAGCTTTTTTAAAATTAATTTAATGTTTTATCCTTCTTAGCAGTCATTCTTTGTACTGGGCTCTCTGTTCTCTCATGATAGGATGTCGCAGCAAAGAATCAAGAGGATGCCTTGTTGAAAGCTAAGCCTGTAGCTGTAGCAAATAGATCTTTTGCCAGAGCAATGACTCCACACAACACAAGGCAACTGAGACTTGCTGCACTCCAGAGACTGTGGTTAGAAGTATGTCACCAGCGGGAGCATCATTAATCATAATTGTAGGAGTGACAGCCAGTTTCTTGACCTCATTGAGACAGGCAGGGAGGTCAGTGCTTCAAGCAGTTCATCCTTCAGGCAAGGAAAACTATTGGGAAGATTTCCTTTTTGTTATCACTGGCATTTTTATTTAATCCCATCATTTTCCCCGCAGTCTGGGCAGAAGTACAAAAGCTTCAAGCAGGCACAGTCTGGCCCTTTTTCTTTTTCTCTCTGCCAAAAGTAACCTTGGCGATTGATGGTTTGGGGAAAAGCTACCACACCCCTTTCCCTCAGCTGTGTTTTCTCTTATCCTGCCTTCCTTCTTTTGTGCTTTTTTTCCTCCTCTTCTCCCTTGGGGTCTAAAGAGCAGATGGGAAGAATCATCCTAAAGGAGGCTGGTGATAGCAGCCCTGCCTGCTTCTTGATGCTGGTTGTAGGGGAAGTTTACAACGCAACCTTTGCATGCATGATGATGCATATGCTCCTCCATCAGTGATCAGCCTGGCAGCCTGCTGCTGGAAGGGAGGTAGTGCTGATTTTAGAGTGTCTCAGCCAATGAACTTCATCTGAGGCCCCACAGAGGACTCTTCACAAAGGAAAAACATGGATGAATGAGTGAATTCATTCATTCATTCATTCATTCAAAGAATGAAAAAAGTCCAAGGGCCTTGGCTTATAAATCTGCATGTATATTCAGGCACAAAAACATATTTGATTTCATACAGAGCATCATCATGATATCATAATAAAAGACACATGTAAAATTAGTGAGTGAATGTGTGAAAGGAATTTTAAATAACTCATTGTATTGCTACTATGTATGCCAGGCACATTGTAGGGTCCTGGGGGTACACACTTAGCAAGTTAGACATGGTCCCACGTATAGAGTGTGGACATTCTTGGGGGATGGAAGATGGGTAAATGAGCAAGTTAAACAAGGAGGAACATTTAAAATAGTGATAAGAAAAAAGAAGAATGAGATGAGAACATGTGGCATTGGGGTGGCTGCTTTAGATGTGATAGTCAAGGAATGCGGGCATGGAAGGTGTAGTATAAATGATCATGGTATTTCATGGAATTTTAGGAAGATTCTGAATGTGCTAATTTATCAATAAAAGGGACAGGGTACCACTGATATATGTTTACCGTTATTTAAAGGCGATAATTGTTTTCAGTAAAAATTTTAGATTACTTTCTAATACATTTGATTAGATTTTTTCTTTCAAAAAATTTTTTTTGAAAGATCTTAATGACCTGATCTTAGATCAGATCTCTTCTGTAAACAAGTAGAGTTTTCTTTCTCTTGCAATTTAATTAACCTCTGGTAAGTGGGTATCTTATGAGAGATTTAGGTTTCTTTGCAAAGCTACAACCTTTATTCCAGTCCTAAGAATATGCATGTGTTGGGGGCTTTTAATGCCAGTGTTACTGAAATTAGGACATCTGTTTATATTATGTGTCATGGCTTTTTTTTCTCCCTCTCTCAAAGCAGTTTATTTTAAAAACAACAAATGTACTTAGCCATTTTCTTCAGAGACCTGAATGATTAAAGCTATTCTCTCTGTCTCTGTCTCTCACTCTCTCTTTTCATTTTTGAAAGATCCTACCTTGTTCCTTGCCATCTTAGAGAGGCATTGCAAGATCTCTCTGAGGTCATGTTGTAAGGGTTTTGTTATTTTAATTGTAGAAATTGAAAGTAACATATACCACAGAAGTGTCAAAGAGCCAGATTATCAAATATAGTGATTTAAAATTTATTATGATATCATAATAAAAGACACATGTAAAATTAGTGAGTGAATGTGTGAAAGGAATTTTAAAAAACTCATTGTACTAAGTTAATGTGAGTTTTCTGCATGAACACTAACACTGGAACATATAAAGGTAGTGAGTTAATTTATATACAAATAACTGCAATGTGAAAGCAAAGGAGCTACTTATAAATTTATAGCTGAAGTTTGTTTTGTTTTGTTTTTAAGATTTTATTTTTAAGTAATCTCTACACCCAACTTAGGGCTTAAACCTACAAACCCAAGATGAAAAGTCACATGTTCTACCTACTGAACCAGCCAGGTGCCACCTACAGCTGAAGTTTATTTTGTGAGTATCTTTACTCTTTTGTTTTCATTAACAATAAATACAAATGTTATAGGAAAAATTACATATTTAAATATATAAGCTCTGACTTGTTTCTCAGTTGTATCACTTCTCTTTAGTTTATTCTTTAGGGGTTGTTGAGATGATTATATCTTTAAGAAATTGGAGATTGAGTCTTCTGAGTATTTTTTGGTTAGGCTCATTGCCTATATCTTTAACTGGAAATGGTGGTATCCATAATCCAGAGGGCATTTTGATAATCAGAAAATCTTCTAGATGATTCTTGTAGCACATAAGGAAATTTTCATCCAGTATTTGGCTCATTGCTTAAGTATCAGGGAATTTAATAAAAGGTTTAGTAATAAGAATGCCAAAAGATCTTTGGAGAGAATTTTATCAAAACCCATTTCTAGTGCCCTTTCCCTAAAAGATGTCATGACATCAGCATATCCCATGTCATCTTTTTCTAACTACAAAATAAAGTTGGCTTTGTACATGAATGCAAATCCCCAAATGTATGATGATAGTAAAATAATTTCCTTAAGACACTTTTAATTTTCTGAGGGGAAAACATAAAAATGAACTCTTTTTATTCCCAAGGAGTCTTTGAAGAGAATAAAATAAATTACAGGATCTTTTAAATAAATATATTTGTTTATCTTTGGAGACAGGCAAAATTTTGTAGAATGTGGTTAGTGTGAGAAGGGTGTGGTCACAGGATAAAAAGGAGGAAGAAACAAGGAAAACTATTTATAAAAAACAATCAGTAAATTTGAGCTTTGACCTCAAGTTGTTTATGTCAATTACAGTGTAATTTATGGACCACCTGAATTATTCTTTGCTTTCCTGTTTCTGGCTGATATGGTTGTGTACATTGATGAAGAATTTCCCATACTACTGGCTTCCTTTTCCTTACTTTATTTCTTCTGAATATCATTTTGTGAAATAAGGGAGTTATTTTTAAAAAGCATCTTCCTTATTATAGCATGTCCCCCTTGCCCTAAACAGAGGATTAGAGATTGTCGTTTTTACAATACCAACCAAAAGAAAACAGAACAAGAGCTAGGATTTTTTTTTTTTTTATATAGAAATTCTGAATGTATGTAAAACAACATAATCATTTTAGTACAAAGTACATCTTTTAAATGAGAGAGGCTGTATCACATTTTAAATTCATCATCATTTAGACTTACAAAATTAATGGGTAAAAGATAAATGTTCTTAAGCATTGAATAAATCTCTAATGTCAGGTTTGATTTTAATACATTGAGTCATCGTTCTCCAAAGAAAGACCCTCTCAACCTTTAGTGTTGCTTGGAATGAGACAAGGTTATTTGGTGATTTTCACTTCACTGTTCTGGAAATCAGGTAGTGTTCCTAGAGCTGGGATTGTTATGATAGAATTGGATACAAATGTGACTTCTTTCCCTATGATTGGAATTTCTAACTCCATTTTCCTGGCAAAATGTGGTTTGGGGATATATACAGACAGGTAGGTAGCATTTCTCCTGGTTAACAGACATTATTAACTTGTGTAAAATATTTTAGTGACATTTTAACATATCAAAGAAAGACAAATGGCTAGGAAAAATGTGCTCCTTCAGCATTCATTTATTGAACATCTGCAGTGTTCTGGGCAACAATGACACTGGTCATTTAGATAGTAAATGAAAAATTAATACTCACATGCTAATTAAGAAAGACAAAGAATAAGACAATAATTATAAAACTGTTGGTGTGTTATAAAGATAAGGATGTGATCAGGGTGATCTGGTACCACAGAGGGGTCCCTGATATTAGCCTGAGGCAAAGCTTTTCGGAAAACCATGGATCTAATGTTTCTTCAAGATTGAGAGGCAAAGAATGAAGTTCTTGTAGGCAGAAGGAGAGGTCTGTGAAAAGCAAGGGCTTAGTGGAACTGTGAGGCACATATGGAGAGCTTCCATTTTCAACAAGTCTAGAAATTAGAGTGGGAGTGGTGAGCTGGAGAAGAGGTAGCTCTAGAGGGAAGCTAGATCTGGGGAAGTCTGCATGGAGGAATTCATATTCCTCCCTCAAGATGATTGCAAGTTAGTGGAGGATTTTAAGAAAGGAATAACCTAGGGGCGGCCAGGTAGCTCAGTCAGTTGAACATCCAAGGCTTGATTTTGGCTCAGGTCATGATCCCAGGGTTGTGGGATTGAGCCCTGTGTCAGGCTCAGTGCCGGGAATGGAGCCTGCTTAAGATTCTCTCTCTCTCTGTGTCTCTCTCTCTGTGTCTTTCTTTCGCCTTCTGCTGCTCCCCACCTTGTGCATGCACATTCATGAGCACGTGCTCTCTCTCTCTCTCTCTTTCTAAAATAGAAAGAAAAAATTTAAGGAAAGAATAACCGAATCAGATGTGTGTGTAATGAGAGCACTTTGACAGCACTTTGAGCGTTCCACTTTGAAGTGGAATGGTGGAGATGAGAGGAGACCTGTTCGTAATATTTCCCTTAGGAAGAGGTAAAGGCTTGAACTTCAACAGTGTCAATAGCAATTGATACAAAAGTTTTTTACTAAGCAATATTAATGATCTAGAATGAACAAGGCTTGTGACCAGCTGGAGAGAGATGATAAAGAGAGAATGAGATAATAATGGATGGTGGTTCCAGTCACCAAGAAGGAGAATGTAAGAAAATTGGTGAATTTTACAAGGGAAAAGAGTGGATTCTGATTTTGAGGAGCTTGAAGAGCCTTAGGAAAACTCTCAAACAGAGATGTGTGGTAATCAGTGGGATTGGAGTGGATAGAATTGTAAACAACAAATGGAAATATGAGAGTCAGCAATATATGGGTGATCACAGTAGCCATAAATTGAATTTCAAGATTGTCTGGAGGACTGTACCTTTGAGACAACAGGAGGAAACTGAGGTGGGTGGGCAAGGGGGGGGTTGTCACAAACCTAATATTTATATAGAGATTTTATATTCAAAAGTATTTTCAAATGCATCATTTTCGTGCCCAAAACAGCATTATGAAGGAGGCCTTACTATGCTCACCCTTCCCCATTTATGATGACCAAAGCTCACATAAATTAAGAGAGTTCCATAAATAATGAAGAATAAATCCTAGGGGCGCCTGGCATGGTTAGGCGACTGACTTTGACTCAGGTCATGATCTTATGGTTCGTGAGTTTGAGCCCCGCGTCAGGCTCTGTGCAGACATCTCAGAGCCTGGAGCCTGCTTCGGATTCTGTGTCTCCCTCTCTCTCTGCTCCTCCCCCACTCACACTCTGTCTCTCTTTCTCCCTCAAAAATAAATAAGTATTAAAACAAAACAATAAATCCTAGCCACAAATCCAGGTCTGTCATCTGCTTTAAATATAATATTCATTTCATTATATCAGAACTGCACTGTGACCACACAGATTAAATTTTATCTAATATCACATACATGTGTTATATTCATGGCATTGTTGAAAAATTCTCTCTTCAGGGCACCTGGTTGGCTCAGTCCATTGAGTGACTCTTGATTTCAGCTCAGGTCATGATCCCAGGGTCCTGAGATCAAGCCCCATGTTGGGCTCCCCACTGAGTGTGGAGCCTGCTTGAGATTCTCTCTCTCTCTCTCTCCCTCTCCCTCTCCCTCTCCCTCTCCCTCTCTCCCTCTCCCTCTCCCTCTCTCCCTCTCCCTCTCCCTCTCTCCCTCTCCCTCTCTCCCTCTCCCTCTCTCCCTCTCCCTCTCCCTCTCCCTCTCCCTCTCTCTCTCTCTCCCTCCCTCCCTCCCTCCCTCCCTCCCTCTCTCTCTCTCCCTCCCTCCCTCCCTCCCTCCCTCCCTCCCTCCTTCTATCTCTCTCTGCCCTTCTCCCCCACTCTTTCTCATTCTTAAAAAACAAAAAAAAAACAAAAAAAAAAAAACCAAAAAAAAACCTCTCTTCCTCTGTGCTTTTATTTTGACCAAAGGAAAACTTTCTAAGGTCAGTATTGTGACAGGCAATAAGTAGCAGCTTAGTTACAGTGAGGCACTAGCATTGCCTGAGGGAATTCTGAGTTGGTATTTTCAACTGATTTAGTCAGTACAAAACCAATTAACATTTAAGATGGTGGACAATACATTATTAGCTATATTATGGCCCATTTTGCCAATGATTTGGCTTCTGTGTAGGCCTCTCTTATTGTAGCAGGTTGGTTATTTTAAAATTGATTTATTAGGTAAGGGGAAAACACAAACTAAAATACCTCCATGTGAGGTCCATGTCCATCCAATCTTATTGAATCAAAATGTTTGGTCTTTGTGGAACTGTCTGACTAACTTGTTTAAAAAGGATAGAATAATGGCAGAATAATATGCAGTGAAATCTTAAGTGCCTTTACAGAAGGCTGAGAGGAGTCAGATAGTTTCCTTATCCTTTTCCATTCTGAAAAAGTAGATAGTCTCTGATATCAACATATCAAGAAAATAAATATCTTAATGAAGAGAAACATTTGCCAGAATTAGTATAGAGTTAGTTAACATGGGGTTTATACTTGCCAATTTCATATTCTTACAGACATTTTTTCAAGAAAGACATATACCTGGCTAAAAAGCACATGAAAAGATGTTCAACATCCCTAGTCGTCAGGGAAATGCAAATCATAACCACAATGAAATATTACCTCACACCAGTTAGAATGGCTATTACCAAAAACAAAGGAAACAGCAGGTGTTGGACAGGCTGTAGAGAAAAGGGAGCCCTCATACACTGTTGGTAAGAAGGTAAAAATTGATGCAGGCACTGTGGAGAACAGTATTGAGGTACCTCAAAAAATTAAAAATAAAACGACCATATGATGCAACTATTTTACTTTTGGGTATTTATCTGAAGAAAATGAAAACACTAACTTGAAAAGATATATGCACCATGTTCATTGCAACATTATTTACAATAGCTAAGATATGGAACGAACCTAAATGTCCAACAATAGATGAATGGATAAAGAAGATGTGGTAAATATATGCAGTTGAGTATTACTCAGTCACAAAAGAGGAAAATATTGCCATTTGCAATGACATGGATGAAACTTGAGGGTATTATGCTAAGTGAAGTAAGTCAGACAGAGAAAGACAACTACTGTATAAGTTCATTTTCATGTAGAATGTACAAACAAAACAAATAACACAAACCAAACTAAA
The DNA here is from genome assembly GCF_018350215.1 of Panthera leo. NCBI lineage: Eukaryota > Metazoa > Chordata > Mammalia > Carnivora > Felidae > Panthera > Panthera leo. The sequence goes on along the minus strand of NC_056679.1, from coordinate 35,017,032 downwards.
TCAAACCAAACCAGACTCAGATCCAGAGAACAGATTCGTGGTTATCAGTGGGAAAAGGGATTGGGAGGTGGGCGAAATGGGTTAAGGGGTCAATTGTATGGTGATGGATGGTAACTAGACTCATTGTGGTGATTGCTTTGTAATATATGCAAACATTGAATTATTACATTGTACACTTGAAACTAGTAAAGTTATATACAAATCTCACCTCAATGAAAAAATAAGTAAAATACAGTTAGTTGGAAAAAAAATCTTAACACTGTTTTCTGGAGATTTCTGTCTGAAAGAAATAACTCTAAAATTCTTTTGGATATAAATAGAGCTACCCATTTATTCTGCTGCATTTTTAATAATGTTGCATTTAATATGCAAAATGATAGGTTTCTAATATTGGTGAGAGGACAAAGTAGAATATGATTTTAAAAGATAAGAAAATAGCACTCTTCTAAATATGGCCACTGCCTAAGTACAGTTGGCTGGTCATAAAGTGTGCAATTCAAGCTTTCATATCGATAGTTTAGATTGACAGTACCCTTGGGTTAGTGGAGTGAGCTTCATTTACTGAGAAGTCATAGAAAGTCATGTTGAGTGTCTGAGTAGGTGGCTGTGCTTGAAGGATAATGCTAAAAGGCAAGAGAATAGAAAAACTCATTCTTATTACGAGAAGTCCACTATAGTCTCCTGCCTGACATACACAGCAGAGGAAAAAAATGGAAACAGACCTCACTTAAAATTCTATCAGGTTTTAAATGTTTTTACTTTAATGTTGTCAGCTTTAGTTCTTTAGTTTCACCAAGTACAAGAAAATGGTGTAAGTGATCTCCTTTGTGGCAGAAAACGTGACCAGTTACACAATATAAGAAACCCAGCTTGTAATCCTCTCTTATCCTTACCACTTATATCTTACTGAGCACAGGCAAGGATTTGTGTATTAAAAGTGACTGGAGTGATAAAATGTTTGTTTATTCAATTTCAGAAAGAATGTTTATTTTTCTGTGGCCACAGAGCCAAAGATCATGGTAATATGTTTCATACTTACACACACACACACACACACGCACGCACACGCACACACGCTACCATTAAGGCAATCTCTAGATGCTCAGCTTTCTCTGTCACCCAAGAAGTCTGAGCAAGGGCTTGCACAATATTTTGTAGCCACATTTATTGCCATATGTCCATTTCCAAATTACATTGTGTTGTAAGTTGAGATTGTCTGAAGGAGTTTGGCTAACTTCCAACTTGGGAATACCTTTCACAGAGGCGGATGCTAATGGGAATGTGATCCTCTGGTAATGTAACAGCATTAATATTGTTTTTTATTGAGTTAGCTGGACTCCTAGCTATTGTGTGTGGCAGAAAATACAGTTTATGGTATAGTGACCTAATGTAGCTATCTTTCCAGGCATCTGTCTTGTTAAGCATGTAATTCATCTTTGCAATTCAGGCTGTATGACTTTTTGTTATGGTCTAAACCACTTCTTAGCAAAGCTTCCAAAAATGGACGTTGAAATGAACAGAAAGACAAATGCATCTGTGAATTTATATTATTCTGTAGTCACCTTTATATATTTTATGGCTACCATTTTTATGTCTGTTCATAGAACAAAGCTGTTCTTTAGATCAGTAGTTCCTAAAGCATGGTGACTTGAGCAATGGTATCACCTGGGAATTTGTTAGAAATGCAGATTCTCAGATACCGCCTCAGTCCTGACTGAATCAGAAACTTTCAGGATGAGGCTCCCCAATACTGTATCACAAGCTTTCCATGTGATTCTGATGCTGAGTAAAGTGTGAGAACCACTGCATTAGACCTTTATTTTGAACAGTTATTGAAATACAACAGATGAACTTGTAATAACCGTAAAGTTGTAAACTGATCATCATACATGATATTTCTCTAGAACTTTCTAAGATGAGATATAAAACTTCTTTATATAATCCAATTAAAATACTAAGTTCTGAAAGTGATGGCTACTTTTATATTAATAAATGGCGAGAACACAGAATCAAAAAAATTAATTTCCTCAGGGGTATGAGGTGACTTCATTACAAGAAAGAAAAGTCTGATTCTAACCAGTTGTCTACTCTACTGTGTCCTAATGATTAAGACAACGGTAACAACACAAAACAGAATTTCTGATACATGAACATTTTTACCTACTTTTATATAGCTTAAAAAGTCCTGGCTGATAATGTTATAATTGAAAAGGAATAATTTTAGAAATATGGATATTTATAGAAAAAAAAAACTGCCTGATGACGTAATAAAGCAAAAATATACTCTACTCCTGTCCTTCCTTTTTTATTCCCCAAATCACCTGTGCTCTTATGGTGTGACCAACCAGAGAAATAGGAAATGACTAATATGGAGGACTGCTCTTCAGCAGAAAAAAGGTTCTTCTGAATTAAGTAAAATATAATGGAGTGATCTTCCAGACATAGTATTTTGTCTATACTTTTCTGATAATGTTGCATAGCTGAATATGATTTTCAGGGTGATCAGCAAGTATGTTTTCATTTTGCTCCTGCAGTTTAATCACACTGTTGGTATTTTGTAATATTAAGGTTTTTTTGTTTTTTGTTTTTGTTTTTGTTTTGCTAGTCAGCCTGCAGTATGTTGCGTGATAAGCCCCATCCATACCAACTCTTTAATCAAACTCATTCATGAATACTAAATGTGGAGAAGAAAATAATTGGGGAGGATTACCTTCCTGCCAGAGCCAGCAGTGTTAAATTTCATATTAAAAAAAAAAGAAAAAAAAAGGAAGGAAGGAATTGTCAAGGCTATAAGTCAGTGGCAGAAACAGGAATTACTGCTACTCAGGGACTATAAATTTTGGAGTGTGAATGTGACTTACCATACATGAATTTTCAGAAATATTAAAATATTTAAAATATCCAGCCAGGATATAGATTATACTAAAGTTACTGAAAATTTGCTTCCAATATATTTTGGCAACTTGTGAAGCAACTTGGGATGCAAGACAGAAGCCAGAAGTAGCCTACAGTGTAAGCAAATGTCTAAAGTAAACTTGATCTTTTAGTTTTGAATCAACCTTTTCTACTAAGTTTAGCTACATATTCTCCACAAACCTGTCCACTAACTCTTTTAAAATTCATTCATGGCTAACAACTATTTCAGAAGCAGGGACTCCCTGTTGCTATAGACACAGACAAGTTCAAGCTCTCTTACTTTATGAATATCACACATACCAGATAAAAATTTTAAAAATTAGTTTTATAAACTTATGTTACACATTATTAGTAATGCCTTCAAACATGCAAAAATCTGTCAAAATGTAATATTTGGTTTTTGAGACTGAAAATCAACGAATTATATCAGTGATTTCAGAAACCATCCCCAAATGTAGATACTGGATGCTTCAAAAACTGTCAGTGGGGGAAATAAATGGATTGAGTGACTAAAAAAAATCTGTACCATAAAACTGTCTCTATCACATAGATTTTGTGGGTAGCCATGTTGGTCGGGTATTAAGCCATAAGCCAGCTCTTGCTCTAGGGAATAGAAATGTATAGACTATTTTTTGAAATAAAAATTTTCCATTTCTCTATAAAGATTTCTAGCCTGAAATATCTAAAATTTATTTCTGTTAGTCTCCTCTTGAAAAATCTAATAATTATGACTGGACCTTGGGAAAACGCGAAGCTGCTTGAGAGAAGTTACAGATGGTTACTGTTGTGGGAACATCGTGTATATATAAACAAGCAATCCCTAGGATTCTTGCCTTTAGTTGAATAAACTGGTAGATTCTGTGATAAATGTCAATACTTGCAATTGTTGAAATTGTTTATTAAAAAAAAAATCAACCAACATAATTATTTGACCTCATGCACAGATACCAGTGATCAACCAGAAAGTTGAAAGATTTTTTTTTGTGTGTGCACAGTTTGTTATACTGTTGGTATTGTTTATAGAGATGGCTTTATAAGTTGGCTTTAAATTAATATTTTCTAAGAATTTAAACATACAATTTTTTCTTGAAGAATGGGATAATATTACCTCTTTTGTAAATGAGGTTCTGAAGATTAGATTCCTTAAATTGCAAGAGTCTGAATAACAAAATTACCAATATGAGTTTTGATACCAGAATTGGACATTTCTCCCTCATTTTCAACAAATGAGCTCTTCTTCAGATTTTCAAAAATCTCAGCATACCAAATGTTTCTGATATTTACATGTCTCATAACAAATAGATGCACAATAGAGTAAAAAGTTAAGCCAAGTCTTAAATTATTCTCTATTTATATTGTCCTAATATATACTACTTTTCAAGGCAGACATGGAATTCAAGTTCAAAATTTCTATTTAAAAGAACTTGTGAATACATTATTGGATGCACAAAGCCTGTGAACTGTAAAATAAATTGTGGGCTGCACTTCCACCCCACTTTGGTGTACAGGGCTTATATCTCATCCCAGAGACACTTGCCTTGTGCCATTGAGCACTTGTCACATAGAATGTACCATATTACACATATCAATTCATTTCAGGATCTGTCATTCTACAGCAAGGCAGACATTTATGCAAATTACATTTGTTCCTGTTATAGGATTAAATTCTTTGTGGGTCTGAAATGTGATACTTTAAAAAATGTGTATGTCTGAAACAGGTTTGCAAATGTGTTAAAGCTGAAATTTGTACACTATACTCTGATGAGCAAAATTTCTCTAACTTATTTGAACTTTCTCATAACCCCTACCCACAGAGTTAGATAAAATGTGCACTTCCTAAGTAAATGTATCTTAGTTTCATCTAGCTTAAGCCCTTCTCCTTTTGGATAAAGATTGAGGCAATACAGAGCTCAACTGTTTCAGAGATATTTTTACCTTTGTCTGCTGATTCTCAAGATGCTATGTGGGCCAGAGGAAGAGATTGCTGCAGACTTCCTCAGTGTGGGTGGAGAGCTTGCATCTAAGCATGGGCCTTTGTGTGGCCTGCTTGGTTCCTTGTTGACCTCTGTGACAGGTCTGTTATTCCACTTGCTCATTGGGCACCCTGCCACCATTTTCTGCAGAGCTGGGAAACCTAGTGACACTTGGAGTAACTCCTGGGCTGAGTTGGCTTCTCCTAAGCTTGTCTTCTATGAATCCTCTGAGTCTCAACCAAATTCTGTTCGTGTTGGCTGTGGCTTTTCATCTCAGTCTCTGCCATTGTTCCTCATGATGTTTATTTACCACAGTGCCCCATGGTAGGCACGTTATCTTTTACCTCTCAGCTACTTCCAAAGTCCTCCATTGACGTATCGCATCCCATGGAGGCCAGGGTGATCTCAGTGACACTAGTCCTAGATCTTCCTTTCCCTATATATGTTATGTTACCACTTTCATGCAATGGTCAGTTCAAATTGTTGGGAGATATTCTGGGCATACGGTAGGGCATTAGATCCCCTATAGGAACCAAACCCCTTAGATTACTTTCATTCTAAGCTGTCTGGTGTCTTTTTTGTTTTGTTTTGTTTTGTTTTGTTTTGTTTTGTTTTGTTTTGTTTTGTTTTGTTTTACCATACCTTCTTTCTATTTACACATGCTAGGATGGCAGAAAATGAGGATTGAGATTTTTCTCTTTGTCTCTTTTTTATTTTCCTCTACCCTTGGAAAAAGCTCCTGTTTCATTTTTTGTTCTCTTCTTTCAGGAATGTTTCCTATATTATAATGTTCTCCCTCTAAGACTCCAAGATAACATTTCCTAGGGAGGTATCTAATTACTGAGAAGGAAACTATGTCAGGAAATATTAGAAAATATTACCCTCATTTTTCACAACATTGAGCTTCCATGAATTACTGAATTATATCTTAGGGAAAGATTCTCTAGTGCCATTGAGTTGATATATCTTTTATATATTATATATTTTAGTTCGATAGTTACCAAAATGGCCCAGTCATAAGCAAAGTAAAGAAAATTTTGTGCTCTTGAAACTTTAATGACAAAATTAAGAGATGCCTATGAAGAGATGCTTTACTGAGACCTATAACTGTCATAAATATATGCCACATGATTGAGTTTTGAAAAAATATTTTTAATGATATTTATTTGATGCTTTTTATTTTTTTAAAGTAGTCTTACATTCATTGTCTTATTTAATCTTTCCAACATTCTTGTGATATAGGCAAGACAGATGTTATTATCCCATATTAAATATAGATGGGGTAATTAAAATTTTAAAATAATTCAGTGAATTGCTCTGTATCACATGGTAAATTGATGTTTGTATTGGAGCAAGGAAGGATCTGTGTTTCCGTTTCTACTTTGGTAGTCTTTTCCTTGAAATTATGTTTGCAATATTTTATTACTTGACCAAAAAAAAAAAAAAGTAAAGGAAACCACCTTTTCTTGTTTCTTGAAAAGGGAGTTGGTGATATGCCTGCTTTCCCACATAGAGCTTATATATCTCTGCAAGAGTCTTTAACCCAGCTTGCCCTTGCTTCAAATCCAGGTGGGATTCTTTCTCTGTTGGGCTGAGAGTCCTGCCCTGTACACATCCCAGCCTTCCCATTCCAGGGCTTCCCTGTACATTCTCATCATCTCCTTTCTTGACCCATCAACTCTCTTACAGTCTTTATCACTTGGAAGTGACATTTATTGTTGCCCCTCTGACTCTGACTTCTGTCTTCTCTCCATGGTCATGTTGTTTTACTCACACACTTGTTGAAGCTACCTGGTCCTTGATGTCCTACTCCATTTCTCATAAACTGTTATCTCTGATCTAATCCAGCATAAATGTAAATCATTTCAAAAAAAGTTTTACTCTACACCTTAGATAAATTGTTAAGTTTATACACTATATTGGCTTGGATGACTGATTATGCTAAGAATGTCCAACACTGTTTTGCCTTGCTATGTTCAAATCTACATTATGTTCTTTAGTTTTGGTAAATCTGGGAAACCAGCACTTTGTTCAGAGTAGACAATAATTCATCACAGTAAATAGAAAGAAGAGTGATTAAATTCTGTTTATCACCCTCCATATCAGCCAGCATCGAGGAAGGAAACAGATGGCACACTTGAAAGAAACTATTTACTAAGGTGTGGGCAGGATTTCAGGAATAAAATAAGATATGGTGTGTTCAGCAGTTTCTAGGATAATCCCCAATGATCCTGACCTTGTGGTAGTTACTACCTTATATAATTTCATCCTCTTGCTTAGCTTGTTTACAAGCAACAGAGTATCTCAACTAAAAATATATCGCTTGATCATGACTTCTATCTTCCTAGAAAACTTTCTTTTGTTGGTTTTGATGAAGCAAGTAACCATCCTGGGGAAGCCCACATGGTAAGGAACTGACGGAAGCCTCTGGTCAACACCCAGCAAGGAGCTGAGGCCCTCACATCAACAGCCCAAAAGGAATTAAATATAGCCTACAATGATGTAAATGAATTCGAAGTAGATCATTCCTTAGTTGATCCTGCAAAGGAGCACCAGTCCTGGTCAACATCTTGATTACAGATTCTTGGGAGACACAGAAGCCCAGGATTCAGTTAAACTACCCCTGATTTTTGACCCATAGAATCTTTGAGATAATGAATGCATACTGTTTCAAGCTGCTAAGTTCATGACAATTTCTTATGTAGCAATGGATACTCAGTATAGATGATAAATTTGGAAACCACTACCACCCAGAAGTCTGAAGGGGAAAGAGGACAAGGCAATTAGTAGACCTGGAGAACATAACTATATGGAGAAAGGTAACTGGCAGGAGCTGTGGCCTTTGGGAGAGAAACAGCTGAGTCAAAGCAACTAGCAGGAGGTGGGTAGGGGAATAAATGCCTATCCTCACTCTCCTACTGCCCTTGAATTTCCTGCTAGTACTTTATTTTGGCCTAGCTGAGCCAAATGTGAGAGGAAGCCCATTATTGCAGTCTGTAGGGGTCATCTTCTGGGGCACAAAGCATGATGGACAGTGCATTCATTCCTTAGGGTTGCAGAGTATGACAAACTGGGTGGCTTAAAACAACAGAAATATATTATTTTACAGTTTTGTATGTTGGAAGTCTGAAATCAAGGGGTCAGGAGGAATGCTGAAGTCTCTGAAACCTAAAGGGGAGAACCCTTCCTTGCCTCTTCCCGGATTTTGGTGATTTGCTGGCCACCCTTGATGCCCCCTGGCTTGTAGCTGCTTTAGTCTCTGTCTCTGTCTCTGTCATCACACGATGTTCTCCTCTCTTGTGTGTCTGTGTCCTTTTCTTATGAGGACACCCGTCAGATTGAGTTAGGGCCTACCCTAATTCAGTATGAACTCATTTTAAATTTGATGACATCTACAAAGATCCTAATTCCCATTATCTGGAATTAGCATATCGACATATCTTTTGCAGGGGGATAAAATTCAACCCATAACAGGGACGGGTGTATGTCTTGAGGGACAAATAGAAAAGATCCAGGATGTGAGGAAAAACGTATGTTCTAAGTACTTGTATATGATGCTGATATGAAACATAAGCCTGTCACTAATAAAAGGAATTGAATGAGCATTTTCTCATCATTCTTGAGGACAGATTTCTTTTATAATCTATGCTTTGTGAGGAAGAGCTATCAAAGGAGAGTAACTGGTGCAGGCTGTTTGAACACCTATAGACACAGAAGACAGTTTTGTTGCCTTTATTGAATGTACCGCCTTGGGCTTTGAAATTGGCATGCTTTTTATAAATCTCCCCAAACCACTGAAATAAGATTCATACAATTTTGAAAGTTGTGGGAAGAGGGAACTACATCACCTATAGTAACTCCATCTTACATGGCAGAATATCTAGACTTGTGAAATGCATTTTATAAAGTATCAAGCTTTGCATTTCTTTTTTTAACTTTGCATATTTATTTATTTTTTTAATTGAACATTTTTTTCATGTTTAGTTATTTTGAGAGAGAGGCGTTGAGGGGAGAGAGAGAGAGAGAGAAAGAGAGGGGAAGTTGAGGAAGAGCAGAGAGAGGGAGACACAGAATCCAAAGCAAGCTCTAGGCTCTGAGCTGTCAGCACAGAAGCCCAACATGGGGCTCAAACCCGTGAACTGCAAGACCATGACCTGAGCCGAAGTCGATGCTTAACCAACTGAGCCACCCAGGTGCCCCTTAACTTTACATATTTAGATTGGAGAATAATTCCTAGCAGGAAGAAAATTTTCATGAATTTTGTGGCTATATTTTTATTTTATAGAGACCTTTCATGGCATTCGTTGGAAAGTATTTGCAGTTTAGTTACCGTATTTTTTTCTCTGCATAAACTCTCATAATTATTTTTTTTCTCTAAAAATAATTGGGTAAGTTTTAGTGGCATAAGAAAGTAGGAAATATCCCATTTTCAAATTTTAGGACTTCCATATTTAGGTTTTAATTGTTTAATCTGGAGGATAACTTCGGTAATTTAAAGTTGTGGTGAAAGGCACTGTAAGCATTCAAACCTACAATCAGTTTACAAAAAATATGCCAGTTCTGAATTTATTGACCATCTGTCAGTCTTCACTCACTACTAGCTAGCTGTCAGTGTTTATTATTTGATGCACTCGGTAATGAGTCACTGCAAAGAACAACCCATATCTCCATCACAATGATTAATGAGGTCATTGTCTATCTACAACCACCTCAGCCATCATTCTTTCCTTCCAGGCATGGGTAAATGGCAATCTCCAAATCGAAAGGAGATTCCCAGAGCCATCCCAAAGCACAGAGTTACTGGTGTACTGTGCTAATTCAACTGGCATGTAATAAATTCAGCTACATTCCAGCATTCTATGAGAATGCTTTTCAAGAGTAATCATTAAAAAGGATATCCTGAAATTTCAGGGCTTGTTTTTATACACACACACACACACACACACACACACACACACCCTATTTACTTATATGTTTATAATGTACACCATTTAAAAAAATAATTAAATGTACAACTGACAAAGTGATATCTTGGGATATTGCTGGCTCTGATCTAGTTTTTGTTAGATACACAGATATACTTAAAGCAAATGCAGGAAGGAATTCTTTTTTTTTTTTTTTTAACGTTTATTTATTTTTGAGACAGAGAGAGACAGAGCATGAATGGGGGAGGGGCAGAGAGAGAGGGAGACACAGAATCTGAAACCGGCTCCAGGCTCTGAGCTGTCAGCACAGAGCCCGAAGCGGGGCTCGAACTCACAGACCACGAGATCATGACCTGAGCCGAAGTCGGACGCTTAACCGACTGAGCCACCCAGGCGCCCCAGGAAGGAATTCTTAATTGTGAAACAGTTTTAACAGTAGAAAGGTATGGCCACTTGAGTTAGGCATATCAGAATCTGCCACCAGTTAGCTGTGATGCGTTGTACAGCTGCAATTATTTTCAGTGTCTTTGCACTTAAAATATGGGTAATTTTCAATAGCTGGTGTGTTAGTACTATTAAATAGTTGAGTTGAGATTACAAAGCCTGTGGTGTATAGAGACACTCAATAAATGTCTGTCTTGACTCGTGATATTGGTGGCAATAAGAAGTAGAGTTCAGGGATCAGGGAAAAAGGACTTAGGAAAAAATCTGAAGTCCAAGGTTCAATAAGGTTACTCTCCATGTAAGAAAGTTCTATTATTTCTATCTTTAGAAGATCAAGCTGTTATGGTTTAGGACAACAAACCCTAGGATTTAGGTAGGCGTAGTTGATAATTGCTTTTATTTGTTTTAAAGGATACAAACAGGCTTAGGAGAGAGAGCAAAATATAGAGACAAAATGAATAAGAGTATATGTCTGTCTATCTAGGGTACACGAGTATATACTTGGAATGTGTCTATACATGTGTACTATTCTTAAAATAGAAGAAAAGCTATCAAATGGGAGATGGAAGCCATCTTGAGAGATTCATCATCATCATCATCATCATCATCATCATCATCATCAAAACAAAAGGAACAAATATGGTTGTACCTAGATGAGAGCTGTACCATGTCAACAAGATGACTAGAGAGGGTGTCTTTAATGTGGCTTAAACTATTAACACATACCTAGTCTCCTTAGTAATGCATGACAAAGACCCTGCTTCCAGAAAAGTTACTGTTATTACCTGGATGCCCATGTACAGAATATACAATACACTCATAAGCAGGTAATGTAAGTGGTATGGAAGGAGAAGTTCGGTCCAGGATGAGGATGTTTACTTTTTTGATAAGACTAACTGAAAATTAGATGTATACCTTCTCTAAATGGGAAAAAAAAAGTCCAATATTTGAAGTGAAATAACTCTTCTTCAGGCTGTGTGCAATGAGATGAGCCTCCAGGTTCTCATGTTAGGCATATATATTATTAAATAACCTGGATATTGGATATAACTTAATGATTTAACTTTGGGTTCTTCCATCATTCACTTTAATATGCTGGACCTGGAATCATCATTTTGTGAATTTGTATCCTTTTAATATTTTCTTAAAATTTAATAGAAAATGTTGAGTTTTTTTGATTAGTGGCTCTTATCTAACACTATTTTTCTATCAGGTAAACCTCTAAGAATTAGGGCCAGTATTACTAGAGTCTGTTTTACCTGAAAAGCTCTGATAGGTGGCTTGAAGCTAGCAGAAATGTTCAGCATAGAAGTAGGAAACAGCATGTCCCAAGAGCAATTTATGGTGAGGAGAGATTATCCCTAG